>NC_064416.1:18988500-19670000 GCF_023375975.1 Astyanax mexicanus | reverse complement strand
CCACTGCAGATAAATCACTTTTTACACCCTTATCCAGGCTCAAAGTATCTCTACACCTCATTGGTAGAATCCGGAGAGCCCTGGCATTTAAAATGAGGCAATTAGAACTTCCAAAGTGCAAAAGAAATGTATTAAAAACCACTGTTTACAACCTGTAGCTTATCCTAATCTCCGAACGCCGCCATCTTAAAGTATGATATAAGTCATGATCAGTAGATTTATCTTCAGGGGCAAAATATGCCCCATTAAAACCCGTATTATCGGGCGCAGAGTGGTCCAGCGGTCTTAAGCGCTGCCACTATGAGCGGGAGGTCGCAGGTTCGAACCCCCACTCATGCAGCTTTGCCATCAAGCTGCCGGCGCTCAAAGGGAGCAAAATTGGCCCTGCTCCCTCTGGGTGGGTAGATGGTGCTCTTTCCACACATCACTCCTAGGGTGATGTCTACAGCACAGGGCATCTGTGAGCTGATGTACCGGAACCAAGCCGCTGTGCTTTCCTCCAAGCGCGCTGGCTGCTCGGCAATGCTGCATCAGCAGCAGCTCGAAAAGAAGCGGTGGCTGGCTTCACATGTATCGAAGGAGGCATGTGTTAGTCTTCACCCTCCTGGTGTGTTGGGGCATTACTAGTGATAGGGGTCCTAATGAGCGGGTTGGGTAATTGGCTGTGTAAATTGGGGAGAAAATGGGAAAAAATTAGAAACAAAATAATGAAAAGAAAAAAAAAAACCATTGTATCCTGTTTGGACAAACTGCACAAACTTGCTGGATCTTGGAAAGCTGCGGGAGGACGGAGGTGTGCTATTGAATAAAGGTTAGTACTTTTATATCATGTTTTACTACACCCAAAGTCAATTTTACAACAGAGTTCTCCTTTAAGGTGACAGCAGTTTAGCTCTGCCAATTTAAAAGTAGAAAAAGTAGTGAAAGTAGACGTTTTATGTTTTAACTTGAAATGGTTTTGAATGCACTTATTAGCATTTATTAGCATTGCTATCAAACAACAACCTCCTAAATAAAAACTTTAGAAGAGAAGAAAAGAAAGCTAGATGTTATATGTTTTAGTTTGACCTGCTTTTGAATCCACTGTAATACAGTGCTTTTTTTTTTTTTTTTTGCATTGCTGTCAAGCAGAAACTGGTATCTCCAAAAAAAAAGAAGAAATTTAGAGCAGATGGAAAGAAAGCATAAAACATATTCTGGTTTGATTAACACTTTATTTTGTATTTTTTGTTTGCTACATAAATCTATGTATGCCCCTGTATTGTTTTGTAAGCTTAAATTTTTTATTTTACAATGTAGAAAAAAAGAAAAAGAAGAAAAAAATCTGTTGTAAATGAGAGAATTGCACATATTCTAGTACACCAGTGTTTGTCTGCATGTGTGTTTGTGAATCACGCTTCACTCCTACTGCTACTAGGGTTATTTACAGCACGCTGCTGTGTGATCTGTGAAGCTGTGCTGTCTCACTACTGCACCAGCAGTGAGGTTATTATGCACTGAGATGGATATAAGAGAGTGTGTAACACTGAGTATTGTATAGTATAACCACAAACACAACAAATATACACTAAAGCATCCAACACGCTTACATACACCCATTCATATACACATAGCTTACTGTCACACACACACACGAACAGAGACAGTATATTCTGGTAGAGAACAATCTCACAGTGCAGGAATCAGGGAAAACAAAACCTCTGGTATAGAAATAGCAATAGTGCTCACACACACACACACACACACACACATACTCACACATTCGCTCACACACACAAAAAACAAGCCCAAACTGATGCCTGAGTAACTGCACTCTCCTATTCTCTGGCTCTGGCTTTTCTCAGGGGAGAGCTATCATAGCTAATGTCAAATAGAAAAAGAATTGTGTGCAGTTCTGGGGTTTTGCAGGGTCACATCCGGACCTGCCTTCCAGCGCAGCCAGAGAAATTCCACAAGTCAAGCAGAAACGCCGGCAAGTCACCTTTCCACCGCGCCTTTCACTAGGCCAGCAAAAAGTATACATGACTTTTACCACAAGGTCTTCCTTTGTGTGTGTGTGTGTGTGTGTGTTTGTAGATGTCTGAGAGTGTGTGTGTGTGTGTGTGTGTGTGTGTGTATCAGAGTGTGTCCAGTACATATGGAAGCACTGAAGTCACACACACACAAGCATACGTGAAACCACACGCATTACATCTCCAAATATGAGAAAAACGTCTGGCAGATTATTTATGATAGGCCCTAATTATCATGTATCCCATATAGATAAGATATCAATTTGCATAATGTCTTTTTAACGAGGCACTAATGACCTTGAGAGGAGGCTAATGGACTAGAGCGCTGTGTGTGTGTGTGTGATTGTGTGTGTGTGTGTGTGTGTGTACAGAAGGAGGTGGGTTGGTTTTGGTAAGACTTTTCACACACAGAGACCGTATGATCCAGTGTGTGAGCCAGGCCCTCTCTATTTACTGCACTACTGTTATATGAGCTAACACTGCATTAGAGCTGGCACTCATTCAGCACACAGTTTTGATATACAGCACAAATACTAGAAGAAGGAGGGGAAAAAATATATATTATAATTGTATTTAATCATTTTAATAGTATTTACATGCCCATTGTAGGTGTTGTGGTATTATGTTTCCATTATAAATGTAATTTTCATACAAAAAAATTAAAGACACTTCAAAATTATCAGTTTCTTTGATTTTACTGTTTATAGACATATGCTTGAGTAAAATTAACATTGTTGTTTTATTCTATAAATATTTAAATATTGTCGTTTAGAGCAATTATTTACAGAAAATAAATGAGAAATAATGAAAAAGATGCAAAGTTTTCAGTTTTTCCTCTAATAATGCAAAGAAAACAAGCTCATATTCATTTAGAAACAACAATACTAATGTTTTAACTAAATACATCAATAGTTGGTGGCATAACTCATATTTAATCACATTTTAATCACTGTCATGCATCTTGGCATGCTCTCCACCAGTCTGTCTCACTTCTGCCATTTGCCATTCTTTTTATAGGTCACTTGATGTCATCATGCTGTTGCTGAATGACATTCAGTTAAGTTGACAGTCAATCTCCAGACCTGGACCTCATTAAAAAAACTTCTGGAATGTGATCAAGAGAATATGAATGGTCACAAGCCATCAAACCAAGCTGAACTGCTTGAAATATTGTGCAAGGAGTGCCAGAAGGCCACCCAAAAGCAGTGTGAAAGACTGGTGGAGGAGAACATGCCAAGATGTGTGAAAGCTGTGATTAACAATCAGGGTTATTCCACCAAATAGTGATTTCTAATCTCTTCCTAAGTTCAAAAAATGTATGGAGATGTGTATACGTATAGACACTCATCGTCAGAATGAAACAACTGACAGAAATGAAACTGTATATATACTGGATGTACAGGGGTTGGGCAATGAAACTGAAACATCTGGTTTTAGACCACAATAATTTATTGTCCCCACAGACAGTTACGGTGGAAACAGGAGAGTTGAGGTGCACATTGAATTTTGCCGGATACAATCCGGGTTAGCACCCGAACATCCCGAACAGCTTCCTTCCACAGTTAATCCTGTTGGATGTGGTTTGTCCTTCTTGGTGGTATGCTGACATTATCCTGGATACCGTGACTCTTGATACATCACAAAGACTTGCTGTCTTGGTCACAGACGCGCCAGCAAGACGTGCACTAACAATTTGTCTTTTTTTGAACTCTGGTATGTCACACATAATGTTGTGTGCATTGCAATATTTTGAGCAAAACTGTGCTCTTACCCTGCTAATTGAACCTTCACACTCTGCTCTTACTGGTGCAATGTGTAATTAATGAAGATTGGCCACCAGGCTGGTCAAATTTAGCCATGAAACCACCCACACTAAAATGACAGGTGTTTCAGTTTCATTGTCCAACTCCTGTATATACTGGGTGTTGGTTTTCTCTTTGCATTGTCCTGAAAATATCTGTAAGACTATGGTATAACTGACACTACAATGCACCAATCACTTAAGTTACTATACTTTAAATCCGCCTGTGTCTGAAAGTATGCATCCATATATCAGCGCTCCTACTGGGACAGTTTAGCATACTGTTTTCTCCGAATTCGAATTAAAGTCACAGTCAGGTGGAACCCGGTATCTTCTGTATAAATCATCTTCCTGTACATTCCAGTCGTCTCCAGACACATAAAAATGAGCCAGTCTCTGCAGACTGCACGGCTTCACCGCTTCCACCGCAACCGAAGAGATTTCATCAGTGTAGAGCAAATGATTTTACAAACAGCTCAGTAGCGCATCTGAATCTGAGAGCGGGGTGTTTGGACCCAGAGCGGCGTGATGATAATCTCATGCTAGCTTGTTTCTCAAAGATGAGCTTGTCTTCATGCATAAGAGCACATTTCCTAGGGAAGTGTTGGGATAAAACGCTGATAAGTCGAGACACAACACACAAGATGTGTTTTTATTGTCGGGAGATAGGGAGGAAATGGGGAGGTTAGTCGCCTGTGAGAGCAGTGCTGCCGTAATATCATTCTGCATTTAAGATTTCTGTGTGTGTGTGTGTGTGTGTGTGTGTGTGTGTGTGTGTGTGTATGTGTGTTAGGGAGAGATTTTGTTGAGTGTCTGTATTGTTTGCCCTAGAACTTTGTCTATGTAAGGGAATTGCAACAACAAATTTTAGGGCAGATATACCACCCTGCAAAAACTCATTTCAGGGTGGCAACACCACCTCCCTGCCTTCATGAACCTCTCTAGTATATATCCAAAGTTTTTGCACGACAGCGACAATGTGAAAAGGTACAAAAACAACACAAAAAACACCAGGATAAGACACAAAATCCATTAATCTAAAGCCAGAGCCATTATTGCAGACATTTTGGACTTTTTCAAGGTTTTTTTATGTTAAGTGCACTGATATGCCGTAAGTAATTTGGCAGGTACCATATACAGTGCCCTCCATAATTATTGGCACCCCTGGTTAAGATGTGTTCTTTAGCTTCTCATAAATTGAGTTTTGTTCAAAATAATATAGGACCACGATGGGAAAAAAAAGTAAAGTCCAACCTTTAACTCAAGTAAATTTTAAGGGGGAAATAAAATCCCTGACTAAGAAATAATTATTCTTCATAAAATCACCTGTTCCACAATTATTGGCACCCCTAACAATTCTTAGGAAATAAATTTAATAAAAGTATTTCTGTCACTTCTACAGTAGTTTACGAAGTTGATCAGAGTATGTAGGAACATTTAATTAGTAATTCACAACTTCCTGTTTCCCTGGGGTATAAATATGACGTGACACAGAGGCCATTTATCTTCAACATGGGAAAGACAAAGGAACATACCATTCAAGTGAGGCAGATGTGTGTTGACCTTCACAAGTCAGGCAATGGCTACAAGAAAATCGCTACTCGCCTACACCTGTCCATATCTACTGTCAGAGGAATTATTAAGAAGTTTAAAACAACTGGAACAGTGGTAAACAAGCCTGGACGAGGACGCAAGTTTATTTTGCCACCACGCACAGTGAGGAGGATGATAAGAGAAATAAAAAGTTCCCCAAAGCTCACTGTTACAGAATTGCAACAAATGGTAGCTTCTTGGGGTCACAAAGTCTCCAAAACAACCATCAGGCGCTATCTACATGCCAAGAAGCTGTTTGGGAGGCACGCACGGAAGAAACCATTTCTCACTCACAATCATAAACGCAAACGTTTGGAGTTTGCTAAGCGGTACTGGGACTTCAACTGGGACCGTGTGCTTTGGTCAGATGAAACAAAGATAGAGCTTTTTGGCAACAAATGCTCTAAGTGGGTCTGGCGTAACACAAGAGCTGAGTATGCAGAAAAGCACCTCATGCCCACTGTGAAATATGGCGGGGGATCAGTGATGCTGTGGGCCTGTTTCTCTTCTAAAGGCCCTGGGAACCTTGTTAGGGTGCATGGCATCATGAATGCTCTAAAATCTACTGCCAAATCTACACAGAAATGGTTCACCGCACACAGAATCAAGCTCCTCCCATGGCCATCTCAGTCCCCAGACCTCAAGCCCATTGAAAACCTGTGGGGTGAGCTGAAGAGGAGAGTGCAGAGGAGAGGACCCAGGTCGTTGGATGATTTAGAGAGAATGTGCAAAGAGGAATGGTCAAAGATCCCTCTTTCTGTATTCTCCCATCTTGTGAAACATTACAGGAGAAGATTAGGTGCTGTTTTGTTGGCAAAAGGGGGTTGTACAAAGTATTAACATCAGGGGTGCTAATAATTGTGGCACACATGATTTGATGTTAAATAATTATTTCTTAATGTGGGATTTTTTTCCTACTGAATAAATTCACTTGAGTTAAAGGTTGTATTTTACTCTTTTTTTCCATCGTGGTCCTATATTATTTTGAACAAAACTCAATTTATGAGACGCTAAAGAACACATCTTAACCAGGGGTGCCAATAATTATGGAGGGCACTGTACAGGGGTTGGACGATGAAACTGAAACACCTGTCATTTTAGTGTGGCAGGTTTCATGAATAAATTAGACCAGCCTGGTGGCCAATCTTCATTAATTGCACATTACACCAGTGTGTGAAGGAAGAGCAGAGTGTGAAGGTTCAATTAGCAGGGTAAGAGCACAGTTTTGCTCACAATATTGCAATGCACACAACATTATAGCAGAGTTCAAAAGAGGACAAATTGTCGGTGCACGTCTTGCTGGCACATCTGTGACCAAGACAGCAAGTCTTTGTGATGTATCAAGAACCACGGTATCCAGGGTAATGTCAGCATACCACCAGAAAGGTCGAACCACATCCAACAGGATTAACTGTGGACACAAGACGAAGCTGTCTGAAAGGGATGTTCGGGTGCTAACACCGATTGTATCCAAAAAATATAAAACCACGGCTGCCCAAATCACGGCAGAATTCAATGTGCACCTCAACTTTCCTGTTTCCACCGGAACTGTCCGTCGGGACATGATTTTGGGCCCATGATTTTTGCCATGTTTTGTGGAAGCTAAAGAATGTTACAATGACCTACTGGGTATCCATGTGTGGTCTTTTCCATTGAATATGGATGTGACTTGCATTTTCTGAGTTGCTTGTCTGTTTGCATAGACAATTCTAGCCAAATGCCACCAGTCATTGTGAGTGGTGATTTAAGCCTTCTATGATAGATTTTGGGTGTTGGGTGATCATCATTGCATCTCAACTCTAAATCCCCAATCCATCCTAAAAATGTTAAGTGGAGAATCATCATTCCAGAAACTCCACAAATCATTTCTGGTGGGCTTTAAACCTCTCTAACCTACACCTGAAATCAGGCATGGTGCCAACAGGTCAATCCTTATCTGCTCCATTGTGTTCTGTTATTTTTCCAGTGCTTTTCTGCAGGCACTACACAAGCTGTGTGTGTGGATTCGTACCTCTGTGTTGCACCAGTAGTTGCAACTTAAAGGTTTCAGCTGAATGCATTCATTGGAAGAAATGTCCAGAGATTTAATTGACCATAACTTGTCTTTAACAGTCATTTAGCCACCATCGGTAATTAATCCATCAAGTATTTTTTACTCATCCATACATTTTATTTCTCTCTTGCTTGCGTGCACTGTAGCAATTTGATTTCTGGGGAAATTAGAAGAGGCTAATGGACTTGATGGCAATCGAAAACAATAGAATGATTAAAACTAAAGACTAACTAAATCAAAACAAATCTAAACAATACAATACATGAATAACTGAAGATGTAAAAGCATATTAGTAGCCCAATTTTCTTTTACCTTTATTTTAACTTTTATTTATCCAGGAAGTCCCTTGAGATCTGAATCTCTTTTTCGAGGGAGACCTGGCCAAGACGGCTCACCATTTCCAGTTACAGAATATCACAACAAAATTGTTTACATATAAAAACAATTAGAACAAAAATAAAGGATTAACATGAGAGTACAAAAAAGACAGACATTGAAGAATAGCAATTGCATGTTTCCAGCCTCACAGAACCAACTCATTAAGCTGTAATTTGTTTAGAAGGTTATTCCAAGGCCATGGTGCAAAATAGGAGAAAGCCCAGTTTTCTGTCCAGTTCTAAACTAATCTTGGGAACTTTGTAGAGCAAAATTTTGGAAGAGCGAGAATCTTGCTTTACAACGTTCCCAAGATAATGTACACTGTAAGCTCAGATAAGTTGAATTTACTTCAAAAATTTGAGGAAACCGGTTGCCTTAAAAAAGTTAAGTAATGGATAATGAAAACTTAAGTTAGCTTAAATTAAAACATCAAGTTATTACAACTAAAGGGAAAGTTTATTTAACTTTTTTATACTTGTTATACTGTAAGACTGGATAAGTTGAGTTTACTTAACGTTTTTAAGGCAGTCAGTTTGCTCAATTTTTTTTTAAGTAATGGGGATTGAAAACTTGAGTAAGCATAAATTAAAACATCAAGTTATTACAAATAAAGGTGAAGTTGATTTATTTCTAAGGTAGCCCAGGGGGAATCACTACCCACTGATGGTGAGTGTTAGTCAGAAACTGTTGGACACACCCAGTATGCAAATAGATTGTGACACAAATGTTCAACTAACTTAAAATAGTTTAGAAATATCCAATTTTATGTAAAACAGACTTAAATCATTTGAGTTCAAACAACGTATGGGTTTACAGTGTATATATAAACATTTGGCTATGTCGTCCTTAGCTTTTAACATTTTTGTTAATGTAACAGAAAGCTGGAATACTAAACTTTGATTCAGACTTGACTGCATGCCTTTCTACCTCAGAATCCCTCAGTCTGATTAAGCAGCATTTCTCATTAGGGAGTTATCAGTAAGCAGGAGACTCCCGCAATATCCAGGAGAAGTGGGATGTTTCTATAGATATGAATTGTTCTGTTTGTTATTTTAGTGTTGGGCTATTTGGGTGTATATAAGAGGACAGCGAGTGAGCGTGAGATCTCTGTGTAAGAGGGAGCACTGTGTGTAAGTGAGTGTGTGGGAGAGTGAGTATTGTGTATGCGTGTCATTTCTCTTATTGTGAGCTTGAGTGTGTTGGCTGATTACAGAGCCATTTCCCGAGGCTTTGTCTCGCCCTGTTAGGCCAGGAGCTTTGGCTCAGAGACAATTTGTCTACCACTGAGAGGTGTGTCACCTCACTTACACACACACACACACACACACACACACACATGAACACACACTCACAGACACACACAGACACAAACATACATACACATGGGCTCTGGGATATGCAAGTGATTTGTGTGTGTGTGTGCAGTGAGGTTTGTGAGGATGAGTGGGAGTGATAGATGGAGGGCCCCCATGATACAGTAGCATCTTCACATTTTGCGATTGCAAAGCTGCAGCTATTCAGCTGTAAAAATGTGAAAATGTGAAAGCTCTTACTGGTGCCAAAACCTGATGGATCCTTATAGCCTGCATGCTAAAACAGCGGGGTGAAGGAAGTAAGACGTCCGCGGCGCAGGGGCTGATAAGCTGCAGTAGATTCCATTGTTCGCCAGTTTGCTCACGCTCCACTGAGCACATTGCCAATGACTTACAAAGCAGAGGGAATTCACTTCGGCTGAGGCTTTTACACAGTTTTAAATGGCTTAAGTCATGCAAAAATTCAAGTTTCCTTGTTTTTTCTTTCATACAGAAATCACCTATATATCTATATACTGCTACATCCTGGAATATGACTATACAAATCATGAACATGAGCATGAACACGCTACTTCAGGGAACAGCTTAGAAACGCCCTCATCTGCATAAGTTGTGAGGTGTTTCCTTGTGAATTATCAGAGTAATGCAATAGTTAATTTCCAAAGTTGTTTATTCAACAATCATCAATCTACAATGTAATATAAGTGAACACTTAAGTAGTGCAGTGGGTGCTAATGACCATGGCTGGCAGTTTCTGGCTAGAACTGTCCTTGCAAACTCCAGCCGAAATCACATCCTTTGGCAAAAGTCATGGGACATGATACTATTTCTTGTAATATGACGTATGATAAATGTATTTCAAAATCTATGCACATATATGATATGTATATATCCAGAAGAAATATAGATCCATACTTTGTTCTACAGTCTAGTGTACAAGGTCTAAGTTACTTTGCTCACAAAAGAAAATATATATCAAAATATACAGCTCTGGAAAAAATTAAGACACCACTTCAGTTTCTCTGATTTTGCTATTTATAGGTAAGAAAACCTTTTCATATTCATAAAGTTTTAAGAATTCAGAAATCAAAATCTCCTTCACCAGTCTTACACATTGCTTTTGGATAACTTTGCCACCAAGCAATTTAACTTTGTTTGATGGTAAAACCAAAGAAACTCATTTTTCCAGAGCTGCATATTTAATATAGGATTTTTAAAGGGTTTAAAAGGGGGTCATGTTATTGAAAGCAGTGTTATACATGTAACATATGTCCTTTGTGTGCTATTATATGTATTTCCAAGTGATACACAGTATCAGGGAGGGTTCTCTGAGGTAGCGTAGTGTTTTATTAAGTGATATTTGAGGTCAGTGGGAGAGAGAGGGTTAAACATGATATTATTGATTAATGTTATTTTGCCCTCCCCTCTGAGGCACTGTGATTTAACACAAACAAATCACATTCAGTCAAGGTGGGCAAAAGGCAGCCGCATTATAAAAAAAAAAAAGATGCCTTTTAAATGACATGGGATGATGAATTGTGCTTACTCTGAGCAGGGACACACTGTAAATTAACAAGGTAAAAGGGAACTTTAAAGACACTGATGTGTTATTTGCACAAATAACACAGGAACAAACTGCCAGGCTGTTTCTAAAGCTGTTAGCTCCCGAACCTGTGGACGGTGGCAAGCCAACGTGGGCGAGGCCATGTATACTAATTCACGGATGGACGTAGACGCAGTACTTTTCCGACTTGTTTTTCTGAATATTTTCTTTTACTAGCTACTGCAGACAGTGGAGGTTAAGGAATAGTTTCACGTGCAGCATCCATATACAACTCAGACCTATAGCATTTCACGAAAAACAAAAAAAAGTAGATTTTAGCTGAAGGACACCTTTAATTAACTTTTAAACCTAACATTTTTCTTACTACAAATTAGTTTTTACAGACATTTTTTTACAGTACATAACCAGAAGTTTAGCATGCTAAAAAGGGTAGAAAATAGACCCTTTTTTAAGGCCATACATTTGCTACACCTTAAGCTTTTGAAACCCAAAGCCGGCCATCAGTCTCTCGCGTTTTGAAAGTCTTGCTGGGTTTGCTGAGAGAGCGATAGAAGCTGAGCGCTCCACATTTCCTTTTTGTGCGTTTGTCTCTGAATGACCCTGTAAATCAGAAACCACTGACACGAGCCCAGATGAGAATTCAAGCACCAGCACACTCACGCGCACACAACTTCAGCAGTGTGCTAGAGGTCATGCCTGAGATATCATCGACTGTTAAATAGCTCATTACTCCTGAAGGCTTTTCCTCAAGTCGTTTATTACGTGGGCTTCTAAACATCCAGCCTTCGCATCAATCCACGCGCCCTCGCCCTCCACCGCTTCATCTGTGAAAGAGTAACACCAGGGTTTTAGCCTGAACGCTGCAGTGCACACACTGAGACAAAGCAACATCACTCACACTCATCATCCCTCATCCAGCCGCGGCACTCCCGCGAGCTTTCGTTACGCACTGAAATGATAAAAGTAAAGACAGAACGTTCAGAACCAAAGTGCTGTACACAGGAAAACAGGAGAACATGTACAGCACTGTCCGAAGGGTGGAGGCACCTGTGAGAACTAGAAGATAAGAATATATTAGAATTAATACAAATACAAATTAGTAGTGGGAAGCACTAGAAGATTAAAGAACGCCTCAACTCTGGAACTTGTGTGTCAAATGTATATTTAAACATGGTGTAGCACAGAACACAGAATCAGTATAGAATGTTATGTATTTGTTGTTATGCATTATTTTTGACTAGATTTATATAAGATGCGGGTACAAACAAACCTCAAGTCTACTATTTTTTATGATGATCTGACAAAAAGAGCACTAGATCGTGGCCTGCTTGTAAATCCAGCTTCTCAAATTAAAGGTTGGATTTTCCTATTAGCATATGAATGCAAAATGATTTATATTTATCATATCAACAACTAGTTTGGCAAATCAGTGTTTAAACATAAAAAAATTATAAGAGAAACCTGGTGTGAAATGGACTTGGGTGTATTGAAACATGACAACGAGTTCAAACTTATAGTTCATATAGTTATAGTTATATGGTGTGTTTAGCCGATGCGCCCAACAGGCTTACAATACTAGCAATAGGTGATAGCATAGTGTTGCCCATGCTATGCAAATCACCCCCCCCCCCCTTTTTTTTTTTCCCAACACTCATTTATACGCATGTCATACATGTGGTGATGCCTTAAAGTCCCCAACTGGCCTCTCCAGCCCCCTCCTGACCTGTAATCCATGGTCTTCTTCAACCTTGAATAATTAACTTCAGCCTTGCAGGATGATCAATATCAGTATCCAGGTTTAACCCTGTCTCATAATGCCCCCAGCACTGAGAGGATCCAAGGTAGCAGCATGTGCTTCCACTTGTGTTATTTTTACATTTTTTTAAACTGGAAACAATAGTGCTTAGTAGCCCATTCTGCTACATGTACTAACAAATACCTATATTCCCTAGCATCATGCTGTGTTAACTTTTATCTATTATGTTTTATGGGCTTCTGATTATTAAACACTAATAGTTATATGAAACATTGTTACAATTCTAAAATGGCAGGGGGGCAAAAAAAAAAAGTTTTACCAAAATCAAACAAAATTATGAAACTTTTCACTGAAAGTAATTTTTCACCACTTCCTAAATGTATTTTGTTTTGTATTAAACTGCAGTTTAATAATCATTAATTCAATAATTATCACTAAACATGTTTAATATAGCAGTGCAATTCTAGTCTAAATTTTACCTCAGCAGTGCAATTCTAGTCTAAATTTTACCTCAGTAGGGCAATTCTAGTCAAACATTTATAATAGCAGTTCAATTCTAGTAAAAAAAAATGTACATAGTGGTACAATTCATGTCCAACATTTACCTTAGCAGTGCAATTCTAGTTAACAATTTACTGTACCTTAACAGTGCAATTCTAGTCAAATTTACCTTAGCAGTTCAATTCTGGTCAAAAAAAGGAACTCAGCAGTGCAATTTCAGTCAAACATTTACCTTAGCAGTGCAGTTCTAGTTAAACTTTTTCTCAGCAGTACAACTCTAGTCAAACATTTACCTTAAGAGTACAATTCTAGTCAAAAATGTGCTTGACCAGTGCAATTCTATCAAACATTTACCTTAGCAGTGCAATTATAGTCAAAAATTTGCCTTAGCAGTGCAGTTTTGTCTGACACTTGCTGTCCACTGTATACAGTAATGTTCTGAGGAAGGAAGGGGTAAGAGTGTGGACCTGCTGCTACTGCTGAATAAAATCGTAAAGTTAGAGGAAACTCTGCAGTATTCCTTAAATAAATGAGTTATTTTTAATGTAAATTATTCAGTCTTTTCACTTACATAATTAAACATTTCAGTTGCCAAATTTCTGGTGGGACCCTATAACACGTAATTAGCATAAATAAGTGCAAACCAGCATTTATATACTTTTATTACTTGTTAGCTGTTAGCCCAATCACTAAAGCGTTCACCTTGCCTCACCCAGCACACCTGGGCTTAAAGGACATTTGTAGATCCGATTGTTTTGGCTAAACTATCGCTTTAAGGCTGAGAGGCGCTTTGAAGGCGGTATTGATCTGTGTGAGCTGTGAAAAGGCCTTGGGCCTGGTGTGTGTCTGTGTGATCATGTGTATATCTTCTGTTATCTGGCGCTCCCCCTCCTCCGCAGGTACGGTGTGCTGCGAGACCCTGCAGGCTGGCTGAGTGTGAACCCGGTCAAAGGCATGGTCAACACCACAGCTACGCTGGATCGCGAGTCTCCACACGTGCATAACAATCGCTACAGTGCAGTCTTCATGGCCACAGACAACGGTAAGCTGCTCGTTTTACTGTTTTACTGTTTTACTGTTTCACAGGCTCTCTGTGGTCACCAACATCCCTGTAATAGGTTCCTAATGACGCCCGGCTCGCTGCTAACTGCTCTTGCTCTTGCGATTGGCGTTTAGGATGTGGATGAACATTGTTAGAAAGTGCTTATTGTTTAATGCAGGCTAAATCGTGGTCTAAACACTTAGCGCATATTCTCTGAGACAGATTCAGAGGCTTTTTCCTCTTTTATGTTCTCCTCTTCTGCAGCAGCATTGCCCGCTGCCGGGGCGTAAATCCGACAGTGGAATTGGCATGATATGTCTTAAACTCAGGGTTTGCCAGTGGAATGAATCGGGGCCTGTGCCGTAATTGGCCCCGTACGTTAGTAAATGGCACGGGCGAATGTCGTGCATACTAAGTAGTGACTCTTTTGTCTTTTAAATTGCAGCCCAAGCTATGCCAATATCACGGTGGAACCCTTTGGAGAGGTATTCACACGAGTCATCAGCAGTGCTTTAGAGCCGGGCGAGGGTCATGCATTATCCTCTCGCCACAGGAAATTACACGCTCTCACAAACACAACACGCAACCGCCGCCTCGCTGATCTCTGGGTAGTGTAGTCGTTCCTCTCGCACCGGCGTTGGAGAGGATTTAATTAACCTCAAGACGATGAGGCGTCCCTAATTGCCGCTGTGGGTTTCTCCAGATGGGAGCCAGGAGCTCTTGAAGTTTTTTGGGAATGTGTGTGAGAGACAGGGAATGTGTTGTTTTGCGCTTTACTGGCTATATAAATAACTTCTACATGCATATCCAGACCCCTCCCCTTCCCTCTTTCTTGCCACAATGCTATTGCTTCCTCTTTTTCTCTCTTTCTCTCTCTTCTTCTCCTTGACATCATGTCTTCTTCTTCCTCTAACTTTTAAGCTAGCATGCCCTCATCTTAATTACTTTTGCTCTCTCTATTCTCTCTATCGCTTTCATACTCCATTTTTTCTCTCTTTTTCCCCCGCTATAGTTTTTTTTTCTCACCCTCTCTCATCTATTGCTCTCTTCTGGTCCCACTCTTGGACTAACATACCCTCATCTTTCTCACCTCTGCTCCTTTTTCCATCTCTTCCTCACTTCCCCTCTCTCTCACTCTTTTTTTTTTCCTCTTCATTGCTTTCGCACTCTAATTCTCACCTATTTCTTTCTTCTGATCCCTAACTCTTGGACTTTCTTTTTCATCTCGTCCTCTCTTCCCCTCTCTCCGTCTCTCACTCTTTTTTCTCATTATTGCTCTCCCTTTCTCATTCGTTCTCTTTCTCATTGCCATCATCTTCATTTTAATCTCTTCCTCCAACTCTTAAGCTAGCGTGTCTTCATCTTCATCACTTTTGTCCTCGCTTTTCTCTATACCTTTCTTTCTTTCTTCATTGCTTGTCTCTTTTATTCCTCCTCCTTTCTTTTTGTTTATTATTCTCTCCTTTTCTCACCCTCTGTCACCTCTTTTTCTCTTCTGATTCCACTCTTGGACTAACATACTCATCTTCCTCACCTCTAGTCATGTCTTCACCTCTTCCTCTCTTTCCATTCTTCTCATCTTTTTAATCTCTCCTTCTCTCATTTTTTTCTGTCATGCATTCACTCCTTTTTTTCTCTTCTTTTCTCTTTCTCTCTCTCTTTCCTTGACAACATGTCTTCTTCTTCCTCTAACTTTTAATTCATTCCCTCATCTTGATCACCTTTGCTGTCTTTATTCTCTATTATCTCTTTCTTTCTATCTTGTTCATCTCTCTTTGTCTCTCTTTCTTCTCATATTTTTAAATTCTCTCTCCCTCTCTCACTTTTTTCTACCATGCATTTATTTTTCTCACATTTGTTTTCCCTCTCACTTTTTTTTCTTTTTGTGGCTCTACCTCTTTTTTCCTCTCTTTTTTATTGCCATCATCTTTATTTCAATCTCTTTCTCCAACTCTTAACCTAAAATGCCCTGATCTTCCATCACTTTTGTTCTCTTCTCTCTATCTTTCTTTCTTTTCCTCTTCCTCTATTTTTTCTCTAGTTGTCTTCTTTTCTCACCTTCTCTGACTTTTGAACTAAAAAACCCTTATCTTGCTCACCTCTGCTCTTTTTCCCTCTCTTCCTTTCTTCTCCTTTCTCACTATTACAGTTCTTTCACTGTTAATCTTCTCTTCTCCTTTCTCTCCACCCTCCCTCTCCCTCTCTTTTTCTCTCCGTATCTGTTTCTTTACATATTTCTGTCCTCCTACACTTGAGCCAAAATGCCAGCATCTTCTTCACCTCTGCGCTTTCTTTTTCTATTTATTTTTCCATCTCTCACACACACATCTCTCTCTCTCTCTCGTGCCTCTCTTTCTTTCTCTCTGTACCTTTCTCTCCCTTTGACGTACTTCTTCTCTCTTACCATGTCTCTCTCTTGCCATCTTTCTAATACCATATCTCTTTCTCTCTCTCACTCTTTCTATCTCTATCTCTCTCTATCTCTCTCTCTCTCTCTCTCTGAATGAACAATGATGACTCTGAATTAACAGAGTTGTGAGATTGCATTAGCAGCAGGAGTCTGGCAAGCACAGAAATTCTGCCACATCTGGGAGTTTAAAGCAGGAGATAATAGTCCTCCCCCAAACCCCCCCACACACCCAACATCACAAACCATCCGTCTAACTACCATCATACACACACCCTCTTCCCAACTACCATCACACACACCCTCTTCCCAACATCACAAACCATCCGTCTAACTACCATCATACATACACCCTCTTCCCAACTACCATCACACACTCACTTCCCAACATCACAAACCCATCCGTCTAACTACCATCATACACACACCCTCTTCCCAACATCATAAAACTATCCGTCTAACTACCATCATACACACACCCTCTTCCCAACTACCATCACACACACCCTCTTCCCAACATCACAAACCATCCGTCTAACTACCATCATACACACACCCTCTTCCCAACTACCATCACACACTCTCTTCCCAATATCACAAACCCATCCATCTAACTACCATCACACACACCCTCTTCCCAACATTACAAACCCATCCGTCTAACTACCATCATACACACACCCTCTTCCCAACATCATAAAACTATCCATCTAACTACCATCATACACACACCCTCTTCCCAACTACAATCACACACCCCCTCTTCCCAACTACTATCACCCATAACCTCTTCCCAACCATTCCATTCATTAATGCACACACTCTACTGTTACCAGTACAGTGTTAGTCTTTTTTCTGCCTGTTCAGGTCTTTCCTGTGTCATTAACCTTAATTGGATTTCACTGCTCATCTCTTTCTTCTCTCTCTCTCTCTCTCTCTCTCTGTTCATCAGATTGTGGGTATAAGTGGGGATGGTGGTGTAGACAGACACTCATGTGATATTAGCTTAAATGGCTGTGTGAGAGAGGGTTGAGTGAGGGGCTGGAAATCAGAAGGGGGGGATGGATTATGTAAAGGGACATCAGTGACACGAGGGCTTTGTCCGTTCTAGAAAAGATGAAATGAGTAAAGCAAGTGAGAGTACTCTTACATAACATACTGAGCATCATTCCAGGACATATGGATTTTTTAGCGTTTCATCAGGAGAACAAGCTTCAGCTTACAACTGATCAAGGTCAAGGTGGTTTTAAAGCAAGTAATCATGTAAAAAGCATACCCTATTAACTGATTTACCAGTTTGGCTCTTGACCAAAAAACTGAATTAAGAATTACACTTTGGAAGCTCTGCAGATCATACTTGTTGAACCAGCATTGTCAGATTGGTCAATCAGCTTTCTCATAATGGTAACGCTGGTCAATGAGTTTGGTCTTAGACCAGAAAACAGAGCAGGGTTTGGAACACAGTTCCAACAATCAAACCCTACAAGACCCTACAATGATATAGAGCTATATTTTTGGACCAGCGTGGTCATACTTTACAAACAGCTTGATTATAGTGGGCATGTTTTGGTTATGTTGGTCACCACCTTGTTAATACAAACTTGAAACTTAGCCATGCTGGTAGATTATGCTGGGTAACCAGCAAACCATGAAACCTAGCCATGCTGGTAGATTATGCTCATCAACCAACTTGTTCCCACTGGTTATGTCATGGTTAATTTGGTCAGAAAATCCATTACATTTTAAAGAAAAAAAAAAGCTTTTTCATTCGGGTAGACCAGCTAAAATATCTAAGTTCAAACTAAAGCATACACCATGCAGGTCAACCATTTATTTTCTCATTTTAGTAGGTATGATAGAATGGTGGCTTCACATTTGTGAGTTTAAAGGGTTTTTGAAGGGTTTATGGCCTCCTGTTTTTATTGGTTGTTGCTTGTCTTATGCAGTTTTGCACATAATCCAGAAACAGCCCCATGTATGTTGACACAAAAAGGTTTATTGCTGGCAATATTTGATACTATTAGTAAAAGTTATTTCAGTAAAAGAGCAGAACAATGACCTGTGTTCATATTAGCACTGAGCTCTGTTTGCTGTCCAGCCTGAATAAGCTGTAGAAGGTTGACAGTGTTGTGTTTGGCTTGGTTATTTACAGCCAGGCTAAATATTGTGTTTATGGTGCTGTCAGGCCAATATTTGTGCTCCGTCTCAAAGGTCATTAGTACGTGCCCTGAAACAGTGTAGAAACGGTTCGGCTGTGTCTTTGCTCTGGACATGGTGTTCACCTTTACTCTGTGTGTGAGTGGTGTGTGTGTGTGTGTGTGTGTGTGTGTGTGAGGCTCTTGTATTGAACATGTTTTTTGTGGTCATTTTTTGTCCCTCATAGACCGCAGTCTATAACAGATGCCCTGGTCTGTTCCAGCTGTCGGATGATTGCCTGACATGAGAGTCATGCTGGTCACTAACAGGTTATCGATCTGGTCCAGTCTGCCATGTCTTTATTTGGAGAGCTCAGATGATGAATGCTCCCACTCTGTCTCTGACCACAGAGCAGGACTGTGCTGACCGAGACTCTGGAAAGAAAGGCTTGGAGGGAAGAGATAAGAAGAACAGAGGAGAAAAGACAGATAAAACAAAGAAGGTGAAGAGTAAGAATGTCGAATGTTGAATAGTGAGGCTTTTAAGGGGTGTGTGTTGGGGAGTCACTGAAAGTCAATTTGTGTTACACAATTAAACGTTAAAAATTCAGAAGGTATTTTTACAACCACAATTCCATAAACGTCGACACTGTTTAAAATGTAAATAAAAATGAATATAAATTCAAGTGAATGCAATTATGAATCTCATAGACACGTTTTTTTTTTTTGTACGATACAACAAATGGTGAACAACATCAGGAAACATTGATGGGGTTCATTTGATTTATCTGACCAGAGTTTTTACTTTTTTACTGTTTTAATAAGCTCTGGTCCAGAGAAGTCCAGAGCATTCATGGATTGGAAGGTGGCCTGTGTTAACAGACTGTCATTTCTGAGACCATGCAGTGATTTCTAGTACAAAATTAGTGGAGTTTTAATGAAACGCCACCTGAGGGCCTGAAGATCACCAGCATCCACAGGGATTTCTACATACATACATACTATAAATCTCTTGATGATATGTACTGTAAATATTGTGATATCTCCGACGTCTTATTTTTTTTCTTTGATGAACATTTTTATTTAATTAATTAATTTTTTTTGCTGATTTTTGCTCTCTAAAATGCTTTAGGTTTTACAAAAATGCAAAAATGCAAATCATTGTATTCTGTTCTCATTTACATTTATCTGCATTTTTCATAGAATCCTAACCTTTTTTGGAATTGTGGATATACTGTAAAGTCTAAGCAGTGGATTTTAGTGGATGTTAAATTTTACAGGATGTTACCATATCAACGAATGTGTTTTTTTTTTTTTTTCTCCTCCTTTAGGGTGCAATGCTATTACAGTTTTGTCCTTTTATGTCAAGTGCAGGCTGTTAATTACATAAAAAATAAATTGTAAAGCTGTAATCACAAAAATTGAAACATTAAAAATGAACAAACCCTAAGTTGCCTCAGTTGGCATGCATCTGCATCTCTCCGTATTAGGCCTGCTGCCCAACAGTAATGCTCTCTTTTTTTTTAAGGGTCTAATTTTGGGCAGTGTCCTTTCTGGTGAGAGATCGTTGACTGCTAGACAATTGTGCATTTATTGTGAGAACACTGTACTCACACTCAACCTGTGTTCTTCACATAAATCTTAGTAAAAGTAATTTCACAGTGGCACAGTTAGCGCCTCAGTTGTGGATGTTAGCGCTGTGGTTGATGCTCCTTGCTAGTAACCTGTGAAGCTCTCGCGAGACCAGCACGGTTCAGGTTCTTCCTCAGCCTGGGAATAATGACTAGACTCCTGCAAGCTCCACCAGCACCTGCTCTCCTCTCAGCCAAGCGGCCACGGAGCCGCTGTGTTGTTTCAACATTGGCACGGGCTGTAACGTTCGAGTGCCTAATCAGTTGTTTCAGCGTCAGGCTCCAACAGATTTTTCTCTTGCTCCTTTATTCCCTACTGAGCCAACAGATGTTCATCCAGTCCATCCCTCTTTAAGTAGGTGTGTGGGTGTGTGTGGTGTGGTGTGGTGTGGGTGTGTGTGGTGTGGTGTGGGTGTGTGTGTGTATGCATTCAGGCTCATATTCATCTTGTAAAAATCATCTTATAATTTGCTTGTTTATTTATTTATGAATTTATTTATATATTTAATTTAGTCCTGCTTATCAGCTTTGTTGTGTGTTTACAAAGATTTATATCTTGTTTGTGCATTAATGGTGATGGCGATGTAATGTCCTGTGCCAGGTCGACCCTCACGTTAATATGCCCAGGTTAAAAATACATGTTATAAATACTTTATTACAAAATACCACATTGGGTTTCAATCCCACCACTTGAAAACACTGTGGCATCTGTTTGAAATGCAGTTGCATTCACCTTGTAACTCTGTAGCCATAACAACGTCATAGCAACCACCTATTAAATGAACTCCAACAGAGTTGATTTCAGCTTTTTCCCAGGGTTTATTTAGTGCCACACTCTTTGGAGTTAAATCAACACTTTCAAAATAGATAACAACTTGCAAGAGTTCATTTTTAACTCACATTTGTATTTGTTTAACTCGCTACATTGTTACACAAACCAACACTGAAAAAAATAAACAAAATAAATTAGAAGAAGATTAGTCAATTGATATGACTGTGTAATATTAAATTATTATTCAGGGGAGGTAAGCTTGTGTTTTTGGTACCTAATACAGTATAAAACATCCCTGCTTATGTCCTACCAGTGTGTGTTTCCGCTGTATGGGATCTTTATTTCTGCATTGCAGTTCTCAGTGCTTTGCCAGCACTTTGTCACACTACAGTACAGACTATGGTAACTTGCTCTTATAGCCTACAACACATTGGCTAGGCAAACAACCGTTATATAGATTATAATGGAACACCCAGTAGAAGGTAACCCCGGTGGGCAAGACTGCACACTGATGGTTAATTAGGATATTTTGCAAATAAATTATGCTGAACCTTTGGGTTAACACTGAAATATTCAACTCTGTCAAATAACTCAAACACTGAACACCATTTAAATCTATTTGAGTTAAAATTACACTTTGAGAGTGAAAATCGACTCTCAGCCGTTTGATTCTGAAATTTCAAATCTCCAGTTATTGCTGTGTAGCAACCACCAGACAGCATCACCATAGCAATCATAAGCAATCATAATAATGGCCAACCACATTAACTTCTTGCAGTGATTCTGGCCCGCAAAGCCAAAAAACGAACCAGCTTCTTCCTACTTGATGGCAATGATCAATGCAAGATCTCTACCAAGAGCTCTCAGAGCTTCGAGTATGGCTCGGCTCGAACCACCATCCCTCAAAACCCACAGAAAACAGACATCCTGACTCTTCTCTGTGCTGGAGGACCAAGGTGGTAGAAAGAACTTCCACTGGAGTCACTCTCCATCGTCAAACTCTGACTGAAGACTCATCTTTTCAAAGAGTTCTTAAACTAATAAAAAAAGCTCTTAGTGTTCTAAACATTATTAAAGCTTGGTGGCTCTCTTGAATCTAGTCTCTACAAACTAGCTATGAATGTTTTGAAGTTGTTCTGGATAAGGGCATCTGCTAAATACCTTAAATGCAAATGTAATGTAAATGATTCATATGTATTGGAAGAAGCAAGTGCTAGTCTTTACCCTTCTAGTGTTGGTGGCAGTGTTAGAGATAGGGAGTCCTAATGAGGGGTTGGTTAATTGGCCTTGAAAATGGGACAAACTTTTAAATAAATTTTAAAAAAGAAACTTGCATTTCATTGAATTCCCATTTGAGAAATGTTGCCTGCTTGCCGTCTCTTGTAACAGTGCAGGCAGGCGTGATGTAACGGCTTGTACTCTGCGCCTTATTTAAATGTTAAATCACGGCCCTAGTGGGCTGCACTTGTCATATAGAGCGGTGATGATCCGGGGCGATCAAAGCCGAGGAACGATGATGCATCGTACAGCAGCGCAGGGCTCTTTGTGTATGCATGAGAGAGTGAGGCGGAGTGTGTCTGGATCAGTAGCATACGGTTAGACCTTGGCTTGCTCTAGTCGCTCTGGAGTCACTCCCGTACACGCAGTTGTTTGGACAGCCGGCTGTTTCAACACTTGCGTGGGGCTCTATATATCTTTCATAAAGAGCTTCAGAGGAAGTGTCGGCTCCTGTTTATAACAGAGGCGTTGCGCTTCGCTCTCGAGTGCATATTTCTATAATGTATTAAGAATGTGTAGGGTTTTTTATCTTTTACTCAGTAAACAACTGTCATTGTTGAGCGGATTAGGGCCTGGGCTTTTGAACATTGGACATGTTGTAGCAGCATGTTCAATATGGTAATGAAGCTAATGTGAGTTATTTAGCTGCTTTCAACATGCGGACTTGAGAGGAAGTTTCCTTACTTATACCATTATGCTGTTTTTCACACATTCACACATTTCAGTATAGGAGCACTGGGCTCGCTGTTTTCCTCGGTACTCACGGTATTCGCAGTGCTTGTTGTTTGGGCGCAGAAGTGGAGGCGTGTGGGAGGATGGGATGTATGCATACGATTCAGTTTTCCACATTCCACTTTCATGTAATAACCTTGTAGCTCCAAAATTGCAGCTTTTTTTTTAGAAGGATCAAAGCCTTCTTAACTTTTAATGGAAGTCATGAACTGTGAAATATCTTTCTGGACCATTTTTATCATCAAATCCTTTGCATAGCATTTGTTTTCAGACAAGCATGACACAAATCACTTAGACCTTTAGTTCAGTAGATTCCACAAGCATATCCCAAGATTTGTTTGCTTCCCTAAGATTTCTTAAAATTTTATTGGAAGTCATGAATTACAAAATATAATTTTGGATCTATTTGGATATATTGGTCTATTTATCATCAAATCTCTGCACAACATGAACAACCCACAGATTTACAGTATGTCAATAGTATTTCTTAGTTAGACTAAACACTACTAACAATATAGCTATATGCTTCTACTCTGCATTAGTTTTTGCTTATTTAGTCATGCAAATACTTAACTTGATTGGTGTTGTGGAGCTTTATATTGAGACACCAACAATAAAAAGGGAGAAACTGGAAAGAAAACAGATCTGCTGCTCTCCTATTGGCTGTGCTAAGACTTGTCTGAGATTCATTACTTAAAGTTTATACTGTTCTCAGTATCAGTATCCATCTGATACTGGTCAAAATCAGTTTCAGAAGGAAAGTCGCATAAATGATTAACCCAAGGCTGCTAGTGTTCAAGACTATATGATACACTGCCTGGCCAAAAATAGGGTCACACACTAGCTTTGATTGCTGCACGCATTCGTTTCTGCAATGTTACAAGATTTATTTCAATCCAGTGTTGCTGGATAAATTTTTCACCAAGATCTTGCAGCATTGATGATGGTAAAGTCTGACAGCTGCACAAAGTCTTCTCCAGCACATCCCAAAGATTCTTACTGAGGTTAGGGTCTGAACTCTGTGGTGAACAATCAATGTGTAAAAATGATCTCATGCTCCCTGAATCACTCTTTCACAATTCCAGCCCCATGAATCCTGACATTGTCTGACATCTTGGAATATGGCCGTGTCATCAGGGAAGAAAAAATCCATTGATGGAATAACCTGGTTTATATTCAGTATATTCAGGTAATCAGCTGACCTCATTCTTTCAGCACATACTGTTGCTGAACCCAAAACTGACCAACTGCAGTATCAACCCCAGATAATTTACTTAGTTAAATCCAGGTCGAGACTTTTTTTTTTATTATTGGCCAGGCAGTGTATTATTCTCTCTATAGTATTGGACTGAATACAAGCCATGGTGTTCATGGCACGGCAATGTGAATGACCAGAGTTGGAGCGAGGCCTTATAAATGGGGACATTCCATTCATGAAGTTGTGGGGGCATTTAAAATTCTTTAAATTTCTCAATAGAGTGTCTGTGCTCTATCTGTCCTCGGAATACAGCTTAAAGAAGGCATTCCCACAGACAGTGGACAGCATGGTAGATGGTAAAATGATCTTGACTGGCAGCATCTGGCTTAAGTTGTCCATGTGAACAATGGCAATCATGACATGACTTTTTTTTCTTCTTTTTAATTTTTTTTTCCAAGCCAAAAAATTATTTTCCCAAGACTTGTTGTGGTGCTTTTATTAATCTTAACCTCTTTTTATTGTTATAATTAATAATCACCAGATGATAGTCTGGGCTGGATAGCCTAGCTCAGCACATGGATGCTCTGTTCTGGTCCTCTCTCTCTCTCTCTCAGCTCTTAGCTGCAGGTGATAGGGTTAACTCTGCTGTGGACATGTGTTTCTGCCTGGCAGATTCATTCTGACCCGGGGCTCCAGGGCTGGGCTGAGGGGATGGGGGTGTGTGTCAGAGAGTGTGGGAGCTACAGCTGCTTCTGGCTGGGATAATGGTGCCGTAATGAGGTAGAGCCTGGAAAGCCGAGGAGCTCCCAACACTCGCTGGACCGGGCTTTTGTTTTCTCTTTTTCCAGCTCCGCACTCTGTATCATTAACCCGGCCTCACTCCATCTCCCCGGCCAAAACACACCACTTCCTCACACTTTCTTTCTCTCCACCAGACGTCCAGTCATACACACTCTCTCCAGAAGAAACGGCACCTTACCCTGTATAATACAGCAGCCGTGATGAGGGCTATTGTGCTTTTACTGTGAACGGGGAGGTGGAATGGCTACAGTCGGCTGTTGTTGTTTTTTATATAGTGTCCGAGACGTCTAGAGGAGAAACTGCATTTTCTGTTTAAAAAAAAAAAAAAAACTATCCGTTGATTCGGCTCAGGCTAATGAAAGAAAGTTCAGAAAACACTAAAGTGTAAAGACTGTAAAGCAACATGACCTTGCAATTTTTTTTTCACTTCATCGAAAACTACTTTTTGTGCAAGAGTGCTCTTTTTTTCAATATAGTTTAAATGTAAATAAAGGAAGATCATGCTTCCCAATCCATCATCCTATACTATAATTATGATATCCACTTTTTTCACGTGTTTATTACAAGCCTTTATAACCATTCACCAATCCATCTCTTCCCTTTACCTCTATCTCTCTTTCCTGAATCCACTTATTAGTAAGGGGCTATTGATTTCATACAGCAAGCGGAAACCACCCAAACTCCAGCCCAAAGTACTCACAGTTCTATACATTCTTTTCAATATCCTCACGAATTATCGACAAGCTGATGCCTTGTTGTGGACTAGCAAAGAAAAATTACATCAAGTTTTCTTTTTCTTATTATTCCTGTCACTCGCTTTGGTTTGGAAGCACTGCCTGTATTTTTGGCCATGTCCAGTCCTCCAGTCTGGATCCAGACTTTCTTGGAGATCGCACATTAGCTGCTCTGTGATTAGAAGTAAAAAATAAATAAATAATACATAGAAAATAAAAATGTGAACTTTGTATGACCCTGTGCATCTGCTATGGCACACTTCATTTACTGCTACGTCTGTGCCACATTCTGTTAAAACCAATTGGAATTTGCTAAATCCAAAATAGCTTATACAATGTTTGTAAAATTATTTACAGCACTTACATCATCCTTCATTTTAACTCATTAAACTTCTAAGAGACACAAACTGAACGGCCTGAGTGCATCAAAGGACAGTGTGTAAATCTGTATTCTTTAATCTGACCCTATTTGCAGAATGTAGGAGTGCTGGGTTAGCACTAAAGATAAAACTAGCTTCTTTTAAAATGTGTATTTTTGCTTCTGCAGCTCTGTTCCAAACATTTAACAATTCTACTGATTTAAAAAAATGTTTTAATGTTTTATATTCTATATATCTAGATAAAGTATCAATTCTGAAATTGTTGTCTAAGTACATCAGGATTTTAACGTCAGTAAGAAAAAAAATGAACCTGTTCCACGTTTTGAATTATTTAAATTCATTTCGCTCATATATATATATATATATATGTGTGTATACCCGTCTCACGTCATTGGTCTTTTTCCCCCAAGAGAAGGCGAGCCACACACTTTGAGCAACACTGGACTAAATTAATGCTGTGGTTTTTTTTTTTTTCCTCTCTTCTTCTTTTTGGGATCTATACTTTGAAGTTCGAAGAGCCGCCGTAAGAACATCAGTGTCTCTAATACCACGCTGCCTGTCACTTCCTCTTCCAAAGCTTTCAGGAGGAAATAGAGCTTAATCACGTCTTCTTTCCGCACATTTAAGGAGACAGTTATACGCGGCACAAAGTCAGACCCAGGGGACGAGCTGATGAAAGACTGAGGCCTGGCATTGTTGGAGAAAGCGCGTGCGAGAGAGAGAGAGTGAGAGATACACACACAAACACAGAGAGAGAGAAAGAGAGAAGAGAGGGGGGCTCTTCCTCCCTACTAGTCTCTCATTAAAGGGGACACAGGAGGCTAATCACTGAGTTTTGTTCTGCAGGGACTCGCCGGTTTAATTGTGTACTTCTCGCCTGCAGGTTCGAGCTAAACCCTCCGTGAAAAAGGAGGGTCTGACTTTAATTGCAGATCAATTTTCTCCCTTGTTTGGTTTGGAGCCACTGTCTGCTATATGAGGTCTGGTACTGTTTATTTGTGACCTGCGTGAAGCTCCACAATGGGGGCTGATTGAGCTGCTTCATTAAAATATCACAGAGGTGAGCATTAACCAAAGCGCATCGAATGTTGTTTGGAGACCAACATGCTGGATTAGACACTGCTGCTGTGTTTACTGCTTTATTAATAATAATTTATAATAATAATAATAATAATAATAGAAAGTAGTACATGTTGTTGTTGTTGTTATTATTATTATAAATATATTTAATGTTACTTATCAATATAATTGCTTCCTTCTGAAATTAAAGAGTTTATCCTGAACAAGCAAGACTTTCTACTAGATTCTGAAGCATTGCTGAGGATATTAGAATCTGATTGCAATCAGCAACAGAAGTGAGAGTAAGGTCAGGAAGTTTGATGATCACATCACCTCATCCTTACAAATGGATTGGCTGGAGCAGAATCATTCCAGATTCTATGGACCATGTTCCACTGCTCCATAGCTCTGTGGCACATACACACAGACAGACACACAGACACACAGACGCACAGACGCACACACGCACACACGCACACACGCACACGCACACACGCACACACGCACACACACACTTTATTGATCCCCGAGGGGAAATTCTTGACATCCAGCAGCAGGTGTGTATAGTACACAAACTTACAAAAAGATAAAATATAAATGATACATATAAATACAACAAAATAAAAAAATAAAATGAAATTATAAAAGTACAGTCTTTAGTGTGTGTGTGTGATGTAAAATGGAGGTAGTGCAGTTGAACACAATAGACAGTGAACACCAGTTGATCTGCATAAAGTAAGGATAAGGATAACTGATGTCAGCCATACAGAAAGTGCAAATACAGTTATATAATAATTTAGCAGTGCAAATGATACGTAAACAGTAGATGAATGAACTAGTGAATGAACTACTAGTGCAAAATAGGGTAGAACTATAAAAATAGTGTTATGGGCATCAGCAAGATAGTGTGACCATAGATGGGGGTATGTCCATGGTGTGGCCAGAATTGCTGGAAAGAAAAGGTGTCACAGAGTCTTCAGTTTGCTGTGCTGAGATGAGTTGAAAAGTCTTATGGCCTGAGGGACAAAAGACTTCCGGAGTCTGTCTGTGGAGCAGGACTGGGACAGCAGTCTGCCGCTGAATGAGCTCCTCTGCCTGGTGATGGTGCTGTGCAGAGGGTGGTGAACATTGTCCATGATGTTCAGCAGCTTGCTGAGGGCTCTCCTCTCTGCCAGTGGTGTTAAGGACTCCAGCTCTAGTCCCAACACAGAACCAGCTTTCCTCACCAGCCTGTTCAGTCGTCCAGCGTCCCTCTTGCTTTATGTTACAAAGTATACTTCAAGGGGATGCTTTAAAGTACTTATGCACTTTTACAGTCAAGTTTTACTTTACTGCTGACAATATGAATCACTATGAGCTCCTTTCATAGATAGCAGATAGCTGTGCACATGCATTTGTTGGCAAGCTGAATGAAAGCAAACCATGTCAAATGGTAAAGTAAAGTGCACAAACTAGCAGTTTTATTGTTAGTAAACTACTTGACATACATAAAGTAACTGAAAGAGTTCCTGGAGGTGCTAAACAATAGTTTCTGCTTTTCTGCTCCAGCTCATCAAATCACGCATCTCAGTTGGGTTTTTATTGTTTACTACATAATTTTATTTGCCCATTAATTTTTTGATATCTCTAATATTTATCTGCAGAATGTAGAATGTGGAAAAGAATTTAAATAAAGAAATAATGAAAAACATAATTAGAATATGAAGGTGTTAAACTGCTACTGTATGTGTGACTGTTGACAAGATGATGGACTAATGAGGGAGAGTATTATTAGAAGTAATTCAAGGATTTAAGGAGACTTTATGGTCATTTGCATCACATGTGGTATATGAGGTGGAACGGAATTGTAATTTCACAGTCCAGTTCCACCCAAAAGAGCAATTGGTATGTAAGATAATAAAATGAAATAAGAATAACATATAAAATAAAATAGATAACAAGATAAATAGACATATATAAATTGGAAAGTAGGTAGCAGCATGAATGGGTGGAATGAATTACAGTAACATTATAGTTATAAAGTGTCTCAATGTGGATAAAGTGTCAGTGTTTAAATTTGTAAGTAACCTTAAAAGTGACAATGCAGTGTGTTGTTTAGGTTGAGTTTAAGAGTCTTACAGCTTCTGGAATGAAGCTGTTTCTCAGTCTGGTCGTTTTGCACTTTTCATGCATCTGGAGGTGTAGAGGTCTGTGGTGCTGCGGAGGCTGATTCTGCTTCTGAGCAGCTTCTATGCCATAAGTTGATGCTGGAGTACAAGACGCTCTTCACCACACATCTGTAGAAGAAGTTAAGGACTGATCTCCAGCTTGTCTCAGCTTCCTGAGGAAGTAGAGCTGCTGATGTGACTTCCTGACCAGAGTGGAAGTGGTGTTGCTCCAGATGAGGTTGTTAGATGTTGTCAGATGCACGCCCAAGTACCTGTAGCTGTAGACCACTTCCACTGTGGATTCTCCAATGAATCTCCTTTGTCTTCCTTACGTTGATGCAGAGGTTGTTCTCTCTGCACCAGTCCTCCACATGTTCCACCTCCTACCTCAATGATGATGATTTTGAGCTGCTCCACCAAAGTTACATAGCGCAGTAGCAGGTTTCAAATCTGGTGTGCCAATGACAAAAATGCTAATCTTCCTATTACAGCCATTGGACCAACAAGATTCTGTAGCTGTAACTGCAGAACTGTAGCTTTAGGAACTGTGTATGCTCTTGTTTCTTTTGAAGCAGTTCAGGCACGTACTGAGCTCTTACAATTTCCACAGTTTTCCGTGTCTGATTCCCCGAGCCATCCCATTATTGACCAAAAAATCCACACCCTCCTTACATGGTCTGGTTTAAAGATTAATTGTCTCCACTCGCTTTACACTCCCGAAGTCTTTGCACAGCAGCTGCGAACAGGGAATGTGTTGTGACATATTAAGGCCTAGTGCCTTGTTCCCCAGAGACAAGTCCTATTTCATCACCCGGCTGCCTCGAGTGAGAAAACAATAATCACAGCATTAACAACAAGTAACAACCGCAACAGTGTGTTTTAGTCCAGGCCTTCCCCCACTTGCTGCCACCAAGTTCTGCTCTAATGAAATGGAGGCGGATCTAGGCGGGAATTGAGTGTCTAGCTATATATATATATATATATATATATATATATATATATATATATATATATATATATATATATATATATACTGTAAATATGTTTTTATATCTGATTAAGGTCAAATTAATACAGTAAAAATATGGTTGTGCCTTAACTAAAGCTGAATAGTCTTGTTTATTTCGTGGTGCAGAGCTTATTGTGTAGGAGGTGCTCAAACTCTCACAGTCTTAACAAGAGAAAGTTTATGTTCTAGCCATTATAGCACCCAATATTTCTGCAACTCTTACCCCGTGGCATTTATTTATTTATTTTTCCAGTGGTCAGACCATCCAGCTGGCAGAGCTGAACATATTGTATTGCCAATTAAACTGAAGTGGGAGCCAGCTGAAGTCCACCGGTGGTGCTGTGCATTGGCTTTCAAAGATCTTTTGTTCTTAATAAATAAACAGCTCGCGCTTGAGCTTGTGCTGAAAGACAAGCGCTGTTATCCAAGTCGTTTTTTCAGGCGCTGTGCTCTTAACAACTCCATGACGCGCCATCAGATGAATGTTTATACCTCACTTTGCTACCAGCAGCAGCATACTTTTCAAAATGACCCTCTTGAAAAAAAAAAGCTTCATTTTTCATTTCACAAGACAACAGGTCTAGCGAAAGCCAGGTATGATTCTTTCAGCTGCAGAAACAGAGAGTCAGCCTCTTCAGCGCAGTTTTTTCAGTGTTCTGAGGTAAAAGAAGAGCTCCCCACCTCCCCGCCACCAGCCACGGGGCTCTAGCCAAGGAAAAGCTGCCAGGGTGCTGTCTGTCAGAGAGATACGGGCATGCCCCGCCACAGTGGATCATTATTGTAATGCTCCAAATGCCATCACCCTCAGAAAATTGGGAGGATGTGGTGCATTTTTCATTATTTTAATGGTTACCCTGGAGCTCTCAATTGCCACCAGCCTGCTAGCGGGATATATCGAGCACTTTATATCTGGGAATGATCCCTGCTTTAAAGAGCTTATGCGCTCATTTATTAAAAGCTATTCATTTGCATCTCGGCTCACCAGCCACTTTGTTAGAAATTATAAGACTGTATCCATTACTGCAGAGACTGCAGCCCGTGCAGTTGTATACAAACACTTGGATTAGTCTGGATAAATTGCACATATGTACTGTTAATTGTCTAATTTAAAACAATAAACAAAGCTACAAATCATCTAAAGGACATCTTAATATCTTAATAAAATGTCAACTGATTAGAAAAAGGCCTATTTTAGCGATCTTTAGGCAATGTGTCACCTGTGCTCTGTGCAGCTTGATATAGGGTGTGTCAGTGTGTCTATGCTATCATAATGACGGGGAAAGCACACCTTACATGGCATGTACAAATTCACTTAATTAATCAAGGGGGTGTTTTGGGCGTAACATGAAATAAACCAATCCGTGTGTCACTTGCCATTCTCTTTAAAAGCCAGATGTGCTCTGACAGTTTTGGCAGATTGCTATTTCTATGTTGCAGATAGCTGTACATGTTAAAATTTAACAGGGTGTTGGGTAACAATGAGCATTGTGGCACACCTTACACAATCCATAAGATAGGACCCAAAGTATTTTTTTTAGTTAAGTCAGAATATGACTGTTAAAAGTCAAATTGGTTAGTTCTGCATATCAGTTTTGTCAACAATACATTTTAAACTGATCTAATAAGCACAGTTCCTGGAGCTAACACCTTATGTGGATGGTCCATAGTAGATTGTAGAACATTAAACTAAATGTCTATTAAATGCAGCTGAACCTTAAGATGAATGCTAATGTTTTTTTATTAAATGTAACAATACAACTAACCCAAACCATCATTTTAACCTGTTAGGGTTGAGTTTTGGGTTAGGTTTAGGCTTTAAGTTATGTTTAGAGTTAGAGGAAGATTTTAGGGTTGATTTAAAGTAAAATAGCTCAGTTGGATTTAATAGATATTCAGTTTGATTCGGATAGCTGAATGTTAGCTGGGTTAGGAAGTACAATCAATTTAATTTAGTATTAGTCTTTTTACAAACTCTGTTTTCCATCTGAAAGATACGAGCTGCACAGGGCTAGGATAGTAATATTAGCTTAGGTAACTTAGCCTTAGCATCTTGAGTAGCAATGCTGCGGTAATCCAAGACTAAAATAGCACTGTTAAAGTACATTAATGACTAAAATACTACTTGTAAAGTGGTGAAAACCTGCAGTAAAACTATTAAATATTTGTTTTTTGCAGTGCATCCATAATTCATACATGTATTAATATGCCTTACTGTACAGTATATGGGCTGGATGATTTTAGATGGTAGATTACTGTTAATCTGCTGCTGCACAGAGAACAGTTCACCACTCACTAATAACAATAATACCTGACCAACATCACACCCTGTAATCAGAAACTAACCAATATAGAATGTGAAAGTTGTTTAACAAATATGGATAACAGATATGCTGTAATTGTACATCTCTGTAAGTGGGTGGACTTAATAAAGTGGCTTGTAAATATAAGTGCATAAGTGATGTAAGTGCTTCTAATAACATGGATAGTGAGTGAATATATATTTATGTATATTTATGCAAATGCAAAGCGGTACTCTGTGGAATGTAAATGCTATATGTAAAACAGAACAGTATAGGTTCTGCTAAGCTGGAGGTTCTCGCTATTTTAATGCCTTTAGGATAAAATCTTTTCAGGAATATACCCTTTCTGAGATGATTGCTAATGCATTATCAGGAGGTGTGTCTTGTAAGATCAGCGTGTCTCTAACTATAGCACGAGGCTTAGCTGTGATTGGGTGATTAGGTTACAGAGTGTGCTTTATGGAGGCCATGTGAAGATGAACTAGTCCAATTTACTGCAATCAAGAACAGTGGTCTCTAGTTTGTGAAGAAGCGGGAAAGATTAGCCGTGTCTGTCTCACATGTCTGCTCAAGCTTTCACCACTCACTGCTGGAGAAGCAGCTTCTATTGTGCTCCTCAGAAAATACAGCTAATTAAGACCACTTGTCTGGATAAATCTGAAAATTTCATCTCAATTTTGTGTTTTGTCGAGCTCTTACACTGCCTATGGAGTGTTACCTGCTACTTTCTTAGTAAAAAAAACGTGTGAAAAAACAGTGGACACAATGCAATGAACTGATTCAGTTTTCTTCTTTCTTTCTTCTCCACCCATTCTCTGTTGAGGAAAAGTCAAGGCTGTAGACATGCTAGTCCAGTACCTGTACCTTCTTTTTCCACAGCCATGCCTTCGTAATGTGTGCAGCATGTGGTTGTACAGGGGCTGGACAATGAAACTGAAACATCTGGTTTTAGACCACAATAATTTATTGTGGCGACGGACAGTTCTGGTGGAAACAGGAGAATTGAGTTGCACATTGAATTCTGCCGTGATTTGGGCAGCCGTGGGTTTATGTTTTTTGGATACAATCTGGGTTAGCACCCGAAAAACCCTTTCAGACAGCTTCCTCTTGCGTCCACAGTTAATCCTGTTGGATGTGGTTGGTCCATCTTGGTGGTGTGCACCAACAATTTGTCCTCTTTTGAACTTTGTACATTGTCTTATTGGAAAATGCATTGATGTTGGGAAACAAAACAGCATCTCTAAGCAAAGTGTAAGTGTGTAAGGGGAGGTCTTATAAAGACAGATGGAATCTGATCTGGTGATTGGTTGAGAAATGATTGACGTGCATTTGAGTCTCCTGGTAGAACTTTCTTGGCATGGTGTGCTTCACTGTTAAGCTCAGTAGCTATGGCTATCTGCTCCGTTTGTCTTCCTAATGGGTTGTTTTTTTGTTTTGTTTTTTTGTCCGTGGCCCTGCACAGCAAGAGCATTTATTTGCCTGAATTATTTTCCAGTCCTGCCACAGATTAGTTTTGTTGCTCTGCTGAGCATGAGTGGCTGCATATTCCTATTGTGCGATAATTCAGTGGGTAAATACAGAAAAAAGGACATTTTCGAATTTTTATTTAATCTGAACTAAATCACCATTTAAAAAAAAAAAAAAAAAAAGAAAGTCTTGAGGGTCAGAGAAAATCCATGCAAATACGCGTCCCGCCGTGTGTCGCATTAAGGTGGCACTAATCACTAAGCAACATATTTACACATTGCTGCTGGCATGTTGTTCATTTTAGGGGAAGAGGAGGCATTTTTTTCTCAGCTTTTTTTTTTAACACAGAGTTTTTTAATTAAAAATGTGGCGTGGATTGGAAATCACAGTGAATACAAAAGTAGACCATCTCTTTTGAGAGGCGTGCTGGTGTGCGGGCAAGAGATGGGTGTATTAAACATGCATTTGGAGAAGCGTGTGTGTGTGTGTGTGTGTGTGTGTGTGAGAGTGTGTGTTTGCTTGCATCTCAGCCTCGTGTTCATTTTCCATCTGTTGCTTGTTTTTGTTTAAAACACAATCAGCAGCTGTTGGCCCTGCTGTGTACCTGGCCTCCTAATGAGCTACTGCTGCATCTCCCAGTCTTGACACTTGGCTTTCACCTCCAGCGTTACCAACAGCAATTGCTGGCTGCTCCAGCCTCCCCTCAGGACCGCCGCTCTTAACCCCGCAGCAGCCGCTGTGATCTTGGATGTCACTTTTGTTTAGGAACTGTTTATTCTCAGTTGTGTTGTGAAGGTGCTTGGAGATGATGTTCTGTACCTGACCACTTCTAATAGTGACTCCTTATGAGTCTCAGGATTTTTAATGAATTCATGTGTTGGTAACACTTTTATTTGTAACACTTTCTGTGAATGTCATCTCTATAAGACTCTATAAACATACTCATAACACGTTATAATGCGTTTATGTTATACATCAATACCAAGAAACTCAGTCCCAGCTTGTAGACTGTATTATGACTAAAAAAAGCTTCCAACTTATAAACACACCCTATATAATAATCATGTAAATATATTTTTAACCACTCATAAATTATTCTTGTTTTGAATATTTTATTAATTATAGTCAATTATAATGTATTATAACAGATCTTTGTTTGCTCCAAGTAAAGTGCCAGACTTTCATTGTGGGACTAGATTATTAACGATAGAGATATACTATTTTAACATACTGTATATATTATAAGCACAGCTTAATAAAATAATAATATTCATAACCATGTTTACAATGCCTTATGAATGCATTGTAATATGTTATGAATGTGGTTATAGAGTCCAACAGAGATGACATTCATAGAAAGTGTTACCCATGTGTCCTGCATTAGAGCTGAAATATGAACATTACACTGTAATGGATAGTGATAATTGGCTAATGGTCTCAAAATACAAGAGTACAGGGAAAATAGTCTGTGCTGCATTTATGATGTAATAATTTAGCATTTTCACAAGATACTGCTGCATCCACTATTATTTCTAATAGACGTTCAGACTCTTTAGACTGAACTGTGGAGTTCTGCATCAGCACTCTCTCCTCCTTCTCCTAATTTAAGAACATTCAAAAAACAAATCTGTCTTTCAGATAGAAACTGCAGATATATCTACTAGGGATGTGCTGATCACATTTCGAGTTGTTCCTTAAGGTTTTTGTTTATTATTATTATTATTAACTTTCAATTATTATTAAAACAATAGTTAAAAATCCAGCATCTCTATCATAAAACAAACAAGTACTACATAGCCATATACAATAAATGATTTCCATTTCATTTTGCATCTTAAATAAATTTACAAAAACAAATGTCACACAACAGTTCTGTGATTAATCATAATTAAGACCATGATTATTATTTTTTTTAATGCTGGTGGTTTATTGTATTTTTGGGATACAGTAAAAATAGTGTAGTGGTTTTTTTTTATGTCTGGCAAACTAGATTTAGAAATGGTCTTTTTATATTATCATAATATTTCAGGGTAGTTTTAATGCTTTTTAAATTAGAATTTAGTAATGTGTCGTGTTACTGAGTTTAACTGAGAGCTTTAATAGAGGACATAAATGCTAGTGTAGCTCCATATTCATGGAAAGAGGAAAGTGTAAGTGTATGTGTGTGTATTGTGTGAGAGAGAGAGCAGGTGAATGAGAGAGAGTCTTCAGCACAGTGACTGTATCAACATTTTGGAGGAAAATGAAGCGTGGATGAAAGTAGCGGATGGCTTGATGGGAACTTTGATAGATTAGTGTCCGCGTTAACCGGCCATGCCGATCAACAGTGAGAATGGATACAAACACACTCACAACAGAAAAACATGAACGTATTGTCTCCTGCCAAATTGAGTGCATCAATATGTACAGGCATTCCCAATGTGTATGTACAGCAGTCTATAGCAAATGTGTGGAGTAAAGGATTTTGGATTGTTTTTAGCATGCTCAATAACGTCAACCTGCACATAGTTAACACAGCAATTAAGATTGTAGATGTTATTGTAGATTATATATATATTTTGTGTTCAATTTTGTAGTACAGCTCTCACACTCTCTCATACTGGTCACTTAAAAAAAGTTCCAACATGGCACCTCATGGCAAAGAACTCTCTGAGGGTCTTAAAAGACGAATTGTTGCGCTACAAGAAGATTGCTAACACCCTGAAACTGAGGAACTTTTACTTAGGGGTGTACTCACTTTTGTTGCCGGTGCTTTAGACCTTATATATATATCTCGCACACCCCTCTTTACAACATGGATGTATCCCTGATGGATACATTTGCCTCCGTCAAGAAGTGGGATTTACATACTGCATATCTACATAGTATTATGCATCAGATGAACAGTCAGCTGTTGAAGTTGATGTGTTGTAGATAGAGTTGCAACGAAATTTACTGCCATCAGTTTCCTCATTATAGTTCTCTTTCTTCCTGACTGATCCGCCTCTACCTTGCAGCTGGAGGAAGTCAGATGTGTCAGCTCTGCAGAAGTGCAAATGATTGTATCTCACGCTGTTAATTTGCTAATGTGTGAGGTTCGGTTGTAAATATCTGACTGTGCAGTGTTGTGTTGGGACTCTGTGCTCACTTTACGTTTGAAGAGAAGAATGTTTTGGTGTGCGTGAGTAAACGTCAGCACGTCTGACACGTTACTGAACGCTCTACGTGCAGTTTCCTGATCTTCTGAGTCTTTCTGAGCCTGAGTGAGGGAGTGTCAGGTTCTTAGAATAGCTCATGAGCAGAAAATCAATGAAACATGGCAACGCGGGCTGTGTCGCTACTCCACCAACTCCACGTTTTCAGTGACACCGCATCAGCGCCCCGGAGATGAATCTGATTTCTGCTGCTGGATTGACGTTCGCGGCGCCGGCGGTTTGACAACCTGCCCTCCCTCTCCTCTCGCGGCCCCTCGTGATCCAGGCAGAGCGAGGAGAAAAACCATTGTGCAATTATTAATCTTGTCATCTGATGTTAATTGCCAGTGGCCCCTGGGGCTGTTTGTAACTCTGTGGCTTTTTTCAATAGCTACTAATCTGGCAAAAGCGACACATTTCAGGAAAGTGAATATTTCTGCTTTTTAACCAGCGGCTGTGTTTAATAACAGTACCGTCTGATGCGGGGAGGGCGTCCTGCGCCGGGAACACTGCCTCTTTTAGGCATGATCCAGATGATTCATGTTTCGCCGGGTTTGAAATGACACGTTGTTTGTTTTCTGCACTTTTCTATTAAGCCGACGTGAAGGCGGGTGTTAAGAGAGGGGAATGATGAAATAAGCTTTTGAAAGTCAAGATTTATTCATTTAAAAAAAGAGAGACGTTTGATCTTTCTTTCAGCAGGGTTCACAGTGCCAAAGCACATTCTTTTTATTTATTTATTTACTTACAGTCAGGGGAAAAATTAGGACATTTCACAAAAAAAAAAAAAAAAAAACATTTTAAAGTCTTTGTTGGTAAGTTTAAACAAGTGGAAACTTGATCTTAATTTGAACAATATTGAGAAGACGACATACAGTGAACACCCCTCACATTTCTGCAGATATTTGAGTATATCTTTTCTGGGGACAACACTGACAAAATACCAGTGTAAATGTATTATTCCCTCAAAATAACTTAATATATACAGCCATTAATGCCCAAACCACCAGCAACAAATGAGTACACTCCTAAGAGACCCCCCCCCCCTCCCTAAATGTCCAAATTGAGCACTGCTAGGCATTTTCCCTCCAAAATGTCATGAGACTCGTTAGTGTTACTAGGTCTCAGGTATGCATAGGGAGCAGGTGGGTTCAATTTTGTAGTACAGCTCTCACACTCTCTCATACTGGTCACTTAAAAAAAAGTTCCAACATGGCACCTCATGGCAAAGAACTCTCTGAGGGTCTTAAGACAAATTGTTGCGCTACAAGAAGATTGCTAACACCCTGAAACTGAGGAACTTTCACTTAGGGGTGTACTCACTTTTGTTGCCGATGGTTTAGACATTAATGGCTGTATATTGAGTTATTCTGAGGGAAGAATAAATGTATACTGTTATCTAAGCTGCACATACACTATTAATTCAATGCAGTTTTCTATAAAAAAAAAGTTGAAACACTAACAATTGTTACTTTTTAAAGTGTCTACAATTACAATTGGGTGCAATATTTCTGCTGTAAATGATTAGAAAATGCTTACAGAGGTTGTTGGAGGAGCCTGTCTTAGTAAAAGAATCAGACTCAGATTTAGTGTGGCTCTCCTATGATTGTTGAAGTAAATCACCATGGCCTGGACTACAAGAATCTTGTAGCTGCAGATGAGTCTGGGAAGAGATGAAAAAGGTCTCAAAACAATAAATCAGCAAATCGACAAATTGCAATGCATTGCAATTCACAAGTGGAGAACCTTTAAAACTGCCAATGATTAGGGTCTGGCTGCCCTAGGTTTCTTTTGCTACATTTGATGTTAAAGCTGTGAAAACAACAGAGTCTGAGACCATATATCCAAAAGCTAAAGGCTTTAGCTGGAATAGACCATGCCACATGACAATGACCCAAAACATTAGAGTAAATCAACCAAACGTTGAAAAAATATCAAAGCCTGGATCTTAGTCCTATTGAGAAAGTTTTGAAAGATTTAATAAGGGATAGGCATAATTTTTTTTATTCTTAAAAATGCTTAAACATTACACAGCTGAAAGGATTTTTCATGCCAAAGTGGGGGAAAAAACATTATTTATTTAAAAAAAAAAAAAAAAAAAAAAAATCACATTGATAATATAAAATATATTACTAGTGCTTCAGTCCTAATGCAGGTTTTATAAAAAAAATAAATAAATAAAAATAAAAAAAAAGAAGAAAAAGTATCTCACTGCCAGTTATTAAGCATTTACTGTGTGTTTTATACATGACCCTGCTTTGCCCTTTCAGCCGCGGTCCCTGGCCGAACAGAGTACTTAACCTTCCTCATTTCACAATAGCACAGTCAGGCAGCATGGGAGGCCGGTACTCTGAGCCCAGCTATAAATGTTAAGCACTTTTCTCCTGTGTATTTTAAAGCAGAGAAATTGATTTAAGCTGTAAAGAAGCCAGGACTACATGGGCAGACTCTATTTAGGCCAATGTTGCTAAACAGCAGGAACGAAGAGAAGAGAAAAAAGGAAACATATGCTTTGTTAAGACCTTCTTTCTCAATTGGTATTACACAATTGAGTTCAAGGTGGCCTGATTGCCTTGTTCGCTGTAGCTCGCTACGAAGTTGTGGCAGCTTCTTTGTCAAGCTACAGATTCAGCTTTATTGTGAGAGTTGGCAGCTTTTGTGGAGCTCTTTTCACTAGCGCTTCGTGTCATCACTTAAGGCATGGCCATGCTAAAAGTAGACAGGAGGGGTTTTGTTGTCATTAAGTGTTCTTATTACTGGAGAATGCACAGCAGCACAGTTATTAGCTCTTGGATGTGTGGAGCTTTCATTTTGCTCTAGATTGGACCTTGTGTCTTCGAAATGGCAACTTCACACAAAAAGAAAAGTACAATCTGTTTAATTTTTAATGGAAGGTGGATTAAGGTCATAGGTGTTAGATGAATCAGATATACTCACAGATTAAAACAAATAATTAGGTTTGATCACAAGCAGCTTAAACATACAATGAGGAACAAAGCTAGAGCAAATAAACAAAATAATAAAAAAAAAAAAAAAAATTTGTAAATAGCCAGTGATCAGTAACAGACAGGCAAAACACAGGATATAATGTTTGGTATGCAATGGAAAGGTTGGCAATAATTCGCAAAGAGTGAGTGCAAACAGACAGGTATGCACAGGTTTAATGACTAACAGTCTCTGATTGGTTAGCAGTGGACACATGGCAGACAGTTATGAGAGTAGTGGTTTGTGGGAAATTAGTCTGTAAAGTTTGTAGGGGCAGATTGGAGTCCTTAGAGCTTAGAGAACAATTTCTATTAATCGTTCTATCAATTCAATTCCTTATAAAATGTAGTGAAATGTAAATTCATATTCATATTGTTATGTTAAAAAAAAAAAAAAGACAAAACTGGACAAGGCTTTTGCATGACTGCTGAAAGGAAGATTCTTGGTAAAAATCTGAAACTATGCAATACCCTATAGTCAACAATAATTTTCAAATTTGCTTCAAATATAGAGGTGTTTTAAAGTATGCCAGTCATTCTGGACCTAGTAGGGTTAAAGATGCATATGGCAATCATCCTAAGCCATCTGCAGACCACACGTTTGCTCAATTAGCTTATAATCTGGTCTCTCCCTCACAGGTAACCCCCCTGCCACGGGCACAGGAACTCTAATCATCACCCTGCAGGACGAAAATGACAACGCGCCCTATGTGGTCCCCTCTGTGGCTCGTATGTGCGAGGACGCCAAGGAGGTGAACGTGGCAGTCATCGGAGCCCGAGACAAAGACATCCACCCCAACACAGACCCCTTCAAAATCGAGCTGGGGAAACAGCTAGGCCTGGAGAAGACGTGGAAAATCTCCCGGATCAACAGTGAGTCGCCTCTGCACGCATTCTCACAGCACTGACGGGGTTCGGCTTAAATTACCACAGGATCCAAAGTGTCAGAGAGCAGTAAGTGAGGAGCTGGAGTCAGATGAGCTAGAGGGCTTTGAACTATGAAGGATCTGTGAGATCAGAGTCAGAACGGGTAAAGAAAGGCCTGAATAGGAAAGTCTCGAGTGTGTTTGGGCTCGAAAAAATACAAATTTGCTTCTCATGCATCCTGACAGTGGATAAGCCTATCTGTCAGGAAAAAGGACAGCATTAGACACAGTAGACAGTAAACAGAACCCTGCAAAGTAATTCCACCGAAAGTGCTGCTAATCCTCACTTTTTTGTTTGCTGATTCTTAAGCTGTTCCTGAATTTTCTCTCGTCTGAATCTTAGAACCAATCTTGAATGCTGTCGATGTGTGAGGCTTTGAGGCTTTACGTGTTCGCTTTTAAACTTATAATAAAAGATATTGTGAGATAAAGGGAGAGAGAGAGAGGCTGAAAGAGATGGATAGACGGAGGGAGAAAGAGAGGTGATGATTCAGGGTTGGGTGGCTTCTGGCTTGAGTCTGACTGACATAGGGTAAATCCTGAGCTCAGACATTTGCTTTGAGTGACAGCAAGGAAATGGGGCAGGAAACAAGCTGTTGAGTTGGAGTTAGTGAAGTGTTTGTACGCAGAAATATACTCCATTGTCAGTATATTGGGTATTTATATCATGTTGTACATTCGCTTTATGGCAATTTTATTAAAAACCTTTTTTTTTTTTAGCATTATAAGGCACACTTAAAAGTATTTAATTTTCCACAAAATTATCAGTGCACCTTTTAATCTGGTGTGCCTTATGTATGAATTTTACCAGTCAGGATGTAAGGAGCAGTAAAGCTACTGTATACAGCGTTATACAGGCCAGCATTACTGGAGCAGCATTAGCGTTAGCTTTAACCGTTGTTAAATTAAAGCTGTTAATTAGCACTAGCTCTTTTGCTGTGTTAAAACAAGCTACGTAGGATGAACCGCTAGCTAAGATTGCCCTGGCTTACCTGAACACTCAGGGTTTCTCAGTGTTGCGCTGTCGGATGGCATTAGCTGTTAACCGCAGATAGCTTTAGTGGAAATCTGAAAATCTAAGCTTACTGTAAATAAATGAAAGCGCTTTACTCACCTAAATAAACAATTTTCAGGAGAGAAATCTGTGTAGATTAACATCCAGTGCTTTTTTTCTTTTAAAATATATATATATATATATATATATATATATATATATATATATATATATATATATATATATATATATATATATATATAATTTTTTTTTTTTTTTTTTTTTTTTTTTTTTTTTTTTTTAAAGAACTACTGTTTTGTTTACTTAGCTTAGCTTTAAAGGTCTCGCCACCCAGCGGCGAGACCTGCTGATTTACAAGGAAAACATTTTGACACCCCTGTGCCTTCCTAGTGTCGCATAATGCACCTTATAATGCATCTTATGTATGAAAATAGACCAGAAAATAGACATTTATTGATACTGCGCCTTATAGTAAAAAAATATGCTACAAAAATAGGTTCACTTTGGACTGTTACTTAACTTCATTAGACTGATTATTAATTCTGACTGTCACCCATTTGTTTCTGTACAAACACCCACTTCTCTACCCAGCTATAGAACCGTGGCTATATACATATCCACAACATACTTCCTTATCCTCATTTGCCATGTTCTTCAGTAGTCAGGACCACACAGACCAGATCAAGATGTGCATGTTGCATTGTGTTTTTGTACAGGTAGATTAGACAGAGCAGTGCTGCTGGAGTTTTTAAACACTGTCCACTACTCACTGTCTACTCTTAGACATTCCTTCCCAGCATCTACTCCACCTTGTAGAAGTAATGAGACAGGGAACGCATCTCTACCCCTTCATCAGAAGTTACATGAGGTTACATATGTCTAAATGGTGGACCATTCTTAGTCCTGCAGTGGCACTGAGGTGTTTAAAAAATCCAGCAGCACTGCTGCACCAGCTCAAAACCCAATAACACACCAATAACACACCAAGTCAGTGTATAGAATAACCCAACTAATACCTGCTAAAAACTGTGGTCAGAAAAGTAAAGGGAATCCTTACACTGCACATTTTAGTGGTTTTCTGCTCTAACACACTATGTTCAACTCAAGAACAGGTTGTTATTTAGTTTAGTGGCTAGATCATGCACTATAATGTGCAGATCCTCAAGTCCTCCAAGACCAGGAATGGAAATGACTAAGCTAGAGGATGACTAGCACAAATTATGCATAGAACAAAAAGAGCTATAGGCTCAAACTGTGTTTCTACAAGGCTTTGCCAAGAAGGTGTCCAATTAAGGGTCCAGAAAAATAGCATAATATTTAAGCTCCCAGCAAAACAGTTATGCCAGACACATTTCTGCTAGAACAACATAGACTAACATCATCCTCTTCCATGTTTGTATCACTGCACACTGCTGGGTTGAGATCATGGACAGTAAATAAGTAGCTTGATACACTATGTGTCTATTGTGGAGGATAATGCTATTCTAAGTTTATCAACCTAATCTCTGTGCTTCTTCTACAGACACACACTCGCAAATCATGCTGCTGCACAGTCTGCAAAGGGCCAACTATAATGTTCCACTGGTGTTGACCGACTCCGGCTTCCCTCCCCTCACCAACAACACGGAGCTGAAAGTTCAGGTGTGCACCTGTAAGAAGAACAGAATGGACTGCAACGGAGCCGTCACGCCTGTTACGGACCTGCTGCTGCTGCTCAGCTTGCTCACGCTCTCCATACTCTGTGAGTACCACCCAGATTTACAGTCTTTTGTAGATAAAGAGTAGTGACTTACTGACCTCACTGTTAAAGGGTAAAGGCAGGTCAACTTCATAATTTTTAAGTAACTATACTTTTAAGTTCTAAATATTTGGGTGTTTGCAACAGCCATTTCAGTTTGATATATCTAATAACTGATGGACACAGTAATATTTCAGGATTTAAATTAGGTTTATTGTACAGAAAATGTGCAATATGCATTAAACCAAAATTTGACCGGTGCAAAAGTATGGGCAACCTTATCATTTTATTGATTTGAATACTCGTACTTTTTACTGACTTACTGAAGCACAAAATTGGTTTGGTAACCTCATTGAGCTTTGAACTTCATAGCCAGGTGTGTCCAATAATGAGAAAAGGTATTTAAGGTGGCCTATTGCAAGTTGTTCTCCTATTTGAATCTTCTTTGAAGAGTGGCATCATGGGCTCATCAAAAAAACTCTCAAATGATCTAAAAACAAAGATTGTTCAACATAGTTGTTCAGGGGAAAAGCACAAAAGCACACCTCATGCGAATCTGTTTGTGGCGTGCTTGCAGAAATGGCTTCTTTCGCATCACTCTCCCATACAGCTTCTCCTTGTACAAAGTGCGCTGTATTGTTGACCGATGCACAGTGACACCATCTGCAGCAAGATGCTGCAGCTCTTTGGAGGTGGTCTGTGGATTGTCCTTGACTGTTCTCACTATTCTTCTTCTCTGCCTTTCTGATATTTTTCTTGGCCTGCCACTTCTGGGCTTAACAGGAACTGTCCCTGTTGTCTTCCATTTCCTTACTATGTTCCTCATAGTGGAAACTGACAGGTTAAATCTCAGACAACTTTTTGTATCCTTCCCCTGAACAACTATGTAACTAAAAAGTGAGAACATTTGACTAAACTAATTTGAGTTAACTAAAAAAAAAATGTTTTGTAATTATTTACTTGAGCTATTTAGTGTTGGCCTGCTACCCATTATAAAGAGCAGATTATTCTGAATGCTTTAAACTGGCTGAAAGGGAGTATTTGGGTTAAAGCAGTATTTATATTTAAATGGTTTTCTTTAGTGTAAAACCGCCCTTGTTGTAAATGCACCATGCCTGCACACACTCCCTTAATTTCTTCACAATTTGTGTTTACTTTTATCTGTATATTGCTGTGCTGTACACATGCTTAAGCAGTATTAGAGTGCAGTCTGCCTGGTTCGGGCGATTTGGCTGAATATGCCCCTCGTCAGACCCTTAGCTTGTTTACTGGCTGCTTGCCCAAGCCTCGCAGGCCAGAAAAAAAACTGTTTGGTGGGGCACGGCGGTTTACAACTGAATAAATCTGCATAACTTTATTAAACATGCTGCTTGTGCATAATAAATAGGGCATCTAGGAAGATGGATTCAGCCGTTTGTGGCCAAAGGTAAATGTTATGCTAATGGCATGAAAATGAGCAGTTTATGACTGATTTATGGCTTTACATATTGCTGCCAGCCTCGATGAGTAAAGAGCTGGGCTCCAAGTCTTTACTCTTTTGTCTGAAAAAGTACAAAAAGTGCGGGTAAGGTCAGTGCACTTGTTTTCTGCAGCTTAGCCCGAGACTGGCGGCTCCAAACGCATTTGTTTGGGCTGTCATAAGAGTGTACTAGAGTGTGGTTAGCTCAGGTATTTACACCTTGTTATAGGCTTACATGTTTGACAGTAAGTCTGCCTGTCTGTATCTCCCTGTGCTTATGGGTACTACATGGCTAGGTATTGGATTGGAGAAAAAGAGAAGAAGCTGGCTGTTGTTTTTTTTATTTTTTATTTTTTTCCTGGTCCCTGCTGATCTATATCTCATGGTCTTTACTGAACCGCAGGGCCACCATCACTCACACAGACAGAGCGGGCGGCGTGGGGTGTATTATGCCTCCCATAAAGCCTAAAATCCAGTATCTTTACAACAGAATTTAAGATTCTGCCATTGCCAAGCTTCATTTCTTTCATGTGGGTGTGTGTATATTTATGTGGGTAGGCCTACACGTATATATGAGTGTGTGTGTGTGTGTGTGTGTGTGTGAGAGAGTGTGTGTGTGTTGATCTCTCAGATCACCCTCCCCACCCACTCCCTTGGCGACTGTCTCATAGCATAAGCAGTATATCTCGTTTATACCATTTGCAATAGCATGAATAATTTACTCGCCCAATGAGACGAAGGCAAGCGTAATGGAGCTGTTTGTCTGGCGATTCAGGGATAAGCATGAGAAAAATACAATTTGAAGATTTTGAGATCCTTATTTTTGATCTCTCCTGGGACTTTTGGTGTCCTTAGATAGGCTTGTGTGTGTCTGTGTGTGTGTTTGTGTGGATGTGGATGTGTGTTCTTCCAGCGAATTCTGTGCCCAAGGCCTGGTTTGGGTAGAAGACGGATCCATCTGTAATTCATGGCACAATGGAGCCATTGAAAGGCCTGAGCCAAACATGCCTGCAGGCATCTATCTGTCTCTCTCTCTCTCTCTCTCTCTCTCGCTCACTCGTTCTTCTCTCTTGGTCACACTCACACTTTCTCTCAGTCTCTCTGTCTCTCTCTCTCTCATCAAACCCTTTGTCATTCTCTCTCTCTCTCTCTCTCTTCACTGCTCTCCATTTTCTTTTCTCTCCACATCACTCTTGCGTCTCCTCTCTCCCTCTTCCCCCTCTTCATCTCATCAAATCTTATCTCCATCTCCACACCTTTCCCCATGCGATCACGCTCTTACAAACAGAATCATAAGCTGGTGTTTTAGCTTTTCACCTTTAGTGTCTTCATTATCTGTCACATATTGCATTCTAGCAATTCACCTCCAACATTTATCTGTCGCTCCGAGACGCCGTTGTCATCGCGCCGGGGCTGTGTGAATGTTAATAAGGCCGACATTCAAGGATTTCTTGCTCCTGGTGGAATGTTTTCCTGCTGCTCTGCCAGACTCTGCCATTCATTATGTCCTGCAGCCCTGCGCCGCTAACGCTGGCGACTAACATTCATTACTCTCCAAATGACACTAATGGCATTTCCTGACTAATCTTTTCTGAGGGAGTAATTCAGCATATTCTAAAGTGAATTAGCAGGTGGTAGAATCATGTACGTATATAGTATGTATATAAAAGACACACTAAGTGTGTAGTTCTTTACAAAAAAAAATTGCCCAGGGTCTAGCACGTCGTCAGTGGTAAGAGGGAGCTTTGAAAAGTATAACTTGGGTGTCACAGCAGGTATCAGCACTGAGTTCCGCGTTATAAAACAGGAGCTAAAGAAAAAATAGCTTTCCGCCAAGCACCAGGTGAAGGGCGAGTTGGAAGAATGTGTAGAAGAATGTCAAAAAGCAAGCTGTACTGTAGATGGTGGCTAACTTCTTAGAACAGGAACTTGGAGAGACTTCTAGAACTGCAGGCTAAGAAGGTATTCACTCTATGCCCAGGGTTGATGTGGCAATGTCCAGGCAATGTAGTCCTGAACACACTACTTCTTTAGTTTGTGCTGAACTTTAGGAGTGTTATGTCAAAATATAAGCACCCTATAAACAAGATTTCCTTTAAAAAATGGTGTAAACAGAAATATGTACATCTGTAAATAAATACAGATCTCTTACCTGGAAGGTCCTGGAAGTTGGAAGTTATATGGTGCCCCACAACAATCCCACCTTTTTGTGTTATGTTCAAGAGCTGTATATACAGTACCAGTCAAAAGTTTGGACACACCTTAAATTCAGTGTTTTTTTTTTTGTTGTTGTTTTTTTTTCATTATTTAAATTGTATTGTAGATTATACTAAAGTCACCCAAACTCTGAAGAAAAACATATGGAATTATTTTGTAAACCAGAATCTGTTTTATATTCTTGCTTCTTCAAAGTAGCACCTCTTGCTTAAATGACCGCTTTGTGCACATCTTGGCTGGATTTTCTCAGTCAGCTTTATGAGGTCGCCACCTGGAACGGCTTTCAGTTAACGTTAAGTTGTGTTGAACTTGCCAGGAGTTACTTACTTGAATGTACTGCCCTCCTAATGTGTTTAAGAGCATCGGTTGCAAAGTTGTGAAGAGGTAGAGTGGGTATACAATGAATAGCTGTACTTGAGTAAAGTTATAAACCACATTATGGCAAGAACTACTACTAAGTACTGCTAAGTAAAGAAAAAAAATACTTTGAGAAATGAAGGTCAGTCATTCTGAAAATTGTCAAGAACTTTGAAAATGTGCTCAAGTGCAGTAACAATCAAAAACGTTATGATGAAACGGGCTCTCACGAGGGCCACCCCAGGAAAGAAAGACCAAGAATTACCTCTATTGCACAGGATAGGTTAATCAGAGTTACCCACCTCAGAAAAAGCAATTTAACAGCATCCCAGAAAAGAGCATTTACAGCATTTAGGTTTGTTTAAAACTTTTATTTTTACTACATGATTCCCCTATTCCCTTGTTCCTGCATAGTCTATATGACTTCAGTATTCATTTACAATGTAGGAAACTGTAGCTGGTAAAATTGCAGCTCTCACCAATCCATTAAACATTTGTGCCTCTACACAAGAGTCTATTAAAAACAAACGTGATAGCTTGGAGATTTTAGTTTAGATGGTTAGTTTGTGCTATTTAGTCTGTATTGCATCAGATAGAATGAAAGGTCTATTAAAGTATGCAGAGAAACAGATAAAACAGTTGAGACTTTCTCTGTAATTATGGAATGTTATAGGTCAGTGTCACAAATAAAATAGAAAAGAGAGTAAGTGTAGAAACAAGCAGATGGTCATTATATATTTAGATGTGGCATTTGATAATCATACGACAGGATTAATTCTGAATGCATTTAAACTGTGTTCACAATGCTTCTTTAAACACTGAAGGCTTTAATGTTGTTTTATCTCTCTCTACACCACTAGTTGCACCTATGATGAGTGTTGGGTTTGCTTCCAGTGTGTGGTTCAAGGGCTTTCTGTATACTTTAAAATGCAGGAGGTGTGTGGAAATAGAGAATCTGACCTGTAGATTAATGTCTTGTTGGTACATTTCCAGTTTATAGTTATGTCCTCCAGCTGACCATATCAAGCTTTGGTAAAAATGCTTTACTACTGTCTGAACTTGAGAATGTTTAGTGTGTCAGTGTGTGTGTGTGTGTGTGTGTGTGTGTGGACTGACTAAAAGGAAACAGGAAGCTCTGTAAAAAGAATCAAAGCCAGCATGGTTCTACACATACACACAAACTTCTTCTGTCAGAACACATTTTACAGGCACACAGGAGAAGATAGAGGAGGGTCCAGCATGGTGTGGCATGCTGATAGAGTGCGAAGGACTGATTTCAATTCCCTCCCCTCCTTTATGAACCTGACCACTGCCGAGACGGACAGAGAGAGAAGAGAAAAGAAAGGAAGTTAATGCCCAGGGCAGAATAACACAGCTCAGCACGCTGCTGTTGCTCCGGCACTATTTCAGCAAATTCTATGCCTCTTTCATGTGGAGCATGCGGTCATAATGCATGCAGCTCACAGCTGCACCACGTACCCACGCACATGCACATCGTGATGTCATTCACTTGACCTTTACGTGAGGGTGAGCTCCGGTTTATCAATGGCTGCTGGATCAGTTTATCTGCTCTGTGTTAGAGGATGTGCTGAGTATTACCTTGATGTTCAGGAGTCTGCACTTTACAGGTGGTGACATTTTTTGGCCAGCAGATTTGTATTAGTTGATGATGGATAGACAATAATGCATTTAATGAGGTGGCCATTTTTGAGTGGGAACTCAAATGAACACATCTGAAAAGTTACATTTAGTAAGGAAACTTTTAAAACTTTTCTATAACAGTAAAGTTTCTATAACAAACTGAAGGTTTCTGTTGAACCATACATCCAACCCAAATATCTTGCATTCTAAGCTTTTACAATGCCTGTGACCCACAGTGGCCTTCTAATGGATCCCCGTATGTTTGTCTGTGTTCAGACTACACTTTTTTCTTGTCCAGAGCATTTGTTCTGAGCGTGGGCTCTTGTCGTTCTTTTTTAGAGTGCACAGTCTGGCTGGTCTCAGTATAAGTCCACTAGAGACAACTACTCTGCTGATCCTGAACACAGATTCACCTCCATCCATCTCCATCAGCAGCCGTTTCACTCTAAATTGACTGTGTTGCGCGAGTGTGTGTATGTGTGTGGGTGCCTTTAAATGTCTCCACAGCAGAGAGAAAATCCATACTTTCTGTTCTCTCTCCACTTCTCCGAGATAAAGCACTCCAGTGGGCTTGCTTTTTGCGGACCCTTAAATAATGTATGTAAGCCCCTGAGGACAGCACAAACAGATTCCGTGTGAGGGTACATAAGTATCGCACTGTTCAGACGCTCTTTTACTGCTGCTAAATCCTGCGCCAAATCCTTCAGCTTTACCCGCTTATGCCACCCTCTCACGACACACACCGCCACCGTGCAAAAGGGCCGGTTACTCCTCCTTCAGTGTCTCTCTCATACACACTCGTACACACCGCCAACACTGCCGCTGTCTCGGCTATGGAGGCTAGCCCCCTGGGAACGCTGATTTGGTTTGTCTGCAGGGAACAGAACCCTCTAGGTTGCTTAATGGTTGCTCCTTGGACGTGTTTTTCTAGGAAAAACCTTTAATTATTGTCAGATTTCTCTCCCCAGACACTAAAATAGTCACACATCATCTTCATCACCTTCTTCTCCAATACTGAGTTATGCTTCTGCTTGCCTTAAAACCAGCATCAATCTTCTTTAAAAAGGATTACACCAGTCTCTAGAGATCCTGCCCACTTTAGTTCAATCTTCTACTTATTTAGTGCTTCTTGTCCAAGCAGAATACAGCCTCTTAGGATGCTTTTAAACCTACCTTGTTTAATTCAGACCTTCAGACTTTTCAATTTGGTTAACAAAAAGGATAAAAGGACAAAATAGCAAAAACGCTCAGTCTGGATCATGAACTGAACCATGGTTTGCTATGTTTGCGGTGTGAAAAATGAAGCGTTAAGGAATGCTAGCCATATCTATTAAACAATAGAAGAAGAAAAAGTACCAGAGCTGTACCAGAAATATGTAGCTGTGTGGGCACAACAGATTACACTCGCAGCTCCTCTATCTACTGTAACTGTAGATCAGCCCTTATTCATACACAACAACAAAAACAAGGATTTTGAGGTTAAACTGTTATGCTAATTCTACTGTGTAATGTGTATGCACCTGAAAAGAGACCAGAAAAGGTTCTGGTAAGGAGGCAGAATTCGGCACAACACCTGGAAAAGCAGCTTGCCAAATTGACAGCAAGCTGATGACTGATGCATGCCTGCACACCATGAACCACGGTTGGATTTGCTCCAGACTTTCGAGTGTGAAAATGGATTAATTCCGAGAGGACACCTGTAGGGTCTATCTGCCTGCCTGCTGGCCTGTCTATCTGTCCATCCACCCTTCCATCCATCCATCTCAAGAGGCTTTTATTATCCTTACCTGATAAAATTAATGTTATCATTTTCCCTATCACAATATATTCTGAAAAACACCTTCAATCTGAATAAAACTACCTTCCTCCAAATGCTTAAAGTGCACTGTAAAGAACAAGTGAAGAACATTGATGATTTGGTTTCAGAGGCAGCTATCAAGCAAAGGAATCTATATACTAGGTAGCAAGTGAACAGTCAGTTCTTGAAGTTGGTGTTTTGAAAGCAGGAAAAATGAACAATCGTAAGAGTCACTTTGACAGCTGTGATTCACACAACTGTACTGAAAGACTGGACCAGAACACCTCCATGAAAACATCAGTCAGGTCTTGTGGAGTGTTCTGAAAAGTGCTCCAAGGAAATGAGTCACGGTCACTCAAGGCTTGTGTACGTGTTCCATAAAAGCGCCACCCACTAAGTTAAAGGACATTGTAACGGAAGGATCTGCTGCTAATGCTTGTTTTGGTGCAAGAAACCATAGACACCACACCTGTGGAGTCCAAGCCTCAATGGGTCAGAGCTGTTTTGGCAGCTTGAAGGGAAATGACTCAGTATGAATTGGCAATTCAGTTTGTCACTAGAAAAGTGTTTTCAAACTAGAAAACTAGGTTCTTCCATGACATTCGATTTAAAGTCTCTAAAAAAAAAAATCTAAACTGGTATTTCTCAAATTAAGAATGAAGATGACATTACATTACATTACATTTGGCAGACGCTTTTGTCCAAAGCGACTTACAATAGTGAAGTACAAAAAGTAATAGAAGTTAAAGGTAAAAACAGCTTTAGACAGGGCCTAAAGGAGGTCAAAGGGAAATAATGGGATAGAGGAGTAAAGGAGGGGAAGAAGGAAATTAGGAGGTTAGAAGTAGTTAGTGTGTTAGTGTGTTAGAGGTGTTAAGAGAGTAAGTGCTCTTTGAAGAGCTCTGTCTTCAGGAGTTTCTTAAAGATAGTGAGGGATGCTCCTGATCTGGTAGTAGAAGGTAGTTAGTTAGAGGTGTTAGGAGAGTAAGTGCTCTTTGAAGAGCTCTGTCTTCAGGAGTTTCTTAAAGATAGCGAAAGATTCTCCTAATCTGGTAGTGGAATGAAGTTTGTTCCACCATTGGGGAACTCTGTATGAGGACCGTTTGGATTGCTTCTACCATTCAATGGAAGGTTTCTTAAGGAATTAAGAGTGGTCTTTCTGTTGTATTTCTCTAAATAAGTCTTATTTTTTTGTCTGGTTAATTCAGGTTCATTTTCACCCTTGATGTGATTTATTTGGGCCTGTGTGAATATAAAAATCAGTCTAAGTCTAAATCAAGTCTAAATCGCTTCTAAGAAAAACATCCGGATCATGAGAGATTAAATCTAACCCTATGAGATTTACTGCAAAAGTGAGCTAAATGGCAGTTTAAGCTGGTATATTGTCCAGATAATTACTACAGATATGAACAAATGCCATCTTTATCAATGCTCCAAGCAAATATGCACTGAAATACATGCTATACTAGAACACAGGAACTTCTTGGTCTCCTTTTGTATTTACTTTCTCGCTCCCGTCTCAAACAAGCCTGACCAATCAGCGGTAAAAGAGAATTCTCACATAATTTGCTGTGATGCACTTAAGTTTTCTCTTGTGGAAAAAAAACAACCAAACAATAAAAAAAAATGCTCCAAGTTGAACTGATTGGGACCAGAGTAAACCAACTATTAGTTTCTGTCAGTGTTACAGATTTTGACCTCGCCAGAAAAGGTCACAACTACATTACAGTGAAGTGTGTGAGAGGAGATAGTAAGGAGACTAAGCAAGCCAGTCAGTAGAAAAAAAAAAAAAAAAAAACCTCCAGCAATAACTCAACACCAGTTAAAGGGTTATCAGATAGTGAGGCCACAAGAGCAATCAATGAATGCAAACATGGTTATCTCCCAGGCAAACAAATGAAGCTGTGCTGCTGCTCCCAACAGTGAGCTTAGGCATAGGCTCTGGAACAGATGGGTACGGATGCTGCTGATGCTGAGGGGAGGCGTGTGCTGTAGAGTTCACCCACACACACTCTCACTCTCTCTCACACACACACACACAGATAGCCACAGTGCCCCCTGTTGTCATGCTTGAGAGTTGCACTAAGAACAGCAGCCCCTCAGGGTTCATTATCTTGCAGTAGAAGAGCGCAGCGTTTAATGTAGAGGCTGTACCTGCATCGTGGCTCCAGGTTTTGAGGTATGGGCAGAAGGTAAATAATATAAATGAGCAAATAACCCCAAGCAGAAGCAGAGCACATCTGTCTGCTGGAGATTACTGCTACAGTACGTATTAATGCTCTGCCTGTAACTGACTGTTTGCCGATGCTTGGAGAGGAAGCGTGGCGTCAGTAGAGAGTAACTCAAAAACAGCGAGTGACTCCTGCTGATATGAAAATGTGCATCAAGAAACAATAAAGCTTTTTTTTTAAATGACACTAGTAAAAAATGATAGCACTTCAACTTGTCAGTGCCTTTACTCGTTTTGAATCCCTCAAATTGTGTTGATAAAGGTGCTTAAGTCTTAAGTGGTCTTGGATGTTTGGTTCTTAAAAAACTTTCAACAGTTAAAAAGTGAATTTTACACCTCAAAGTTCCTCACAGTTCAATGGGTTCTTTAAAGAACTAGATTTTATAGTAATAAAGAATCCAAAAAGTTCAAGTGGTCATCATGTCTTTAGTAGTTTGAAGACTGACCAACTAACTAAACAAGTAAAATCAGGCATCCTGCTTTGAAACCCTATGCTTTGCTGAATGGACACCCCTGCTCTAAGAGCACTGAGGATACCAGACACTATGGACACCACACCTGTGGAGTTCAGGTCTCAATGGGTCTGAGCTGTTTTGGCAGCTTGAATAGAAATGACTCAATAAATAGGCAATTCAGATTCTTTACAATGTGAACCATAAAATGGTTCTTTATAGTCCTTCTAACATACAAAATGTGTTGCAAAAAGTGTTTTTTTTAAACTGTAAGACTTGGTTCTACCATGACCTTCGATTAAAGGTTCCTAAAAAAACATATTTCTTTTGATTTTAAACTGAAATCATCTAAACTGTAATTTAGATAAAGTGTAAAGATCTGAGCCAATTTGCGAGAGGGCAGATTTTGATGGCTTGTAATGTTTGAGTTTTTACTTTCAAAAGTCACCAGTGGACCTACATTTCTGAATCCTTTTGAATTTAGCAAAGTAGTGGCTTTTATTTTAAGACTATGTTTGGAGGAAGACGCTTAATTTTCCAAATGTAATAGTCAACACACACACACACACACACACACACACACACACACACACACACACACACACACACACACACACACACACACACACACACACACACACACACACACACACACACACACACACACAAACTACCTTTTACCTGCTCAACCACTCCTATCTCCTCCCTTTCACTACTCTCTTTAAGCTCAAAGTAGAAGCTGCTTGAACTCCAACCCAAAGTTCTCAAGCTCTCAAATTGTATCTTTTCTTATAGTCATCATTTAACACATTGCATTAATTTCTATGCTCTTAATGTATAATAAAAGATAAATTAGAGCTCAATAAGCTGCTAAAACTATTCTTAACCAACAGCTCAAGTATCAGGTAATGTTTCTGCAGCCGTTCTCAATGACAAGAACTTTTTTTATGTAATGTTCTGTGGTTCCATTCACCACCACTGTGTGAACAGTTTCGACTAGAACATGTGGAGTAATGAAGCGACGGGCTGCCTGAGCAGACTCCTAAAGCTGCAGTTCCAATCTGATAAAGGATTCTTGGAGGGGAGGAAAATGTAATTAATCCACAAACAGGGAAATAAGCCCAAGCTCTGTCCATCACACCACTCAGCCACCGGCCCTCCACTGAAGTTTAAATCCCCTTTTCTGCCGAGCCGACCGCTTTTACGCTTTTAATCCACTCGGGCTCCAGAGCAAGCCTATCTAGAAGGGAGCAGGGGGGGAGGAAAAATCCATCAGACCACCGTTCAGCAGTGTTTCATTCCTTTTTTTTTAATCCCTTTGTTCTGATGCGACATGCATGGTGTACCTCGCTGATAAACTGTCACCCTCTTTCTAGCGTAATTAATTTCAGATTGAAATTTGCGAGAATTATACTGTTTTTATTTTATTCCGTTTTATACTGTTTTATACTGCCTGCTTGCTCTGTGTTGTTGTGTATCGGATGCATGAGACAATAATCTGCTTTGATGAGTTGAAAGGCTTTCGCTGTTTAGGGAAAGAATGGAAAACAAGGCATTTGCTGCAGTGAAGAAAAGAAGGAAATAGAAAAAGGAGAAGAGGAGGAGAGTAGAGTCCTTGCAACTTTAATCGTGGCACCAGGAGGACAGTTGTATTTATAGGATGAAGATGACACAGGGACATCGCTGGTTAAGTGTAAAGTTGGAGAAGAACACAAGTCTTTAAAGTTGGCTGCCGTACTTTGCAAGAAATGGAAAGGCAATTTCAGAAAGTGAGAGAGGGAAAGAGATAGAGAATGTGAGAGAGAGGTGGAGGAAGGAGATGCTGCTGTTGTTGTTGTTGTGTATTTAGCCTCCAGGCTGTCGTGTTGGAGCACAGGGGTCATATGTGTGTTGTTGTGTTTGCTCCGACTCCAGCCGACTGCTGCCACAACCACTTTGGCCCAATCAGGATGACGCTAATTAGATCAAACACTCTTCCGTCCTGCTCCTTCCATCGCTCATTCCCTCCACGTCTCAGAGCCGTCCCTCCTCAGCAGATCAGCAGAGCTGTAGACCCGCACTTCCCCTCTCTCTCCTCCTCCGGGGGGCTGGTGGTGGGGGGTGGGAGAGAGCGTGGAGGAGGGGGAGGGGGTGAGGGTGGATTCTTATCCGCTTCTCAGCCGACTTCATTGCATCTCGCTGAGGCGAGGTGAATTGATTTGCTTATGTATTTTCTTGTTTGGCCGCTCGCTCTTTTTGCCTAAGGAGAAAGAATTACCTGCTACGTTACAGAGGCTCCGTGTGTGAATAGAGGCTGCCGGAGTCTCATTACATTTGCAAAAAGCGTTTTTCTATTTTTTTCCGTTCTGAAACAGAGGAGATTTTCGCTCTGCTTCTGAGTATTGTTCAATTTTTATTTCCCTTTCAGATTCACTTAAGGCCAAAAAATACAACAAAAAAAAGTGGCTAGTCCAAAAGAGAAAAAAAATTAGGGGAAGGGAATAAAAAAATCAATAGCTCTTCCTATTAAATATTCCCCCATTAGATCTGGCACGCTTCGATCGGTCTGGGGTTTCTGAGGCCTACAGGCCAATTCATTTCAGAACGTCTCGCAAAATTACTGCTTGCATTTTTCAAAAGTGCTCCTTAATCTCATTTTGTGGATGCAACCCAGGAGGTAAGAGGCAAGATCAGGACAGCGCATTGGGACAACGTGAGCAAGGGAAGAAGAAGTAATGGCGATATTAAGACACAATGGAGAAAGAATTGCTCAATATTTGTACCTTTATTTTAACATTATTTCAGTATTGAAAGAGACAAAATGAAAGGGAACCTTGGAGGAACTTTTATCCCTTTTTTAGACAACGACAGTGTCTGTCCAGCATTACCTGCACCAGCTGAATGCACTAAATCATATTAGGATTAAAGCTACATTCAATTTGAACTTGGAATTATTGGGTTTTCTGGGTTTTAAGTAGGAAATTGCAATTTGAATGCCCCCACAAGTCAAGTTTAAGAATAGGAAAGTCGGAGTGTTTCACCAAACTCGGAACCCAAATCAACAGTAATAAAAGCAGTAGTATTTTAGAGATCATTTGCATGTATGAGTATTTCTGATTACAGCATTAAGTTTTGGTATCATTTTATTTGGATGGTCCATTATAGATGCCTAATAGATGCTCAACTAACATTCAACTGCATGTCTATTAAATGCAATTTCAAAAGTTAAAAATAAAGGATTCTATATCGAATGGAAACTTGCATTGAACTGTAGCCCAAACTGGAGTCTGGTTATATTTTAGGGTTGGATTAAAGGTTCAGGTTAAGGTTTAGGTTAGGATTAAATTTTAGGGTTTATTTATGGTTAAGATTAGGTGCAGGGTTGGGTTCTATGCAAAATAATTTCAGCGTTCAACTAAGAAAAGTTGCACTTAATACATTCAGCAGAATATTAGTTAAGCATCTATGAGGGATCTATAATGGACAATCCAAATAAACTGTTAGCCACATTTCTTGATTTTTTTATGGATTTTTCAATTTGTAAATGTGGATGAACCCCTTAAAGTGTTTTGAGGAACCCTCATGAAAAAGGTTTTTAGAAGAAAATGTTAAAATTAAAAAAACCTTAAGCTCCTTAAGGGGTCCTTCCATTGAACAATTTCACATTATACTGTTCAACATCTGTCTGTTAATGTTTACATGTTTTTTGGATGTGCAGTGCTAACACTGCTCACCAGGACATAAATATGCGGTCAGATTTGCTATAAAACACTCGTAGATTATCATGAATCCAGTTTTGATAAACTTCAAAGTCTTTAGCTATGTATTGTTGGAGATGCTCTGAAATTATAAATTATAAAATTATATGAATGTTTGACTGAAATCCCATCAACTTATTTGTGGCATCATTCCTGGCTCTGACATCTGAGGTGAATCCACTGCAGAATTCAACATTTCTGGGTCATTATACGCCAGAGCTACAGAATACTGTATATCCTTTACTTTTAACCCATCCATGGTAGTAAACACACCCACACTCAGCTTCAGCACTTCAGGAGTATCATAGCCATGCTGTTCCAGGAGATCAAACACCTCCAGATCAGATTTTATTCCTCTTCCAAGTCCTCTTGTCTAATCATTAGGAAATGGCTGCCTCTAGTTTGTCACTGGATGTGGTTAATGAGTTTATGAGTGTTCTAAAACCTGTTTGTGTTAAAGATTGCATTGCTCTCACTACACTTCACTTTCAGGAAAAGTAACAAAGTGGTGGGACTGGTACTTGTTACCTCCATCTATAATTTGGATATACTTGCCTAATGTGTGATTCCTCTTCACTGCATAATTAAGCTGTTATCACCTCGTCTGTGGATCGCTGCACGATACATGATTAATCATGCTTCAGAAGACGTAAGGAAAGTGCGTTCTGATTCACACTGACTTTATTATAAGACTCGTTCTGATGTCAAGCTCAGACTACATTTCCTAACAAAATTAGGAAATAATTAAGCCAATATTTAGGCATAATGTCTTGATTGGGAGACTGGAAACATTACATGTTTGAGGTCGATCATTCATTACCAGTCTTTATTCATGGCCTTGAATTTGTAGATTCTCTGGCGAGAGGGTCTAGAAACTGTTGATCAGATCAGTTGTTACAGAAGTGTGATGATGCAAAAATTACAGGAACAATTTTTCTAAATAGATTTATGGTTTTGGCTCCTTTTTGCTTTTCTGGACTCCTTTAATAGGTAATGTTGCCACAGTTCAACTAACCAGAGGTGTATTGTAGCATCACCGGGGTCGAGTAAAACAGCAAGACCATAGTCCCATTTAGCAACTTTTTTTTAGGTGGTTCTGATTTTTGGACCAATAAACTTAAGTTAAGGCAGTCTTTAAACAAACCAGAAGAGAAAAGAGGAAAGTAAGAGTAGCTTAACCCATATTTACACACAAAAAAAAGGAATAAATAAAAGGTTTTGTATGTTTTCTCAAAAATGCCATAGGTGGTACTAAATAGACCAAACTTGGCCTGGATGTAAAATAAGGCAAGAACAAGTATGGAAAAGAATTTTTGAAGCAATTGATGGTTGAAGAGAGGTATTTCTCTGTTTGCCTGCTAAGGCTACCCCCAGCCTCTAAATTATATATATTTTATTTTGTACTCAGTCATTGAAGTCCCTTGATGAAAGGTCAGAATTTTATGGGTATTGTTGTCCAAACCAAAGTAGCATGTGTGAAAGGGGGTGTGAACTACAGTCTGGACCAAAAGACTAAAGTTTGGTCCGAACGAAATAGATGTTCTTGGTCTGGACCTACTGAATCATGATCCGCTTTACCTGCAGTGTGAAAACACTTTTCTAGATGGTTCAGACTTTCAGACCATTTATAGGAAGTTGAGGCAGTTTTAAACAAACCAGAGGGAAATTAAATGGTGGTGTGTGGCTGAAATTTGTCTCCCTTTGGCATGCAGGTGCATTATGCCTCGGTATGGACACTTACACTGAAAGCTTACACTGAGAATTTATTTATTTACCGTGCCAATATATTAATTATTATTTATAAAGAAAAATAAAAGGAATCTGAGGGCAATATTTTACACTTATTCTGATCTCATAGCTAACGCTGTACAAACCATTTATTATGAAATATAGAGAGGCTCTGCCCACATGTATAGCTGATGACGAAAGGATAAGGTAAAGTTCTTTAATCCGCTCACTAAATGAAAGTGTGAAACCAAAACTAACCAGACCTAATATATACAGTGTAACCGTTATAGTCCAGACTTTCAGGGGTGAAAACTTCCTTAAAATGAGGGCTCCACTGGTGGAGACCCTTAACAAACGTCAACACACAAGCTTACACACTCAACAAACAGAAAAAGAAAATTGCCAAGCATAGTAGAAGCTCATTGTGAACTCTTAAGCACCCTTCATACTCAACACTGCCAAAGTATTGTATCTCTGTGCAACACCCAGTTGCTGGCATCTTAGAATTTTACCCGTCTTCTTCAATACTACAAAAATGGCGTGTAGGAACATCACAACCTGTACACAATGTATGTGTTTATGGGTTTATGGGTTGTTGAAGACTTCTGTGCTTTTATTGCACAACTAAAGAAACATTAAAACATTAGTTATTTGGCCAACTTATACCGTAATCACAAGTTTGAGCTAAGAATATGCATTTTAATTGCATTCAATCAAAGTTGTCAAGTTTTATAGTGTCAAGTCTTTATTTTCTTTTTTATACTCACTCACCTTACTCTCTCTCTGTCTCTTTCTCCGTTTCTCTCTACTACAGGCCTGTAAATTTCTGCTGAACCTTTCTGTGGTCCTCTCGCAAAAGCTGAAGAATATCTACCAGTCCGTGCCCCCATCAAACCCCAGACTGAGAAGTCAGGAGAGGACCTCACCAAGCGCAAACACACTGTCCCACACACAACCACTGAGCCACTGAGCTTCTTCTGTTCTTCTCTTATCCCTCCACCTCCCTCCCATTCTGACAAGCACCTCCTTCACCACACCCCCCTCCCTCTCTCTCGCTCTCTCTCTCTACACTCCACTTCACTCCTCTCCTCCCTCGTTCACTCCCTCCCTCCCTCCCCTGCCCTATCACTCTCTCTGCATACTTCTGGACACTGTCATGGATGCCACCGCCTGAATGAACTCTCATTGGATAAAAAGGACGTATCGGATGGGGGGAAAGCACCTGGACTTTCTGATGTATTTGATTTATCTGTCTCTGGTTAAAGACTACTGTATGACTTTGTTTACTAATGTAATGGAGAGGACGTAAAGGCCTGTTTAGTCTGCAGTGACTGTGGTTTCTTAGGGCAAGGTGGTAGCCAAAAGCCTTCAAAACGTTTAAAGTCGAATCTCTGGAGTCTCTTTGTTCTTTTTTTTTCTTGTTTTTTTGGGGGTTTTCTTTCTGTTTTTAAACTGCATTAGTTGTTATGGAGTGGAATATATCTTTCTAGTAATGATGTGAAACTGGTGGTGGGTGGGTGGGTGGGGGGAAAGTACATTATATATATTTTATTTTTTACCATTGTACAAAATGTATTAATTAACTTATGTAATTTGACTGCAGACTTCTTCAGTTACCCCTCACGAATAAAAAGACAGAAAACTGTATCTTTTTGCGAATTTTAGGCACTATTTCTAATGCTATTGATGTCTTTTCCTCTTTTTCATGTACTAGCTCTGGGTTTTTTTTTTTCTTTAGAGAATGTGGGGTTGAGTCTGGAGTCTTACACTAATTTGCAAACTGGCAATCTGTCTGACCTGTGTTTTCATGGATCTGTTGGTATGACATTTAGTCTCGCTCTCTCTCCCCTCCACTCCCGCAGAGAGGCCGCAGAAGGCTGACGGTTTTGTTGGTTTGTATTTTGAGCTTGTGAGAAGAGGATCAAAAAAAAAAAAAAAAAAGAAGAGAAGAAAAAAAACAGAGGGAAAAAAAAGAAATAATAAAACGGGTGTGTGTACGTGTGAGTTTGTGCGGAAGACCCCGTAAGTCCTGGTAAAGCAAAGAAAAACAATGACGTTACGAATGAGTTATGTCTGTCTTTTGCACTAATTTAATAAAGCCGTTACTGTACTTCCCACCACTTTAACCTTGCTTTTCTTTAATTGGAGGAAGGCCAGCCTGCAGCCCCCAGACTCTTATACAACAGGTACTTCCTTTATGAACAAACAGCATGGGGTTATGAGTGCACTCCCTGCTGCAGTACCAAGATCCAAATGGATCTTAATGGCAGAGGGTAATAGATTGAAACTACAAAGACCCCACAGTGAGAGCCGGAGCAGCTCTGCTGAGCAGTTGCTATTTCAGGGTGATGTGCCATCATCTCCCGGGCCTGGGCACACAGGCTTCGGCCCTCTGATCAATCCTCAGCCTGCACAGCACTGTGGGAATACACTCAGAGAACTCCTGAAGCAATGCAACTCAAAGAACAGACTACGACATTGAAAAACTGCACTGAAGACCACTTATAACAATTTAAACTTTACAGGAGTACTCCAGTAGTACTCTTCACACTTCTCACTAAACTGATAACATGCTACTGCTTAGAAAATTACACCCACAAAAACTTTTATTGAGAGTTTTAATGCAATCAATATGGGTAAACCCAAAAATTACCCTGACAGTGGCCCATTTGTCATTTATCAGTTATGTTGTGTTCAACTGTGACATAATACTTACAATAATAAGCAATCTTTTTACATTGACTTTGATTGAAAGTCTCTTTCTATAAAGTTGCCATTTAGGATCTACACTTTTTTTGCATGATGGTGACAAAATGTTAGTTATGAAATATACTGTAGTATTTAATTTATATAATAATTTAATGTCCAGTGCTTGTCCAATGTTGCTAGCAACCACATGACCTCATATCAGTATACATGATCTATATCTGGGCAGTAAGTGTTAATTTACTCAGTAAATCACTAACATACGAATAAATACAAATAACATTCATACAAACAATAGTGAATTTACATCGCTGTGTTCATTAAAAAATCTTTAAAGCTCTCCTTAGGGAGATAAGTCACTGTTTGATGATGTTAAATCAGTCAAGATACTGATGGAATTGGACACATTCTCTGGTGCACTGGCTGGCTGGATGGGGGCATCCATGAAAAGTCTGGAACCAAGCTTTGTTCTCCATCTAACTAGCTTACTAAATCAACTACTTAATTACTTTAAAACTACTTTATTTTTTACTGTATTTATATTTACTGGTACATCTATCCTAATGTTATCTGTACAGAGCCCCTAAGTTGACATTAACTAAAAAGTATATAATAGGTGACCATATCTTAAGGTGTGGGAACAAGATCCTAATGCGCGACCACAACTTAAGATACGGGAGCGAGGTAAAAAAGAAGTGGGGACAACTTCTTAAGGCCTGACATGATTATCTCGCTCTCACGCCTTAAGTCATTTTCTTTTTTTATTTTATTTTACATGATGTCAACTTAGGGGCTCTGCAGATGGTGCATGGTACTCTTGAAGAAAAATGTATAATTTATATATATAGTATGTGATATGTTCCATACTGTAAATGAAGATCTTAGGTTTGTTTAATGGATTTTTTTAATCAAATGAAAGTCTGAATGTACTGAATATAATTACACTGTTGACACTACAAAATTAGCATTCCGCTTATGCAGTTCGTATATGAAGATTACAAGTGTAATTCACTTGTTGTATCAACTATATTAGCTGACAGTGCTATGATTCAGGTTACACACCATAACACAGTTCTGTCAAGAAGTCTCATGCAGCTTCACTAAAGTTACATAGTGCAGTAGCAGCATTTAGGCCTGAATTTGCAAAAACCGAGATGCCATTCTGCCCTCTTAGGTATCGGGAAACAAACACAATTAAAAAGCTGCTATTTTAAGGTAAATCGCCTACATATTATTGCTTTAATTATATGGTATGAGAGAGAGAAAAAGTAAGTAATCGTAAAAATTAATTCTAACTGTTTTTGTAACGTAATCCCACACAGATGTCACTAAGTGGACCTCGAGATAAAGAAATAAATGCAAGAAAAATGGCGGCAATTGGCCCTTTTAATGTTTTATTTATGTACAGTGGATCTCTCTCTGATCTTTCAAAGCTCTATTTTCAGGGCCACGTGCTGGGTTCAGCTGGGACAGGTATTTTATAACCCTGCCTGAGATGGAAGCAGGAAGCAAGAAGCCATCAGATTCATCATGCTCTGGAGCCCTAGCCCGCTGTGCTACTAATACACCCGAACAAATGGAGCTCTGTTTAAAATAAGAAGAGCCCTAGAAAGTCATTCCTTGATCTGTGTCGCCAATATAACCACCATTTCTCTTCTGCAGACTTCTGCTTCCCCCAATTACACTCATTGTGTATTCCCATTCATTTTGTGGCACATCAATTCTTAATCATGCTATGTAAATAATGGAGCGCACTGGTGTGAAGTCATACAGTGTCAGGCTCGTCGTGGAAACTTTGTGTGAGCAGAGCAGAGACGCGCAGGGCCGTGCTGTGTGGGAACAATGGCCGTCTGACTTTAAATCAATAAATGATCACGGAGTGTCATTAGGATCTGAGTAATGAAATGTAATTGGAACATGGCTTTGATTCTGATCACGCCCTGCATGGGGATGTGGAGGCTTCTTCATGAAATCTTCATGCTCGGATCTGCTGGGAGGCCGCAGTGGCAGCTCAACTAACTTCTAACAGTCTTCTAAGCGGCTGAGCTAATGCCGTTGTTTGCAGAGTTTCTTGTAAACTGTGGACTGCTTTTATATCTCAGGGAGTTCTTTAATGGTCTTTACAGGTCTGGATGTATAAGACTAAATAGTACTAAAGATCAGCGGGAATTACTAATGTTATTAACAAAACATTCATATTTCAGGAGTTTTTTTCTTATTTATTTTTTAATTTATTAAAAAATGTCCATAAATCTTGTTCATTTCTATGTGCCGACCAAAACAATCATAACGGGGCCCGTAAGAGGAGGTTGTCTCAGCCCAGTTCCAAGCTGGTGAGAATGTGGTCAAATATGCTCCTTATGTTTGAGCTAAACTGCTTTTCGCGTGCTGTTTAACCTGATTTGTTACTCACATAATTACAGACATGTACTGTACTAATACCTTTGCGACTGTAAAAGCAGCTGTATGCCACAAAAATATACACACTGGTCTGGAACATTGGACCTTTTTGAACCTGTATGTACTTTTTGCTCTGATTCCAGACAGCTCTGACCAATCAAAGGAGGCAATGTGCTCATGTGGTTTATTGCTGCACATTTTGACGATTTTAGGTTTTTGCCTGTGTGAAAATGAACCAAACCAAGGGTAAAGCAAACCAAATGCTCCAACTGTTTCGGACCAGAGAAACAAATTACAGGTGTGAAAAACGTAATTCAAGAAAAATAAGAGAGACCAGAGAAGTCTTTACTTGGTTCAAGGGGACTAAGAAAATATTTAAAAAAGAAAACCTGCGAATCCATGAGCTATGTTCATATAACACTAAAACAAATCTACATAAAGAATCGGAAAACAAAATAGCAAGTATAGCAGCAGCAAAACTGCATTTAAATGTGAAAGTGAAGCCTCTGCAAGCAATTTGCGGGTCACCTTCATCCAGAACTGTGGAAAACAACTGCACGAGCAAGAACTAACAAAAAATAGGCATGAGAATGAGAAGAACGAGAAGCCAGGTGAAGAAGGTGGACCAATGCACCAAAACGACCAACTAGATCAGGCCATACCTGGGAGAGTAGCAAACCACACACGAATACAGCAAATATGAGCAACAGTCCCCAGAAAAAGGCATGACATGACGGCAGCAATCGGCAATGGATTTGTCCGTGTCTAGAATTAAAAAAAGGAGTCTGGAAGATGGTGATTGGTTAAGGTAAGGTGACGCAGAACTTGAGCTTTTTATGTTAAACATACACTGAGCTGTTATTGACATACACACTTCCACATTAGTGTCAGTACTGTTCTAAATCTGGCCCAACCAACTAATAATATCTGACCTGCAATAGTTCTATAATTTCCCACCTCTATTGATGGACACGGTGGAGACTGGTGATAAATTGTGCAGCAGCAAATGAGCTGTACTCAGTAATGGGAATCTCACAAAGTGTTCCTGATTGAAATATCAGTGAGTGCAGGTAAAAGGTAAGGTAAGGTACCTCACAGATTATAGTGTGTACAGTATGCAGTCACTGAAAAGCTTCTCCTCAGCCTGCATGCAGCTGGCAGAAGCCTGGGAAGAGGAGTCCCACTTCTCTCCCATTAAGAATAGAGTCAGTCAGCAGTCCCTCCACTGATCTGTGGCAGGGGGGAAGCTTCCTCCCTCTATCCCTCTCCCTCACAGGTGACTCTCAGGATTTATCTCTCCTGGTTGTGAAATCCTCCGAGAGCACCCACCCTTAGAGATGACAGAGAAAGTCAAACCCCTCTCATTATCATCCGCTCTGCTGTTTCTCAGGACATAGAAACCCAATCCTCTGGTGACCTAAATTCTGCTGACTTCCATGAATATGGGGGTCATTTTGAATGTACATCATATACCTTGCAGAATCATTATTTGCAAAGAAGTTGGGTATGGTTCATGTTTCGCAACACCCAGCTTCATTTATATCAAGTAGCTTCATTGGTATGGTGCAGGAATTCCCACAAATAGAAATGAATTGCAGTTTCTTCTTTAAATAGTGAATAAATTATTTGAAATTACCTGGATTTCAGCACTTACTACTATTCAAATATGCTCTGATCAATATATTAAATTAAATTATAGATCAATACAATAAACTACCTAACGAAAGCTGATAATACACACACAGTTGTGCTGTTGATGTAAACATTTACAGTGTAGGCTCGAAAAAGTAAAAAGTAAATGTTTCCTGTAGCTGGAGAAAAAAACAATTTGCAAAAAGTTGAGGAGTCATTTAGTCTATTTCTCTCTGCAGATGTTTCAGTTCTTCAATGTTTCTGGATGACATTGAATCTCTGCCCTCTTCAAGTCATGCCATAACATCTAAAAAGGATGACTCGCCAATTACAAAACACAAATATTTTTTTTGTAATATATAGTTGTGTATATATGGTTGTGATATATAGTTGATCTTGGGGTCATTGTCTTGTTGCCAAACCAAATACTGCATGTTGCAACTTTTTAACTTGAGGTTATATTGTTATGTAAAATGTTTGATAAACCTTTGAATTTGGAAGCCCCAATCCATGATGCTAACTCCACCATGTTTTATAGTTTGAATTAGGTTTGCTGTTGGTGTTGTGAGGTGTTCTTTTTCCTCCCATCATACTGTGTGTTCAGCCAGTGCAGTGAAAATGTTCCTAGAAGCATTGTGAAACATCCAGGCAGTCTTAAGAAACTAAACATAGACTGCAATCTTTTTTTTGATTGTTTTCTTTTTTGTTGTTTTGATAGCAGTGGCCTCCTCTGTCAGGATTCCAATCTCATCCCTTTAATTGTCACACTTTTTTGTAACGCCAATTAGATCGTGGAGCTATATATTATTAACTTAATTCTTCTAGCCTGCACCTGGGATGTTTACTTTAAGTGCTCACACTCAAAGTGTAACTGTGTATGTGTGTTATTTTAGTTTGTTTAGATTGTGTTTGTCTGTAATTGTGACTTAGATAAGGATCAGATCACACTGGATGTGGTAGTGATGCTTTTGAAAAACATCAGTAGTCTAAAAACGCAGCTCTGCTCAGTGTGTGTATCTGTTTGTGTGACTGAGAGGCACCACACACTGTCCACATCCGTCTCGCTTTAGCGGCGACGAGTAAATAAAAAGCGCTTCATCTCTGGACATAAAAAATGGATGAGGGAGTCATGCTGTTGTTCATGCAGCCATCTATCAGCTGCTCAGTTTAATGCTCTTTCTCCTCTTCTATTTCTCTCCGTCTGTCTTCTCCTTCTATCCATCTCCTGTCCTGCCCTCCTGCTATCTTTCTTCTCGCTGCTGTTTTTTATCTTTTCTGCTGTATTTTTAGAGTAGGCACAGGTGACTGTGAACTGTATGCACATGGGAAGTAGTGTGTGTGTGTGTGTTTGTGTGCATGTGAGTATAGGTAGGTGTGAGTGTGTAGGTGGTGACAGGGAGAGGCCTGGGGGTAGATGCTTTCTCACTCTGGATGAGGAACAGAGCTGTCAGAGGCATAATTGTTCCTGCTGAGCTCCTGATTAGGAATAAAGGAGGAAGAAAAAACATCTCAGGCCCGACTGCAGCAAGTTAACTTTATTACCAGGCCAGAAAACACAGAGACCTTTAAGCATGGCTCTTCCTTACAATATCCTACAGCCCTGTGTCAGCTGTGGAGTCCGTCAAGCTTCTGAGAACTGCCGTTTTCCAAGACCTGAAGTGGGAGAGCTACATTCACCACCAATTCCATCCTCACGTACCTTCCCCAGCAACTCAGGGAAGCTCAGTCTGAGCCAGTTCCTCTCCACAGTCATCAGATCCACCCTGTGCACATCCATCACAGTCTGGATCAGAACAGGAGCAGACTGCGACGAACAGTAAAGACAGTGGAAAGAATAATTGGTGATTCCCTACACCTTACAGTGGTTTTCAATTCCTCCACTCCAACAGAAAATATAAAACACAATAGAACCATGTATGCTAAGACTGCAAGACACAGGAACAGTTTCTTTCCTCATGGCATCACTCTTATAAACAACAGAACATCCCTGTGTCTGAAACCAGCAAGAACTGCTGACTTGAACCCTTGCTGTCCACACTTGTGCACATGTGATCTCACTTAGAAGTGTAGGGATGAAGACTTTGAAATATCCATGTGGTCTTGAGAACATTTAAGACTGGCTGCAATGTTTGTTTAATAATTTCTTCTCTGTAATTGACCCATATTGCCGATTAGCTCTTGGAGAGATTTGGAGTCATTTACTTTTTCTATCTAGCATCATGGAAGTTTACTCAATGAATTTTAAATGCTCAATAAACAACATGGAATGGACAACTGTTTGGGTTTCATTTGTTTAGTTTTGTTTTGTTTATGATTATGACTGGGACACTAATCAACCCTATTGGACAAGATAGCAATACTGTTCAAAACAATGTTATCCTAATAAAATCTGATTTTCAGTTCCTCCACTTCAGCAGAACACTGTATAATAAAACTGCCAGATAACAGTTTCTTCCCTCGTGGCATCACTCTCATAAACAACAAAAATCCCTTTGTCTGAAATAGGCAAACGTTTGACTTGAACCCTTGCTGTGCACACTTGTCCACATGTGATCTTATTTAAAATGCAGACTTTGGAACATCCTGTGGTCTTGAGAAAATGTGACTCTGACTGTCTGTTTGAGATGTTTGTTTGCTTGTTTATTAGTTTAATCTCTGTAATTGACACATATTGCCAATTAGCTCTTGGGGAGACTTGGAGTCATTTACTTTTTAAAGTCAGTAAGACATGGAAATTTAGTCAGTAAAGATTACATACTCATGTAACAGCATATCCTGCACAGCTGTTTATGTATCATTAGTTTTGTTTTATCTATGATTATGACTGAGATACTAATCAACCCTATTGGACAATGTTAGCCTAATAAAATCAAAATTTTAGTTCCTCCACTTAAGCAGAACCTTGTGTACTACGACTGCCACACAACAGTTTCTTTTCTAATGCCATCACTTTCATAAACAACAGAACATCCTTGCTGTCTAAATCTTGATTTAGACATTTAGAAATTTTTAAATCAAAATTTTAAAATTTTGATTTAAAATTTGATCTACACTGTCTCAGACTAGAGATCTACTTTATATACAAATAAAAATGTCAGAAAATATAGGTATGAACAGGTCACTTCTAGCATGAGCACTTAGCTAAGTTGTCATTAGCTCTTAGTATTTTCACACAAAAGCTAATTAAAGGCTGGATCACTAAACTTCAGAGTAGTTTCTGACCCTGAACCACAACAAGGTGTTGACTTAAATATTTTAATAGTGCATCACATTCAAATTATCATATTAATTTTTTAGTTCAGCTACTTTAAGGCAGACAGATTCCAGATAGTAGACAATTTTGGCCCAAAATTGGCCCAATTACAGGAACTTATGGGTCAATAATGGAAATGGCATAGCCCAGCTGTTGCAGCCACATTTAACTCTGGACCACATGTGACCCCCACGCAGCCCACCATGTGAAATGGTTTCTTTTTGGCTGAACTGCAGCCAGCTGGCTTTGTTTTTTTCCGGCACCCAGAGTCAGATTATGCCATTGCTCTCATTCCACAGCAGGGCTGGATGAGAGTGTGGGCCAGAACTGGGCTGCAACTCATGAGCTGCGTGGCATTTGCTCAATTCATAGCTTGTATAGTTTCCATAGAAAAGCATTGCCAGTAGAATGAGGTGTTATGGAGCAGCTGCACGCACATCAGCCTGAGGACCATCCTGCCAAGGGTATAAAGCCCCTAGCACTGGACTGATTCTCTGAGTTCTCTGGAGTGATGGAGCTCCAGATGGAGCAATAAATTTGAGATATGTTGGAGTGGCATTTATGATCCATAACTAGTAATTCAATATCTGTAGCTGATGTTCCAACATCTAGTATAAGTCTTTCTCAACAGAATAGATGGAATATTTGTTTTTTCCCCCTGACTATTACAATATAATAATTAATCATTGTATTCACAAATCAAACCTGTGTTTGTTTTATTCAGAAGAAAAAGAAAGGGGAGATACAGTATATCAGGTTGTAATAAGAAGCTGGAAGCTCCTTATATCTATGTGTGAATGTCTGGGTTTGTGAGGGATGTATCACCCATGGCAGAGAGCAGGTGAGAGTACAGCCTGAGTCATGCTGTGTTCAAACCTTTATCTGCCTGTGTGCCCAGATTTATATGATCCTGCCCCCTATCTGCCACCCCGAGGCACTTCTCTGCTCTGAACTTCCATAAGCTGACTCTTTCACAGCAGTCCTGCACTATATCTATCTATCTGTCTATCTCTGTGATTTCTAACCTGTCCTCAGAGACGCCAAGATAGTCAAGATTTTAGCTCTAACACAACATTAATTAGGGATAGGATTAGGGAACTGGTTTGAGAACCACTGGTGAACTTAATACATAAATCTCGTTGCCAGTGACTTAGTGTCCATAGAATCATCCTGAAATTATTATAATTCATTCACTGTACATTTTGGCTTTTAAACTTCCTAAAAAAGTCCTTACTCCTTTATTGTTTTTAATATCACTTTTAATTTCCTCTATAACATGCATCCACAATGTCACGGCAAGCTGCACAGCTGCAGGGTGGACAATGACAGGGTGGACAATTTTAGCAGAAACAGGCATTTGAAGAAAACGTGGTGGATGTAAAGTTTTGAATTGTTCATAATAACCTTGTTACATTTTAATTTTCTAAAATCATTTAAATTACTGGGATATTTTACACAGAGAGCTCAAGCCTTACCTCAGCTACTGTAAGTATGGAGACTATAAATATTAACTCAAATAAAAATTATTATTTGCTGAACATGCAGCAAGTGTTTTCAGTCACCTAAAAAGAAAAGCATAAGGTTGAGAGGTAGTGTGTATTTGATGAATTGATGAATTTGATGAATTGATGAATTAATGAACGGACATTTATACCAAGACAAATGGGTGGACAGGGAATTCTTGGACATGTTTAAACATCTTTACATTTTTATGAAAACAGCTAAGACATATTTCATAAATCACCAATGCTCTGTCCAATTGCACATTCTCACCCAATGTCTCTAAATCATCAAGTTAGCCAAAACTTAAAGACTGTCACATTAACCAGGCAGCACTGTGGATATGGCAAAAAATAACCCTATATCAAATATTTCTATTCTAGGGTTTCACCTGATATTATAACATATGTAGCTGCAATATTAAAGACCGAATCAGCGACTGGCTAGCTAGTTAGTTAGCACTGCTTCAGCTGATTCAGAATGCAGCAGCTAGAGTTCTGACTAGGAGTAAAAGAAGGGAGCACATCACCCCCATCCTTAAATCCCTACACTGGATACCAGTCTGTTACAGAATAGAATTTAAGGTACTGTTACTGGTCTGTAAATGTGTTAATGGTGCAGGACCAGCATATTTATCTGATGTGCTCCAGCAGTATGAGCCGAGCAGAACTCTCAGATCATCAGGAACTGGTCAGTTAGAGCTGCCTAAAGTAAAAACTAAACACGGAGAGGCAGCGTTTAGCTACTATGCTGCTCTTAAATGGAACCAGTTAACAGAGAGCATTAGAAGAGCTCCAACACTAAGCATGTTTAAATCCAGACTGAAAACCTACATGTTTGATCAGGCCTTTAGCTCAGCTTAAAACACTGCAGCTCCGCCCACTTTTATTCTGTAACGGCACTTTTATATCATGTTTTATTCATGCTTTATTCTTTTTTTTATGATTTTTAATTCCTTTTTGTTCTTTTACATGTTTTTAATTTTACTTCTCTTTGTTTTAATCATGTTTGAATCAATCATTAATTCCTTGTTGTTCTTTTACATGTTTTTAATTTAATTCTCTTTGTTTTAATCATGTTTTAATCAATCATGCTTTATTCTTATTTTAGTTTTTATTTCCATTTTTACTGTTAATCCTTTATATATATATATATATATATATATATATATATATATATATATATATATATATATATATATATATATATATATTATTTCTCTGTGTATTTTCTAATTTGTAAAGCACTTTGAATGACCGTTGTGTATGAAAGGTGCTATATAAATAAACTTGCCTTGCCTTGCCTAGCACTGATACAACCTGTGATACAAACTATAGCTTGGTCAGCTAGAATCCCTTGTAGACGATTATCTTAGCACAGCTTAGCTACCAATCTAATGAATTGGAGACAATTCCTCCAGTAAAAAGCTTTTAAATTTCAATATAAAATTTTTGATCGCAGCTTTTAATCCCAAGTACCCTTACCTTGTGTTTTAGTGGATGTGTTATCCGCAGGATCTCAGATTCCAGATCTCAAATTAGTGCTGGTTATATTAGTATAAAACTAAAATCTGTATCAAATTCCAGTTCACTCTGCTAAATGCGTACATAAATTAAGCCGGTTATTATTATTGAAATCTGATAGTTTTGGACTAGTCAGAATGATCATTCAAGATGTCTACTAACAGAAGATAGCTACGAACAACTGTTCTATTAGCTTTGTCAATGTAGCAGTGTTTGCCAGTTTAACCATTGGCAAACCCAGAAACTACATCCCAGATATGATGGGAACAAGAGAAACAAGGCATTAGAATGAAACCCTACAATATCTGTTACAATGTGTTCATTCAGATTGAATATATATATATATATATATATATATATATATATATATATATATATATATATATATATATATATATATATATATATATATATATATAAGTATGTAGTAATAATGCATTGTTACACAGGGTTTATTTAAGCAATATTAAATATTGATTATTTTCAATATTAAATATTGATGTTATTCATGATAACACATGACCTCGAGTGTTCTATTGCTTTTATTCAACAGTTGTTGTTTTTTTTTTTTTACAAAATGAATAAAGAAAATAAAAGACCCTCAAAAAATCATAATAAATATGCTTTAATATGGACTGTGCCTTCCGCCAAAAAGTAGTTCCACAACAAGTGAACTGTAACAGAACTGTAACTACAAAACATCGTATGGTTTATGCTGGAGGTTAAGGGGGTTACTACATATCAAGACCTCATAATAAAGCTGAAACTCTCCATTCCTGCTCTGCTGAGTCGTCCGCGAGCATTTCTGCCTGTGTGCTGGGTGTTGTTGGTTAGCTAGCCAGCAGGATTGTGGTTAGGTTAGCGTAACTGGCTTAGCATTAGCTTAGCTTAGCCTAGCCTAGCCTGGTTGGTTATCGTTCCGGCTATCAGACTGCGGCTGATGTGACTGATGGATTTTTTTTTTCCAAAAAAGACGAGCCAATGCTCCTGGCTGCGGGCAAGCTAGCCTGTGCTAAGCTAATGCTGTTGCTGCTGGTGGTGGAGGTGATGATTCAAAACTGTCCTGTGTGTTAAAGCCGTTACTTGGCAACGCGTGTGATACAGAGTGATACAGATTTAGTGTAAAAAGACCGTGCTGTTATCACAAATATCAGTACGGTTAGTACATTTCTCAACCAATCAGATTGTGAGGTCGGAACCAACTGTTGTATAAATTAAATTTAAGTATATCTAAGCTTCAGACACAAAAGGAACACTATATTGATCTTGCCCTAAATATGGAGAAGAACTGGAATGACAGGGATGTCTTCCCATCCTCCGTTAGCATATAGTGATAGGGTGCAGAAAATTCCATTCTCACTGCAGAAGGTGTTAGCAGTGGCTTTGATTCCATCATGACACCAGGTTGGGAAAAAAAAGACATATCAAACATCATAAAGGCCCACAGTGTTCTACAGCTCAGCCTGCATGTTCCTTCAGAGCCCCAACAAGCAGGACACGGCCGTCTCTCCACGCCGCCCACGCTCGCGGCCGAACCGGAGGTAATTACGGAGGAACGGAGTGTGTTGCTGCTGTCTTTTTCTTTTGTGGTCTGCAGAAAAGAGGATGCTACCATGTTGCGCCGTGTGTGTGTGTGTGTGTGTGCGTTCATGAATTATTGAATACAAGAAGATCACCTGGGCCACTTTATTACCAACTCACCCAGAAAGAGGGAGCCAACCAATCAGAGAAGCAACAGGAGAGCATCTAGCCCATCTTCCCAGCAATTACCAACGCTCCCACAATACACATACTGTACACACTCCTGTACACACACACACACAGCCACACCTCCGTTCATTTAGCCTCACTTTGTTTTGACTGTTTCTCGGCCTGCGCTGCTAACTTTATCTAGCTCACGCGGGGTTGCCCAGTCACACCATCAAAAACACACACTGTGACCATCACAACCGCATCATCAATCTCTAGCACAAACACACACACACACACACACACACACTCCCGAGCACACAGCCATTTATCACCCAGCCAAGGACACACAGCCCTGTGATCAATACCTGCCTGTAATGAGTGAGCGCAGAGACCGCACACAGACACACACGCTACCACACACACTTCATCAGAGCACTTTCAGCTTATCAAGCTTATCAGGACTCTTTGGGAGATGATTAAACCAACGCACAGCGAGAGACGGGCTGATCAGGGCCTAATTACATGTCCAGGTAAGTCTAAATGCTGGACAGCGATAATCAGTAAGGGCTGGACCTGCCAGTCTCCACTGAAACCATGGCCCTACACATAAGATGTTCAGCACATAGACTCTTTCTCAATGCTTAATCTGGGTTTCCTCTTTTAAATCACCTGATTCCTTTATTGAGCTAATTAATAAGTTCAATAAATCTCTTCTGAGGTAGGCCTACTACTCCAGGATCAATCCTAAGAACCATTAATATGCATTTAAATGACAAATAAAAAAAAAGTTATTTAACCCTTAGAACCCTACAGATGGATTTTTCGTCCAAAATCACACCTCAGGAATCCCTTCACATAATTTATAAACATAATCCATATATGGTTAGAAAGGGCGGAACTTACTTTTTCCTAAAGCATCTAGAAGAAACCCATTGAGAAATACACCTAAAAAAGTGAGATCTCCTTCCCCAACCAATATTATTCACCATTAGTGCTTCAAACATATTTCTATTATATTTCAAACCAAATAATATCAGTAAATGGTTTAAAAGTGTCCACAGAAAAAGTGTGAAACTACCTGCACTCAAACTAAAGCTAGGTATGGCACTACTTAATATAGTTTTTATTTTACTTGCACATTTTACTCAGTAGATATTTTGCACTAAACATTTTAATTTATTTTGACTAAAAAGTTAATTGTTTTGTATATAGTTTTCTTTGAGTGTCCTGATTAAAATACTGAAAGGCATAGGCTGCTCCGAGTGTCGGGTTTTTAGTAATCTACATGTATCCTAGAGGTGTGATTATCAAGAAAATAACCCTGAGCCTGATGCTCTCCATGTATTTTGTTAAAGTAATAAGCCATGTAATGAACTATTATCAATATTCTTATACTTTCAACGCAAATACACTGTAGTCTAACCATTCTTGAAAAGTTATCTTATGTGTAAATATATTTAAAGTCTATACATTCAAAAATAAGTAAAAAAAACAAACAAAAAAAAAAAAAAACAGGCGCTTGGTAAAATTTTGACCAAAACATGGCCAGGTCCAGAAATATATATATATATATATATATATATATATATATATATATATATATATATATATATATATATATATATATATAATATATATATATATATATATATATATATCAACCCTGCTTCCTTTTACATTTTAAATGATTGATATTTTTGAGCAGCTATATGGCTTCTGGAGTAAAAGAGCTCATGGCATGTGGCTGTCTGATAGAATTACTGTGTTATAAGACCTGAAAGAGGAACTGACAAAAACGAAGAAAAAACACAGCAAAACAGCCTAGGGTTCAAAGGGTAAAGACAGTGACATAAAAAGAACCAGTAGGAAAAAAAAGTTCATTAGTGTTTTTCCAAAGAACAGAAAGAAAACTTGTCTCTATGTTGGCCAGTTTCACCATTAAAACAAAAGAAAACTGCCCAACAGCTCAACAGCATCACTTTCCAGGCTACAGATCACTCCACTCTCTCTTTTTCTACATTTCTGTCTACCTCCCTGTCTTTCTTACGAGTGCAAGCTTGTGATGCAAGATCCTAAAAAAGGTTAGTCTTTTTATGTTTAGGTCTGTGGAATGAACTGTGTACAATATGTATGTGCCATTAAAGAGGCAGGTAGAAAGGCAGGTATTTTCATCCAAGCATTTCATTAGTTTCAACCAATTTAAACCATTATTTTGTGGAATTTGAATTGTTTTTTGTTTCTGGGCTCCCCCTACAAGTGGGCAGTGTACTTCATTTTTGCTACTACAGAAACAACAAATCACACTTTAAGGTCTCGCTCTCATTAACTACTGTACTACACTACTTGCATTCGTTGACAAGCTGAAGAAAAATGCAGGAAAATAAAAATGTATACTGAGGTGGGAGAGTAATAGTACATTATCTTACACAAATATGAATTAGCATTACAGTTCTGGTGAGAGGTCTCGTACATCTCCACCAAGAGCTATTCTCTCTATTAGAGTCAGTGTAGCATTAAAACATTTTGCAGCCAGTTTTAAGCTATACTTATTACTATGCATCTATAAAACACTGTACAATTTTATAAATGCTGACCTTTCTCTTAAATCCATTATATTTTTAAACATTACATTATGTATAGACCACAATTTAAAATCGTATTAAATAAAGAAATCAAGTTGTTATCAGGTGAAAGCACTAATAACCATCCATAACCATTAATTATGCAAGTTTTAAATAATATTACTTTAGGAATTTGGAGTTATGAGATGGCAAAATTGGTTGTATATGGACCAGAAATTAGTACTCATATAAAATATGTAAATCAAAGGATTATCCAATAGGAACAGAGAAGTCTTAAAGAAGACTTGCAACAGTATTTATTATGTATGTTTCAAGTAAAAAGAATATAAATATAAAAAGAATAAATAGTATGGAAAATGTAGTAAAAAAGTCTTATTAAACATGAAAATCCAATGGAAATTTGTACATTCCTCACACTTATCTATCTAAAGTATCTGTACAAGTGATATCACTGTAGCATTTTAGAGCAATGGAATTCAAACCTAGGAAAAATGTCTTTTCGGTTTTAAATAAACCAGATTTTGGAGTCTTATAGAAACCAGCAAACTGCCTAAAGCATCCAAACAGTTGTTTTTTTTTACAGCCTAATTAAATCTAAAACCACTTGATATACAGTTAGCAAAATGTTGTCAATAGCCCAAATGAAAGTGTGTAGGGATAACGGTGAGAAATAAAGAGAAATAAAGAGTTTTTTTTTTTTTTTTTTTTTTTTTTTTTTTTAATGGCACAAGCCCTGAAATCCCCCCTCAGCCTCCATGTCTGACCTGGTGGGATTCTGAGTAGCCAGCCTTCTCTCAGCAGGGCACTGAGGCATGCAGGAGGCTGGATGAGCGCTGATTGAAGACGTTCTCTCTCACCATTAGCCACATTTGTAGGTGTGAGGTAATCAAGGTTATCCGTTTAAACGTGCTGCAGGCTGCTGGCTGTCTCATAAATCCAACCTGCACAATTAATGGTTGCATTAACACAGGCCTTTAGCTGTTTGATATTTAAATGGAAAATCTCTTCATTGATCTCTCTCCTTTCTGTCTCGCTGACTCTCGCCGAGGTTTGTCTTGCTCACAGGTTTGATTGGAGCGTGCCAGCTGTGCTTTGATCATCTGCACTCAAATCACAATCATGGTTGGATTGATTGAGTTTATCTGTTCAAGCTCTTCAAAATGTCCTCGAACACCTTTGGGTTATTAAACGGATGTGGAATCATTTACTCTTTGATGATTTTTAAGCTAATTAGTAAAGGGTGACCAACCTTCTGCTCCACGTGAGAGCGTTCTGGAGACACTGAAGATTTCCCGCATTGGGGCTGATGCTACTTAATTTGAACTAAATAGTGGTATAAGATAAGGACATGTAGGTGTTTTAGAATGAATCACAATATTTCGCTGCAATCTATCTATATAGAGCAGACTTAAAGAACAGTTGTGATATAGTTGTGTTTTTTACACAAGTATGAGCTCCCAATACATCTAGGAATTCACTTTTACACATTCCCTTTTTTAATATACAAATGTAGCTCACGTAGGTTAACATCTGTACACATCCTTTTGTTGAGAAGATGAAGGATACACTGGCAAAGATAACATGTGTCTTGTGTCAGGTAACATCACAATCTATCGATTTAGGAACAGCACTGTGTACAGTGGTATAAAACCGTTTGGGCACCCCTGACAATTTTCATGATTTTCCTTTATAATTCATTTGTTGTTTGGATCAGAAATTTCAGTTAAATATAGAATTTAGCAGATGAATACAGTAATAGTTGCAAAGTAAAATGAAATTTATAGGATTTACAAAAAATGTGCAATAATTATTTAAACAAAATTAGTCAGGTGCAAAAATGTGGGCACCCTTGACATTTTATTGATTTGAATACCTTTAGCACTAATTATTGGAACAAAAAATTAGTTTGGTAAGCTCATTGACCCTTGACCTACATACACAGGTGAATCCAATGATGAGAAATGGTTAAGGTGCCAATAGCAAGTTCTCTGAAATGTGGCAACATGGGAGCCTCAAAACTACTCTCAAATGATCTGAAAAAAAAATGATTGTTCAAAATCATGGTTTAGGGGAAGGCTACAAAAAGATCTCAGAGATCTAAGCTGTTAGTTTCCACTATTGAGGAAATCATGGCATGGGATCAGGAACGCTAGCATGGGATCCAGAAATCACTGTACTGTACTGTACTGTACTGTAACAGAAATTATAATTATATAATTGTACTTTAATTTTACAGTTAAAAAAAAAAAGAAAATGAATTTCCAAGAGCTGAAAATATAATTTTCCTCCATTCACTTATTCTACTTTTTTTTTCAGGCAAATGATCATGTACTGTACCAGACTGATAATATAATTGATGACCCTAATAACAGAACTTCATGCACCCACAACAGAAGCCAGACTTCAGAAGAAATGAAGCTGGTAATGTGCATGCTGGTGCACTAGCCAACCTAAGGGCTGCTTGCGTAACGCTCAGTTAGGCAGAGCACACATGCAGTCCTGCTCTCCGTACTGGCACTCCCATGTTGTTTACATGCTTACTCTGGCAAATAGAGCATTAGCATTTTTAATTCAATCTTTGAGAGTGCAGTGGAGTGAACAAATCAAACAATAAGCTTTCCACAAGCTGCAACCGAGCCCTCGAGAGTGTGTCTGGGTCCTCCACTGCATATCTTTGTTATTTATTTATTTTTTTTTAGCGCAAATATAATAATTTCTGGAATGCACACTTTCCTTTAAGCAACAGTTATCACTAAGCCAGATGAAAGCTCTTCTCCTATTCACGCTTCAGTTTCTCAGGGGATGTGCGTATGGATCTGTAAAGCAGCCAGCCCAGCAGAATTTGACATGGAAAAGCATCTCTTGAAGTATCAGCAATATCCAACCGTTAGGGGTTGTAGTTCCCACAGAAAGAAATGATCTATTACACATTAAATTCAAATACGTTTCATAAAAGAAGCATTCAATGAAAGTTCCTTTGAAGAGCTACAGTGGTTTTTTTTCCTGTATCATCATTCCAAAAGATTTTTTAGGTTCAAAAGCATTTTCAGCTCACATTCTTTTTTTAGATACCAAGCACTTCATAACCTGGTATGTAACTCAATCACTCACGTTGAGCAGGCTGAACATTCTCCAAAAAGAGAATGTCAAGTAAATACTCAACTAGCTTTTGGTGCTCTGCATCAGTGATGCTCTCAGTCTTCTGGTTTAGAGTGAACCCTAATATGAAATGTTTTTATTAGAGATTTTCAAAGTTGATTATATAAGTAAGATATGAAACATTTAGTTGAAACATTAATTTAAACATTTGTGGAGTTGGAAAGACATTATAAGAGTTGAAAGAGTTGTGGAGGAGATAAAGGATAAGAAGATTTGAAAGAGTAGAGGAGTTGAAAGAGTGGTGAAAGAATAAAAAAGAACTTCATGAGTTTTGGAAGAGTTGAGAGCATAGTGGATGAAAAGAAAAAGTTGTGTGAGTGGTAGAAGAGTTGAAAGTGTATTGGAGGAGTTGAAAGAGCAGGAAAAGGCTATAAAGAGTAGTGGATAAGTTGATATAACAGTAGAAGAGTTGAAAGAGTAGTGGATAAGATGAAAGAGCAGTAAAAGAATAGAAAAAGTAGTGGATGAGTTAAAAGAGTGGAAGTGGAGTTGAAAGAGCGGTAGAAGAGTTGAAAAAGTAGTGGAGAAGTTGATATAAAGGTAGAAGAGTTGAAAGAGCAGTAGAAGAGTTGAAAAAGAGTAATGGAGGAGTTGAAAGTGTAGTGCAGGAGTTGAAAGTGTAGTGCAAGAGTTGAAAGAGCAGTAGAAAAGTTGAAAGAGTAGTGGAGGAGTTGAAAGAGCAATAGAAGAGTTGAAGAAAAGTAATGAAGGAATTGAAAGAGTAATGGAGGAGTTGAAAGAGCAATAGAAGAGTTGAAGAAGAGTAATAGAGGAGTTGAAAGTGTAGTGCAGGAGTTGAAAGAGCAGTAGAAAAGTTAAAAGAGTAGTGGAGGAGTTGAAAGAGTACGGGAGGAGTTGAAAGAGCAATAGAAGTGTTGAAGAAGAGTAATGAAGGAATTGAAAGAGTAATGGAGGAGTTGAAAGAGCAATAGAAGAGTTGAAGAAGAGTAATGAAGGAATTGAAAGAGTAATGGAGGAGTTGAAAGAGCAATAGAAGAATTGAAGAAGAGTAATGAAGGAATTGAAAGAGTAATGGAGGAGATGAAAGAGCAGTAGAAGAGTTGAAGAAGAGTAATGGAGGAGTTGAAAGTGTAGTGGAGGAGTTGAAAGAGCAGTAGAGGAGTTGAAAGAGCAGCAGAAGAGTTGAAAGAATAGAGGAAGAGTTAAAAGAGTATTAGATGAAAGAGTTGAAATAGTACTGGAGAAGTTGTTGAAAGAGTCGATTAAAACTTTATTAACTTTATTATCTACCTCAGTTGGATAACATTCATTTCCCTTTAATCGATTTCAACAAGGTCAACAACTACAAACCCTGCTATCACAGTAAACACTGCAGTTACAGTTAATATCTACAAATTGTCAGCTTATAAATTCTGCAGGCAGCATTTTCCACATTAAAAATGTTCCAGAATGTTCTAACTGTGTGGCCCTGGCAGTGCATCTTATGGCTAAGGACAACAAGAGGTCATTAAATAAATTTCCCATCTCATTATTCATTACTTTTAATGTGTGTTTTAAATGGCTCCATTTGAGCACCATGCTGTCCTTTAATTGGCCAAAAAACCCTGTAGTATTAAAATGCCACAGTGTAAGAGCATGTGGTGCCTGGGGAGGGTCGCACTGCGTGCTTCTCAATTTGGTTGCAAGGCCTAATCGTGCTGAGGCCGGTGCCCGGAGAAGATTTTAATTTGTTTACTCTGATCAGTGACAGAGGCTCTTGATGTGGAAAGGGAAGTGGGGGGGAAAAAGGAGCCGGTTGAAACTTAATAGTGTTTGTGTCTGGCCTTGGCCCAAGTGGCCATAGCAGACAAATTGTTATCATTTTTCAATTTACATCAGGCAGTTAGTTAGCAGGCCTCGCAAGTTTTCCCGTGCCTCTTGATTGCCTGACTCCCAGCTGCACCCGCATATCCTAACAAATGATATTTTCCTCCGCATTTTCCATCAAGATGCATTTTAATTAAGCCTCCTCTCCGTGGTCCCCAGTGGGGGTTCTAATCAAATCGTGCCAGCGTCCTTCTTTCCTTCCTCGGCTGCTTTGCGAAAGATCGGCCGGCATCTGTTTACTCTGATGCTGCCTAGACACTGTCCTGTCACACCACTGTCAGGAGAGAAGGAGTGTGAGGACGGCCTGGACCTCCACAGATACACAGATTCTATTCTCCCCTCAATCTCATAACACTGTACACTGTACACTTCATCCTAATTAAAACCATTATATCAATCAAAAATTACAATCAAAAAAGATTTCATTACACCACATCAGCAGTCAAAGTGCTTAAAAGGCATTTACATTTGGGTAAGTCATGAATGTGACAAACAAAATCAAAGTTTTAATTAAAGGTGCAAAATATCATTTTACCAAAACATTTTAAACATTACTTTAGCAGCAGAATTTAAATTTAGGTAGATGTAATGGTGTAAAGGCATTTCAGTCCTGCCCTGTGAATATGTAGGCCCTCCCCAAAACCCAAGTGAATGACTAGCCAGGCTACATTGTACATGCAAAAGGGTAGAGTGCAGCAATAGCATTTGCTAACATAACAAATAAATGTAGTATTGATTTGGTTTTAAAATAATGTAATAAAGAAAAACACTGCAAAGTGAGTTTTGATGCTAATGCATATCACCATGTGTGTTGGCGCCAGGTGACGTATCTTTATTAAAAGCAATGGTTTCAAATCGTTAGGGCTCTGGCATGGTGCAGCCAGATTGACGGCCTTTAGAGTCATTGATACGAACAGACACAACAGGCAGGTTTGGCAATTTTGGGACAGTTTAGCCTCAATTCTAACCCCCTGCCTCGACAGAATTAGAGCCATGGTGCTAACAGACAAAGCAACCACGCTGAGCAAGAATGCAGTGGGTTAGCCTCAATGCTAACAGACACAATGGCAGTTTACCCGTGATGCTAACAGCCAGTCTCGGCAGGGCTAGAGCCATGGTTCTATTAAACAAAGCAGCCACACTTAGCAAGTTTGGGGTGATATTAGTCATACTAGGAGGCGGCATAACTGAACATGGATCGTTTGTTTTAATTTAAGATTATAATGTTACCACACTTTATTTATCTCATTCCCACACCTTAATAAGGCGTGGCCACGCATATTTTTTTTTTTTTACATGATGTCTCCTTAGGGGTGCCATAGAAACATAAACTAAACATAGTGCTATTTTAAAAGTCTTTTATTCAGTACATTTAGGAATAAAAACTGCTGCCAAAGCATAAGATACCATTCAGATCTAATCCTTGATTTTGTTACACCATGACCTTCAGGCCTCAAATCCCAATTCTGACAGTACCCACTCTCTCAGTCACTCTTTTTTAGTAATTAAATCTCTCTTTTTTCACTCTGTGTACTGTATCAGTACCTCTGTGTTACTTACTCTTCACTCTTATTGGTTTAGATCACAATAAACCCCACTACACATCAAATGTCTTTATATAACCAAATAGCAAAATCAAAGTTAATATTAAAGTCACAGACTGAAGGCCACACCTTCACATCCAAGCATTTCAAATGTTCAGCAGGTACAAATACAGCCATGCAATAAGTGGTGGCATTCTACTTGTAATGTAAGGAGGTAAAGAACCTTATGAAAGTACAGTATAATATGTATGGATCTGTATAAAGTGCTAATAGTAAAGAGGCAATTCAGCTTCAGAGGAGCTTTAGTAGCAGTCAGGGTCACTCAGCTCAGCTTGAAGCTTTTTAATGGATTCTGTCTGAAATACAGTTTTAGTAAAAGAAAAATGAAAATCTTTTTTAATTAACTGGGTTTCTGAAATTAAAAAGTAAAAAACACTGCAAAAGAATCCATTGGCAAACATTAGACACAATTTAGGATTACTGAGACAAATATGTTTATATTAAGATTAAGATTTTTTTTAAATAAGCAATCACAAGGTCTAAAAATTAGTAAAGGAAGATGTAAATCAAGCAAAAATCACAAATTTGTGGCTTAAATTTGGACACAAGATTTAGAATTCCTGACCATGCCCATATGCAAACAATTTTCAGAAGACTGGAGAATTGTGTAGCATTGCTGAATGTTGACAGGACCTTTGGGGTCCTGACTATTGAAGAACATGGTAAAAAAGGATTATGTATGATAATGAAAGTATGCGGAGAAACAGAAGTACTACAGTCTATAATTATAGAGCTACAAAGTGTTCATATACCATTAGTGGAACTGATATAATGGACCTTACAGACATCCCAAGTTGCAAAAGTTGATTTCAGGGAGGTTACCCTACCACTAACCACAACCCCTCCACCATAAACTGCTTTCTCTCACTCGCTGAACAAATCCCATCCGGAAGGGGGGAAAAACACTGCCCGCCCACACTAAAAACTGATTGGCTGTCTCACAGACTCTTTGCAGAGAACAGGCCAATCAGAACCCTCTCTGTTTTGTCTCTCTCCTTCCCACACGCTATGAAAAAAAAAAAGTCTGTTGCCTGTGAGTGCGTTGGGGCGCTCGTTCTGAATTCCGGGATATTATATGTGACTCACGGGCATCCGGGAGCCACTACCGAAATGCGGGAGACTCCCGCAGCTTCAGGGAGACTTGGTTTGTCTGACCTTATACCACAGTTACTTTCAACCCTGCAATGTTATCAGCCACCAATAGCAGTTTAAGAGTTGTTATTATTAAAATAAAAGTAAAATAAAAGGGTATTTTAAGCTGATCGTAAGCTGGACTCTTGTAATTCAGCATGTCTTGACGCTGGGGGGGGGGGGTGGGGGGTTGGGGGTTGGGTGCACTGAAGTAAACAAAATTTTAATTCTTAAAAAAAAACAAAAAAATTTCAGTCAAACGAGCTCTGGACTTTAATCTACAGAGATTTCTCTCCTGAAAAACGGTTATTTGGGTGAGTAAAGCGCTTCCGTTAATTTTCATTAAGCTTAGATTTCCACAATTTTGAGTGAAATGGCCGATAATGCAGAGCTTACAGCACAGCTACAAGCAGAGCAGCTATGCAACTATTTTAACTGTGGTATAATCACAATAATACACTCAAGGTTTGTGCTATAATGTGTAATATTGGCACTGCTGTGCTGATCTTCAAACCGCATCACAGCAGTGCCAATATCACACGTTATAGCACAAACCTTGAGTGTATTATTGCGATCATACCACAGTTCAATTATTGCTATTTATTTAAAGATTTTCCAAAAAATGTAATTGGTTTTGTTATTAAAAACTCTGCGAGTTAAATTAATGTATTATTGCTTAAATAAGTGGAGAAATAAGGAGATTGTCATAATATTCTGACTGGACTGTGCATTACAGAGGAACATTTTAATTTCTAAATGTTCTAAATAAGCATAAACTGACCAAATAATTTTCCTTTAACGCCTTAGGTGGCACAAATGTCTGACTGTAGCCTACAGAAAACAAACCTCATCCCACTGATCTGCATAAATTCACGTAGGTTACGGTCCAAAATGATTAGACTGGATTATCTTTATGAATAAAACAATGCAACCCCGGATTAGCTAATGTACTTGACACCAACAGCAGGGAGGATCTACCCAGGCCTTAAGCCTTAATGCAGCTGAACATAAACATAAGCTAAATAAAGCATGCTTTAATGTAAAGTACAGTAGAAGCAGGTGTTTCTTGGCACGTGTGCTCTTTGTTTTAAAGACCTCGGCAGTAACTGGATTACCATGCTTCACATGTTAGGGATCAGGGACTCTGTAGGATGCTCTTTAGAAATAATTTTGCCATATTTTAAGATGCTAATCGTCTTAGTCAATGCTAAGAAAACCAAACACCTGCCCAGAAAGAAGAACAAAGGGAAAGATGACAGCATGTTTAGAAGGGAATGATCTACTCCTGGACTTCTACTGGAATGCTGCTCATCCCTATTCTTTGAAGGAGCTTCTAAACAGGTTGTTTAGTAAAGGAAATGGCTTGACATGAATTGAAAGAAGAATTTTTCTTGTCTAGTTCAAGTAATTCATTTCTTGTTTGTGCACAAGGGTTATATATATATATATATATCAGAGATCTCACTTCTCCTGTAATTCTCCCTGGAGGTTTCCTAATGCCCTCAAATAAGTAAACTGTAAAATCAGATTCCCACTCATTGTTTCTCTTCCTATAGATCTTTCATTTTCTCTTCACACAAAAAAGATTCTTAAAGATCTTTCAGTCTCTCTTCCTGCAAAATAACCATAAGTAAACATATTTGAATAAATATATGATTTTACATAGAGGTCACTGTTTGGGATGGTGGTGTTGGTGGAGTAAACTCCATTCTACCTTTCTGAAATGAGTTTTTTGGGGGTGGAATCTATCTAAAAAAAATGACAGTAAATTAAGTTTAACAAAGTTAAAAAAAACAAACACTATATTGCCAAAAGTATTTGCTCGCCTGCCTTATATTCTGTGATATAAGGCTTGGATGGAGCTGCTTTGCCATTAAAACTGATTCCATAAAGCCCTCTATACACTGTACTTAAGCTAATCTGAATACTCCATGAATTTTGGAGGTCTGTAAAGATTGATTTACAGACCTCCAGCAACAGAGTGAGTCGCTGTTGTTCCCAGTTGCAGTTTAAGGTGGAATATGTATTACAGAGGAAACTTCACAACTGGGCTGGCATCCTAACATTCACTGAGCTCCAGAGAGCAACCCTTTATTTCACTAATGCTGATGTTCACTAATTTGCTTGGTTTTCTACACCTGTGGCCATGGAAGTGATCAGAACCTGATCAGATAAGAGACCAAGAGACCAAATCATAAGTTTCTTTCATTTTATCAACTTAAAAACAAGCTCTGTAATATAATTAAGAGGAAGATGGATGATCACAAGCCAATAAACCAAGCTGAACTGCTTGAATTTTTGCACCAGGAGTAAAGACAAAGTTATCCAAAAGCAGTGTGTAAGACTGGTGGAGGAGAACATGCCAAGATGATGAAATCTGTGATCAAAAACCACATAATATTGATTTCTGAACTCTTAAAACCTAATAAATATGAACCTTTTTTCTTAGCATTATTTGAGGTCTGAAAGCTCTGCATGGTTTTATTTGTTATTTCAGACATTTCTCATTTTCTGCAAATAAATGCTCAAATTTAATGAATATTTTTATTTGGAATTTGGGAGAAATGTTGTCTGTAGTTTATAGAAAAAAGCAACAATATTCATTTTACTCAAAAATATACCTATAAATAGCAAAATCAGATAAACTGATTTGTAAATTGACGTGGTCAGAGCTGTTTATGTGTATGTATTTTACTACCTGAAAGTTCACAATAACACAACTGCAAAAATCACATAAAACAGCATAACCTGCGACGTTCTTTCACAGCATGGACGATTCAATTCAATCCTGCTGGTCTCCGCTGTTGCGGAGATGGCTGTTGCTTATTGCCGCAGCTCACTCCTCAAGGTGTTTTTTTACGCATTAAGACAGAAGATTGGTTTGAGATTTTCAAATGACCGGATAATGTCCTGCGGCCAACCTTGAAATGCGCTGCCTCCGTCGAGACCTGGATTTCTTTCCTGCGGTATATTTTGCATTATTTAGCATAATGGCTGCACAGGAGTGGATTATATGGGATGAAAGATACCATCAATTTTAATAATATTCAATCCTCCATGACACACACAAACACACACATCAACACACAAACATGTGTGGTTCAAGCTGTGTATACATTTATATGTTAACACTATCAAGCACCGACCACTGTTATACATCATTTACTAAACAGTAGCCTACACACTCAAATCAAATGTTCTGAAAATATGCTGCGTCCTTAACCCACTGAGCCATATGTTTATTGTTTATTTATTATTCCTAATGCAGGAATTTTAGTGATTTATACGGCAACCATTTGCTGTAATGTAGCAAACCTTGTGGAGTCCCTCCGGGTTCTATTTTAGGACCTTTAAAGCAGCTTTATATATCTATGTGCAACACATTTCTTTTTTTTTTTTGAGTAAGTAATTGTTTCCTGTCGTTCCTTTAATTCCAGTTCCAAAAGGTCCTATTCATACACTGATTATAGGGGTGATCAGTGTGCCAGTCTATCCTGAACATTTTAGTAATTCTACCTGCATTCTCTAATAAGCCTTCAAAATTGGCCTCAGACATCCTCTATTTGCATAATAGGCATGTTCTCCCACCCCTAACTCACCATCACTGTGGACTGTTGCCTACTAGAGCAATATTCAGTAATCAGATATTTAGTTATTTTAGATATTTTTTATCATAAGAGCAAGTTGCAATTTAGGCTCCTTTAGGCTCATGTGGCATGATGTAAACTTTTGTCCTTAATTTAATTTTTCCCATTATATATCATTACTTTTAATTTTATACTTTAAGTAGTTTTGAAACCAGCACTTTTAACCAACACTTTTATGAGAGTAAAATGCTTGAGTTGATATCTCTCTAAATACCTCTATAGTATTTTAAACCCTAGTATACTTCTACCTACAGAGTAACGAATGAGAAAACTTTTAACACCTTTGCTCACAGGTGTAGTGTAGGTGTGCTGTGGAGTGATTTCAGGGTGTCAGGGGGTATTGAGCTGGGATTTGGAGATGGCGCTGTTAACTATAAATGCCTTTTAAAGCCGTTCACTCTCTGGAGAAGCCTTTGGGTGTTTTGAATGAAGAATTGTGGGATCATAAATAGGCTTTGAAATAAGCTTTGTGATGTATTTTTGTGTGTTCTGCGGAATGCAGTGTCTTGGGAAATATTTCAAAAGCACATATAACTGCTTTCGATCACCCATCCCAAACGCTCCTCTGATAGATATCTCGGAGTAGCCCCTGTGCAGCGAGCCGTAGGAGATCGCAGGTGAGCTCAGCCAGTGCGCCGCTGTTTAAGGCCGGCGGAATGAGCGCGCTTTCTCCTAATGTTTTATTGCTGGCAGTGATAAATTTGTCGAGCAGCTTGGGTTTGGTGCTCGGGCAGTATCTGATGTCAGGATATGGCCCCCCCGGTGGTGCGGAGAGTGCAGGGCTGCATGAATACACTCAGATATGCTTCAGGGGGGATTTGTCTGTTTGACAAGGTTTGAAGCAGCAGGCGGATAGGGAAATGTCAAACCAGAAAGTTACATTAGAGTGAGGGAGTGTGTATGTAGGAGGGGTAGGGGAGGGGAAAGTGTGTGTCCGTCTGTTTGTTTTAGTATACAATGTAGAATGGGATACCATTTAGGGTTCAGCTAGTTTCAAAATGGCATCCTGCACACCTGATTACTGTAGAGCCTGTATTGTTCTTCTTTTCAAATTAATCATGATGCAATGAGTGACAAGACTAAACCTGGTATCTCTTCTGATTGGTCAGTGATGTGTCACTTTACTGCTTGGCTTTAGACTCTCTTGGCTATTTTTTTTTTCTGAAGTTCTGTGGCATTGCCTTATTGACATTTCTACTGGCACCCTCTCTATGCATTTCGATTATCTAGGCCTACATAAGAATTACCTCTTTGTAACCCTTTTATTTGATTTTTTCTCTGTACCTCTTCCAGTCTCTCACTTTAAAAGCTTCTAAAATTTAATTTGTGACCATTATCTTTTTTTTAGTCCATTTATAATCCACTTTGGGGCAAAACCTCAACACTATCAGTAATAAGTAATAACTGGTATTTTTGCCTCTAGTTCAAATTAGGAACAAAGAAAGCAAAAGAAATATACAATTTTTTGGGCTCTGTTTTCTCCAAAATGGTCCAAGTATGTGTGGATGTGGATTTTTCGATATCTTTTGTCCGGAGAAGATGCCTTTTATGCCATTTCATTTTTTTTCAAGGTCTGTCTTCTGTTTTGATATCAGTAGAAAAAAAGTGAAGCTCATTGTCATTTCAAAACGATGAACCATTATAAAAACAGAAGGAACTGAATCACAGCAGCAATATCCTGTCCTTTTGCGAACTATTTCACTGGCCCTACTATTTCACTGGCCGTTTTGACAGATAACTCATCTCATAATCCTACTTTTAAACAGTGTCTTAGGAAAAAAAGATAAAAATCATATGGTTGAAGAGGTCCCTGTCGGCTCCACTGTAAAACTTCATGTATGTTGTATAGACCTGTCCTCTTTGACCCCCTCTAACACCATGCCCTCCACTTCATGTCCAATTAGCCAGTGGCTAGAAAAGTGTAGAACAGGAAAATGCTTCTGAAAAAGCCAGGTTTGTCTGCTAGAGGTGAGAATCCCTTTCGTGCAGCCGCTGATAGGATCACACATTTCCATTACTTCACAGGCAGGAGTGTGTAATATCCCGGGTAGCAAGGTGTAGCGCTTCAATTATCATCCACTTTCACAGCAATCACTCGACATTAAAAGGGCACAACGCAGTCGCAATTGCACGAAAATTACACCAATGGCAGGATGCAAGCTGAGTGCAGCAAGACAACACAACTTTTCTTTTATCCTTTTCTTTTCTTTTGTTTTTCTTCTGGTGTCCACAAAATGTCCAGGTGACCATGTAGTTCTAATGTAATCAGGCCGACATCTCATACAGAGGAGAATAAATTGGGGAAAGGAGTGTGGAAAGTGAAATGAATGATTGTTGGTGTCCTAAAAAAAATCTTCTGTGCGTCTTTTTTGTACATTATTTGTCTACTTGGCAGGTTGTGAAAAAAAAGAAAATGACAAACCTATTCTAAATATGTGTATTGACATCTACACTGCTTGAGAATGCTTACCCAGAATTCAAATGTGAACACATACATAGACACACACAGAAAAACAAAACAAAACAGAAAAAAAAACAGCCAGCCTATTTAACCTCTATGACCATGGACCATGTGGGGAAACCAGGGTTCCTATTCCTGCTCTGGGTGCCTGTGTTGTGTCATACCAAAATGAGTATTAGGGAAAAAAAGCCAATACTACATTAAATCAATATAATAAGTGCATTTAAAAGAGCTTAACATGCTTTTGCTGGAGTAACTGTCTTCAATGTCCAGAGAGATTTTTATTACATTTTGACGCATTGCTTTGAGGATTTTTCCAGGCAACAAGAGGGTTACTTAAATCAGGATGTTGGATGATCACCACCCCACAACTTCCCATACGTTTTAAATGGAGCATTATCACGCAAGAGAACACACTTTCACCTGCCCAAGTAATGTTGCTACTGCACCCTCACAGACCCTGCCACATGTAAATGGCAGGGGGCGGAGCCTCCCCCCTGGACAACCTGGAAAATGAAGCAGGGGATAAATGAATCATAATAAATGAATCATCACATTCTTTCAAAGAAATTAAGTGCACTGAGAAAAAAAAAGTTTCTTTTGCTAGAAATGGGATAGAGTGGTAGAAATCCTCCCAGCACTGATCTGTAGAGCAGTGAAACTGAAAGCTTTAGCAAAGGTTCTACCAGGAGACTCTAATGCTATGCCACACTGTTAAAAGCAGAGGTTCGTTGTGGATCTTTTAGTGATTCTTTAATTTAAAACAGTGAGGAAACAATTAAGGGGATTTAAGGCACCTTTAAGAAAGCTTAACTTCCTTTAAGCAACATTTATCCTGAAAACCTTTTCTTGAAGGTTCCTCAAATCACCTTACACAGTTTCTTCACAGTTTTAAATTCAAGAGCCCCAAAAAGGTCCTCAATGGACTTAGACTTAAAAAGTGTGGCATAGCGTAGCTTTCAATTCTGCTGCTCCACAGCTCAATGCTAGGGGGATTTATACCCCTCTAACCCATTCCTGTCACCTAGTTTACTGTAACGTAATATTATTCTGGTAGCTGACATTTTTTGTGTTCTATCTAAATTCCATAAAGTTTGAAGCAATAGGAATTGGTTGAAAATGACTTGGAATTAAATCTTCTTACATTTACTTCCATTGGAAGTTAAAAGTTGCTATTTCAGAGATACAGGGTTTTTAATTGACAGTGATAATATGCATGATAGGGGAAGCAACAGTTACAGGTTAGCTGGGAAGTGTGTCTATTATTATGCTTTCATGTTAGATTTTTTTTCTCTTTAGCTGAGTAAGCATATGTATGTGCTTGCTTCTCCATATTTACATATGTGTGTGTGTGTGTGTGTATGCGTGTCATCCATACACAGGATCCTGCACGCTCAGCTGAGCGTGATTGCTGGGTATGAGGCTGCAGTTGTGAGTTTAGACAGAACCACACAGATCAATGAGTGGAGAAGATCTGCTTCACTTCCACTCTCACTCTGCCATGCAAACATGACGGAATCCCAGTGGGACATGCAATCCATCACACCCCCTGCCAAAAACACCCAGGATACACACACACACACACACACACACACACAGATACACACAGATACAGAGGCAGCGTATGTGTGTGTGTGTATTCTGTTCTGGATATCTGATTAGAATAAAAGTGTTAAAACAGTGGAGATTGCTGCGCTTGGGTCCGCTCCTGTCACACTAGAAGATAAATGAGGCTGTCACAAGGCCGGCCTTAATTCTAATCCATATATTACATGTCTCTCCGGGCTTAAGCCCCGTCATCCCCTACATACACACATCATAGCAGCGATCGATCCCACCCCGGCCTGACAGGGGCTGGCAAATGAGATATTTCATCCTGAGTAGAACTGTATAAACATCCTAACAAGAGCCCCACCGGCCGGCCGAGTGAAGACTAATACCGACTTTAATACCGCCTGCGGATTTAGACGTGCAGATGAAAAGGCGGCGTGTTCACCGGTCGATATTGTAATGTCCACCGGCCAGCCAGCAGACACTTCAGAAATGACTTAATGGCAAAATCATTCAGCGTGACGAAGACAAAGGCAATGGTTGTAGCAGTTTTTGACGCCTGAGGCAGGCAGGTTGGGGTGAACTGACTGCACAGACTGCACTGTTTCATGAGTTTGTGAACGATAACATGGCAGTAGAGTGATAAGGAACACACTAGTCTAGTTTCAGTCATTTATTCTACTACTAAAAGTTTCCAAATAAGTGTGACTGCAGTTACGGTTGATGTAGGAAACAATATTGACAATATTGAACACCAATTACTTGAAAGCTTGCTTTTTTTATTAATGTTATTTTAACATTTTAACAAAATATAAGCTGGCAGTTGTGCAGACAGTACAAACCAAAAATGGTTCATGTTTTCTCTAATCAGCTTAATTTCATTTGTTAAAGGGAACATATTATGCAAAATTCACTCCAAGCGCAAAAGAAATTCATCTATCTTCATCTATTTTCTGAGTGTCAGCTGAAAACGTTCGGTGTCAGCAATGATGTGTTTCTATCACAATAAGGAAACCTGCATAGAACCACTCTGGCAGCATCCCTTATCTGTCAAACCCCACCAGAACCCTACCACCTAGGTCTGTTGAAGATCTACCATTTTGGTCAGTCTGGTTGTAATCTTTGGACAGTTCACAGCAAGATTAGTCAGCAGACTTCATCTGACAGAGGGATCTGTATCTACTGTCCATGGCAAAACAACAAATCAGCAGGAGATTTAAGTATCTTCAAATAATGAGTTTCATTTTTCCATCACAGCTAAGCATGAACTAGCTTGTTCACATTTTGCCATTTAGCAGAAGCTAACATTAATGTGTGGTAAATGATTCTGAAAGGGACTGAAACTGGTAAGAATAGAGCTTAATGTGAGAGTGATTTTGTGCAAAGAACTTCATGAACATCTTTTGTATAGCCCATACACCTATGTGTAACGTTGCTACTTTTTCTCATGACATATGTAAAATATGTTTTGGCACCTAGGATACCAAGCTATAGAACGTTTCAGGTCTTAAGGTGCGCAACAGTACAGGGTGATCATTGATGCTTGTTTAAATTTTTTTTTATTGTCTACAAAATCAATAAGGGTACATCCATATTACAGAATGTCTCAACTAACTATTAACTAGTTCAGATATTATTAATCATTTCATTTTATATAATATAATATATCTCAATTCTCTATAACTCAATAATTATTTGCAACATTCTTAGGCATTCTAAACTTTTGACCATATAGTGTATGTAACTGCCATTGGTAGAGCATCCCTAGCTCAACAGACTCAACAGCAATAAAGTCAACAGTAACAGTCAGGGAATCTACAAATTATGAATAAAAACACTTACAATAATTGAACAAACAATCCAATCCCTTCCAATAAACAACCATATCATTAATTTCTCCCTTTTTTCACATTAAAAACTAAAATGTGCTTTATTTAGTCTTATGTTTATATATTCTTGAAGACATTTAAAACATAATAACTGAAATAGTAAAGGAAGTAACAAATTTCTTAGTCATTTACATTACATTCTCCGCCCTGTAATAATTAAAGTACTTGAGTTTTTAAAACTATTTGAAAGTATTTTCAATTACATGCATTTTATTCTGTCTAGACATGCGGCATCACGAGCAGAAAACCAGTAAATTATCATCTGGACATCAAGCAGAGTGCAGCTGTAAATGCGGAACAATGTGATTAGCCAGGTCTGAAATTGGTCCGTGGTTTAAATTAGCATCATGCTAATTGAAGCATTAGAAGTGTTAGAGTGCTGAAGGTGATGTGGGCAGTTTGCAGGCTTGTTGGATGTCCGTGTTGAACGCTAGCTTTTTGATGCTAGCTTTACTTCAGCTGTGTAAGCCGGGGTCGCGTACAGGCCAACGTGAAGCGCTGGATCTACCCTGGTGCACGCCTAGATAATGCCACCTCTGGAGAAATGCTGCACTGTACAGGATTATGTTTGGAGGAAAACTCATTTATCGTTTTGCTCTGGCCTTCGCCTCTTCACTGTGTAAGCTGTAATAAAAATGCTGGATTTTCCTGTGTGTAAGTATATGTGTGTGTGTGTAAGAATGTGTGTGTGTGTGTGTTTGTGTGCGTGTCCACTCCGGCCGTGTGAAAAAGTTCGCAGCGCTAGCAGTGTCAGGCGGCACGGTGATAAACACACATTTTGGGCGAGGGCTCTGGCTATCTTTAAGGAGCAGGCATAGCGAAAGAGACAACAAAGGGGGGAAACATTCATTCTCATTATCCCCTCCACTAAATTATTCACCCCGTTTACTCGCTGTATCTTCCAGCAGCACCGCTCGGCTGTAAGCTGCCCTTCAGCCATAATCAAGGAACTAAAGACTTCGCTTCACTCAACTTCCCTTTGCCCTCTCTCTCTCTCCATCTTTCTCTCTCCCTCTGCCCTTTGTCACTCGCTCTATTCTTCTTCTCTTTTGTTTTTCAGACAATGATCCCCAATACCCCAGCGCTCCCCTCGGCGTCAGTCTCTCTTAGCGTCGCTGTGGGTTGGTTCTATTTCACTGTGGAGTAATGAAGGGATCATAGCGGGCAGGTATTAGAGCTGGGTGGGATTCTGTAATGGAGGCCAGCCTTCAGCTAACTGGGTGTCACTACACATCAGTCACACACACACACACACACACACACAAACACAAATCCCAGGGACAAGATGGGGCATGCATACAACAGCATTCCTGTCTCACCTCCCCAGGTGTTTGAATGAATCTGTGTCTGCTTGTGTCTCTTCTTGTGTCTCTTCTTGTGTTTGCTTTTTACACCTGAAAGTCTGGACCAGAGTCTGGACCACTGTATATATTTGGTTAATTTTGGTTTCACTTTACGGTTTAGTAAGTAGACTAAAGATCTTTACTACATCCTGTCGTCATCAGCTACGTAGGCTGCATCTCTCTATACTTCATATTAATTGGTTTGTAGAATGTTAAATAAGTTTAAAAAGTTGCTTTGACAGGTGTTGTGTTGAATCCTTGCTCTCTATCAGAATCCGAATCCCCTGTGTGAATTCTAGTTATTTCTGTTTATAAATAAGGGTTAGTTTACTTTTACAGTGAATTAATTAATTCCCAATCTAAGCGCTTGAGACCTTACTGCTGTGTGACGCACCTGCACGCCAAGGGGAGTCTGATTTAGGCACCAATTTTATTTTTTTCCTCTGGTTTGTTTAAAGATTGACTCAACTTCCTGTAATTCCATGTAGAAGTGTGTTTTCACACTGCAGGTGTACAGACCACGGTTCAGTAGATCTCTTTTGGTCCGACCAAACTCTGGTCCTTTTGGTCCAGACTGTGGTTCATGGCTCTTTTCACACCTGCTATTTTGGTTTGGACCCAAACTGAAAAGTCTGAAAAGGTCTGGACCCAACAAGGCAGATGCAAAAGCACCCTACACTTTTTTTCCTTGATGTTATGCTAAAACATTACATCAACAAGATAGCAAAATTTCAGGAGATATGTTGATCCATTCATTGTAAAAACGTGAAACAATTATATACAGTACAAACATTTTTTTGTTTAGTAGACAGTTTTCTGATTGTTACAGTTCACTTCTTAGGACGGTCAATCTGTCAAATTTTCTGGATGTTCTTTTTGTTTTTATGTTACATTTGTAACATCATTTGTAATGTTACTTTTCCAATGTGTTACGCATCCACAGTGGTAGTATTCATCTAACTGGGAATGTTATGACTTAAGACAGGGTTGAACCCATTGATCATAAAAAGTGAAAGTTCAAAACCAATGAAAATGTACATTTAAGATATCTTGCAGAAGCTCTTCTCCAGGGCAATGTACAAAAGTGCTTTGCTGTTTTATTCAGAAAATATTCTTAAGATACTGCCAGACACCAAATTCTCAATGGATATCTACAGGATTATTAAAGCTAGCTTACTGTACTCTTGAAAGAGACAAGTCTTCAGTGTGTGTTTAAAGACAGCAAGTGAAACTGCTTTTCAGACAAGGAGCTGGATTTCATTCCACCACCTCAGTGCCAGGAGAGAGAACAGTCTGGTTGCCTGTCTGGTTGCTGCCTCTATGGATGCTAAAGGATGGTGGATCAAGCCAAGCCATACTGAAAGCTATGGCTTTGAAGGGATCTTCCTACAGATCTGGTTTTCACCATTGGCAACTGGTCCATTTTTGGATATGTAGCCCAGCATCTGGGTTTTGAAAGCTACAAGAAACAGGCAGCATGGTAGAGTATATTTCTGCCTTGTGCTCAAAGATTTCAGGTAAGCCATGGACCAACTGCCACCTTCACCAGGAAGAAGTAGATAAGACAACAGTGGATCCTGAAGGTGGACTAAAACAGAGTTAACTGGGCTTATGTGAGAAGGATGATATATTAGGTATGCAGATATAACATCAGGTATAAAGTCTGATATACAGTTTAGGCTACTATACCTATACTCTATACAAGTTTCCCAGGTGAGAATGTATTCCTATATAGTCCTATATTTGACTATATTTTTCTTCAAATGGACTACTTTATACCTGTGCACAATCACTTTAGACTTTAAATATATAAAGAGATGATTAGAAAGATAATACAGCTAAAATCTGTGTGTGTGCAGACAGACAGACAGACAGACAGGCAGACAGACAGAAGGATACACACACTCACAGAAAGATGCAGAGAGATAGAGTGTCTTGTTGCAGAGATGGAGCAGGTCACAATCCAAGTCTCTGGGCTGCTGCCTAATGGTTCTCATGTTTCCTCTGGATGTAAGCCACTGAAAGCTCCAGCTAATCCACAGTTAATTAAGCCTGAATGGAGCCTGACACTACCTCTCGCCCTAAGAGGGGAGTAATCCAGTCATTCTCTCTCCCCCTCCACAACCTCATAACAGTGGGATGTGTCTTTCCTTCAAATCCTGTCTCTGTATCTGCCTCCCTCAGTTTACGTATACTGAAACACGCTTTAACATAACATGTCCATCCTCAGCTGTATGCTAAAGCTCAGTGTTTGTTCACTTTTTAGACATTGGAGATACATCCAAAAGTTTGTGGACACCCCTTAATGCCAGGTCTGGGCTATACAAATATATACAAGCAATACACCACAGATTTTTCTGAAAACGCCCCATTTCCAGACTGCCATGCCCATCCGCGTTGTGGCGTGAGGAGGCGGGGGAGTTGTGGGTCCACCAACTTCCGGGTCACAGTGGTCACGCCCCTAACCCCAGGGGCCTACCACAGCGTAGATATATTTGCTATAGAGCTTAGATCGGGCCCATAAAATCCAGCCTGACCCTAGCCCTGACATGTTCTGCTCGACCCGACCCGATCCGCCTCATACACTGTCCTTTTGAGCCCGAATTAAACCGGGCATTTTTTTTAAAATAAGTAGATCGTTAAAAATGAGCTTTAAAAAAAAAAGTCTGTTCAGACACTAAAGAAGCATAGACCTATTATTTAAGAACAGTGTTTATTAGGATCTCCCCATCTACTCTAATATAATTAACAATGTCTTAACATATAGCCTATAGCAAATCACAAAAAACCCGAAATAAGGCTATTCACTGCACACTCATTAAACTGAAATAGACCAAGAACAATAACATAATTCACAATGACTTTTGTCTACTCTAATATAATAAACAATGTTTTAGAATATATATAAATATATATATATATATATATATATATATATATATATATATATATATATATATATATATATATATATATATATTTTTTTTTTTTAAGCTTATAGCCTAAGCATAGAGCACAAAAACAGCAATAAGGCTACGCGTCGTCTTTTTGCTGTGGAATGCTAGGATAATGCTTAATTAACACACTGTACGAAGTTGACACACTTGTTATTACTATAAACAACTAACTTGAAGTAGCTCCATATATCTGACTTTCCTTTGCACTGGGCAAAAGTTAGCTCACCTGAGGTAATTTTTCTCCTTACTTCAGAAGGCTTCATTTTGTTGTCTGAGCTACACGCAGCGCTGCAGGTCAAGAGCGTAATGCGGAGAAGTTGAGGAGCTGATGTGTGTGCAGTGCTCACTGCACAGTTCCAGAGCTGCGTGATTATAACATTCTAACTTGTGCAACATTTTTTAAACACAGTTTGATTTGTTACTTTGCTATATTATGATTATCACACCATAGCTTTATATAAAATAAAAATAGCATTAAAAACAGAGCCTGACCTGACCCGGCCCAAGTTCGGGTCACGCCTCTGGTTGGGTCGGGGTCAGGCAGAGAATCTAAGCTTTGCTATTTAAATGATGTAGGTACTTTTGTAGGGTCTCCATTGCTCTATTTCAACTAGACAATTCTTGTCTGTATACTGCTGCCATCACAGATTGAAAATGTGTGGTATGCTGTTGAACATGCTATCAACACTTAATTCTTTTACTTTATTCTATCTGCATGGGATGGATTATTGCAGGACACCTTTAGGAACCTCTACAACTCCATGCAAAGACATCTGTCATGTTGTATTACGCGTGCATTACACACAATGTTACATACTACTTCTAATAATGTAAATATCTATCTTGTCTTGGCGTGTGAGGATAAAGGATGTTGCTGACTCAAACTCAAGCATCTTTACACAACACATGCAGTGAGTGCTCTCTCTCTCTCTCTCTCTCTCTCTCTCTCTCTCTATCTATCTTTTCTCTTGCCCTCTCTCTCTCTCTCTCTCTCTCTCTCCCAAAGCCTGTCATACCCAATCCAGTCACAGCACATCGCACATCATGGATGCCTTATATGGATCTCAGAAACGGACCTGATGTCACTTTTTCAGAGAACTGTAAAAGAAAAGTACTGCAGGGAGTTTTTTCCTCCCTGTGCTTTACGGCATTTGCGAACGCTTAGGTAACAGGGAAGCAACTGTACGGAGAAAGTGTGACAGCGCTGCGTCTCTCAGGGGTGATAGCCCGACCTATAAATAAGAACAAAGACAGATTATCTCCCGTCTGCCGATTTGTTAAATATTCAAGAGGGTTTGCTTAGCTTATCATATCAGCATGTGAGAATTAATTCAAGAGAGGGCCCTCGAGATCAGGATCAGGCGGCGGAACAAGAGGCCTAAACAAAGCAGTGTGTTCAGGTGTTCTCTCTCTCTCTCTCTCTCTCTCTCTCTCCTTGCCCTCTTTTTCCTCTTCATTATCTGCCTGTCCACATCTTCCACTGCAAGCATGTCAGGGCCATGCCTCTGCCTCAAGAGACTACAGGGCTACAGTATTTACTTCTTTTTCTTTCTTCTCTTTCTCTCAACTTGTCTCTTACACTTTTGGAGACCACTTTATTAGAAGAGCACCCATTTAGGGGCTTTTCTAAAGCACACATTTAAACACTATCTAAGCCTTAAATAAAGTAATACTTGCCATTTAAGCAAGTAGGTGCAACATGGTGTATGGTTTTATAAAATGGTCAGCATGCATCATAAAGTTTATAAATAAAGTTAGAGCAGTTTATTTGTAGTTAAATGTTCCAACTGTTCAGTGAAGTAGGTTTAATGAACGTGTTAATAAGGGGAAATGTAGTACCACATTAATGTGAGGGCCTCAAAATCATTCATAAAGCTGATATATACAGTTTATAAATAGGCATATGTCTTATGAACTACATACAACATCCCAATCTACATCTGATGGGATTAAGGCTTCATAAGAGTGTATTAAATGAAACAAAAGTTCATCATCTACTTCAATAGCATTAAGTTCCTTAACAAAGCTAAAAAAGCAGCACTGAAACCAGGAAACCAGGCCTCTGTAGATGTGAATAGGGAGGGTGATTTTTTTGTTGTTGTTAAAAACAGGACACATAATATGATATTCAACATGTATACATATGTCGATACAATCTAACTTACTTTATAAAATACCAGTCATGCATGTTATCCAAGTACTGTCAAAAGCTATTCATATTTATTGCTTTAAGTATTGCTTTATAAATACGTTATTCATTGTATGCTTATAAATGTGCTCTGACACCCATATGTGGGTACCCTTCAAACAGAGTGTTACCTATTACTATTTTGTCTCATCTAAAGTCAGTGTAGTTGAATCCTGACTTTTGGCTGTCTGATATAATCACTGGGACCAGTATGTCCATTGCTGCAGACCCCCATTCTTGAGATCATCATCCGTCTTCCCCTCTCCACAATCATGTCTCGCCTTCTCTAAATCCGCTTGTCACAGAGCCCCTATCTGGGCTCCACTGCACTCTAGCACTTTCCCCTGCTCTTTGTTGTCATCTACACCTCTGTTGTTTGGAGCACTGCTCTGTCTTTAGTGTCACCTGTGTCTTGATGTCTTTATATTAGCTGTTTCCTCAATGTCAAGGCTGCATTGTAACATGTCTTCACAGTTAAAAAGACTGTGAAAGCAGTTGTATACAAAGACCCAAGTTTAGATTTTAGTCTAGCACATATGGTGAAAGAACGTGTCTCAGTTTTTTTTTTAACAATGATTATGGATACTTTTTTTGGGCTGCATTTGAATGATTTTTTTTTAATATCAGAACAGTTGTCAGTTTTGAGACATGGCTAAGCTGTATCTCATTTAGTCACTGTTTTTTTTTTTTTGTTGGAGTAACTGCCTCTACTGTCTAGGAATGGTTTTCTATTAGATTTTGGAGCCTTGCTTTTAAAATGTGTTAATTCCAAGAATTAGGTATGTTGCCAATAGGTTCGTATTCATCTATCCCAGAGGATACAGTTCTGCTGGCAGATACAACATAAACATAAAGAAGTTGATTTTAAACAAAATGAGGCCACAATTAGACATTTCCACCTTAAATTTGTAATTTTAAAAATGTTCTAAGTTTTAAAAAAAAAAAGTACTTAAGAGTTTAATTCTGGGTTTGACTTCATTGAGTATTTGTTCTTGTGCTAAGCCCCAGTTCTCTGTGCAGACTAGACATCTCTAGACATCTCTCCTTGAGAGGAACCAAAGACAATCCTCCTTTGGTTGACACCAGCTATCCTAACAAATAACAGGACAACAAGAATAATTGTACAGAAATAGTGAGATAATGAAGAGCTATAGCTAATGTGACAGCAAGCCATAAATTATGAGAATGTGAATGAGAACACAAATCAAAATTCTGCCCTCACCAATGAGAATGCAGAAATAATTCCTAGAAATGTAATTGTGTTGCTTGAATGAAAAGTGCTGCAAAGAGCTCCTATAGAATATTAAACACGTCAGTGTTGGTTTTCCATCACTTAGGAAATTAGATGTTTTCTGCGCTACAGTCAGAAGAAGAAAATCTCCACTTAGGTCAGTCCTGGTAATTATTCTAAAATGATTGCTGTTTCCTTTTGTGAACATTGTGAACATTTCACCATCCGAGTTCCAGAATCAGGATCCCAGTGGAAGCTCAGGAAGATCATTCAGATATCCATTTATTTTTTGTCTGACAGAGTTAACAGATCCAGAGGCAGCTCATTACCGAGGAAAAGGAGAGAGCGGTAGGGAGCAAGACTCCACTGTGTTAATTGACTCTGCCACTGTGGTTAATAAGGTAAGAGGGAGATACAGACAGTAAGTCAGTGAGTAGAACTCCTGGCAGTAATGAGAGGCCTGTGTAAGAAAAAAAAATCTCTGGGTCTATCAAAGATCAGGCAGGCTTATAAGAGTCCTCTCTGTTTCAGCTCTGACCCATGCTGAGTGAATTAAGCCTCCGTAATGGACTGGAGAGAAAAATGGTGTGATTTGAAAGCCTGAGTGTTGGGGTCTAATACAGAGGTTACCACGCTGATCTGAACATACCCCGATGTCAATTACCAAGCTATATTCAATGCAACCACTTGAAATCCCATCAGCCATTTATCTAATATTATGTAAATTGGCTAAATATTATTGGAAAGCATCTCAGAGTGGATTTATTTTTTTTCCTAGGCCGAAATTGACCTGATTCCTATAGGAAATTACACTGAATCGTCTATAAGTGCCTCTAATTCAATGATAAATTGCCTTTCCTGCTCTCAGCATATGCGCCTGACGCTGCTACAAATTGTCCTTACTTTGTGGCTGTTTGTCAACAGCGAAAGAGAAAGAGAGAGAGAGAAAGAGAAAGAGAGAGAGAGACAGAGTGAGAGAGAGAGCAGGCCTCTAAATGACAACAACCTCCATCTGATTCACTATGATGAAAGAGCGCGGCCTGTGGCCTGATGATTGTAGGCTCTTTGTAGATTACAGACGCATTTAAGCGCTATAAATTACAATTTATGACACTTATGCTTTATACTTACATATTTACTGTGTTTTGTTGGGGTTGCAGTGCTTTGGAACCATGGGATTTAAACTGAATGTGTGATATAGTCAGGAGTATTTATACAGTACACTTCATTGGTAACAATTGTGCAGTTTGTCACTGTCATGCAAAAACCTTGTACTACCTAAATTGCCACTTTCTAGAAGAAAGAAAAGAAAGAAAGAAAAAAAATCTTAACTTTTAATAGAAAACAATGTAAAATGATTTTATAATAATCTGAGTTGGCAAAGTTGAACCCTAGTTGAGGCCAAGCCAACTACTCTGCAAATGCTACTTTTGTTTTTACAGTGTAGCAAAGTATTGCCAATAAAATATGACTCTCTGGAGCAGATAAACATGAAACGATCGGCCTCATGCTTAAGGCCAGGTGTGGACTGGAGAGAAAAGAGACCCAGCTTTGAGCTGTGGAGTAGTGGAGCTGTGTTCCATCCAGTGCTTTTGGATTGAGTTAGGAAGCCTTGAATGAAGTAGGTGATCATCCATCATCCTGACCTCACTAACACTTTAGTTGTTGCAAACAAATCCTCAGAGAAATGCTGCAAAATACTTCAAAGTGTTGTAGAAACCCTTTCCGGGACAGTAGACACAGTTACTCCAACAAAATAACAGAATAAGCTCTTTTTTAAAACCCTTGGTTTCCAAAGAAACAATGAATAAGCAGGTGTTCCAGTACTTTTTTCAATATGTATCTCCATTGAGGGGTTGTTAAGGAGTTTCTCTTTGTAAAAAGTTGGTGTACAGCTAAATCCAAAAAGTGTGAAGAGCAACCAAGCATCACATATCAAACGTAGCTACTGCAGCTGTAAACAAGACATTGGTCTCAGAGAGAAGAGTGTGTTGTCCTCAGTGGGGAAATCCCACGGGACAGCAGTTTCCACTGAGATCCCACCAGTTTCAACTGCACTTTCATGAATATGGTTCTGATCTGGGCTTTTGATGAAGCTGTATACACACACAGACACACACAGACACATAAAGTGAGAGAAAAGAGAGAGAAAAGAGAGGGAGAGAGATTGAATAAGAGAGCTCCTGTTTGCTTGGTGAAGGTGAACCATCATCATCACACTGTCTGTCAGCACCCGTGTGGGTGGAGGATTACGCCACAAGAGTGTCTTTTGGGGATTTTCAAAGCTTTTTTCAGCTTGCATTTGCAAAGTGTGTGATTTTGCAGCCTTTGTGTCCACGTGTGTGTGTGTCTCCATGTTTGTGTGTATATGTTTGCTTGGAACAAGGAGGTGGTAGTAGGCAGAGTGCTTTGCAGCACCCCTTTTTCCAAGGGGGGATAAATGAAGAGATGGTGATGCGTGAAGAGAACACAGCGGCGGGATAATGCCGCTGTGCAGACGGCTCCTCTCTGCTGTGGAGGACACTGTGGACAAATCAATTCCTGTCCTTTCTAAAGCACTCTCCGTGATCACTCAGCCCAGCTCCCATCTCGGCAGAGTGAGAACCAGCACAAAGCCCTGCAGCACACAGAGCCCCACCTGCTTTGTAGATGCGAGGAGGTGCGGGGAAGCCTGGCTGTGGTGAATGAAGGCTGATAATGTGGTGACATCTACTGTACGCTGCCTCCTGAAAGTTTGAGGGCACCATGCCTTCTGTTCAAAATATTTATTTTGTTATTTACAATACAGCACAGCTGCCTGCAAAGGTATGAATAACAGAAAACAACGGTTAACCAGCGAGGAACCCATAAGAGGCCTTCTTGCTCTCTAAAAAATGCATAAGTATTTGTCCATTGTAGCCTCAGCTATTGCTATCTAATCTGCAGGCCTACTTTTTGTATGTATTTTATAGAGTAAAGTTGAAGATACACAGGATGTGATGGTAAACTGTCTTTTGTGCCAATAAATGTGCACATAAAGTTTGCCTTGATGTTAAAAGTGGTGTTAAAGCTTTTATCAAAGACATGGAAAATTTTAATTTTGGGACGCATCATCAGTAGTATGCCTTTGAATCAGGGGGTGTTTTGGCCCATCCAAAAAGATTGTCTAGATCAGGGGTGTCCAAACTACGGCCCGCGGGCCATTTAAGGCCCGTTTCCTTTTTTGGAGCGGCCCGCAAGGTATTTTAGAAAAATAATGAAAGTTGGCCCGCTGTTAAGCAGGTTTTTATAATGTGAGATTCAAAGTTTGAACGCTAGGTGTCAGAAACGGGCCAAAGAGTCTAAGCAGAGAGAGTGTGTGTTTCTAGCTCAAAAAACGGGCCAAAGAGTCTAAAAGCGGAGAGGGTGCGCATTTCTAGCGCAAAAAAAAAACGGCCCAAAGAGTCTAAAAGCGGAGAGTGCTCAGTTTTAGCGAAGAAAAAGGCAAATGAGTGTAAAAGTTGCCGTAATTAAGGATTTTAATGTTAAGAGACATCATGAAATGAAACATCAATTTGAAAAATCTTAGTTTACACAACACTGTCAAAGATAAAGATAGTAAGTCAGGTAAAATGGTGTGTAAATGAAAGTAATCAGGTAAATGTATTATTTTAAAGTGCTATTTTTCATTATTTGTTTTATTACAGAGTCTGTGGCCCGTGACTTCAAATATATTTTTCCTTCTGGCCCCCAACAAAAAAAGTTTGGACACCCCTGGTCTAGATGCTTAACTGGCATGGCCTATGGTAATCAAGTGGGGAATGGGGAGTGGGGATTAGAGAGTGTGTCATGTAGATGCTCTTTGTGCCCAGCAAGGGACCCTCCACTTGATCCAAATCCAATGGCTGCTTATTTCAGACGCTTCAGAGACTGATTTAATAGCTTGTCACCTGTATACATTCCTATATACCTTCCTGTCAACATTTTCAGTATTTACCCACATTTGTTACTCAACGTTATGTCTCATTTTTAATCCTAGACCACTTTTACATTATGGAGTGGTGAAGTTACACCAAATGATTTAATTAAGGCATTTCAATTGACTCCATCAATTCAAGAGCTATTCAAATTCTTGTATGAAACCAAGCACCTAGGCATGCAGACTGATTCTACAAACATATGTGAAAGATCCATTGTGGTACTGTGATATTCAGTCAAGTCCAGTCGTGAAACTTCCTTCCTAACAAATATTACACAGTCAACTGTCAGTGCTGTTATAACAAAGTGAAATTGATTACATGCATGCAAAGCAGGCGAATACATACTTTTAGCAACATATTGTGTAGAACACATTTCTCAAACCCAAGGCCACTTACAACCAACACTTTACATATTAACACACACTGGTAAGAAGTGGAAAGAAGTGTGCACAGTAAACTCTCAAACAGAGGACTAGCGGGATTCACCCAGGGCAAAGTGTCAGTCCATAATCATTTATATACTGTAGCCATACAGGCATTTACACACACACACACACACACACACACACTGACACATACTAGGGCACTTTTGAGTAACCAATTGGGGATAACATGAAAATTCCATGCAGGGACTTGAACCCAAAACCCCAGTCCTTAAAGGTGTATGTGTTAAGCACCAAGGCTCCGGTCCTCCCAATTCTGTCTGCCTGTGGCTTTATGACTGCAGGCTGTAATGGCTGTACATCACAAATTATGACATTTATGATGAAGGCATTTACTGTATGTTGTTAAAGCTGAAGTGCTTTGGAAGCGCCAAGGTTTAAACTGAATGGGTGACATAGTACGGGATATGTTTTACAATTTTTTGGTAATAGATTTATTTAGTTTGTCACTGTCAGGCAAAAACCTTGCACCTTTGAAATTGCCACTTTATAGAAGAAGGAAATCACTCTTAACTTTAAATGGAAAGGAATTCACATGAACATAGGGACAGCATACCAATCGACCAGAGCACAGATTGAACTTAATAACTCACAAACTCACCAGTTGCCTGGTGTTGTGCAGCAAACGCACACTAACTGCAGCTGCACCATGCTGTCCACTACAACTCTCACGTGAGATTTGGTCAGGAGCTTCAAAACATTTGCACACAATCTGCACATTACTGACAAAACACAGCTGGTCTAGTCCTGTAGATACAACTTTTATATAGATAAAACACAACTTTTTTATGTTTTGTTAAGTTTCCCATTATTTAGACCTTCAGGAGCTAGACTAAATACCTTATATACAGTTCTGGAAAAATAAGAGACCACCTACAAATGATATGAAAAGAACTTACTTTGATTTTCCCAAATTGAAAACCTCTGGAATATAATAAAGAGGAAGATGGATGATCACAAGCCATCAAATCAAGCTGAACTGCATGAATTTTTGTATTAGGAGTGAAATAATGTGATCCAAAAGCAGTGTGTAAGACTGGTGGAGGAGAACATGCCAAGATGCATGAAAACTGTGATTAAAACCAGGATCATTCCACCAAATATTGATTTCTGAACTCTTAAAACTTTATGAAAATGAACTTGTTTTCTTTGCATTATTTGAGGTCTGAAAGCTCTGCATCTTTTTTGTTATTTCAGTCATTTCTCATGTTCTGCAAATAAATGCTCTAAATGACAATATTTGTATTTGGAATTGTTTGTTTTAGAATAATACAACAATGTTCCTATTACTCAAACATATACCTATAAATAGCAAAATCAGTGGAACTGATTCAGAAACTGAAGTGGTCTCTTATTTCTTTCCAGAGCTGTATATAATTACCTATCAACTACCAATTACATTATAAAGTTGATTTCCACTGGATGGGATCAGTTAAATGAGAAAATTGTATTTTATCATTCTGGACTGTAAGTAGGGGAGGTCACCTAACCTGAATTTGTCCTGAATTCTATTTAACTGTTTTATCTCTCATTTTAGTCCTGGATGCCTTATCCATGTCTTTGTGTAGTTGCAGGTCTAATGTTATTGCATATGTTTTTGTTTGTTTGTTTGTATGTTTTTGTTTGGTTTATGTTCGTCTGTGTTTGTCTGAACTGGACCACAGGTATTATATCTTAGCATATGCTGACTAATACTTAACACAATGTATTTGTCATTTAAACATTAAAACTTGTGGAATACAGATTTAAATATTACTAACTAAGCACCAAATATATTTACATGTCTTTAATGATTTTGGGAAGAACAAGACGTTATTAAATGACACATCCTACACTGTAATTCTCAGTTTAAAGTCAGCTTTGCCATTTGTTGTTTCTTTCTCAAGGTTTGATCAGAACTTTCAAATACATGGTATTATGGATATTCTTTAAATTAGACCTTCATTCTTCATGTCTTTTCAGATCTTTGAACAGGTGCTGAATTTTTGTTTGCTGAATGTTATTATAAGGTTTGAAGAATGTTGAGAGAGAATTTATAAAGCTTGGTGATTGGATTCCGCTGACAGATCCTAATTAAAACTGGTGGCATACCTCAGGCATGGTTTTCTAATCAGCAGCTGAGACTGAGGCTTTGCAATGCTGAAGGTGTCCAAACATTTGCAGAGGTCATATTGGCGAATTCGGCTGGGATGAGAATATTGTGTTTAATGCTACAGAGGCTGTGATCACTACACAGTTAATATCTTAAATCAATACTGATAGTGTTACATTATGAAATTACCAAAAGTGATGTAACACCGGCAAATATTTATACATGTAAGTTCACCCTGTAACCTTAGAAAGTATTTCATACACTGTTAACCCACAATTAGTTTCTTAATTTAGTACAATTTAGTACAATTAGTCCACTTAAATATATTGAGTCTGTTTTATATAAAATTAGATATTTCCAAGCATTACTCTGTTTAGTGAACATTTGTGGCTGTATATACATTCAAATGGGATCTTGGTGTTTAATAAACCTATAATAACTGAATTTAGTCTTTTTCTACTGACCTCATCTTTTATATTGGCTTTTGGCACCATCCGCTTGCATACTGAATGTGTCCACCAGTTTCTAACACTCACTTTTTAGTGTTTTGTCATTGCCATTCTAACTTAGATAAACGTATAATAAACTAACATAAATCATATTTTATGATTAACTGCCTGGCAAGCATAATTTTTGAGCTACTGACTCTGATCACTGTATTCTATACTGTTCACTCTAGAGAAGTATCTTTCTTCATTTCATTTTCTATGCATATTTAGAATTTATATTTTACTTAGATGTAATTTTTTTGTACCACAATTCAAAGTAGAAGTATTGTGCAAAGCAATTTATATAACAAAAACATCAATTAATATAACATATGATTTAGGCATAATAACTCAAAGTTTTAAGTGTAATTAACTCAAGTTTTTAGTAAACATTACTTAAAAATTAAAGGCAACAAATTAACTTCAATTATTTAAGTAAATTTAACTTAAGTCATTGGAAAAAAAAGAAAACTTCCCTGTCTACCATCTCATACAGTAAGTGTCCCCAAACTAATAACAGGCAGTGTATTGTAGAAGTTCAAGGGTTTGCTTAGTCTTAGGGCCTATATGGGTCATTGTGATTGGTCAGCAGGAAATCTGCATTGAGAAGTTTCATTAAAGGAAACCAACTAAACAATAAAAAATGTATCAGGGTCATAAAAGTGAAAAAGAATGAAATTAAGCTAATCCTTCATGGATATGTCCCACATCAAGCAAGGTTGTGCCACAAATTATTGACAAGAACTTTTAATGGAGGGAAAGCTGAGTCATAAAAGCAAAAGAGAAGAAATGAACGCTCTTGGCGGGGTTAATGGACTTCAATTAGCTCCGTTATTGCTCCATCTAATGAGCATTCTGGGTTTGCGATGTTATTAACCTTGGTGGGACCAGGTAGTCTGATACTGAAGATGTAAATCAAATTGTCATTATAGATAGCTTTATTCCATTAATTGAGATCAAACGGGTATTTATGGGCCATTTTTACTGTAATGAATGAGTAGGGCAGGATTGATGCTGTCAGTGGTATTGTTATACAGTCGTAAATGAAAAAGTGCTTCCTTGAGAAACTGGAGTTAGAGTAGAGAAGATATGTAACCCCCTGCTGATCTTTCTGGTCCAGTTTATCAGAATGATTTTTCATTAAAGGTATTACAATGTAAGACAATGAGGAGAGGTTGGGGAATATATATGATATTGAAATATCTTAAATATATGGAATTCTTATATATTCAACATGTTTGGCGCATGTTTAAATATACTAACATACAGTACTAGTCAAAAGTTTGGACACACTTTCTCATTCAAAGTTTTGTCTTTAATTTTTTATATTTGATTAACTTATGTATTAATATTAAAGATATATAAACAATTAAGGGACACATATGGAATTACGTAGTGAACAAAAAAGTGTTTGGCCTCCAAAATCCCTTGACCTAAACCTGATCAACTAAGATGGATGATTTGGGATGAGCTGAAGCTTCACAGCGTGAAGAAAAAGCAGAAACTATTGTTCAGCACCTGCAGGAACTCCTTCTAGATTCTGTCTATAATATTAAAAACATATCCGTCTTTGTTTAACACTTTTTATTTATTTGTGTTCAAACTTTTGACTGGTATTCTACAGTATATGACAACTTAAACTTTTCAAATGTGGGACTTGAAAGTGTGTTAACCTTTTAGAATTTTATATATTTCTGCAAAAATTTGATCTACAATCTTCTCAGGATTATAATCTTGACAAATCCTAAAAGTGAATAAACATAACTAACTCAAACAAATGGGATTAAAATATTAGACTGATCACAGTGCCTCTACGCATGGGTAGAACTTGTGACTGAAGCTGACTCTCTGCCATTCTGCTTTTCTATTGGTGGAGACAAGTGTGTAAGGCCACTGTTGTCAGCATCAAGATGAAAGGTTTGTTGTCCAGAGGGCGTAGTGTCATGGTGTTTGGTGCAATTTAGTATGATGGCACTTCAGTACTGACATTTTGACAACCCAGTGTTGTGTTAATGAGGGCCTGTAACCAGTGGCCCAACCTTTCCTCAACCTACACTCTAGGGGCGCTATTCCAACAGAGGACAATGCTCATCCATATATGGCTATATATCAGATTTTAAAATGAGAAAGAGTGGTTTCTTATTCTCTGGGGTAGTGGGGGACTCATTTCTGATGTGCAAAAAAAAAAAAAGAAAAGAAAAGAGTTGCATCCCTGCCAAGTTTGGAAGCCAGCTCAACACCAAGCTAATCCTGAGGTTTCTTTCTCACGGAGAGTCAGGATTGGTGAATGTGATGAGGCTGGGGTAAGTAGAGCAGCGTGCAGGCTTGTTTTGTTGGAACAGGAAGCCTAAACGGAAATAGCTTCCCCCTCTTTTGTATATGAGGGAAGAAAGCTCTTCAGATGCCGTGTGTTGTAAGAGGCTTGCAGGGGTTTGATATGCAATGATCAGAGAATTTCGTTCTGGTTGTTTTGTGCTCTTGTCTGAGGAAAATGACGGAAGGCAACAGGATAACAAAGATACTGGAAAGGGCATTTTCAGGCATTGTAGCATTTTAACAATGTAACGTTCATTCGGTCGATGGGCAGAACTGAGCGTTTACAAGCCAAACTCTTCCCTTGTCAGCTTCTTTCAGTGCTCGTGTGATTCATCTGATTCAACTCATGAGTAATAACTCTGTATTCCATCAAAAGCTTCAGATGAGTGTGGCCTGCCCCAAGCTCATGCCAGCCCTTGTGGACCAGGCCCAGGGCAAAACTCTCAGTGAGTGAAGTGGAAACACATTACCATGGTTACCCTGGAAAAGATGCCAGAAACTGTCGCCAGAAGAAGAAGGAGGTCAGGATGTAGACGTGACCCTGTGTCTCGCTTTTTCTGTTCGTCTATCTGTCTGGATCATTTTAGACCTGAAGGGACAGACATGTAAATAAAGAAGAATATAAATAATAAAACATCTAGGGAGCAGTTCAAAAGTATTATATAAGCGGCTCTTTGCTTTCATCAGCTTCTTTCATAACAGACTTATTTTAAGTTCTGTTTTATATTTATACTTTTTCCTTTTTTTTCTCCAGCATTGGCCATCGCTCTGTTTGTTTCAGTGTTTTTATACCTAATTCTCTCCCCCCAGCATTAAATTGTTAGATGAAAGTGGATGAAAGTGACAAAAGAAAAAACAATTACAATGGACAATACATTTTTTCTGTTTGCTATTCTAATCATGGCTTTATTTTAGCAGGGCTATTCTAGTTCACATTTAGCCAGCTAGCTACCACAGCAGTGACGTTTTAGACTTAAATTTACAGCAGTGCTAGTCTAATCATGAATTTATTGCAGCAGTGCTATTTTTATTGCAGCAGTGCTATTGCTAGTTACACGTTTAGCAAGCTAGTTTCCACAGCAGTGCAATTTTAGTCACACATCTACCTCAGCAGTGCTAGACTAATCATGAGCTTATTTTAGCAATGCTATTCTAGTTACACATTTATCTAGCTAGCTTCCACCGCAGTGCAGTTCTAGTCGAATGATTCATTTATTGCAGCAGTGCAATTGTAGTTATACATTTATTAAGCTAGTTACCATGACAGTGCAATTTTAGAATAAATGTACCTCATCAGTGCTAAACTAATCATACAAATATTACAGCAGTGCAATTCTAGTTACACATTTAGCTAGCTTGCTGCAACAGCAGTGCAATTTAATCATAAATCTATCAATGTAGACTAATCATACATTGAATTAAGTTTTAGTCATATGAATTTAAGCTTTAGTCATAATATAACTTCTCTAATACTAATGAAGTGGCATTTGAGAGAAATTTAAACAGAGAAATGCAGTTTTTGGGAAACAAACATCGCTTGTATTTTTCAGCTTGTGAAGCGATTGTTAACTGATACCAAGTAAGATATGTTATAAGTGCTGAACATTTTATTATTTTCATTTATGCGAATAGATTGTAATTAAACCTGGCTTTTTTCAGCTGTTTGCTTGCATACATACAAAATATAATAGACCTTACATAAATATATTTTTACTCCCTTCAGAAATAAGTTTATCACCTTTCACTTCCAACCAAAATGAAATGTTCTTTCAATGAACAGCTCTGGCATTTTTTTTTTTGTATCTTTTGAACTATATAGTGCTGTTCTTTAAGCCAAAATTTTCCCATTGCCAAATATTCAGTGCATCGCTATGGATTATCTCTTTTTCTATCCATGGCTCTTTCTTAATTTCTATCTTAAGGCCACACTAACCTTGAACGCTGAGTAAAAAAAACAAATCAGTGCCACTTATTCCACTGGCCTATATGTGTGTGTGTGAGGATTATATGTGATTTAAAACGGGTCGAAAGGTGGTCACGCCTGTGACAGCACCTCCCTTTTCTCACGATGAATGAAGGAGGGCATCCAGATGAGCCCATTAGACATCTTTAAATGCCTAATTTAGGTCGAGGCGGCACCACCAGCGTTAAAAGAAAGCCGGCGTGAAAGCGAGGGTAATGGAATCCACACACGATACAGGATTTCATGTACAGCACCCTGAATACATCAGCATCATCTCCAGACACTAACGGCGTCTCGTGGTCATTGATAAGCTAACGTTCTACCTCCTCTGTGCATTAATGGAGCCTAATATGGATCAGATGGAATGGAAAAGTAAAGCTGGTTTAGAGGCTGTAATTCTGGAGACCTCCCATGCCATGATCTTCAATTTAAGCATTACTCTGATCTCTCAGTATGAAGTTTGAGGAGATATGAAGAGATAATGGTTTGTGTTGTAAGTTCTTATTATGTCAGTTTCTTCTTTTGATGCCTGAATCATAGAGGTAATTTACCATACATCTCTAAAACTTACAACATGGTCTCTCACTAAACATTGAAGTGTAATGTGTATCTAGATCTACATTTTAATAGATTTATTTTACATTAATTTAATTTTATTTAATCTGAATAGGAATCTGTCTTCTATATGACTGAAACTTCTACATAAAGTCGCATATTATTATAATGCCCATTTTCTATATGTTAACATGAGGGTCAAGGGATGCCTCCTAAATCTAAGTGTGTGTGAATCCAAGTTAAGCAAACTTTTAGTAAAATGAAAATAAAGAAACCTTCACATTCAATGTTTTTTTTTTTTATATGTTATTTCCTATATTGTAAATAAATACTGAAGTCCAGACTATGAAGGAATACAGAAGGGATCATGTAATACATGTAAAAGTGTAAAACAAACCAAAATACTCTGTGAAGCTTTTAGGTGGCTCTTAATTGAGGTGCTGTAAGCTTGCCGTTTCTAAGGCTGGTAACTCTGATGAACTCTGATTATCCTGTGCAACAGTCTTCCTTTTCTGGGTTGTTCCTGATGAGAGCCAGTTTCATCATAATGTTGTTAATTGCCTTTGTGACTGCACTTGAGTATACTTTGATGTGCAAAGCTGTTATCCAAGCAAGAAATGTCTACATTGAAGAATCTAAAATAATTTTGGTTAGTTTAACACTTTTTTTGTTCACTAAATAACTCCATATGTTTTTTTCTCATAGTTTGCACTTTAGTAATAATGTACAATGCAGATTTTTTTAGGTGTGTCCAAACTTCTGATAGGTACTGTATATAATAAAAAGCAGAATTATGACACCTACCATAAATATATTTAACTATTTTGGATTCTTTGTAAATCTATAATTACAGACTGTAGTTCTTTTGTGTCTCTATCCTCCATTGTGCTTTGTGACTCCAGATTTCGTTGTGTCAAACCCAACACTAAGAAAACATAACAGTAGTAGATTTTAAGATTAATACTTTACCAGTGTATTTTAATTGAACCTTACAAAATGTTATTTTTAGAGAAATTAAAATGAGTAATCCTGAACATTTTCTGTGTGAGGGTTTGGAAATGATGGACAGTTGGCAAACAGTTACAGAATATAAAGTAAGCTTCTAAAACATTTGAGAACCTGCTTTATTCCATCTCTACCCTTTTACTGTACTTCTCTGTGCTACACTAATTTCTAAAGAATATTCACACTAAGAAAACTGATATGATTTTAATCCTGATGGAACCTTCAAACCAAGCCTGGTGCATTTTTGCCCTCTGTGTCCTGTAAACTTGTTTAAAACTCCATAGCTCTTACAAATTTCCAATTTTTCTTTTCCTCTGCTTCCTGTCTGCTATTCATCCTCCACATGAGAGCTCATTAGTGAGGAAAGGTTTGTGGTTCTTCATGGATCATGAACAGAGTAGGATGCACCTAAACAAACAGCAGAAAAAATATCTAAATAATATAAAGTGTCTGTAAAGTACTAACTGAGTTCACATTAGTCAATGTCTCTTGCTTGCTGCTGCTGTGTTCTGCTGTATCTACCTTTCCATCTACCCAAATCAGGATTGAATTAAAGCTCTGGAAAAAAAAATAGGGACCATTTAAAAATTGAGTTTCTTTGATTTTACCAAATTGAAAACCTCTGGAATATAATCAAGAGGAAGATAAATGATCACAAGCCATCAAACCAAGCTGAACTGCTTGAAGTTTTGCACTAGGAGTGGCATAGTGTTATTCAAAAGCAGTGTGTAAGAGTGGTGGAGGAGAATATGCCAAGATGCATGAAAACTATGATTAAAAAACACTTAAAGCTTTATGAATATTTACTTGTTTTCTTTGCATTATTTGAGGTCTGAAAGCTCTGCATCTTTTTTGTTATTTCAGCCATTTCTTATTTTCTGCAAATAAATGCTCTAAACGACAATATTTTTTATTTGTAATTTGGGAGAAATGTTGTCTGTAGTTTATAAAATAAAAGAACAATGTAATTTTACTCAAACATGTACCTATAAACAGTTTCTGAATCAGTTTCTCTGATTTTACTAAAGTTATTTCTTATTTATTCTAGAGTTGTATACTCCTGACCCAATTTTCGTTTTCTGCTGTCTGCAATGGAGACCACTGTGCATTTTCAACATAGCCCACTCACAAACGGACATAGGAACCAAAACCAATTTAAATGTGACCACCAAAGAACTGAATCGATCAGGTTTTTCATTAAATGTCCCATTTATTTAATAGTAATTCCAATGTGTTTCAAGCTTTTAATGACATTTATAATAAAAGCAATGTTTTAATTACAGCACTTCAAATACTATTTGAGGGTAATTCTACAATTAGGGTTCCATCTAGAATCAATATGTTTACTATCTGTATTTAAACTGTAATTAGTTGCAGATTCCGTCATTTCTACACCTGCAATTTGAGCACATGAATGTTCATGTTTTTAACTATGCATTGATTTTTCTTCAGAAAAAAATAAATGCAAGGTTTTCTAGCATTAACAAAACCTGAGAAAACACATTCAGAAAACAGTGCAGATGAGCAGTGCAGCTTTATTACAGCAAAAATTGAAAATATATGAGAATTACTGCAGTTTTTATTCCATGACCCTGGAAAGAAATGAACACAGACTCTGTTAAACCAACCTGACCTTGAGGCAACCAAAGCTGAGCCTCACAAAGCAAATCAATGTTGATGTTAGGGTTTGCCATTTGGAAAGCACTTGTAATCAAAAGCCAGGTTTAACAAACACAATTATGTGGTCAAAAGGAAAAATCAAGTCATTTAGAGACTTTCATTACTCTTTACTCTTCATTCTTGCTGGATGGTCAAAACCAGAACAATATACAGAAGTTGCACTTCCTAAAAGACCACCAATGTTTTAACTCTGCTTAAATGCAAATAAACTGGAGTAGCTGATATCATAAAACGGGATATTAGTGTAGAGAAACCGTTAAAAGACAGTAGCTGGACACAATCCCTTATATTAATCTTGGACAGCCTATCAAAGAGACAAAGAGATAAGAGAGTGGTCAAAGGTCAGTGGTGGGCGAAGAAGACAAACCATGTGCTGAAGTTAAAGTAAACATACCCAAGAGTTAATTACTGGATTTTTTTTTACTTGCCTCCTAATGTGTTTAAGAGCATCAGTTGTAAAGCTGTGAAGAGGTAGAGTTGGTGGTATACAGTAAATAGGCCAATTTGAGTAATGTTCTAATGCATATTATGACAAGAACTACTCAACTAATTAAAGAAAAAAAAATACTTTAAAGAAAGGAAGGTCAGTCAAACCAAAATATTTAAACTTTGAAAGTATCCTCAAGTACAGTCACAAAGACCTTCAAATGTAGTGATGAAACTGGCTAGGTACCACTTTAAAATAAGACTACCTTTATAAAGGTTTTATAAATGGTTTATTAATTAATGGTTATTAAATAGGTTGCAAATACTTTAAAATCCATTAATAAGCAGTAAATAAATATATAACAACAAATAGAAATACATAAACAAATAGAAATAACAGTGAGCTGACTATTTGCAAAATAGTGATACTTATAATTTAAACCTTACCTCAGATTTTTTTAGAAACTGATTTTACTTTGTGTTTTCCATCAATCAGCATTAAACTTGTTACATTAATATATTTGTAAGAATGTCTAACTATTTACTATGAATTAAATTACCTTAAATTTATTTTCAGTTGATGTGTTGCAACTGCTTATCAGTGTTTATTAAGGCATTTACAGCCTAATCAAAAATATTTAATAAACTTATTTATTAACCATTTATAAATCAATTATAAGGGCAGTCTTATTTTAAAGTGGTACGACTGTCTCTCATTAGGACCACCCCAGGAAAAAAGACCAAGAGTTTCCTCTGTTGCACGGGATCAAGTTCAATGTTCAACAGAGTTACCATGCTCAGAAACCCCAATTTTTTACGTAAAAAATTATAGTCCACCTTAATCTATTCTTATGGGCAAATTCTAAATCCTATATGCAGTGTACAACCCAGATGGGCCCAGTGTATATATGGGGGCCAACATGGAATTCCAGTTTCTGGTTCCCAGTTGGGCTTCCCATACAAGCCCCAAATGGATTTTTTTTTTAATCTTGGGAGAGAAAGAATAAAACGTGAAAGAGAGAGAGAGAGAGAGGAGATGTATTTGCATAGTCGCTAATTTACAGCTGGGCTGCTGCCTTCTCAGCGCTGATGAAATGCGTCAGTGACATTTGAGAGTCGTGCTCTTTGACACAGCATGTTGTAATTGTGCACATCAGCCCTTTGTGTGACGGAGCCCCACAATCACCAGCTCCAATTAGACAAGCTAGAGGCCAGACCCCACACAGCAACACCACAGCAGCCCGTACAACAACACACAGAGGAATTTAATCTCCATCCACACAAGCTTTCCACACATGCAGCCACTCAGGCCTCAGAGGACTTCCCATAGTGATGACCTGACCTGCTTCATCCAGTGCTTTCTCTGGCTTATTTATCTTTAATGTAAAGATTCCATTCTTCAATGTGCTTCAGTGTCTTCTGACACTTTCTGGATCTAAATAGTGGCAATTTATTTTTACTTTGAAAAAGGGTGACAGTGAGGGCACACGGTAATCCCCTGTGGTAAGGCTTTTATGGCTGGAGGGCTTAAAGTCAGACTTTAATTTAAGGGACTGTGCAGTGGGTAATTATTAAAGTGTTGAAGGGTGGGAAGAAGTTTGAGTCTGTTTACACTTGGTCATTTCACCACATATCATCAAATATACACAAATCTTTAAAGGTATATGTTACCATTTGTTTCTCATGACCAGGTTACATTTGGAGAAAGTAAAATATATTAATTTATTACTAGTAGATCCAATGCTTTAAAAAGCCGCTAACTGCAGGAGACACGTGAGCACGGTAGAACACAACAGAGCATGGTGGGGCACGATGGAGCGTGTGGCAGTGCACCTCAGTCTTGGTCAAAAATGTAACAACATTATAATAAATAACATTGGACCAAGTGTAGCAAAGTGTAGCAAACAGCATAGCAATGGTAGAAAACACTATAACCACCATCTTCACTGAAATGTTCTATTGTTGTTTGACCAAGATTGAGTCAAAATGGGCTGCATCTTGTCTCTTTTGCAGCACATGAAACTAAGTTAAGGCAGAACGTGGGTACAAATATGAATTCAATTCATAACCAGTATTTTCTGGGGGTCCTAGGCCAGCCCCGGGCCCCAAACAATTGCTTGGTTTGCCTGTATTGTTGCAATAAGCCTGGCAGTCAAAGTCTTAAATTGTTGATGGTTTGGTTCGCAGCACCTTTCACACCTGTTATTTTGGTTCAGACCAAATTGAAAAGTCTGAAGGTCTGGGCCTAACAAGCTAGGTAAGAAAACCCAATTCCATAAAAGTATCACAGACATGTAATTATCTTGTTAAACACTTTCTGTCTCTGTCTCTCTCTCGCGCTCTCTCTCTAGATGTAGGTACATGCATACTAAAAGTGGCAGTGCGAAGGGGCATATAGAAATGTGTTTAAAGCTGTAAAACCTGCACTCAGAAGAAGTGGCAACTGTAGAAACAAATGAAATTACTCACATAAAATGACTAATAATTTCAACACATTTAAACAGTTTAGAAATCCTAGCAGGAAAACTGGAAAAAGAGGACGTAGGGTCTTTAACAAGTTAGTTCAGGAGTCCTGAAACATAATTACGCAGCTCAATGTTCCCAGTGAAACACATCTGCACTGCTGCTTTATGTTTACCATTCTCACAGTGATAAGACCTGCAGACGCTCTAATTGAAACAGTCATTAATGTAAAGGTATTGTGATGATCATTACTGAGCATAGGCTGCTCCTCCAATCAGGAGCAGAAAAGAGTATGATTGAACGCGGGGCTGAACTAGGCGGTGCAATCACCCTGATTTGAACTCTATTGAAAGCAAGTGCAGGAATAAAGTAGATACAAAGATGTTCAATCATCAGTGCTGAGGAGCACTTGTCCTTGAAGGCCCCAGATCATGGAAAACAAAACATTCGTAACTTTTTCCACATAAAACAAGCTGCACATACCACCACAGTTATGCTATTCATGTAAATAACTCTAGCAGCAAATACAGCAGGTTTTTCTGGTAATTCATTATTTTTGTAATGTCCCTGACATTTCAGAAAGTGTACTTTATATGCTTTGATTTTGAGGCCTTTTGCTAAAAGAAGTTTTCACTAGTATTCTGTTCTAAGTGGCTTATAGTTAGTGAAAACAGACTTTTTGCGGTTTTGTTCAAATATATTAAAAAAGAATTTTATAAGTTGGCCATTATTATTCTGACCCTTTGCTATTACACTTGAAATTTAGTATCAGTAGACTCCAGAGGCAAGCATATTATATAGTTACTTTTAGTGTAGAAAAAATCTTTACAGTTTCAATGGAAACAATATTTATACTAAAAGTAAAAAATTTGATTTGAAGGGCAGTAGCGATGCTCATTGCTACCGTACACCCCGTGGTCAGCACAGAAGCGCTGCGCTGTTAAAATCCCAATCCGCCAAAGTCTCTTAAGGGAAATGGCATGTAACACATTGATTGGTTTATTTCAGATTACACCCAAAACAGACCCATTATTAAGTAAGAAAATTAGTACATTCCTTTTGCATTTGAGTTTCAGCTCGCCTATAGTTGGCTAAAAGAGGGCCTAAAGTCCTTGGAGTAAGCTCTGTCATCAGCCCAGATCTCCTCACATATGGACCCTTGCAGATCCTGCCATGTGTAGAATGCAGGGTGAAGCCAACTCCCCACACAACTGGATGGGATCAATCTGGTGGTGGTGGGGAGGATGGTAAGGAAATGTGAATGAGACGCTTCTGAAAGCAGGAAGACAAAAAAAACAAAACAAGCTACAGCCTGTAGAACCCAGAAGGAGGATCATGCGGAGGCTGCACTAAAAGTTACCAAGATCACAGTGACCTCCTTAATTCTTGAATAAAAGAAGTCTGGCACAACCAGAACACTCTACAGAACTGACCGCCTCACCAAAATAATCAGGGGAGAAGGGCCTTGGTAAAGAGAGGGGAACAAGAATCCATTAGTCACTCTGGATGAGCTCTAAAGACCCTTTGTTCAGATAAAGAAACTTAAAGATAAAGAAACTTCCAGAAGGTCAACCATCACTGCAGTACTTCACTGATCTGGGATTTGAGGTAGAGTGGCCAGACAGAAGTCTCTCCTCAGTAAAAGCCCACCTGGAGTTTTTAAAAGCACATAAAATACTCTCAGACTGTGAGAAGTTTCTCTGGTCTGACGAAATCAAGTTTCAACATTCTGGATAAAGCTTATGGCAAAGGGTCTGAATACTTATCACCATGTCAATTTTTTATTTTTCCCTTTTAAACAACTTTCCCTTTAAAAGATATGTAGGTTATCTTGAATATTACATAAAGTTTCTTTCTAAATACTGCAGCATTTCTGGTGCCATTTTGTCCTTAAGTCAACAATATAACACTGTAAGGTCTCCCATCCCACTGTCAAAAATATAAACGTGTGTTTTTTTTGTTTTTTTAATAAATCTTTTAGAGGAACTGTCATCATCAAAGTATTTTTGACCACACACTTCAAAGACAAAGATATGTTTTTTTTATATAAGATTTTTACTTTCAGAACAAGCTTATTGATCTCAAAACATAAGCCATGTTCCCACTTTATTTTTAGTTTTAGTTTGGCATAATGCCATCTACAGAGAAACTCGATAATAAACCTGAATCATTTTTGAATAAGGTTAAATCATTTTAACAGGTTTAACGACAGTAATATTTTTGTCTTTTACAAATGGAAGCCATTTCTGGGAATGACATTTCAGTTCACACATTTTCATTAATTTTATAAAGAGTGTTCCAGCCTGGACTCCAGCTTTTTTAATGAGACACAATAAAATAAAGCTGCCAGCTAGAAAAAAAAAATATTATTTACATTAATCAGGATTGAAGGCACAGTAAATAAAATAATGGCTGTTGAAAATGGTTGCATAAAAATGGATCATCACTGTTTTTAGCATATGGGTCCATATCAATATAATGCGCCCATTGTTTCTGCAGCATAGCCGTTTGAATTTCATACAAACACTGTGCATCAATACATTTTTCAAGATTCAAGATTTACTCTGAACAACTAGATTAACTCAAATATAGAGAATTGTTAAGCTTTACTTCAAAGTCATTACGTACATACGTTTTATACAGTTTTATATAATGTGGGATAGGAATGGGTCTGCAGTGGTGGCTGGTTAAAAAACACATTTGTTTTTTAACAAGTATGCTTTTTTTTTTTTTAGCTATTTTCATAAATATATCCAGCTATTTAAACATGGCTGAGAATTCCCTGTCCATCCTGTCATCTTTGCATAGCTGCCTACAGATACAAATATACAAAGTGATTACCCTAGTGAAAAAAAGTAGATTAAATTATACTAAGCATCATTATGCTATAGAGCACTAAAATGTTCTTGTAGCCACATTATTAAATTACTACATTTAAAGAGTGCTAAAATGGAACAACTTTTTTTTGTATTTATTAAACTTTAATTTAGTATAAAAATAGTACAAAAGTCTTACTTAAATTGTGCTAAGTGTACCTAACTGTACTAAAATTTAACTATTTTAATATACTTAAGTAACATTTAAACATACTACTTTATGTATGTATGTATCCCCATATTTTAAATATGCTTAAAGTAAAATTATAATACACTTAATGAGTATTACAACTGTAACACTATTATACACCAGGTACATTAGAAATGTACTAATAATTGTTATTAAATATATTTACATTAGAGTACAAATATGCTTTCTTTTCCTGTCTTTTTAGGTAGCACACATCTATTATACTTCATTATAAAATTAAAAAATATATTTTAATATACTGTACTAAAATTTTTAGCATGTAACAAATTTACATTTTTTAAATAAGTATTAGTAATTTAATTTACTATTTTTTCTAAAAGTGCCATAAGACATTGTACTTTAAGTAAACTACTGTAACAGTTGTTTTTAAACACACTTTGCTAAAAATATACAAAAGTATATTTGTAAATAAATATTTTAGAAGTATACTGAAGTACATTAAACTTTTAATCAGCATCATTATTATCACATAAAGGTAAGCTGAGGTGAGGTAGTGTTCAGTCCCTCACTCTCCGAGCGCCGCTGGATGAAGCTGCTTGTGTGTGGCGCTGGCTGTTGAGCTTTGGGAATGGGTGTGCTAATTGGCCCAGAGCACAGTGCTTAATCCCTATCTAACTCATTAGGCACAGAAACAAACAGGGGCGCTCTCAGAGAGGCTGTAATTAAGACAGATCTGTGACACCAGGCCCTGTGTGGCAGGTATCTGATTCACTGCATGTCTGTCAAAACAAATCCCTCCATCTTTCCTTCTTCACCGTTTTGTTTTCTGTCGCCTCGCTCATTTGTTCCCGCACCGTTGCACTCGGTGAGAGAGAGGGAGCTATAGATGTACATTCGCTCCTGCAGAAACCGGCGTAGAAGACAGACGTGTGGAGGAATGAATCCCCTCGGTGATGCGGTAATGGCAGCCTGAATAGGTAATTTAATGAATGCACACACTCTCTGTCACTGTTCTCCTCCGCCATCGTAATCCCTTCTCTCTCGATTTCAGTGGTGCGTGATAAGGCCGCACATTAATCCCTTACTGTCGAAGAGTTAGAGAAAGTCCTCAAATGCTCCAGCTTTCCAGCATGCAATTAGCTACTGTTACAGTCTGAGATGCACAGTAATGACCAACAGGGAAAGCTTCTAAAGTAAAGGCTTCATTTTAGCCATGATGTTGAATAGTTAACTGCTAAAAGCCAGTTCAAGATCTGGAAAATGGTTTCAGATGGCCTACGATATTATTTTTATATATATATATATATATATATATATATATATATATATATATATATATATATATATATATATATATATATATATATATATATATAGGTAACAACACAACTCTTGTTAGCGTATAGTTTTAATTTTATGATTTTAGTTATGCTTGGTCAGGTTGATCATTGTCAGCCAGCTAAACCATTAAACTCAACAAAATCATACCCTGTGCTGGTCAAGAGTTATAGGCTTGTCAACCAATTTAACCAATCTGAGCTTTGAAAAATCATTCTGTTGGTCGGTTCATCACGGTGTTTTGAATTAAGTAAAAAACAACTGTCTCAAAAAAGTAAAGCCAACTAAAAATGAGACACACAGCTTTTGTTATGCCGCAAAACTGAATAAAATCTCATCTTTACATTTATGAAGAATGTAATTGGTCAGGGTGTACAAATACCCAACAGAAGGGTCAAACTGAGGCCTCTAGAATGAATATTACAGATCACAGCGTCATACATCGCAGACACTTTCCACCACAGGAACTCTCCAATTTCCTATAAGTTTGATTTGCTGTTATTACAGCAGGTGAACATAAGTTAAGCCTTCTGGTCACAGCTTAAAGCAGAACCAGATCTCTCAGCGTTCACATTCACACACCTACCTTAGGCTGCTTTAGAGAGAGAGGCTGCCATACAGACAGATGTGCAGTGGATACAATTACTGCAGCAGCGAGTGGGGAGGTAATGCTTCTTCCGAAGTGGTTCCAAGTTCCAAGTAAAAAAAAAAAAACTTCAACTACTCGGAGTGAGAAAAACTGAGAGTGGGTTAAGGTAGGTCATATAAATGTTCTTTTTCACTGGATTTGTGTGTGTGTTTAGGGGAGGCGTAAATATTCTGCAAATCTCAGCGGATGGCCTGTGCTGTCCTTAGGGGCAGGCCACATGGATTGCATTGAATGAATGCCCTTGCTGTGGGCAGGATCACCGCCACCGCGACTAGGCCGGAGTGCAGATAGGGCTGTACCATCTGACAGAGCCTGGAGCCCTGTGGCTTAGGGATCAAGGCTGCAGCACAATTACTTATTCAGCAGCACTTGAACAGCCCAGAGTTATAAGCAGATCTTTAACCTCTCTAGCACTAGCGTGTAGGCTAAAGACGCTAAGATCTGTACAGATGCACTGCCCAAAACTCTCTCTTCTTCTTTAAACACAGAGGAACTTTTTGCCCTCCCAAGGTCAAACTGAGAAATCATATACATATGCTGTCATGGAGGGTCAAAGGCATTAACAAATGACAGGGCTACATCAGCATAATCATAAGCAGAAAAGAGACTCAGCTGGGAAAAGCTTTAAGTTTGACAGCTCTAAGTACCAACATCAACTCGTATGACCGGAGGCTCCTTGACTGATGGTAAACCCTGTCAGCTGCAGACTTCATAAGAGTGAGTCCTCACTTGGCGTCATTTAAAGGGCTGATATAACAGAATTAAATGTAAAAGACAGTGTTCATTCACTTTTAAACCAATAAAAATCCATGTTTTTTCATGAATTTTCCATGCCTTTAAGGCAAATTTTCATGACCTTATGATTTTTAAAACAATGCAGACTTGAACAATAAAACCAAAAATCAACTAAAACTATATTCGAAATTGATTATAGTGAGCTTAAAATGAATCTGACACACAATCTTTAATCTTTAAGAGCTCCATTGTGTAGGGCTACATTACTGAATTAACTCTGAGCTGACATATTTGTTAGCTCAATTTGTTAAGATTTTCTCCATCGATAAACTAAAACACAAAGATTTATAGACCATATTTCCATGACTTTTCCAAACCGTTCTGGGTATTTTTATTTTTCCAAAACTTATCCAGGCCCGGAAATTGCTATTTTCACATTCCATAACTTTTCCTGTTTTTTTTTCATGACTGTACAAACCCTGAATAGAGTTAATCAGTTTTGTAAACTTTCTATATACTCATACTTGCACTGTTCACTTGCACTGTTTACATGACATGATGCTGGTCTTCCTCTACACACCATACCTCACCACTAAACTATTTACTATATGCACCTATCACCCAATCACTGGACTACATATTCTCTACAGTCAGTATCAGCTGCAGCGCAATCAGTAATCACACATGTACAGTACTTGTGTTCATTGTCTGTTCTCTACTGTATTTATTGCCTATGCATCTTGTTTTATTTGATCTTGCACTAATATATTTTGATTACTTTCTATTATCTTTCTATTTTTTAAAAATAACTGTCAAAACTTATATCACAGTTTAGAAGTTTTGGAATTTACCTGTTTTCCAGCCATGTTCAATAGGATACAGCTGTGTTATGGTTATGGTTTATGGATGGTATGTTTAATGTACTGATAGGAAATATAAAGAAAGATATAGTTTTCCATAGTAAGACATCTCTAAGAGATAAAGATAGGTTATGTAAATGGCGGGGGGTGGTTAAATAAAAACTGGACAAAGTGATCACCTTTCACTTATTCAGATAAGAGCTAAAGTCGATCCCAGGCCTGTTCTTGGGGAGAAAGTATCTGTTATTGTTGGTAAATGATCCATTTACTGTAGCTCTAAATTATCCAGCATGCCCCAGTCTTCACACCCACCCCCTGCACCACAACTCTGCAACTCTTTGCTCAACCTGTGGACTCTATTTAAACTAGTTTAAGTGCCAGTCTTTTACTGTCCTGGTGAGCTAAAAAAAAAAAAAATGCTACTTTTTTATTTGCCATTTAGATAATCTTTATTTTGCAGTCAGTCACATATTAAAATTTATTAAGAGTGTAATTTATTTTCCAGTGAAGCTACAGTGATGCAATCCAGACTGACTCAACTGTTACATAACCTCAGGCCCCGGTCCTGTCTATTAACTCAGTGTCAGCTAATATTTATAATAATAAGATAATTTATTAAATTATAAAACCTGAAAGAAGGAAAGTTTCCAGAGTTCTCGTCTCCTATTTAAAGTATCCGATTATTATAATTAAATGCATAGAAGCAGCCCACAGAGATGGATGAGAAATGCTTTTTGTGTATGCGAGAGAGAAAGCGAGAGAGAGAGAGAGAGAGAGAGAGAGTAAGAGATGGAGAGAGAAAGCAGAAGACATTATTTCCAGCTACTGTTGTGTTCACTATTACTAATAAAAGGGGAAAAAGAAAGATATATAGAGAATATTAGGGGGAAGAGCAAGAGGGAAAGAAAGAGGATGGGAGAAAAAATGAGTAGGTGCCAGAATTAAAGAAGAAGAAAGAGATTGGGATGAAAAAGGAAGAAGGAATGTAAGTAAATACAAGTTCATATTCATAAAGTTTTAAGAGTTCAGAAATCAATATTTGGTGGAATAACACCTTGGCATGTTCTCCTCCACCAGTCTTACACACTGCTTTTGGATAAATGTATGCCACTCATGGTGTAAAAAAACTCAAGCAGTTCAGCTTTGTTTGATGGCTTGTGATCATCCATCTTCCTCTTGATTATATTCCAGAGGTTTTCAATTTGGTAAAATCAAAGAAATTCATCATTTTTAAATGGTCTTTTATTTGTTTCCAGAGCTGTATATAAAGACAGAAAAGCGGGAAGAAAGAAGTTCAGAGATGAGAAAGAGAGAGAGGACCACAGAGGAGGACAATAAAAAGGGAGAGAGAGAGAGAGAGAGAGAGAGAGAGAGAGAGAGAATGAAGAAGTAGGAGCATGAGAAGAAAGAAAGAGATTAAGAAAAGGAAAGAGAGTATGTGGCAGATTAAGAAGAAGTAAACGAGAGAAATATATAAAAAGAGAATGATAATAACAAAAATAATTTATTTTTAATAAGCAAGTTTTAAACTCTCTCAACTAGCAAAAACAAGAAGCTGGAGGTATGTTTGAATAGCCTCAAGGAATGCAAGCTTTTCAAAAAGCTCTGAATTATCTTACAGCCTTGAAATGAACAGGATCCTCTTTTAGTTTCGGGCTGCTGTATGTGCAGACAATATTTTCATGTAGGCCAGAAACTCTGCCAGCTCCAATAGTCACATTCAATGACTGAAATTAAACAAAGAATATATCATTTTAATCACCGCTGGTCTGAAAGAAAAGCTCACCCTCTCCCCTCTGCTTTCATTTTAGCCTTTACTCACGAGCGATCCCCAGCTCTTATTAAACAGCCAGAACCATTTCCATTCCCCACCTTTATTTCCTAAGCTTTCATTTCAAGGTAACCTTTTAGTTAAATCTTTCGCCTCAAGTGATGTATTGTGTGAAGCCACTAAGAAATTCAGCGTATTGTTCGTTTCAGCCAGCTGCCCAATTTACAGTCAGGTCCGCAAGTATTTGGACAATGATGCAATTGTTGTAATTTTCCCTGAATAGGTTTGAAATGAAGCAATCAAAATGTAATGGAGGTGTAGAATTAAATTCAACTTTATTTCAAATTGGTTTAACTAAAATATTGCATTAACTATTTAGGAATGACAGGCATTTTTAAACATAGTTCCCCCAATTTCACAGCTCAAAAATAATATTTGGAAAACCTAGCATAAGTATAATTCAACACTTATTTAAAAAAAGTGGTGTAATGAAAATAACAATGTCTCTGGTGGAGAAACATGGTTGAAGCTCTGCCTCCTAAGCAAACATCCTGTAAAATATTATCCCTACCTTGCTCTCATGTTCATAAAAAGTCTTTGCAAACTGTAAATGTCAGCTTTCCTTCCTGAGTACACTTAGAAGAAAGATGGGAGTGGCTTCCTATTGTAACAGTTACTTGACATGTTTTTTTTTTTTTTTTTTTTAGAAATTTTAGAAATGAGAAGGGGTACCATCATATAAGAGCAGATAAATGTTTTACTAAACCCCAAATTTACTAAATACAATTATTACAGAAATCAAAATCAATATCTACAACTCCTTGATTGATAAATGCACAAAACACCCAAAGAAATACGTTTATCCAGTATTTTAAATTCTTTTAAAAATATTTACCAAAAAATTATTGAATCTTTCTTACCAGGTCTGGCTGAAATAGTCCTTAGAAGTCCATAGAAATCCTGAGAAACGTAGCGAAACAGCGAAGAAATAATCCAAAGAAGCTTCAGCGAAACAGTTGTTGATGGTTACAAGATTTGACTATATAAGTCCTTTCAAGTCAAAACTTCAATAAGTACAAACAAGTACCAAGTTTTTTTTCTAACAAACACACACACACACACACACACACACACACACACACACACACACACACACACATATATATATATATATATATATATATATATATATATATATATATATATATATAACTAAACCACTTAAGTTGAGCTTTTATCTAAGGTTCATTAGTTAGAGGGATGAAGCAACAGCTTCCTCTGAACCTCCATTGTTACCACATGGCTTCTTCTTCTTCTTCTTCTTCTTTCCAATTTTATGGCGGTTGGCAGGCCAATTACTGGCGCATTACCGCCATCTACTAGGCTGGAGGGTGAATCAAGACTTCAGGACAGTGACTACATTGTGAAAAAAAAAAAAAACTAAATTAAATTATACAACCCAATAGACTTCAAGAACAACAAAACATATTTGTGCACTAATCCCATCCCTGACCCATATATAAGTAAACCCTTTAAAGAAAAATCCTTGTGACCCTTCACTCTGAGTGTGTCAAATAATAACTGTCTCTGCTCAGAATATTCTTTACAGTGTAATATCACGTGCTCTGGTGTTTCCCTTTGTGTGCAGTATCTACATAGCCCCGTGTCATGCTTCTGAATCAGCTGTAAGGAAGAATTCAGTAAAGTGTGACCTATACGAAGACGAGCCAACACCACTTCATTTCTTCTACCCGACCCTCCCATTGAACTCGAACCAACCCCAGGCTGAATGTTAAAAAGATGTCTGCCCTTAGATTGTTGTGTCCATTCATTCTGCCATACTGCCCGAACATGCCTCTTAATAAGAACTTGAATCTCTCCTTTCCTTAGAGGGATGACAAGGTCACACTCCTGGTGATTTAAACATTGTTTAGCTATCCCATCTGCCATTTCATTCCCCTCCACTCCTACATGTGCTGGTATCCACAAAAAGCTGACATGTATGCGCTGCATTTGGAGTCTAAACAACGATTGGCATATTTCTAGAAGTAGGTCTGGCCTACAGGAGGACCTTCCAGTACGTAGACTCTGGAGAGCTGATAAAGAGTCAGAACATATGACCAGACTCAAAGGGCAAATTTCCTCAACCCACTGCAAGGCCAGCACGATAGCCACAAGCTCTGTTGCAAACACTGACAAATTATCAGACAACCTCCTACCAATAGTAACTTGAAAGTCTGGAACAAAGACAGCTGCCGCTGTAATTCCTGATATAGGTTGTTTAGATCCATCTGTGTAAACTTGCAAAACATTAAAATAAGACTGTGCCAAATATCTTCGAACCACAATAGAATACACAGACCTGTCAACATCTGCAGACAGCTGGTCGTGTATAGACAAATCAACAACAGGTTCTGGAAACAGCCAAGGAGGAATTACTGGCCTAGGTACTGTTGTACACAGCGTCAAGTTCCTTAAACCCATACCCTCAGCCTCTCCAGTACCCAGGCATCCAAAACTCCTAGAGATCCCATGCATGTCGTCTACACAGTCATGAATAACCGTAGACATTGGATGACTGCGCTCATGTCCTCTTACATTGACCCAGTAAACAGTGGATAAAGCCAACCTCCGTAACTGCAAGGGCATCTCCCCAGTCTCCACCTGCAAAGATACCACAGGGGACGATTTCACTGCTCCACTGCATAATCTTAATGCCTGAGCTTGAATCAGGTCCAGTTTTTTAAGAGTGTTTGTAGATGCAGACCTATACGCCACACAACCATAATCAAAAACTGATCTCATCAGTGCTCTGTACATATAAAGGAGTGATGATCGGTCAGCCCCCCAGTCACATCCAGATAGGCATTTAAGAACATTAAGAGCACTTTTACATTTGTCCATTATTTTACTGATATGAGTTTTCCATGTCAGTTTAGTGTCCATCCACATACCTAAAAATCTGACTACCTTAACTTCCTCTATCTCCAAATCATATAAGCGTAGACCCAAAGAAGTAGATTTTTTTCGGTTGGAAAAACACATAGCCTGTGTTTTTGACACAGACAGCTTAAAACCCCAATCATTAGCCCAGCACTCCACCCTCATTAATGCCTCCTGCATCTGTTTCAAAACAAAAGGGAGATTTCTACCCCTTTTCCACAGAGCCCCATCATCTGCATAAAGAGATTTTGCAATTCCTGCGCCCACAGATGAAAAAATGTCATTTATCATGACGTTGAACAACAGAGGGCTACAAACGCTACCCTGAGGAGTTCCATTTTCTATGCGATAGACTTTAGACAATGCATTTCCCACCCTTATCTGTATCGCCCTTTCACTCAAAAAATCTAATACCCAATTATACACCCTTCCCCCAATTCCTATCTTACCCAATTTTATCATTAAACCCTCTGTCCACAGCATGTCATAAGCTTTTTCAATATCTAAAAACACAGCCACCACCACTTCTTTGTAAAATTGTGCTTTTCGTACATCTGATTCTAAACATAATACAGGATCCATGGTCATCCTTCCTTGACGAAAGCCACTCTGATAATATGCTAAACTACGTCGGCTCTCAAGATGGAAAGTGAGTCTGTCAGTTACCATACGCTCCATCAACTTGCTCAAATGCGACGTAAGAGAGATGGGCCTATATCCTGTGGGACTAGAGAGGTCCTTGCCAGGTTTGCCAATAGGTACCACTACCGCCAATTTCCATGCCGAGGGAATTTTACCCAGCATCCACAGATTGTTATAAAATTCAAGAATTACAGAAAGGGAAGAGTCTGATAAATGTCTAAACATATCATAACATATGTCATCCTTTCCCGGAGATGTCTGACCAGATTTGTCAATAGCCACCTTTAATTCTCTTAAAGAAAACGCAGAGTCCAAAACACTGCCAAATACTTCTCTCCGACACAATGCCCCAGGATTCTGCAGCCGAATTCTCTTCCTGCACAGTAGCATAGTTTCACTTAAGTTAGCGGAGCTGTGCACTTTGGTAAACTCCTGGGCTAACATCTCTGCCTTTTCAGTGTCAGTAACTGCCTCCTTGCCCCCATCTTGCAACACAGGTATTAGAGTCCCTTTCCTTATTCCTTTCATTTTTTTAATCATGTGCCATACATCCCCCACATGTATGTCAGGCCCGATCATACTACAAAATGACCTCCAGTAGGCTCTCTTTGTTACTTTAACTGTTCTTCGAACTACTGCCTGCGCCCTTCTGTAATCCAGCAAATCACTAAACAGTAAAGTTTTCCGTACCTTTTGGAGTGCTCTATTGCGTATTTTCACTACCTTAGAGCATTCCTCCGTCCACCAAGGAACTGCCTTTTTCTTCTGATGAGGCTTTTTAATCGGAATAGCTTCTTCAGCAGTACTATATAAAATATCACACAATTTTTTATTACATTCATCAACATCTCCAGAAACTGTCAAATTCTGTAGCCTCAGATCACAAAGTTCAGAAAACTTCTCCCAATTTGCTTTATCAAAATTCCACCTTCTCAAAAATTCCCCCCTCATTCTGTTTACCTCCATACCAAAAACACAGACAACAGGAAAATGATCACTACCTATAGACGTAGACTGACATACACCCCAACTGCTCATCCCTGCTAAAGCAGCAGAAGAAAAAGTCAAGTCCAAAACTGACATTGTATTATTTACTATATTCAACCTTGTACCACTACCATCATTTAGACATACAAGACCATTGTCCATCATAAAATCCTCCAACACCTGGCCATTACTATCTGTGAATGAGCTGCCCCACAATGTGTTATGTGCATTAAAATCTCCACACCACACCACTTTACGATATCCCAAACCAGTAATTCTATTTAACATCTCCACAGTGATTTTCTCGCATGGATTATAAAAATTCACCAATGTGAACTTTCCACATTTGCTCCATATCTCCACCATAAGAGATTCGTGATTCCCACTAATAGGGAGAGATCGGAATACTATTCCTTCCTTTAAAAAGATCGCTACACCTCCTCCATTACTATGAGCCCTATCCCTCCGCACCATAGTATATCCACAAAGTGTAAAACTTAAGTGGGGTTTCAGCCACGTTTCCTGTATACAGATCACATCAGGCACCGGTTGACTATGAGCCACATAATGCTTAAACTCCTGTCCATTAGCAATAAGACTCCTAGCATTCCACTGTAAAATCACCAAACCATCACTAGTCATCACCTAGCTGGGAGGAAACTACTTTCCCAGCCAGGCCCTCACTGACTGACTCCCAAGTCAAACCCCTAATATCCAAATAACGTTCTGCAGATCGAACAATGATCTTAATTTTTTCAGTTCTACTACCTGTCTGGGCCGTACAATTAACTACTTCTGCTATAAACATAATGAACTTTGCCTTTTCAACAATCATCATGTCTGGTGTATTAACACTGCGGGCCTGCCGGTTCATAGCTGATCTATCACGGTCTGCTGTCCTTAGAACCTGACTCGGGGGACTCGACTCCATACTTCTTCCCTTTTCCACTTCTTTCAACGCTTCAGCATACGACAACCCCCTTACAGCTCTAACATTCTGGACTTCCATAGCCTTCTTCTTCTGTTCACAGCCCCCATACGCTGCCTTGTGATCTCCTCCGCAATTACAGCACTTAGGCTTAACACCCTCTCCACATTGCCCATATTCGTGTTCACCGCCACAAACCCCACATCTCTTTCGTGACCTACACACAGAGGCTATATGCCCATACCTCTGGCAATTATAGCATCTCACCGGTGGAGGGACATATATCCTCACCGGGAAGCTAATGTATCCCAGAAATACTCTCGCCGGTAAAGAATTTCCTTCGAACTGAATCATTACCGACAAGCTTTCTGACTGTGCTCCATCTCTGAACCCCTTTAATCTGACAGCTTCAATCACAGTACCACCAGTCAGGGTTTTCTTAATCTGCTCCATTGTTAAATCAAGTGGAACTCCAGTTATTACTCCTCTCATCCTCGTCCTCTCCCTAAACAAACTTGTCGTAATCTTCCTACCTCCCAAGCTCTTAAGTTTCAAGGCTTTGTCTCGTTGCCGGTCATCCTTACAGGTAATCAGAATCTGCCCCCCCCTCAGAACCTTAGCTCCAGCCAGGTCACCTAAAGCTTTCTTTAACTCAGTAGTCAATCTAATTGGATTTAGCGGAGTCCCAGAGTCAGTATCAAATTTTATAAGCACCAAATACTCCTCCTTCCGACGCTTAACCTGCTCAGCACCATTCTCATTTCCAGCTGATTCTCTATCATCTGACAGACGCCTACCTTTTTTTTTTCTGAACAGTTTGCCACGGTCCTCCACCACCCCAATTCCCGCTCCTACTCCCTAACCAGTCCGACTCACTCCCCTCTCCTGCGTCACTTCCGTCCATCTCTCCTCCCTCCAGCCTCACCCCGGTCACCACATGGCTTCCATTTTTGGATGGCTTGTAATCTGGGGTAAATAACCAGTACTGCCCCCAAAGGTCAGGGAAGGAATTGCAACTACAAAAAAAATGATAAGCAGAGAAGTTCACAGAGTTCTCTCAACTGTCTTAAAGTCTCTTCCCAGGCTAATAGCGTGTTCTGAACTAGCTAATTGGATGCAAATCCTTAGCAGTTTATGTCTTTGTTCAGACTGCAGACAAATTGTTTCTCAAATGAGATCTGTTGAGATAACTGTTCGTTATTTGCAAATGATCAGATCAGATTTGTGTGTACAGCCATTACAAACATGTCTACATGCGTCAACATCAACGTTTGTTGTTCTATCTGCTTTAGGTTTGTCTTCAGTAAGTGAAAAGTTAGTTTGTTAAACAAACTGACCTAAGAAAGACTAAGAACATAACATTTCTTATACTTAAGCTTAAGCTCTTTGGATTGCTTTTGCTGTATGTTTAAGGTCATCATGCTTCTAAAAGTTGGAAGTTGGGTCAGATTAAGACATACATTTTAATGTGTTTTAAGGTCACTGATTTAATGTTGAAATCACATATCTGAATGTTTAATTAGCGTCTCTTTATGGTTGAAAATCAAACATCAATACAGTTTTTTTAGAGGTTTTTCCAACCATGAAACATTAATCTTGAAAATACGCTCAAATTTAGCTGAAATGATGAATGAAATGTCCTTATAAGGCTACAAAGAAATGAAAATCACATAAATGACTGCTGTTTCAATAACACCTTGATATACACTACTAATACCCCACCATTAATACACAATACTTCCTTTAACGTTAATTTGCAAGAACCTCAGTGTTTAATACATGGCATGAGACATGGGAGAGTCGATTATTTATGCACTGTTGGAATACATTAGGAAGGGGTAATAGAACACTGTTTAGCGCATACTTAACTTCACTGCAACTGCGGTGCTAGAGCCATTAGAATGAGTGTAAAGTGCCTTCTAATCAATCTTCGACGGTAATTGCTTATTAACAAATGGGCTCTAAAATGTTAATGTGCAGTTGGCTAACAGCTGCACAGATGAACTCGGCAGATTGAAACTTTAGACCTTCACTCTTATCTGAACCCAACAGGAGGCTACAGAAACATTCAGCTCCAATGGGAGTTTTCAAGAACTGACCAAAGTGTGAATATGTCCAAATTGTTATGGACTGAATACAAATGTCCTGCAGCAGCAAGACCCAGTGTCTTTAACCCAGGTTAAAGCACCAGCTTTAGACAATGTGATCATGTAATATCCTCAAGCAACCTCGTTGAGAAGCTCTTCTGGAAGCGCTGCCGTCCTCCCCTTCACTTTCCTCAGAGGATAAATCTGTCCATCACAAACTCAACAATAACTTTACCTCAGCTCCCATGAATAAATCTCTCTGTCTTTCATCAGAACCGGGTCTGTGCCTGTATCCGCAGGTGCGGGGCCACATAAAACGAATACCAACTAGAAAGCTGAATGTGTTTCCAAGCCCAATACAACTGTTTCTGCAGTGAGTGACAGGCTGGGTAATCCCTGGGAGAAGTGGAAAGGAAAACATCTTTTTCTTCACCGCTTCCGCAGCCCGTAAGCCGATTCCTTCTCAAGTGCCGCTGTCCCACTCACACGACCAATCTGTTAAACCGTAATACAACTGTAGCCTCTGATGTGCACTTTCTGACTCTTGTACAGCTCTGCCACGTGTCTTCCTAACTAGATGAAGCACACTGCGTCCCTTCTTTTTTTTTTTTTTTTTACAAAAGAGAAGATTTATTAGCCTCTTTAAGGGTTTCGCTGGCTGATCTGTGTAATAGCACAGGGGATGGAGAGAGGAAAGGGCAGGTGAGTCATGGATAAAAGTTTCAGAACATTGTCAGAACAAAATCGAAAAAGCTAACACCAGTTAATCAGGTGAGGCACTGCTCACAAAAAGGCCAACTGGAGCAAGTGATGTTGGGAGTATCTACATGACAGCTAGTGAAGGAGAACGAGCTAAGATGATGGTGGGAAATGGGTGCTAGGACAAAAGATATCCTATCCAGACCTTCTATTATCTCTGTAGCTAGCTATCTGCTTGATTTGCCAACTGGACATTGAGAGGACCCAAAGAGGACTAAAGTAGTTGCACCTGGAATTAAGTATTGTATAATTGATTAAACTATTGGAATACGTCTAACAATGTAGCTGACTATGGCAAACTATCTGTATCTTCAAGAAAACTCTTGAGAGGACAAGCACTGTCCTGTTGGAATAGTTCACTGGAGTGTAAGATTAGAAAAGGTTGGGCCACTAGTGGCAGGGCCTCATTAATGAAACTTTGGGTTGCCAAAGTGCCTGTAATGAAGACCAAAGGTGATCTGTCATCATATTAAAATTGCATGCCGTACCATGACACCAGGCTTTTTGGACATGGGACACGTGACAGCAAACCATTTATCTTGTTTCTTACCACAGTGCCTCTACACAAGGATTCATTGGTTGTCTGCACTAGGACAAAAGTGGGACTTGTCACTGAAAATGACCCTTTGCCATTCTGCTTTTGTCCATCTTTCAAGTGTTTTGGTTTTGCCTCATTCATAAAGATCAGACTCTGGCCTTGTGTGACTGGAAATAACTGACTGACTGCATAGGGAAAATGGCCACCAAGTGAACGCTCTTTTTTTTTTGCAATAGACAAGATTTGATGGCCTTTTTTAAAGGTTTCGCTGGTTGATCCGTGTAATAAAACAGCAGACGGAGAGGAAAGACCATGGACATCATGGATAAAGTTCCAGGAAATCATAGTAATTGTTATGAGGCCTCTCAGATGGATAAAGCACAAAGCATGGGGAGGTATAAACACTGGCCTTGGATCTGACCAGACTGAATTGATATAAAAAGAATAACGAATGAAGCCTGAGCTCTGCTGTGGATGTTAGTGTCCCAGACGTTGCCATAGGAACTGCAGATGTGTTTACCCCTTAGTGAAGCCCTTGAGGTGTTGAAGTGTAGCGTGGCAGCCTTGGGCATGCGACTCCGCATTCCTTTAAAAGCATTCGCTCCTCACAGGTACGACACCCCCCCACCCTCCACCACCCTCTCTTTGCCTCCCTGTTTCTCTGTCGCCTCAGGAGAGGGTTCTCAAGGGCATTCTTTAAACACCGGCTCTTTTTCCCCCCTTCTCTCTTCCTGCCCGTGTTCTGCTTAAGTGAATATCATAAATTTATCAATTTATTTCAACTTTATTTCTTACTTCATTAGTTTCTAGGACATCATGCCGCTCAGGGGAGAGGAGGGGGAGGGAAAAACACTATTCCTCCTTTGAGAGTAAAAATGCAATTTCACAGTCAACTTGCACTGATGTTTTATGCGACGACAGACTGAAAACAGATAGGGGCCTCCGTTTGAGCACTGTTGTCTCTTATCAGACTCGAGGGACATGAGACAGAAAGGAATAAAGTGTCTCTCCTGGTCCTGGAGAGTGTTGAATCTTTCCAAATGCTGCCAGAAAAGCCACCAAAGTCCCAATCTACACCCTATCTCACACACCTCAAATGAGACGTACTTGGCTGCCTAAGTTAAAGATGCCCTAGATTGGAAAACTTTTAGGTAGTTAAATAATAAGATTTCAGTACAAGATTGAAGCTGACATACTGTGATCTTCAAACACTGTAGTATCCTGCTTTCAAAATCCACGTAAACCAAGTAAAACTGCTTTAATACAAGCTGGAAAGTGGAAAAGTTTTGGCTTCATTCTATTTTCAAGCAACACAAACCCAAACCATTAGTAAAAGCATTTAAAGGCCAAATACTAATTCAGGAGAACTTCATATGGAAATGAGGCAAAAAAAGATGAAGCACTACTAAGAGAAAAACAAACTAAGTAAAGCCGCACTACAGGTACCTACAGTATCTGTGCAACAGCCAACTGAACAGAGTAACTGTTCTTTACGGAAAAGCCAATAAAGCTAACTAGGTGCTAGGCTAAAAGCTAACCCTACCAGACTCTACTACAATTTCCTCAGCTAACAAACTGCCCACCCCACTATGTTGAGAGGATATTAACACTGTCCAGTAACACTCAGGAAAAATGATAGAAGTTTCTCATTACAGTTTTTAAAGCTATGCAAAGACTAGGCTATACTATACCCTGATCACTTACATGCTGTTTATACAACAAACAACAACTTAAACATATCAAAATCTACTATTCATTCTTGTCAAAACTCACACAATGATCAATATAAGTCACCAGATATTAAGGAATTGGGTTAAGTATCAGTACTGGAAGCTCATGCCAGCAGAGCTTAAGCCAGTGTGGTCTTCTTTGCATTGTCAGTTAATCTGTTTGTGTTTTAGGCTGTTGGTGTTTCTTCTTGTAGTTCCTGTTAACTACACAGATTGCTTCTGGTTGGAAGATTTGTTATTATTGTTAGAATTAATTTTAAAAAGACATGATATCTAAATCTCATAAAAAATCCTAGAAAACTTGAAAAGCTGCAAAATAAATAAATAAATAAATAAAAGCTAAGGTTGAGAAGTGTTCTTCTACTCCTGTAAATGTTGTAAGGATTTGTTCATTTACTCAGTGTTCATTCATGTTATCAGAGAAAGGAGGTGCAAGAAAAACAAAGCAGACACTTTTCACAGAATGAAGCAGATCACAACAATGAAGAAATCAAAAGCTCATTTATTCCAGTAGCCTCCACCCACTCATTCTACCCTTCACAAACACACACTCACACACAATGTGAAACAGGGACATGACAGAAGCTGATAGATTCTTCATGCTTCATTACCACGACTCTTTCAAACCAGAAAATAAGCAACAACGTGAAAATGCTAGATAAACCTGCACAAGCCCTCTACCGAAGACAAAATAGATCAAATAGGCTCATTTTTGAAAATTCTCTGAAATAAGGGAGCAACATTTGGCACAACACAAAGCGTTTTTACGTTGTTTTACCAAGCTCAGAACTGATCTGAGACAAACTTGGACAAACTGCATATAGACCTCTGAAGGCACGCTGTCAGGATCACTAAACCTATATAAGGAAGAAGCTGTTTTTTTTTCTGTATGAGAAATGCACCCTGCGATAAACAACTCCCATACATTTTGCTATTAACAAACTTTTCCTCTGAATTAAGAATTATAATATGGGAAAATGCAAGATATTGTGTCAAGATTCTTTAGCAGGGAAAGAAAAGGTTGAGTAACTGCTGTTAGGTAATTGTGTACTTGAGGCTACTGCACTGCTTTCAGAAAGTAGAATGTAAAGAATGTTACTGTAAAAAAAAAATGCATTATGTGCAGCAGCCTTTAAGATTACTACCTTTCAGCGGGTACATTTCAAGCTACATATCATCATCTGCAGCGTTTGAAGGTCATGTTATGAGTTTAACACATAATTGGAACAAAAGGCTTAGAGAATCAAAACATATTCTAAACGCAGTGGCATTCAATGTACTGGGTTCTATTCATTTTTACCAATAGAATTTTTTTTAACAGTTTAGTCATCCATGACTAGGCTTTCAAAAGGTTCCTCCATAAACCTTTGAGTTAATTGTCTAAGTTTGTCTTCCCAACCAACGATTAAGATTAAGCTTAATCGAATCAGTTACATGAATCAGTTTATAGTCTTGCTTTACAATTAAATATATGACATCCCAAACCCAGATTAAGACAAGCCTAAGATATAGGCAGTTCACAATTGAAACTGCAATTTAGTCATCCAAGACTAGTCTCCACAGAACCACATCAGGGCCAAATTTAGCACTGAAGCTAATGATTTGACCTGAATTTAGACTAACACTAAACTAAATCTGAACAATTTGCAGCTCAGTCAGTGGTGTTTAGACAATGATAAGTGCTTAATGTTACCATAAGTGTACTGCAGAGTGTGATTAATTATACACACAAAATCATGACAATCATACTTTACAGGTCTACTAAAAAACAACTACCAAATCCAAATCACAACCAAATCAGAGTAGTTTAAATAATAGTTTGTACAAGCTTTTATACAATTTTTACACAATTTTATACAAGTGCAGTCAAAACCTTTAGTCACATTGACATCAAAGTGCTAGAGTTATTTTTTATACTACATATTATATACAGTGCTCAGAACTCCTGAGCAGATTCTTACAGAGGTCACTCCTCTATTGGAGTGAATCAGAAGTTTACTCTTATAGTTTACTGTTCTTCTGAAACTGCGAAACCAGGCTCAGCACTTGCTCTGAAGCTGTGATGACTTTGTTATGCAGGTAGGTGGCGCTGTTGGTGCTGGTTTCTTGTAGAAAATAGCGGTAATTGACCATGAGGCCACACGAGTTGGCGATGCCCCTGGGGCTGGTGTCTGCGAGCCAGTTCAGCCGCCACAAGACGGCGCCGTTTTGCAGGTGGAAGTTGGCGACGGGGTTGAGTGCGTAGCCCCGCCTCTTCTCTCCATACAGGTACCAGGCGCACAGGCGCTTCAACACAGGCTCCAGTACTCGAACCAGCCGCTCAGAGCGCAGCCACTCTCCAGAGCCGAGAAGAGAGCGCAGGGTCTCCAGAGCTGCTGCCCCGGAGGCTGCACCGGTCAGCTCCTCTACCTCCTTCCACTCCTGCTCGGTCAGGAGCTCGGCAGCACGACCCTCCTTCCTGTACTGGCCCAGGAAACCCTGCAGCCACGACGTAAAGCCTGGGATGGGAGACAGGCTGGAGAACTGAGCCATGTGAGGAAACTCACTCTGTGGAGACAGAAAAAAACAGTAAGATTAGGTTGCTGTAAATTCTTTTTTTTAATTAAAGCATATTGTTATTTTTTTTTTAAGTGTGCACTGTTTATTCAAGCAAAAGACACAATACCATATCCCCCCCCAAATTTCAGAGCACATTTGAACAATTTAGAACAGCAGAATTGTCATATAACCAATGACAACATTGTTTTATTCCCATCCATTCTATAGAAATCAATGTCAAATATTGTCTGCTATTCTGCCAAAATTGCAATCAGAGGCTGCGCAATTGAGGCAAAAAAGACAAAAGTAGTAGTAACAGTAGTAACAGAAAGGGGAGTGTGGCAGGTTTCACAATGTGGGGATTCTTCTCCTTTCAACAAAAAAGAGTGGGTCAACCTGGTGTGTCCAATTTGACATCTAGTATATACAACTTGATTCCAACGGTTTCTGGTGAGTCGGCAATGTATATTGGGGTGGATACAATAAAAGACAGAGCCAGACTTGCCCACTGATTTGGTAAACCTGCTCCAAACTTGTCTCAGACTGCCTTCATTAGGTTTACAGTGCAGCTAAAAGAAACAGAGTCAACACCTAGAATAGTAAAATACAAGAAAATATGAAAAAAGACTGTTCTTTCATTATGGGAATGAGTGGAGAAACACATCATACGACAACCAGCCAGCCAAAGTGTTAGATCTGTGATATCAATGCCTTGTTACAGTCCCTAGATTGAACTAGTTACTAGAAGGAATATGCAAGTAAAATGTTTTGCAGGCATCTTCATCATTCACTCTCCTCCATTATGTCCTCTTTCTTAGAGTCACATGCTCTTTTGCCTTCTGATGGTCTCTCCCCTTCACTCCCCCTCTTGCCATTCTCTCCATTTTTGAGCTAGAGGAATTAGGCAGAAAAACTAAGCCAAAAGGTATCAGACTAGGCCCCAGAGGAGGAGAGTTTAAGTCTGTTTTCATCCCTCAGCCTCTCTCTCTCCCTCATTCATCTGAGTGTTCTCCATCAAATTCTCAGAGGAAGTGAGGATAATCATGTCTGGGGGTCGCTTTCTATTCAACAGCTCAATTTACTGCAAACCGCTGGTCAGCAGGCTTTAAAGAAGCGAAAGTGAGAGCGATTTAGACACAGAGAGAGAGAGAAAGAATAAGAGAGAGCAGGAGCTGAAGAGTCCCATGAGCGCAATGCTAAAAGACAACTAGACACTCTCCTTCTCCTCCTCCTAAATCACACCATGACCTTTTTTCACCGCCGTTCCCCCTGTCCCCTCTCCATCTTCGATCCATCACTGTAGTCGTTCCCCAGTGGCAGAGTGAGTCACCTTCACTCATCCAGCTTGCGGTGGGACACTCTCACGCACTCCCACACTCCATTACAATACTATTTACATGAGCACTTACAGTAAAACACTCTCGCCAACAGCACAGGCGCCTGCCACGCAACACCCTTATCACCGGCACACCTTACACAGACCCCATTCTCTGCAGCACCAGCACAAATCTCGCCACTATAGACCATTTGCATGAAATAATGCCCATCAGCCCTATGTTTGCCCACCAACCACCCACCCCCTCCCATTTCCCGCCCAGCAGCAGGGCCTGCACCCTGGCTCGCTCAGCTCTCGAAGAGAACAGGCACCCTGCAGGCCTCCTATGAGAGCTCTTAACAGGGCTTAACCTCCATTACACAAACAGCCACCCTGCACTTTATTTCATCAACATTTTCCATGAAGCAAAAAGTCATTTGAATCTATAAACCTGAGAGCCACTTGTTTTTTTTTTCCACACTCATCCCCTCATTCAATTCCGCAGTCATCCAATAAAGCGACTGCCTGCCTCTCAGACGTGCCGTGTTTTCCATATCATTCCATGTTATTGAGGTTGACAGCTGAGATTTCATTAGTTTTTGTTTGTTTCCCTGTCTCTCTCTCTCTCTCTCTCTCTCTTAGCTAAAACGTGAGATATATGTGAATTTCTAACTCAACTCTTGATGGTGCAGTGCTGTGCTGTTGGGTGTGTATGTATAGATCTGAGAAGCTTTGGGCCTTTTACCAGATTAGAATCAACAGAAAAGGATAAACAAATCACTTCTGTCCACTGAAGTGCCTCATCTTTGCAGACTTTTAGCAAAAGAGAGAAAGATAGAGAGAGAAAAACAAGACTACTCTAAACAAATCAAGCAGTTGCAAGAGCAATAGTGCTTCAAGATAATACATGATGTCAGAGTCTTTATTATTTAGGGATTGTTTACTAGGGGGTGTAAGAAAATATATATTGAATTTACTAAAGTTCTACACTATAATATAATACTACACTGATTCTAAAAACACAATGCTTATAGATTTTACATGTAAAGATTGGTGGCAGACAGGCTCATTTGGACCACTGGATAACAGTGTCTTCAGATCCGGCTGACTGATAAAATGTTACATTTTCTTTTACTCAGATTTTGTGTATGATTGTTTTCTCTATTTTATTTGATTTTTTTTTACATTTTCTAAAGAAATTCCTTTCTTACAAGAACTCAGTGCATCATAATAAACTGAATAAGAGCTTTTGCATGGTGCCCATACACAATGGCGATTATTGTTTATCATCATGAACCCACATTATCCTGAGCAGCTTTAGAAGCCTGGTTAACACTAGAGGATTTTGAATCATAACAAATCATAACAAATAAAAAAATAGAAAATAGCATACCTCACAATAATAGCATCAGGTCATCTTAATATCACATTGTTGCACATTTGGACACTGTGTACCTGACAGCCATTGTCACCTGTGCTGTATTTTCAGAAAAGGGCCAAATAAATTTAGAGATACATAATATAACATTAGATTACATTTAATTAAGGACCTGTTTATTTTATTTATGTATAATAAATCGTCTTGTTTACAATATTGCAATATTCTGAATCGTAACTGTCATAACTATAGTATTGTGATACATGATAAATACATAGCACTGCTCTGGACAATCTTTTTAGATTTCTTTTCTGATATGAACATTTGTCGTAAGGGCATAATCAGAAGTAAAAGCTGGCTAATTATAATATAGTGTGCACCAGGCTTTAAAATAAACTTTTTTCTATTTTGGCAGTGACAGACAGCCAGTGTTCAAACACAGCTTTTACTGGGAGCCTCACAGCAGCTTCTCTCTACAGAGAGGTGTAAGTGTAAGCAAAGCAAGCACCTCTCTCTGGCACTGTCGATTAACTCAAAATACTTGACAGCACTTTTGGACAAGTGTGCAATTCAGAAATAGCACATGTTCTCCAATTCATCTGCAGCTACATATCATGTTATCCTTGCATTCAGCTATTAAAGGCTATGGTATCTGTCGGCTCAGGTTTATTTGGTTTAGAAAGTGGTTGTTAGTGGGATATATGGACAGGAGTGGAAAGCCTGACCTCAGTATTTCTAACTGTGTGGTTGACAGTAACGAGCTGCATAGTTTGTCCCTCAATCAAGAGGCTGAACTACAGTGTACAGCTCTCACACTCTGTGTGGGTAGACCACTCCATCCCACTCCAAATCTGAAAACGCTCAGTGTAACCCCATTCTGCCAATGGCCCTTTCTCTTCCGCATCATGTAGTTAATGGCCTGGATGTTCGATACCTTCATGTTGTTTCAATGCAACAGAGCACTTTCCATCAAGGAGACCGAGGTCAGTCATTCTGTTTCGCTCACACTAACCTGCAATTCTCGGACCACCCTCTTGATGAGGTAATTGCCCAGCTCGACCCCCTGCAGGCCAGCCTGTGTGGAGGAGATGGAGTAGAAGATAGCAGTGTTGATCTTCTGCACCTCTTCTATCGCATCCAGAGTTTCAAACTCTCTCACGATGCACTGATGGAAACAACAACAACAAAGAGTTTAGATATAAAGTTAAATATTGTTATATGGCAACATAATTGAATCAAAATTTGATTTGATAAGAGGAACTGGTAAATGCTGAAAATGCATAGCCTAATAATCTATTATTAGTAATCAAAATTAATTAGCCAACTGGAATTAAATCTTCACATAATTACCTAAATAATAGGTATATATGCAATCAAACATAAGCTGAATGATGGTTCTATGATCAAAACAGGGAGTCACATACATTTATTAATCTGCTTTAATTAATTAATCTATTAATTGAAAATGTGATGTAAAGGCTCGAATCCAATTATTTTATTTTAATCAGAATTCTCAGAATTCAGTTATGCAAGTCCCTCTAGTTCCCCAGATCTCTGCCTATTTATGCCAAATTAAAGGCCAGTTTGTGCAGACTACATAACTGCTCAACAACCTCCTACTTTGAAGAGACGAGGTAATTTGACTGATATGCGAATCTCAGAAAAAAAAATCTTGTAGTTGTGGCTGGTTTATTAAGGGTATTCTGATATATAAATGCTGATATATTTTATAGTTTTCAACATTATATCAGTTTTAGGGCACAGTATGGATATTAATTTTAACATCTTAGGTGTGAAGATTTGTGGCTGACCATAGATTTATTTTGTGTTGTGTTATTGCTCAAGCTCTATCTTCAGAACATAAATATTAAAGTAATATTTTTCTAAATTTGATTAAAAGAAAAAAAATCTGTTTGCAGTAATATGGTGCTCCATATTTAAGTCTTTTATCAGATATTAACAAATCCCTTCTGCTTTCTAGTATAGGTCAACAAAGAGTCCATGGTTTCTTACCTGAATGTTATCTGAAATGTCCTGGGTGAGCGCTACATGCAAGACCACCAGAGGTTCTCCAGGCATGGAGGCGTGGGTGAAGGCATAGCAGCGTCTGTAGGGTCCCACTCTGCGCTTAATATCGGTCCAGTTGCGCACTGGATGGACTGCCTCATATCTGTTATAAAAGGTAAAACAAATAGAGTAAAACTTAACAAGAATTTAACCAATGAAAGAAGGTATTTGAGATCTTGTGAGCTAGTTTATGGAACAAAGCTTTGTTCATGAAGAGGTCTTGGATGCCTTCAGCCAGTACTGTAAGTGGATATGTTTAATTCCATTACCAGCTTACATGATTTAACATCAATAATCACTGATTCATCCAACCAGGTTTTGCATTATTATGCAATTACTATAAATCATTCTAGACTCCTACGAGGAGACCTTTGGAGATGTTCCATTTATTTTGGTTAAAAACATGCAAAAAAAAAAAAAAAAAAGCATTTTTACATTGCGGATGTAATCAGTTTTACATTTAAGAACCAAGAAAAGAGCACATTTGAGTAATTTGAGTAATTTATTTAATGGAAAAAATATTCTATAAATAAATATATATACATATTTACATTACATTATTATATTACATTGTATATATCATAACATGAATGGGATCTGGGACGAAACATTTTCAGTATTCAGCATAATGTTTCCAAATGTTCATAAACTAGGGATTAGTGTATCCCAAGTTTTAATAAACACTACTTTTACTATTAATATTATGTGTATTTATTGTAATATCAATGTTTAACTAAGTTAATAAACACTAACAGTCCAGATAAGGAGCTTTTTATGTATCTCATGAAACACTGTGTTGTGTGCATTTCTTACTGGCTGATCTTCTGTAGGAGCTCACAGGGTGACTGCCAGGTGATTCTCTCCAGCCGGAGCAGCCCCACAGAAAACCACTCAGACAGGAGGCTCTTCAGAGTGCTGTTGAGTTCCTGAAACACAAACAGATACACACATAATTACACATTCTAAGCACGTAATATCAAAGACATGTGTCTGTACAGCCAAGTCCAGCACTGAATAGGATGACTAAATAAAGCATTCTGTTATTCGATAAGCCGTATAGAGCCGTATAGAAAAACTAATCAAATCTCCTCTAATACGCCAATGAAAGAGTCCGCTGAAAAGAGCTAATTCAACACGAATTTAATTTTCCTCTGGATTATGTTATATTTGCATGTACCATCTATCGTCTCCTCAGCCGCGTTAATATTTCCGAGACCGTTTCTGATCACATGCTGCCTGGCGTGCCGAGTTTCAGATTTAGACGCGTTTCATTTCTCTGTGCCGGCTGCAGCATTTCAGGCCTGTTTGTTTGCCCTGCAGGTGGTTTTATTAGATGTGCTCCAGGAGAGGAGGCAGAGATCAGAGGTAAACACACCGGCCTTTCAGCAAGGAGCTGTCCCAGTCCTTCACTCAAGCAGCTCAGAGATTTACAGGCCCGTGCTCCAGCACATGGAGACACAGACACACGCGGTCAGAGTATACATGCACCCTCAGGCACAGCTATCAGCAAAATCAGTCTGACCATTTCCTCATCCACACAGGCTCTTTCTGAAGATAACAAGCTGAACAGAAATGCCTCACAATCGATAACCACACACACTTCCACTATAGGACTGTAGCCTAAACTCGCTGAACTGTCCAAACCAGCACACGAGAAACTGCACAACAAACATCTCACCTACTGCTCCGTTTTCTTCTCACATACAACAACAGTCCACTCAGCTTAACAAGTACACTGAGAAGACATTCTCCTCAGTAAGACAGAGAGGTGAGGATATAGGCACACAGAATTTCTGGGCTGAAAACTGATGCTCAAACCAAAAATGTATCATTCACCTACATACATGGGATATAGATCTCTACTTACTGCTGTCCACTTCTGAACTGTGTTCAACATCACTAGGGACAAGACCAGGAGAATGTGACGATTATTATCATTATTTAATTCCACACAATGTCAGTGTCAGAAAATAAGTCAGAATTAATTTTTTTTTTTTTTTTTTTTTTTTATTGCTGTTGCATTTAAGGTGGAACAAAATATTAAACGTGTGTAAGATATAAATGCACTAAAATTGAGATGAGTCTTGTTTAAACCCTTGAACAGGCAGGCTAATAACATTGTGTGGTGGCGCTCGTGACACACCATAGACCCAAGTAAAAGGCGCTTCAACTAAATTGCCCAACCTTTTTGTTTTGTCCAGGCAGTGCTCATCACAATCCATAATAATTTTTAAACAAATGTATGCTATTTATTTTATATACATTACTTACAGCTGCTGTCACTGCCTTATGTTCATTCAATGATGCATTACATTCACTGTAATTACATTACATTTATCTGTTTTTCAAAGGTTTGTAGATGCATCCATCTAGAGAAAACAATTCAACTGTGCAGCTCAACTGGGTCCCCTTAGACCAGGGTTGGAACCACTGGGTTAAAAAATACCTCATTTACCAGTAAATAGATGATGTAAAATGTGGCAGATATTTTACCTAGCATCCCAACTCACAGGCATACAGCAGTGCATGAAGAAAAAAAAAGGAAAGCAGTAAATGAACCTGAGGCATTAAACCCCCAAACAGCAACATTTTCCCCAACAGCAGCAGAAGCGCACCAGCGAGCAGCAGAAGCGCTGCCTAGGAGGAAGAGGAGCACAGGGGACAGCAGGCTATTTCCCACAGCAGCTCAGGTATGGATATAGTCTCCCTCGCTCCACTTTTCTGTCAATCACAGGTCTCGTCTAAGTGCTATCCCTGGCCCGTGGCCCCCCGAACCAGGCACATTTCCACTTAACTTTAAAAATTATCAAACCCACTATGGACAGAGAAATTACTTCTAAGCACTTACTGGATGTTATTCCACTTTGCACGCTAGGGCAGCTGGCAGCACTTAAAATTCTGCACCCAGCACACTTTTCTATTTGCTTACATGGCTGAATTTCCTCCAGGGCCGGAGGTAAATCAAGGAATCACACGCCGATATATGGCATCATGCTCCAGGCCCAAACTTCTAAAACTGCAGCGTTCTCAGCATTTGTGTTTTGTACATGTTCATACCCACATATACACATACACTTAAAAATTTCATCAGACCAGAAACATACCACATGTGCTTTTATCCAACATAAGCAACAAACCTGACAACAAGAACAATTAACACTAGCCCCATATGTTGATTAATCCATCTAAAACTTTTTTTTCACCACAATGTGCTTAAAGTGATGTTCTGCTGCCGTTCTCAGCCTCCAGCGAAAGAGAGATCTAACTTCTTTCCCCTCTCACAAAGCAGCAGCAAGAAAGAGGAAAAGTCCGGGACAAATCTGTACTTCAATAACCTTGCGGCTGATCAAAACTCTTTGAAATCGAGGCTGTGCAGTTCTCAACTCTGGTGACATGACGGAGAGCAGGGCAGGGAAGAGTGAGGAGAACAGATGAAGGAATGAAGTACTGACTTTGATAATTTACCATTTTTCATTAGACTACAGTAGACAAGTAGTGAAACAATCAATTCATTAAGTCAATAAAAGTTAATTCCTTAAAGTATTACAATGCACAGAAGTCAAACTTTAGCTTCACACCACAGTTCAGACCCTAATAGTTTGATTCAAGTTTGGTACAATGTGAGTAAAAAAAACTATTAAATGCGCAAGTCTTTCCTTTTCCTTTTTTTTTTTTTTTTTTTACTTAATTTAAACAGATAGTTGTGCAAGTTCGTTTGTTACACCTAGTGTTGTACAGTGTAAATATGACTATTGTAATACATTTAATTACTGAAATATTTTACCCTGATGCATGTTTTAAATCTATAAGCATAATTAATCCAAACTAGTTGAATGGAGGGCAGTGGATTTTGAATAAAGATTACTCTAGTAAAGGAAAGGTTCTGCATTGCAGTTAGCAGTTCAAATCTGTTGTAGAGCTGCAATTATTATTATTTTTTTATAGTCAAATAATCGTTTGACTATTTTTCAAATTAATCAATTATTCAACAATAATTTATTCCATACCTTCCATCACTGCTTTCAGTGGATACTGTTCCTAGTTTTATTTATTGCTTAAAAACTATAGAAACAGCTAATAGAAGAATAATCTGCTGATTAGAATTGCAGTTATGGAATTGCAGTAACAAATTAAATATTAGACAATGCCAGGATTTGAAGTCAACAAATCTTTATAATCAATATTGTTGATTATGTACACTAACCATCGCAGCCCCACACTATATTTTGAATTTTGTCAAAATACTATGATCAATATGGTACTGTAAAAAAAAGGTGAAATATTGTGCCATAATATATACCATCGCCTGGTCTTTGTATCATTTCCATAAAAAAAGCACTGACAATACACTCTTCAATATAGAGGAAGAACCTTAATATCAAGCCAAAGAACACTTATGTCAAACAAAGGGTTATTCCAAATCATGCAGCTCTATTAATAATATTGACGCTCAAAGGTTTTAAGAGTGCTGAACAGGACACTCTGGTGCAGAACAAGGGAACATAAGTGCCACCAAGGTCACAATGTCAATGCCAAGCACTGGCTGCAGTTCCTCAGCACTGAGCAGTGGAACTGCATTCTCTGGAGTGATGGGATTCCATCAAGCACCTACCATCGCACTGAGTTTGTGAAGCAGAACAAATCATAAAACATCAGGTCCTGACCTCACCAATCAAACGGTCAGAGCAATGTTATCCAGACTTCTCATATGAATAGAGGCTATTACAGCAGTAAAAGGGAAGCCATGATTAGTTTACTTCATGATCTCATATATTCAAACAAAGCAGCATGATCATGCATCTACACAGTTGAGGCCTACAGTACATAAATTCTATAGATTACAGATCTGTTTCTCAGTTATGGATGGGAAATCTCCATTCAAAATGCTTTGCAGTCCAAGACTAGACATAATTCTTAACAAGTCCAATCAGATCACATTAAATTACTGGCTGTAGTGTTTCAGTCATTTAGTGCAGATGCACAGTCTCAACAGAGAGTATAGCTTTCAGGATACTTAACAACAGAACCAAAGCAGAACTTTAAACCCTATTTCATGCTCCCCCAGAATCCCTGAACAACCCAGGCAAAAAAAGGATCAGCAAGTTAAGTGCATATAGCTTTGAACTTGCTGCAAAGCTAAAATGACTTACAGCCACAAAGTCTACGGCCCTTATACTCAACTAGGGGGCACACAGCGTGCACTTATCTCAGGATACACTGCTGCCTTTAAAAATCCATGGGAATGATAGCAATTTTTAACGTGATTATTTTCTCAAAAAAAAAAAAAAAAAATTGTAGAGTCAATCGATTAAAATAATTAACTGGATTAATCATACCTTTTCTTCTACTTAAGACTAGTAGTTTAATCAAGGATATTTAAATGTAAATAAAACAACGTTAGATAGATTATTAAATAATACAAATTATATTTCGATTAGTGGTGTTAATTGCTTATTCACTGTAAAAAGTCACAAAAATATTCAGGGATTAATCATGATTAATATCATAAAGAAAGCATTTTAAATGATGGAACTTTATTATTTATTTATTAAATAACAAACCAAATTTGTTTTGATGTGATTAACCTGCGTTTAAAAACAAAAAAAAAATCCTTAATGCATTAAAGTTTTCAGATTAATCACTTGTGGTAACATTTACAGCACTCATAAAAATAAATCAATGTACACTAGAACTATAAGAGAGAGAGAAAAAAAATATTATTATCAATATTTATATTATTGTTATTATTAAAGTCATATAATTTCTAAAACCACTTAACTTTTAAAATCAAGCTTAACGTTCTAAAACAATACCTGGCCCATTGGTTAGTCTTTTTACATCGTTTTAAAGCTTTGTCTGGTCTGGTCACAATGCCTCAATACTTGGGTTTCTGAATGAGAAACCAAATCAACCTTAAGCCAATGAAACTGGTCTTAAATGGCAAAATTGGATTTCTCAAACTCAGTTTCACTCAGCCCAGTGTGTGAGAGTGTGTGAACATCAAACACAGCTTCAGTCCTGCCCCAGTGCATCTCTGAGTAGCGAAACAGCAGGATGCGTGATACACGGAATAGTCTAGAGTGCTTTAAATCATTTTACAGAGCTTTTGAAGTTCCTTTGATTTCGTCTCTATGTCAATTATGAGTTCAAACGTCTCTATTGACAACGCACCACTTAATCATCCTTCACTTCTGCTTTTTAATGGACCCGTTACGAAAGTTAAGATGTGAGATTTAGCCTGAATCTAAAAACTGAGGTCAAAGAATATATATGAAAATCACACTGTAAATCAATAGACTTATTTTCTTAAGAAATAACCTTGAAAAGTGTGATTTAAATAGCTGCGCAAAAAAATAAAAAATAAAAATAAGGCTGAGCATTTCGGGCTTAGTCTTTACTCAAATTCATAAACAATCAGTGAAAGCAGAAGCTTATAAATATATCTATCCAACAGAACTAAAACTTGGCAGGTAGTTGTATCTACCAGCGAATGTGTGTGTGGTGGCACCTTGGGGACTGGGGGTACAATTTCTTACAATACCAGATTACCTTTAGTGTTCATTACAGGCACTCTGACAGCCCAATGTTACAATAATCAGGTCCTGCAACCAATGGACTTACCTTTGCACTACTCCAACAGGACAATGCTAAATATGCTCACATACTGCTGCCATACCAAGACCTTTCCTTGAGGACACAAATACTACGCCATGACCAGTATCATCGCCAGACCTATCCCTGACTGAAAATGCTGCGATGCTATTGGATGCGCCATCAAGCAATGAAATCAGACACTTCCTTATGGGTGCAACTATTTATTTGCAGAAGAGAGCACATCCAGGACTGAGCCAAATACAACTTTCTGAACATGTATCAGTCATAACATATACAGCAGCACAGACATTTAAAAAAAAAGCATAATCTTAACTACCAAACAAACTGTTGACACAGCACATTAGAAACTTAGAAATCCTTCCTGCAACTACAGCTATCTATAAAGAGGCCAAATAATACCTGGAGGTAAGACGCCAAAGGAAAAAAAAACTAAAAAAGATGCTATGCTGAGCAAGGATTCCTTAGCTGATGAGCCATTAGAATTTCAAGCTTAGGCAACATTCACACACTGGAAATGACCGCTCCATCTCCTCCTGTCCACAGAATTACCAGATATATAGGATACACATTTTGCTGATGCACCATCCACAGTGTCTCACAGAAAAGTTACTGAAAACCCAGATCACTACATCTTCACAACAGTGCAGGAATTATGCCTTAATACCAGCAGGGAAAATGGTCAGAAGAGATAAGCTAACAACTCCCTAACAGGTACTGCCAAAAAATAAGACCTACAGATAAAGCAATGATAAAAAAAAATCATATTAGGTTTTAAACTATATTTAGTGCAGCACAATTATCAGGATAAAATGACTGAGCACAATCTAAGGCTAGGGATAGCTTAGATTTCAACAATAAAAACACCTCTAAACATCTGAATGTATAATATATAAACATATGCAAGCAATTACAGTCAACACTGTGTGAAACTTACCAAAATAAAATTACTTACACAAATAAAATAGCCTGAGTATGTTTCATTTATAATATATATTTCTTGGTCACACTTCTGATCAGTGTGTTCAAGAGCTTTGGATCAGGGGTGCATAAACCTGGTACTGGAGATCTAGGGGCAGTTTCCAGACAGGGATTAACGCCTGACTATGTAACATCTAGTTTTTATCCAGCACACTGAATCCAGGTAATGAGGGCCTTCAAGCGCATTGAAATATTATATCTGTCGTATTTGCTGTATCTTATCTCTTCAGAGTTGTACAAACTTGCTAAAATATGCTGGATGTACTAAGACATCCTGCTGAGGTTCTTTAGGTCTTTTTCAACCAGATTCTAACCTTTTTTTTGTTGCATCTTTTAACTGGGTTGGGTTGGGTAGCCGAGTTTAACGCCACATCAGCTCGTCGGCTATTTCGCGGCAGGAAAGGTACTGTCTAATCACAAGGTTCTACGATCTAAGCCATCGCAAGGCAGACAGACACAGACAGACACACAGACACATTCACTCACACACTCACACCTAAGGGGCAATTTCAATCAAGTTCCAATTAGCCTGAACGTGCCGTCTTTGGACTGTGGGAGGAAACCGGAGAACCCGGAGGAAACCCACGCAGACACGGGGAGAACGTGCAAACTCCACACAGAAAGACCCGGGTCGCCCCAGCCGGGAATCGAACCCAGGCCGTCTTGCTGTGAGGCGGAAGTGCTACCCACCGCGCCGCCCCCATCTTTTAACTGCAGTAACTAAATCTTTAATGGAGTGTGGATTCAAGCTACTTAAAAAACAAAATAAAGAAATAAATCAAAATAAGTAGAGTGGTTACTTTTCTCTCTCACACCAGTACTTACAATTAGTGCAGAGTGATATGGCCAAAATGTATGTAATGATATGCATCTTAATTTTGGTCGATACAATATAATTCAGATATCATCAATATGAACATTGCAAAAGCCCCCTTGGTGTAACAAAGAGTTAATACTCTTTCATGCATAGTACAGTGATTTTAGGACTGGGAAGTAAAAATGAATTAATCTGGTTAATGTAAACATGTAAAGAACTCTATGTGTCAGTGATTTCCATATTTTGCACTTTTCTCAACGGAAATACAAGGACACTATGTTTGCGCCGTGTTTAATATAAAAGCTGCATGTAGGGTTTAAATGCTGTTTATTTACAAATGTTTACAAATACAAAAAATGAAAAATGTTATGTAGGACCTAAAAATCATAATCAAAATTACGAATTGCTCATATATATGAAGAATATTTAGATATATATATTCATTATACTTATATTGCTGCACCTAATCTAATTTAACAAATTTTTTTACACTCTCTGTAATGAACTGTACAGTTGGGTCAATGTTCATACTGGTGATATCCTCAATAGGCATATTGTCGATATGATTAAAAAAAAAAATGTAATACAATATGATCAAATATCAATATATTGTCCAGCTCTACTTGTAATAGCAGACATAAAGGATATAGTTAACTCTAATAACTTGCTTTAGTACATGGATAACTTGCATTCCATACATGTAGGAGTAAATTCAGGCCTGGCTATTTACAGCCCACCTCGTGATTGAGTAAGAACACAGGGTTTAGCCATGAAGTAGGGCAAAAGTCACCCTCTTTACTGGGTGAGGGTGTTATTTACACCCCCCTCCTCTCAGTGTAGCTCAGTGTTGTAATGGAAACCAATGCCTATGTGGGTGAAGGGCGACTCTGACGTCATCAAAAAGCTTCCAAGCACCTGATGAAATTCCAGACACCAGAAAAGGCATTACTATTAAAATCACCTCAACATACGACTAAACTAAATATACACTATCAGCAGCCAGGTCACAGAGGACACTGCTGCATGTGTTAGCTAGCAGTTAGTAGTGTATTTACCCTCATGTAGGGACTGTCAGTGATCTTAGAAGACGTAAGACCAAGCAGATCTGCACGCAGGTCCACCAGAAACTTCACTCCCCCTTCTACTCTGCTTATATGGCCGAGTAAATGTCTGTATCTGGGGGTTAAACTGTAGCGCAGCCGGTCCTCCGCCTGCAGCACTGTGGCCGAGTCCCTCAGCTGCGTGTCCAGCAGCTTCACAGCCAGCTCCGAGACACCCCGGTGGTCCACTCCGTACTCCCTAGCCAGCTTGTCCAGAAGCGTGTGTTTTCCCTCCTTGTCCAGCTTCCTGTAGAAGTACATGAACTCCAGGCTGCTGGAGTCTGGCGGCGGGGGGGACTTGTCTCTGGTCTCGTATGTGGGCAAAGGAACCACCGTCCTGCGCAGGATCTCCTCCATGCTCCTCATATCGCCGCCGTTCAGCTGAGCCGAGGAGCACCGTGGCCGAGCACCTCCACACTGCCTCCCTCTGAGGCTCTGCACGCTCCTCAAAACACACCAGTGACGCCAAGCCCGCAGAGGAATGTTCAACCGGGCAGGAGGCATCCTTAACCCCGCTCACCAGATCCAGCACAGAACCAAAATAAACCCCTGACCTCTAGCAACACAGCGCTGATCACTTCCGGTGTCTTAAAGAGACAGAGCGACTTTCAACACTGCTCAGTTTCACCAGTTTTTTTCCAACAGGACAATGCTAAATATATGCTAAATTTTTTCAGCAGTTTAAATCAGGTTTTAAAAAGATTCGAATCTTTTGAAATAGAAGTTCAAATCAGTTAAAAAAATTAGATGAGTATTTTAAATAGTAGTTCAAATTAGTTAAAAAAAACTTTTAAAATAGAAGTTCAAATCATTATTTTAGGATTCAACTCTTTTAAAATAGCAGTTCAAATCAGTTTTTAGAAAGATTACAATATTTCAAATAGTAGTTCAAATTGGTTTAAAAAAGAATCGTTTAAAATAGTAGTTCAAATCGGTTTAAAAAAAGAATCGTTTAAAATAGTAGTTCAAATCGGTTTTAAAAAGAATCGTTTAAAATAGTAGTTCAAATTAGTTTTCAAAAAGATTTTAATTGTTTAAATAGTAATTCAAATCAGTTAAAAATATATTTTAAAATAGTAGTTCAAATTAGTTTTCAAAAAGATTAAATCTTTTGAAATAGAAGTTCAAATTAGTATTTAAAAATATTTAAATATTCAAATCAGTCTAACACAATCTTTCAAAATAAACGCTAAATCAGTTTTTAAAAAAAGATTCGAATAAAAATAGTAGTAGATTTAAATAGTAGTTTAAATCAGTTTAAAATATATAATATTTAAAAAAGAGAAGTTCAAATCAGTGATCAATCTTTTTAAATATAAGTTCAAATCTGTTTTCAAAATTATTCCAATCTTTAAAATAGTAGTTCAAATTAGTTTTCAAAAATATTTTTTTAAAGATCAAATTATAAAAAAAGATTCCAATATTCTAATTAGTGGTACTAAAAAGATCCAATTATTTTAAAATAGTATTTACCATTTACCATGTAAACCGCTAGAGGAAGCCCGCGAGCCCTCAATGTATGGGGTAAAAAATTAAATTTAATAATTTTTAATTTATTTAATTAATTTATTTATTTTATTCAGATTTATCTATTCTTTTAAGCTCACCTTTCACCTTTGCCACCCCCCGCAATTCCATCAGACGCCACTGGGGGAGCGCGCCTCCTTTTCTGGAGTCAGTGAGGAGAATTATCAAAGCTCCGACCAATCAGAACGCTCGGTTTCGCGTCTGGGAGTTGAGCGTTGTTGGTGAGTGTTGAGCAGCACGTGGTGTAAAAATCATATTATGTTGTTAACTATACCCTGGATAAGAGAATGCAGGATTTCTGCGGCTCATTTAATACTAAATTAAGTTTTTAGAGATACGTCAGCTCATATTCTCATATTCTGAACAATCACATCTACATTAGAGATATATTAGAACTGTTAAGCTGTTAACAACAGCATGGTGACGATGCTGTGCACGCTAGTTATGGTTAACCAGGTTAGCCAGCTGAGTGTCATTATGTTCGCTTTTAAACGTTACTGTAGTTATTTAGCTAGTTATGTTGGACTGAATATTTTGTAACGTTATATAGATCATGTATTAGACATTTTTATGTGAAGGATGGAGAGTTGTGAGCTAGTAATGTTAATTATACTTAGTAAGCTACTCTAAGCTACATATTTTTTGTTTGTATGCCAGTACTAGCTAGATACACTTTCTATATGGCCTTGTCAGTGGGAAAAACTCTATTCCAATTGTAGTATAGGCTAGCCCATACCTTCCAATTAATGCAGTCACCTGGCTAGAGGTATTGCCAGCAGAACAGAACTCTTGGGACCAAATGAGCTAAGCCTTAACCTGTTGGCACCTAAGGACAATATGTTAAATGTCTGCTATGGCTCAGTGGGGTATAAACCCCCTCAGCATTGAGCTGTGGGGCAGTGGAACTGTGTTCTCTGGAATGATGGAGTTCCATCCAGTACTTTTGGGGTGATTTAGGGAGTTGTTAATACTGTGGATTAAATCGTCCTGAACATCTTGACTAATCTAATGAGTGTACCACTGAATGCAATCAGATCCCCAGAGTGAATCATTACTATGGCCAAGCTGGTTACCATCCATTATAGCAGAAAGAATTACGTAACACTTATATTTTAATATTATTTTACTTAACTATTAACTTTTATCAGTTGTTTGTATTATAAATCTTGGATTAACCATAGTTTATAGGGTTGGATTTCCAGACAGGGATTATGCCTAGTCCCAATGTAAAATCTCTGTTCACAGTGCTGAATAATCCAAGACTAGGCTTAATCCCTGTCTGCAAAACCGGCCCTAAATGTGATTCATTCAATATTAAAGAGACAGTGGATTGTCTAGTGGTTGCTAGTCCTAAGGGAGGGACCCTCTCTATTTTAAACAATCTCAGCATCAGTACTCTAACAAAACTTAACTTCCATATTATGTTTGGATAATATTATTTTAATCAGGAGTGCTCTAATTTCAGGAACCACAGATGTAGAGCCTTTGATTTAAGGTTTTATCTGAGCCTTGTAAACATAGTAAACATAAAGTCGAATAAATGTGTGCTGTCTTACAACTTTGTGTGAATGTTGGCAGGTAAAATTAGTACTCAAACTAAGGACATGTTGGTTTTCCATCAGCACTGCTTTTTCTAAATACTATGCTCTGTTTTGTGTCCAGTTTTAGCTGTGTGTGTTTTTAAGAGACTGTGTCTGGCATCTGACTGGAGCGATGGCGAAAGAGGGCAAAGAAGGGAAGTCCAAACTGAAGAAAAACAAGAAGAAAGGCGCAAGCAATGACCATTCCAATGGAGATGTTCTACGGTTGGTAGCAAACTTTGATTGTTGGAAAAATTAGATTTTTACTACTACTGCACAGTATTGGAAAAAAAATACTTTGTAATGTTTTTTTTGTTCGGCATAGTATATTGCGAATTTCTAAAGCAAATTTTGCCTGCCGTCAATGATTCAGCGTGTCAAGATATTAATCTTGAAATCTGTGCATTATTGCGTTGGGCTGAGTGCCACCCAACCACTGAGGACAAATTTGTATTGCAAATCTCTCTCTCTCTCTCTCTCTCTCTCTTTCTCTCTGTATCTCTCTCTGTATCTCTCTCTCTCTCTCTCTCTCTCTCTCTCTGTTTACACTGTGTAAATGAAGCACATGCACATACACGTGCACATGCGTGAAGTTTTTCTTCTTTGCCAGAATCACAGGAGCTACTATGGTGTTCCAACTAGGCTCACAGAGAACACACTCTGTCCAGGGGAACGTATTTGCTTTGTGCCCTTGTTTTTTTTTTTTTTTTTTTCTTCCCAGACTTTCTAATAATTTAATTACGGCTGCATTTTCCCTTCTTTTTACGCTCATTGTTTTCCTTTTTACTGCTTTGGACCAAATCTGGGATAAAAAATTCCGAATCAATGCTCAGTATTTTGAACTGTCTAAATGTTCTTTTTGCATCTCAAAATGTAAAAGGCCCTTGGCTCCTCTTGATGTGGCACACTTTGTATTCCATACTCCGCTCAGTGTAATATTTGTTATTCAAGTGAAAGTAACCAGAAGTTAATAGCATCACAAACAACAGCTGTGCATTATTATACACAACGCTACGTTTCGCAGCAGAAAAACGCCTTCCGTGTTGGAGCCAAAAGATGGAGACAAATTAAGCTTCTGAATAAATGATCTGCACCAGCAATCGTTCATCTAACCAAGTGTGAAGTGAGTGGGTGGGAGCTTGCCTTCATTATTGGGCGCGTTGTATTTCATCTTTTTTTATGAATAAATTAATTTCCCATGATATCTGATGTGTTATATGGACAGGAGAACGTGGGCATAGCCATCCGTCTCTGGCGTTTGTAATTAATCAGTCGAAAGGGAGAAGAATAGACACCTGTAACTGTTACTGACAGCAGCCTCTTGTGACGAGGCCTGCTGGCTTGCTGTCTCACACTCCAGTGAGCCAGCCTGGGTTTGTCTGTATTCGTCTCTACTATTTGTGTTGTTCACCAGCATGTCCTCTTCAGCCCTCACCTCCTTTGTTCTAACCCTCGTTAATTGTTTAACATCTTTCTTCTTCTGTAGTGGGAAATCCGATAAGGCCAAGGCCAAAACCACAGAGAAGTCTCAGCTGGGACAGAAGGGGACAAAGCAGCAGAAGGTACTTCTTCACTGTCACTAGCAGCTCCTCTTCTTTCTACCTCAGGGAGAAGGACTTCAAGTTCAGCTTAATTAAGAGGCCCAATTACCTTTTCTATGACTGCCCGTTTATCATAGTTGGTCTTTGAGCTCCTTTATTGGTGTTGGACGCACAGAACAGTCTGGCCTTTTATTCAGTTATTAGTTAAACACTGATACTCTGGCCTTGATCCTATTCAGAAGTATTTCATAAGCTGTCAATATGAGCAGTAAGTTCTCTCCCTTATGTAAGAGTCCTTTTATGCTGTCATATCCAGTGAGATATTTTTTGCTTTATGAAAACGACACCATGTTCGCTCATCTTGGCAGCTGGCTTGGCTCATATGATCTGCTGGCTCTGCCAAACAGTCTGAGTGCTCCAGTGCTCCTTTGAGTGTGTCTGTAATGAGCCTGGACACAAGAAAACGCCGCCTCTGTCTATGTTACCTGTAACCGGCTTTTTCCTGCCAGCTTAATGGACAGTCTAGAGTCTTATCTGTGCAGAAGGGTTTTGTTTGTTTCTGCGTGTTCATGCCCTGCTCAATTTTTAACCTTTCACTGTGGAAGTTGACTCAAGGTACTCACTCTCTTAAGCTAGGTCAGGTTTGATGGTTTTGCTCTTAAGTTCAAAGCTTTTGAAAGTTTTGTAGATTACACTTCTGAGTTGTTATATTGTTTTTCTTTGAAATATTCACTTTTTGACTATTTCCTATTTTATGCCAATCATAAATTGACAATTGAATTGTAGAAAATTTAAATCTGACCTCTTTAAAGAGCAGTAAGCTTTGTAATTCGCACATTGGAAATGGATTATAAATAATAATAAATAATACCAGTAAAATCATGAATTTCAAACAAAGTCAGCATACCAGCCCATATTCATGCACTAAACATTTTGTGGTTTCTTTGTTTTTTTGATGGTGCAGAATCTTGGTAAATGATGTTGTTTACAAAACTGAAAGGTTTGCAGACATTTCTTTCTACTGAATGTGTAAGACGGTTGCACACTATTTTTCATTTATTTTGTTGCAATAGTATATTCTTGAGTTAATCGAATACTTTATTCTAAATGTCGTGTCAGACGGTCTCAGTAAGGTGTAGCAGATCTAAATTATCTTCACTGTTAGACTTCAAAAGCAGCAGAGTGTTTATTTATGCAGGAAATGTGTTAAAATTAGGTTGTCAGAACAGATGTTATGATTAAAGTCCATCATGACACATTAGAGTCTGCCTTAGTATAAAACTGGCTCTCAGCAGATTTCACGTTCATCAGAAAGAAAAAAGAAGCGAGTAAAGACAGGAAAGCAGAGGGGAATAGAGTGAGAGAATAATGTCATTTCTAAAATAGGGCACAATGTGGACATTTTTGACAACAGTGCTGGATGTTGCTATGCAAAAGGTAGGATAATTATTTCTTATTATTTCTCTTAGTTTTTGTTAGTTATTTATTATTGTGACTTTAAAATAAAGTAATTCTAATTGTGTTTACATGCAATAATTAATAATGTGGTTATTTCACAGTCAGCCTAAACACCAGGTTCACCAGTATCATCAACAATGAGGAGCATCACACTGTTTAATTACACTAACTTGCCATAAGTCATGGGAAAGCAGTAATAAAATGAATAGAGTTGTTATCTGAGAACACAGCTTTTGGAACAGGTTTAGGTGTTATCTTGTACAAGAGAGACATGATAGTGGTTGCCAGGACAATGAATGTAACATTCCAGTTCTGAAGTTTTGTGGGTATTTACCATTCCTTGATCCACAGTGTCATCTGTGTACTGGGAATATGTTATAGAAATCATTACCACCCACAGTGGACAGCTCAGTGGGAGGTAATGATTGAGTGGACTTGGTTGCTTGGTGGACATGGTGGACAATTCTTGCCAGATGCCGTCAATGCTGTTCACTATGGACGTCATTTTATAGCGTATTCCTGGTACACGTCACATTATTAGGGCTGGGTATTAAAATGTAATAAAAAAAGGCACTGACTGAAAGGTCTAAAAACAAAATGTGTTGCCTGTTTCCGATACTCGTGCTGTCTCTTGCTAACTCAGGCTGTCTTTCTTACTCGCCCTGTCTCTTCATCTCTCTCTCTCCTGAGATATTATAATGCGGTAAAAAAGCTCTAGTCTTCCTGACCTAAACCACACTACACTATTATTACTGCCCCCCTCACAAAATACAAGAAACTTGCAGCATTCAAAAAATGAATCATGATTATAATTATTTTTTTAATGATTGACACCACTAAAATAATTTTATTTTGTCAATGTAATGCTTAAAATAACTTTTAAACTGAAATGCATAAAGAAATATGCATATGAAACATTTTTGTAGTTTAACCACAAGCAATGATTTTTGTTCCTAATAAAGTGCCACAAACATGCTCACTGTTTGTTCCTACAAGATCCAGAAAGATGATGAGATTACTCATGTCGGCTGTTAAATAAATACACTGTGTAATAATTTTTTCGTTACAATTTAAAAAAGGTATCGAAAAAAAGTATTGTTTGGATATCGGTACAGAAATAAAAGTACAATATACAGTTATCGAAAATTTCAAAATGATACCCAGCCCTAGACATTTTAAAATGGAATGTCCCATCCATCTGACACCCACTACATCAGGCCTTGCTCTAATTAACTTCTGTCTTGCTGTGAGCATGCTGACCAGTGTTTAACTTCGCTCACAAGATAGTACCTCACTATGTCTACAGGTGTGAGCATTTCCAAGCTGTAGTCTCCTAAAGTAACCTTTCATAATCAATATACAAACTGCAGTGGTACTGACTTGGCATGGTGTATGTGTATGAATGTGTGAATTGTGAATTTTTTATTCTTTAATGCATGTTGTGTTTCTGTTTATTTCGTTCTTCTTCAGGTGAAAACAGAAGAAGAGAGCACAGAGTTTGAAATACCTGAAGACCCAAGGTACTAAACATTTTCTCCTCCGTCTGCATCTCCTTCAGTTCTGTCCGTAATTCAGCATCATGCTGTGTTTCTCTCTGCTCTGAAGCTAGAGCTGATTCTAGGTGCAGGCTGATCTGGAGCTGTCCCAGTAGCCAGCAGCTGCACTTGGAAAGCAGCTGGAATCCACTTATGATTGAATTGCAGTCACACTTTTTCGTGCCTTTGAGGTTGATGGAAATTAACTCTGATGATTTGGATGTCCGCAATTGTGGACAATATCCGGTGTGATTGTGCGACTGTATTGGCTGGCTGTCTTTCAGGAAATTAATTTCTTTATTGGAAGGAAATCTGTGGTGTGTCAGGAAAGCTATATGTGATAATCCTCTCGGCTGATGAGATGAGCCGTGCTGGAACGAGGGGGAGGAGGAGGATGTCCACCACACATTACATCACGCCTTTCATTTGACTGCTTGCTCCAGTTGCTTTCTCTCTGTCAGGTTCCTCACAATCTTTCTCTCTCTCTCTCTCTCTCTCTCTTTCCTCTCTCCTCTCTCCTCTCTCTTCTCTCTCTTCTCCCTCTTTCTCTCTCTTCTTTGTTGTCTCTTGCTCACTTATTCTTTGACTCTTGATCTTTCACCCTACCTCTTGCTTACTTTCTCTCCCTCTCTCTATCCCTCTTCTTCTTTCTGCATCTTTCACTCTCTCGTTTACTCAGATTCTAACTCTCAGTACTTCTCACTTTATCTCTAGCATTTTTCCACTCTCTTGCATTCTCTTTCAGGTGTCCTTATGTTTTAGCTCTCAGTCCCTTATTAATTTTATCGCTATAATTTTTCATTAATTTCTTTCTCTGATATTACTATTATTCTGCTTTCTCTCTTTTATGTTTTACACTTTATTGCTCTCCTTTATTCTCTCTCTACTGTTCTCTCCTCCTTGCTTACTACTTGTCTCACTCCCTCAATTCCTCACATTCTTGCTTACTCTTAGTTTTCTTACCTCACCACAGTTTCTTGCTCTCTCATTCTGTCACTGTTGCTAATGCATTCATCCTTTCTTACGGTCTTTCTTACATTCTCTTTTGCTCTCTAAACTTTGTCTACTTTATTCTGTGTTGTATGTTTGGTTTCTCTCTTTGCTCGCTATATCTGAATCTCTCTCTCTCTCTCCCTCTCTCTCTCTCTCTCTCTCTCTCTTCATTACTTGTTCCTTTATTCTTTCTTGCTTTGACACTGATTCTCAGTGTCTCCCACAGGTTTTCTTTTAGTCATTTTCTCTCTCATTCTCTTGTTCATTTTTTCTTGCCTGCTTACTCCCGCACTTTCTCACAGTTTCCCACTCTTTCAATCTCTGTTTTTCACTCTATTTCTCAGGCTCTCAGTCTTTCTCGTTTATCTCTCTCACTTTGCCTTTGACTATGGCCTCTATTTTTTCTCATGTCGCGCCATCTTACTTTTTTCTATATCGCTGTCTTTCTCACTGTTGCTTTCTCTCTTTGTTGCACGGGTTGTTTCTCTCTCATTCTCTTGCTTTCTCTTTTTCTCATACTTTTGCTTTTGTTCTTTTCCTTAATTCTCTTGCTTCCTCTTTTTTAGGCTCGTGCTTTTGCCCTTTTTCTCTCTGTTTATTATGCCCTTATACTCTTTTTCTTCTCTCGCTTGTCCTGTTTATCTCATTTACCCAATTGCCTCATACTGTCCTTAATATACACAGTGATGGTATTCCTCTTTAATCATTAGAACAGATTAATCAGATGGTTTTTTTTTTGTAAATCAGACCCTGCTGGTGGTTTGCCAGAGGGAGGGTGATTGTCAGGAAGGGGGTCAGATGTTAAAATGATAACACTACTGAAGTGTTACTTCTCACTTATTCTGTCTGAAAAGAGATGTGTGATTGAGTGGAACAGGATGCTGTTTTGGTTCTTATGATTAATTTATTTGATTCAGTCGGCCCCCCTTTCATGTGGGCCAGGCTGTGTGACGATCGAAGCCTGAGTTTCTACAATTATTCCGGCATCTAATTGCTGTAATTATATAATTATCATCAGTAGCGATTAAGCAATATTGTGTAATTGCTGTAATTATGTCCTTGCCATCGGACAATGAACGCTTGTCTTTTAGTTTTTAAGTTGAGAACTTGAAGGACCCCTAATGAGTGTTTTCTACTTCATTTTTCTCCCCCCCCTTCTCGCTCTCTCTCTCTCTCTCTTGTTTGCTCTTGCTCTCTCTTTCTGATTTTTTTTCCAGGTTCCAGCTAAGTGTGAAGGAGGAGGCAGGTGATAGTGACTTTGTAACAGAAAAGAAGGGGAAGAAAAGGAAAAGGAAGAGAGAGTCTGTTTCTGGTTCTTCTTCAGGACCTTCTGTGTAAGTAAAGCAGAAGTGGTGCTAAGGACTATAAAACGAATGGATGCACCCCAATAATACCTAGTTTTTGACTAAAATGTATACAGTATGGATTCAAGTATGGATTCAGTATGGATTTAATACATTATGTTTTTGTTCATTTTTGAAATACTTTGCAAAGGTAGAGAGCAATTATAACCAATAAACCTACCAGAACACTCTGTTTTAAAAATGAATGTATTAGTCATGGGGAGTGGTCATGCCAGTACACTGAAGTACCAGTCATTATAAGTAATGAAATACCAGAAATACCACTGTATTCAATTTAAATTAAAAAAGCTTAGGGAAGCTTAAATGAGCTTTTTAATAAAATAATAATAACAAATAATATATATATTTTTTTGTTTTATGCCTCACAGGCCACAGAAGAAGAAGAGGGTGACAGAAGAGGACGAGGGAACCTCTGGTGCTGAAAAAAAGAAGACAAAAAAGAAAAAAGAAAAAGAGAAGGTATGCTCCTCTACTCAGCAGGGTAGCAGTGTGTTAGAAAGAGACGAAGAGTCACGGACCGCTGAATAGCTGGTAATGGATGTGAGAAGAAGAAAATATCTGTGAAGATTATAAAGTCTCCAGATTTTAGCCATGGACTTAAACCTGAATAATTGAATTTGTCACGAATGAGTGTCTAACACTGATGTTGAAATACGCTTTTATCCTGCTATTATATCGATTGTCAGACATTCTGTAGATCAATTTGTAGAAAATAGCTTAATTTTATTCCATGACATTTTTCATTACATTTTGAAGACAATACTTATTTCTAAAGTGACTGCTACACTTTTTCCATCTTTTATTTTACAGCTTTTTGTTTATAACCCATTTTTGACTAACCTTTTTGACTCCCACCCCCCCAATGAAATTGGTTTAAAAGACTTTCATCAAAATAACAAAAGTCTCTGATTGCCTATTCTTAAGAACAGTAATCTTCTGCACAGTTGTGAGCACTTTTTTCTCGTTCACTACTTTTTGAAGTGGTACAAGGTGTTCAACATCAGGGCAAAGTGGTTATTTTCGTTTTATTGTTTCCTGTTTTTTTAGATTTATCAAAAGGCTTTACAGAAATTTAGAGAAACTAATGTGCCTTGTACTGCTGACAAATAGTTGTTCTTTCTGCTTGTCAATAATAAAGCACATTGTATATTATTTTTCTACACTGTAGCAAAGTTAAAGTTAGCTAAAGTTAAAGTTCTTTTTATTTTGATGCGGAAAATGATCTTCTTTTAAAAATCTGCATTTTCATTTTATGTATGACTTGAAAGTGTTCCTGAGTAATCTGAATTCCTTAATTAAGCAATAATTGCTATAGTGCTATAACATGTAATATTGGCACTGCAGTTTGATTATCAATGTTTATTGAAAGATTTTGAGTTAAAGAGGAGGAAAAAAATACGATCTGTTTGGTTATAAAATCTCTGCGATTTAAAATAGTTCCATTGCTGCTCTGTTTGTAGCTCTTTGTAGCACTGTTTGGCTTGTAAGTGCTGCATCATTGCTAGGATACCTGTATGTGGCGGAGTAATACATGGAGAGCTTATAGATAGTGGCACTCACAGAATGCCTCTTAGCCAATCACATCGCAGGGTCCGAACTCACTGTGGTATAATTTAAAATATAGAATGATATTACAGTTAGAGAACCTCTTCTTCTCGTTAATATTTTTAGGCATTTTGAGCCTAAAAATCCTGGAAGGTATAGCATTTTTATGTAGATTGAAAATGAAGACATGAAGCACCAACAGTTTTGTGTTAATTTTCTTGCCAAGCTCTAATTATATTCTGCTATTCTGCCACTATTAAATCACAAAACTGTAAGAATAAGGACTGTTGGTGTTTTAATTCTTTCAGAAGGTCAAAAAGGAAGAGGGTGAGAAGCCAGTCACAAAAAAGAAGAAAACAAAGGAAGAGATTGAGGCTTCCAGAGCCCTTAAAATCAAAAAGAAAGAGGAAGAGGAGCAACAGCGATGGCGCTGGTAATGTATTTGTTATTGTAGACTCCTTCATATGCAGAAGACAAATGTATTTCAAGTTGGCTTCAATAATCAGTGACTTAGCACCTATCCTTTATACCGTGATTGCCTTCCCTGGTCTTGGAGGCCCCCTGTCCTGCATATTTTAGTGGTTTCCAGCTACAACACACCACCCATAACTCAGGATTGGCTCGTTAATTGATTAGCTGAATCATGTGTTGGGAGCAGCACAAGCTCTAAAAGATGCAGACAAGGTTCATTCAGAATCAGGTTTGGAGACCAGTGCTGTAGGATTATCTGCAAAGAAAAAAAAAACAAATCAAGTTTTACTTTACCCAGATGCAGTCAATCAGCCCAAGACATGTTTGATATCTGAGGTTTGAAACGTAAGTTTGGAACAGGTGATGCTAGTTTAACACTGCTAACACTAAACTTGGGGTACATACTCACCACAAAACATATATAAACAGAGTCAAAAGAAATACAGCATTAGTTTGGCACAGATAAATCAATATGGTTTAGGGTGCTGTTAGAAAGTTTAAGGGGGTATGATTTAATTTCATTTATAAAAAGCAAATAATGTTTGCAGAGCTTAATGAAAGTCTAGTTTTTATGTTTAATAGGGGTAAAAAAAATCTTGGCACCTTACGATTCTATTTGATTATGATTCAGAGGTCTGTGATACGATTATAAAGAAATTATCGATGCATCTTTATGCATCTGTTTCTTTTTTCCTTTTTTTTTAAACAAGCAATGCAGTTACAGGGAATGCAGAAACAAGAAGGTGATTATAATGTTATGCAGTGCAATGTATATATGTGGCTGATCTGTTTTGGATCTGCCTGTAAGTGAAGTATTCATAATTATATATATATATATATTAGAACTATATATAATAGAAAGTAACACATTTTAATAGGCTTCGTAATGCTTTATATATGCACAGAGAAATAGGTTCCCAGAGTGGCTTACCTGATATTTAAGTACAAGTAAATTTGAAGAATTTACATAAAAATAAATGTAATACCACAAGGAGAACAACAGTAGTAAGCATTTTTTTATTTGACATTTATTAAAACAGAAGTGAAATAATCCAGGGTAATGCAGGTTTATTAAAAACTCTGCTGTTACACTTTTGCACTTTTGAGTTTCATCATCGTATAGAAAATTGATTTGTCATTTGTGAATTGAGATGCATCTAAGAATCAAAAAATTCCCCAATCCGTATTGTTTAAATAAAATCTGTTTTTGGTGTTCTGTTTAATTTTTTAATCAGGTCATTAAATATTTTTGACATATGTTTTAATTTAATCATTTTTTAAGTGTGATGTTTATTAGCAGCATTAACTTAGCAGATCTTCCATTCTAAACTTTAGAAGCACTTGTCAGGTATGAAAAATAAGAGTGCTGTTTGACTCCTTTTGGGGTTAGTGATGAATCATGATCATTTTAGATGTCATATTGTTTATACAAGATGATCAGCTTCTGAAATAAAAATACTTTCTTTTCTGTGTATGTTCTTTTCAGCATGGTTGCGTTGGTTTCCATTGTTTAATGGAAAATTCAAGAAGTGTATTTCTGCTCTGTGCAGTCAAAATGCACTCTTTGTTCCTGCAGGTGGGAGGAGGAGAAGTATGAAGATGGTGTCAAATGGAAGTTTCTGGAACACAAAGGACCATATTTCCCGCCCGAATATCAGCCTCTTCCAGACAATGTCAGGTTCTACTATGATGGTACGTGTTTTATGTCTGTGTCCAAGAAAGTGCCAGCTTCTGAAGTCGCTTAAACTTATTTTCTCAAACAAGGTGGGTGCTGGTTAAAGCCCGGAGCAGAGGAGGACACTTGGCGAAGAACACTTTGTGAAAGCTTCGAAGACACATTGAGAATAGCTTTACATTTTTGTGAAATCCTCTTTTTTTCACCTTTCCCCCCACTTCATCTCTCTCTGCCTGGGCACGGAGCCCAGCTCTGGGCCAGCAACGTCCACCGTCTGGGTCAGCGGGCCTCTGGAGAGAACATAGAGGAGCCTCTAATCGTTTTCCTTTAGCTGCATCTGTTAATATCCACTCTGCAATGAAAAGAAGAGACCCCTCTTTTAAAGTATGAGGCCACGCCGCGGGGCAGAGCCCATTCATCTTGCTGGAGCAAAAAGCCTAGCCTCAGAAAACATTTAGGTTTTTCAGGCTCTAACCCCTCTCAGTGTTTAGATGGAGGTTTGATTATAGCTGCTAGAGAAGCAGCTCCCCAGAATGCATTTAAACAGATTTACTCTCTCCCTGCATCTCTACTCTGAGCGTTTCCTGAGTTCGTCCTGCGGGATGGCGCCCGCTTGCTGACTCATGCTTGTTTTGTTGAAAGTAAACCCTCACACGCTCATTGATCAGACTAGAATAAGACATGATGAATGAGCGATGGAGGGTTGTGTAGCTCCTGCTTTCACACTACTGCTGCAGCAATGTAGCAGGTAGTGCCTGGCAACAAGTAAATGGAGAGTTTAAATTCTGCAAAATTAAATTCAGTAACTTAGTTGAATTGCATTTAAATGACATCTTTTGCCAATTCCCATGTTAGGAGTGTGATGCTACCTGTATACATACTGAATCCTCACTATACAAATCAAATCAAAATTGTCAATACAGAACCTTTTACAACCGATGTTGTTGCAAAGCAGCTTTACAGAAATTTGGCAGCTGGAGAGAGAATCAGACAAAACATTAAACGTACAAAACAGAACCCCCAGTGAGCAACAGAGCCAAAATAGAAACTCCCTCAGAGCTGGAGGAACAATAAATCTTCGGAGGAACCAAGGCTCACATGTACTTTGTACTATCACTTGTACTTTCTATGCTAATATATAAGGGGGACCCATCCTCCTCTGGTCAATCAACCTGTAAATGAATGTTTTAAAGTCATAATACATCCATATAGGTCAAACATATTCAGGTGAATAGCCACACCGTCAGTGGACACAGTTAGAAAGTTTTTTATCTAAAGTGTATATAATGGATGACATATAAAGTTTATATGTGGTGGATGCCTGGGACTTCCATCAGCCTGGAGAACAGGTGACAGGAGAACCTGGCAGTCAAACATCCATCAGTATCAGGCAGTAGCAAATATACCATGCATAAAGATATATGCAAAACCATTTATTAATGTTTTATTTAAACGTAAATATATCAACATATTAAACAGCCTAATCCAGCTCAGTTTACTAAGTCTTATTATTAGTATCTTATTATTAAAGATCATACCCCTTAGTTACACAGTTAGGTGTTTACTCTTTAAGTTTATATCAGAAAACAGCCCAGGTGAGAAACACCATTAACTGGATTCCCCTCTGTAGAGTCCATCACTCAGCCTAGTACAGTATCAGAACACAGCAAAGCTAACAAACACCACAATCCCAACCAAAATAGCACCAGAAGTAAAGCAGCAACATTTGGCTACAGTAATCATACGATGAAGCAATGTCTTGTTTTAACATTAAATCAGCATTTTGGTAGAGTTTCCACTTTGAGTTGCATAGTGCAGTTCAGAATAGGACACACACAAAGGCTCTATAAGCTGATGATGTCATGCTTTGATGTAATACCTTCTGGGTGCCCTCGTTCCGCCATTATAAGAAAGAAAAAAAAATCCAATTTTAATAAGCTGACTCTGTGTGAATAGGTCTTCAAATACTAAGCTTAGGTTAGACTTATTGGTGTCTAAAACAAAATAAAAAAATGAAAAGAAACATAGTATTATGATTTTTTTTTTCATGAAAAGAAAGAACACTGTACCAAAGGTTGTACCAAAGTCGTACCTGCATTATTTGTACTCAGAATACCCTGATTCCGTGTTTGTTTTCTACATGTTCGCACAGAAACATTTTGCTCAAGCAGTGATCTGAGAATAACCTCAGCCTCAAACTGCTGACACTGTTGACATAGTGTTGCTTGGTGATGTATCTGTGAATCTTTTTGTGTGAGAGAATATCTTACTTGTAGCTTCTTAAACTGCTAATATCAACTTTACAGCAGAAGCAACACAAGCCTCCAAACGTTTAACAGAAAATAGTATAAAATACTTTGTTGCAAGTAATTTGTGAACATTCCTATGTATAGGATTGCTGTCATATTTACATTATTCAAAGTGAATTGTATGAAACAGGTTTTTGGTGGGATACTGACAGTAAGTATGCCTTTGCGTTTGTGTGAAAAACAGGTAAGGCTGTGAAGCTGAGTCTACAAGCTGAGGAGGTGGCTCTGTTCTTTGGCCAGATGCTGGACCATGAATACACCACTAAAGAGGTGTTCCGCAACAATTTCTTCAAAGACTGGAGGAAGGTGCGTGCAGTATATATGTGGCCGTGTCTGTAATCTAGTCCTAAAGGAGACTATGGAATGTATAGCTTTTAAATAGCAGAAATCCCAGGGGTTTGATTCAGTGTTTCACTCATTCACCAGTTTTTGATGTGGATAGACATGGAAATGACAAAGATTCTATTCTCCTTATTACAGTTAGTAAAGCATTGATGTGATTTAAGGTGATTCTGGATTTAAGTAAAGACTATAGCAGTGAATGTCTGTTCACTCCATTGGAAGATAATAAGTTTTTGGGTTTAGAATAAACTGCAATGTGATTTTTTTTTTTTTTTTATGTTGATCTCATTATAATATTTTTCAATATATATTTTTTAACTTTGCGATTTCTCCCATGTCTTTCCTCAGCAGGTGATTTTTATCAGCTTAAATAGATTTTTTTGTAGTTCATAGCGGTGTCCAGACTCAAGATTTTTGGGTAGATTTGTATGGCTGTAAAAGAAGAGATGAATGATGGATGATTGATTATTCATTTGGAGTGAGGTGGGGAGAGGTTGGGGGGGGGTTAGGGTACCATGGCCGTGCTCGCCGCACCCCAGCAGGGCCTAGGGCCTATCATGCAGAATTAATTTTGTGCTGCTTAGCGCTCAATGCTCTTGAAAATATGATTTGTGTAAAGGCATTGATATGCTAATCCAGACAACTCGCTCCCCACATACGAACAAATCCAATTTAACTGTTTTATTATAACACGGAAGCCTCGCCTCGCCTGACTGAGCACAGTCTCCGCCCACTGCCCTGCTGTCAATCAGAGAGAGAGAGAGAGGGGGAGGGCAAAAAATGGAGGAGATGAGGGAACAGAGGCTGATAAGATGACTGTAAGATCAGTCTATCTCTGCACACTCTGTTCTGTATGGAGTTGTATTCTGCCTGTATAGTGTAGGTTCACAGGCAGTTACTGCTTTAGCCTGTTCCTTATTATAGCCTCCTTATTGCTCTGGAAACAGATCTGTTAGATCTGTACTAGCAACATACGGACTGCTCTGCAGTACTGATGTCAACCGCATATTTATTTATTTATATATTTATTTATTTATTAAACTTTCAGTTAGATCCTCATTAAATGTAAATCCGTGTCATGGCTCGGGTGCAAGTGCTAATGAATTCCATGCATTTCAATGCATGGCTTACTTGCCCTTAGAACACAGTGTGGCTTCTACAGGAGGGTGTTGGGCAAACGGTAATGAGGAGACAGGAGGTTAAGTGGAAGTGCACACATGGGAATGTGTGTACAGAGGAGGGTCTGGTGTGCTTATGTAGATTGTCTTTGGTTGTTGGTGGTAATTGGCTCACATTAGAGGGTTGTTTGTGGTGTTGGTGATGAGATATAAAAAAAAAGCACATGGCTGTCCTTACATGGCTTGTGCTATTTCCTTTGTATTTCAGTTGTAAATGTTATATAAAAAACTGCCCAGGGACCATAGGGATCGGGTTTATGAAAGCCTACTGTTGCTAACAAGACAGTGCTAAGCATTTTATGCCATTTTGCAACAATATATAGTCCCAGATATGACAGATATTTTTGTCAGTATAGTTGTCCCCAGATAATATAAAATCATAACAATGCACAACAAAAGCACTATTTTTAGAGACATATATCCCCAATTGTCAATATTGAGGAAGAACATTTTTTTTTACATTTGTCCTTATATTGTCGATAATTATTTACGATGATTATTGGAAATGTCCTAGTTTCAGTTTAATTCCTATTTTCCAGTCCTAATGCCAATTCTTCTGCGTCAAACCTATGCCATAGCCTTCACATAGCCATGTACCCTGTACCCCACTTCTGAGGCGGCAGCTGGTTTGCTGAGTCTTGTGTTCCGTCCGCACATTCTGGTCTTTGAGGTTGAACTGCAGAACATGCAGACACACAAATGCATGAGTATAAACATACACAGCAGCATAAGGAACTCTCACAGGCTACACCCTAAATGCGATGTCTCAATGCAAAAAGTATAAACCAGCCTTTCTCCTGCATTCACACCGGCAGTTTTTCAGGTAGTCTCAGGTTTGTCTGTTATTTATATGTTTGAGGTCACATGTACAGGTGCTGGTCAACGAATTAGAATAATTTGAAATAGTGCAATCATGAAATTCTTTGAATGCATTTTTTGTGCAGAAAGCAAATCAGGTGTTCACCGCACCTGTCCTACTCGTTAGACTAATCACAGAACTCGTTACCTGGAAAGAAATTTGCTCATCTGAGCTTTCCAAAAGGCCCATTTAGGCCATTTAACTGTGACACAGTTAAATGAATTATTATTAAATTAGAATAATGGAGAAACCGTTTCATTGAATTAGAATAAATGCTCGAATTTTTGTTTTCTGTGAAGAGTGTTCACTGTGCAGTATAAAGTCAGGGTTGAGTAGAATTTCTAAGTTGTAAAATCAATCATGGGTAAGCAGCGCGACCTCTCAACCGGAATAGTGGCTCAAATTCAAGCCCTTCGCCAACAAGGCTTGACCCAAACTAAAATTGCTGAGCAGCTCGGCATCAGCCAGTCTTCCGTCTGCAAAGCTCTCAAGAAAAACTGCAGCAAGCGCACCAACTGTTCCGGCGTCCGAAAAACTTCTGCTCGCGACAACAAGCAGCTGAGAAAGATCGCAGTCAGCAACCGGTTCAAGTCCACTTCCGAGCTCACCGACTTGTGGAACAAGCAGACCGGCGCTGACGTCTCCAGATCAACCACTTACCGTCGTCTGCGCGAACTCGGCTTCAAATCTCGCGTTCCAGCAGTAAAACCGATGCTGAACAAGAAACAAATGGAGAAACGGCTGAAGTGGGCCAAAGAACACGGCGAGTGGACTGCTGAAGACTGGCAGAAAGTGGTCTTCAGTGACGAATCACGCTTCTGCATCTCCTTCGGTGACCAAGGTCCTCGTGTCTGGCGTCGTGGTGGCGAAACCTACAACCACGAGTGCGTGAAAAGATCCGTCAAGTTTCCCCAGAGCGTTATGGTCTGGGGATGCATGTCCGCTCGAGGTGTAGGGAAAATCTGCTTCCTCAAGAAGACTGTCAATGCTGCCGTATATCAAGATGTTCTGGAAACGTTCCTGATTCTGACTGTTGAGGAACAGTTCGGCGAAGAAGACTTCATATTTCAACAGGATCTTGCACCGGCTCATGCGGCAAAGTCGACCAAAGATTGGTTCACTAAAAAACAGCTTGAAGTTTTGGCATGGCCGGCCAACTCGCCTGACCTCAATGTCATTGAAAACCTTTGGGCCATCGTCAAGCGGAAAATTCGCGACAGAAAGCCTACTACGCTGGACCAACTGAAGCAGAACATCGCCACTGCCTGGGAAGCTGTGAGTGCGGAAACTTGCGACAAGCTGGTCAAATCGATGCCGCGGAGACTTCAGGCAGTCATACAAGCCAAGGGGGCAGCCACAAAATACTGAGAAAGTGATGATTGTAATTATAAAAAAAATTATTCTAATTCAATGAAACGGTTTCTCCATTATTCTAATTCAATAAAACAACAGTGTCACAGTTAAATGGCCTGAATGGGCCTTTTGGAAAGCTCAGCTGAGCAATTTTTTTTTCCAGGTAACGAGTTCTGTGATTAGTCTAACGAGTAGGACAGGTGCGGTGAACACCTGATTTGCTTTCTGCACAAAAAATGCATTCAAAGAATTTCATGATTGCACTATTTCAAATTATTCTAATTCGTTGACCAGCACCTGTACAGCCTCTAGAAGAGGATCCGGCTCGGTTTTACTGAAAGGAGACGGCATTACACCCGCCCAGTTTAAAATTATTCTTCTGCATCTCGGTGTAATTACCCATTCTCACCAGAGAGGGCCCTCAATTGCAAAACTTAAAAACAAAGACATGTATAACTTGATCAAATAAAGTCTCTCTCACAACACAACTAACCGCTGGAGTCACATACTAATGTGTGAAAACACATTCACAGTCACATAATGGGATCAGATGATTTCTATTCAAGATTTTGCAATTATGCAGGATTAATTATAACTCTCTTTTTAGTGATAAACTGCTTCATGCTGTTGTTTAGTGTTCTAAAAGTACTACAGATACAGTATTACACTGCATTTTTGCAGGATATCCACAGTGTTCAGAAAAAAAACAAACGTGGCATATTTTGTGATGTAAGTTATCGCAATAAATGGGATTATATTTACCATAAACTGTTATTTATACCTTTTTGTTTTTTTTTACTGTCAGCATTGTTTGTTGGTCAGGTCATCGGCAGCCGGCAGTATTAGAGCCGTCCTGCACTGAAAGCATTGGCTGGGAGAGTTATTATCAGAGAGCGGCTTCAGTAAACCCTGATTGCTTTGTGATTGCAGGTACTGAATTAGATTTATTCAATAGCGCAGGCTCTGAGGTCAAGCTGGGATTATGTCAGAGGTGATTGATTCCTGATAGTGTGCTGCTGGGTCTCGGAGCCGCTGTACGTGCGGAAAGGCCAAAGAGTTTGTAGTCCATTTCACTCTCTTGTCCTTTTTGCCTCCCTCTCTCCGGCTTATGTAGAAGCACCCCAGGGGTGCCATTGGTGGGTGTGTGTGTGTGTCCACAAGAGAGAGTGGCAGGCGGGTCACCCTTTTTGAAAGGATAAAATTGAAATTGCCTGTATGAGGGCCTGTGGTTCCAGCCCCGGGAGAGGAGATTACAGTGATTCACTGTTAGGGTGACATTTAACAAAGGGAAAGACGAAACTTTGGAATTTATAATAAAACAAGCCGGAGAGAAAGTTGCGTGGCGCTCCCTGGAGCTGTAACCTCTGCACTGGTCAAACCGCTCTGTCTTTTTTTTTGTTTTTTTTTCCTCTCCCCCTCGAGCTCCCGGGATGGAGTGCTCATTACAGGTGAGGCAGGTCGCTGCTCTGCCTCTCTCAGGTGGTTTGAATTAGTCCAAGTGCGCCAGGCTGCATTATGGCACTCATTATCCAGCTGCTGAGAAGCAAAGGTCCAATTCAAATCCCTCAGAAACATCAGTTTGAGGAGTTGCACCCTGATGGAAGTCATAACACCAGTTCGTCCACAAATATAATTGCATATAATGCAACCTAGTAACGGTATAAAACATGCTAACGCTAGCCCCTTTAGCTGAATAACAACAGAGTCAACACACTGTTGGATCTCGCTGTGTGGTCAGCTGCATTGTGAGATGTGAGTCCAATTTATTTCTGAGGCACGGAACATAAAGGATTGAACAATGGTATTAAAAACATTTTTCTGTATAGGTTTTCTACAAGGTTTTGCAGCATTGCTGTGAGGATTTGATTGAAGATCACCCATCTAATCCTCACCTAACCAACTCATCCCAAAAGCATACCCGTCAAGTTTTAGATTTAAAAATAAGGGATATTTTCCTCTGTCCGCTTAAAGCCGCCCCACCAGCCCAACGAAGGTTCAGTATCCCTTACATTTTAAGACAGGTTTACAAAAAATCTAAAATAACCACATGTGAACCACTTACACACTACAATTAGATTATCAGAATCTGAAATGTTGTGGACATTCCTACATATGTCATTCTTTTAATACAGCCAAATTAAAAATCCTTTTCTAGATATTAAAAAAAAGTTAAGATTTTTTGCCATAAATGCACTCTTTTATATTATATATTTTTTATTTATTTAATAGATTTAAAATTGAACAAAGGGTGCACAAATTCTGCTAAATGACTGTAGGTGACCTAAAAATAGTATTATGAGCTTTTACTAAAAGGACATGGATCAGATATATTCCATCAGTAAAAATTAGTCTTAAGGGGCCTACACAATAATTTTTAATTAATACTTCTTTCTTTTGATCACTCAACCCCTGATCAGTTCAGTTAATTTCGGTCCTCTCCACATTTCTAGTTAAACTGAGTCACAAGCTGTAATTTTTTTATTTTAAAAGGTTTCATCTGTGTGTTTTGTTTCGGAGACGAGTATTTTTAAGCAGCTATCAGAAAAATCTCATCACAGTTTACATGATTAGCCTACCGTTACCTTTCTTTTAGAAAAATCGCTGTATATCCAGATATGTTTTAACATCAGCAGCTCCGACGAGCTGCCTGAACTCACAGCGACGGGGGGCTTCCCCACACTGACCCTCCTTTGCAAGCTGTTTGGCTGTTTCTCCTGAAAGGCGGGACTTTCTCCTTGAACCGGCTCCACGATTGGTTAAGAGACACAGCGCGGTCAGTGCACTGTATCCTCAATAATATATATTTTTTTATTTTAATATAATACGGGAAATTTACGGGAAAATACTAATACGGGAGGACGGCGGGGAAGAGGAGTAAAATACGGTAGTTTCCCGGCCAAAACGGGAGACTTGACAGGTATGCCCAAAAGTACTGGAAGAAGCTCCACCATTCCAGAGAATTAAATGCTTTCAGCAAACTCTATGACTCTAGATGTGCAAATGCACACCGACAGCTTGTAACAGTTAGTGTGCCCTGTAGAGAAGTAAAAGTGTATTTGTCCCATGCCTAATGGCAGGTGTAGGATAGAGAGGGGCTATAAATTAGCCAAGCATTGAGCTTTGGAGCAGTGGAACTGTGATCTCTGGGATGATGGTGCTGCCATATCCAGTACTTTTGTGATGAGTTTGGGCATAAAGTATGGTTGTGATCATCCAACATCCTCACCTCACTAATGCTCTTTTTGCAGATAGAAATCAAATCCTCCTGACTAATGCTGCTCCAGCTGTGCTAGCTGGGGTTAGCAGCTGGCTGCAGGCTGAAAATACTCACCCTGAAATGGCAAAAGAGTTAGCGCTTAGTGGTTGGCGGCTAGTCCTAATGCTACTTTAACAGTTAGCAGCAGGCTACAGACCGATAAAACTCAAGGGCCAAAAAATTAGCACTTCGCACGGGTAGCGGCAAATGCTGCTCCAGCCTCGGTGCTGTGTAACGCTGTACTTCAGCAGAGTGGCTTTACTGCTCCTTTACAACCTGACTGGTAAAAATCATACAAAAGGCGCGCTGCATTATAAGGCACACTGATGATTTTTGGAAAAAAAAAATGAAATTCATATAAGTGTGCCGTATAGTGCAAAAAATACAGTACTATAGTTCTTCCACAGGGGGCGCTGTTAGTCCTTGAATAGCATTTGGCTGCTTCATGTTAGTGAAAGATTTTATATTTATCATGAAGCGCAAATAAGTACTTTTACATTGCAGAGGGGGCTCATCAGTGTCTTATGGTGGATGCATTTCACCATTAAAAGCAATTGTAGAATGTAATTTTTTGCCAAATTGTGTAAAGTGAAGCTGTGTGTTTGTTTAGGAGATGACTCTGGAGGAGCGAATGCTGATCACTGACCTTAATAAGTGTGACTTTGGAGAGCTCCATACTATGCATAAGGAGAGGGTGGAGGTCAGGAAGAACATGAGCAAGGAAGAGAAGCTTGTATGTTCCATATTTCTTATAAACAAATGTAGCAAGACTGAAAAAGAGAGTTGAATATAGCTTTTCTTAGGCACACTTATCACTTAACACTTATCAATGTGTTGTACTACATTTTTTAATCATTTACAGGTTATTAAAGAAGCCAATCAGAAGATTGTTGAGGAGTATGGCTTTTGCATGTTGGACCACCACCGGGAGCGCATTGGAAACTTCAAGATTGAGCCTCCTGCGCTGTTCAGAGGCAGAGGAGAGCATCCTAAGCAGGGTATGCTGAAGAAGAGGATCCAGCCGGAGGACGTCATCATCAACTGCAGCAAGTAACTATCTTTATGCAGCATTGTATTTAAATAGAGCCTGTTTTAGCCTCCTTTATTAGGGTGAATTGTTTGATATAATATGTGGGCAAAGGACAAAAAAAGCAGTGAGAAACTTTCCATGTGTTTTAAAGGGTCTTTGACACACTCGATATGTCATATTTGGGCATTATTTATATGAAATTATGGCTATTTTTTTGATACCACACATTGGATTGACATGTCTATGACTCTAAAAATGTAAGGTATTTTAATGAATCAGGACACAGAAAACTGGGACAGCTCTTGCGAAACTGTTGCATAATTGTAGTATATAAATGTATCAGTTTCTTAAGTAAGTCTTATTTTTAAACGTGTTCTACATTCTTTTTGCAATGTCTGTTTCTCATACTGTATCTGCCCTGCAGGGATTCCTGTATTCCACAGCCCCCTGCTGGTCACAAATGGAAGGAGGTTCGGCATGATAACACGGTCACATGGTTGGCTAGTTGGACTGAGAATGTGCAGGGTTCCTGCAAATACGTGATGCTCAACGCAAACTCCAAACTCAAGGTATAAAGTTCTGAAAGTCTGTCTCTCATTAGCTGTTTGGCAAATTTAGATTTTTATTTTCTCTCATCCTCTCTCTCCCTCTCTTTCTCTCTCTTCCTACCTTGTTTAGTTTTTTCCCCCTCTGTACCTCATGTCAATCTGTATTTGCCTCTCTTGGTTAATAGATTAGGTTGTGATGACATTTAGCTGTAGCACTTTCTGCTTGTTAATCAAACAGAGCAGAAAGCGAAATGCATTCCGAGGCGACGCGGAGTTTTCACTCTGTCCCTCTCGCCGTGCTTCATCTCATCATTTGTCTCGCTCCACTCTCTGCCTCTCTCTCACACACAATCAAATCAGGATGCAAAGCAATCAATTCCATCATTACTCAATTACCGACGCCTCACAATAAGCAAGGTTATTCCCCTGAGAATGCAGATTCTTCTGTTTCCCTTTTACTTGCTAATGCAACTGTCTTTGTTTCTCTTTCTCTCACACACACACAAGCACTCACACTCTCTTTCTGTCTCTTTGTACTTATATTTCTTTAAATCTTCTTTTTCCTGCCTCTCCTTCTGCTCTATAGCAGCGGATGCAGAGTGTTACTGTGGCAACACAAGGTGTAGAGGGTAACTGTGTTGTGGGCCAATTAAATTGCCGCAAACCACAGGCACCAAAACATAATCTAACCTCTGACACGCAGATTCATGGAAAATTAATACACAAATACACCTCGCAGTGGAAAATCCAAGCCTTCCTCTTAACCTGCACTCTTTATATAGTGTGTGCATGCACTTAACTGACGGCACTGAAGGTACATACATAGGAGTTGCGTAAAACATTCATAAACCCTTAGTAATGCATTCATAAAGCAACACTTGAATATTTATAAATAGTTTTTATGCCAGTCCCGAGCAACATAAGACATTTTCTGAATAACTGAAACTGTGTTGAAATAACTTGCATACATGCAACTATGCTGAATATCATATTTAAATTGAAATTCAGTTTATTTAAATATACATAAACCCCCACTATTTACAGTGAAGCTGTATTTATTGGAGCTGTATTTAAGACATTTGTGTTTGTATAAAGTTGTGGCAAATCATTTTTTATTTTTTATTTATTTTTTATTCTTTGAACAGATGTACACTACTTTAATATAACTTTAAATATTACAGAGTAATGGGATAAGCCTCCATGTAGGTATCAAATAAAATGTTACCCAGTATTTATTGTAATGTGATTAGTAGTGGAAATCACAGGGCGTCACACAATATAACATTATTATTGTATGTTGCCCAAGGTAATGATTTCACAATGCTGTGTTACTACAGTGCTCAATATATATTACAAGACAATTCTCTGGTACTTTACCGCATCTGTTTTGCTGAAGAGGTAAAATACTCCTAAATAACCAGTAACCATTCCTTACCGCAGGTTTACACTATTCGTTGGATAACCAACAAGATGCAGAGTAATGAAGCAGTAACCTAGAATGTCAGTGTTTTAATAAAAAAAATTATATTTGTCGAGTTAAAAATTTCTTTTTGTAACTTAGAACCTGAGAGACACCTTAGTTTGAATGGACACAGCATTATTCTTAAAATAAAAATCTGATTTCACCAGATTAAATTCTTTCCCAGGTAGATAAATATGAAGTGATGCCGTTTACTAATGAAAGCCGTGAAGGGTGTTTCAGGGTCCATCTCCGCCACTGTGAAACAGTACACATTATTTGATTTCAATATGTTTTTTTCTACCAGCAATTGTAGAGAAATACTGCTGGAATCTGGCATCATCGAGCTGGAGCTCCTATGCCAGCCGGTCATACTTGCCGTGCCAGATAAAACGGCAGTGGTGCAATAGATGGCTGCAATTGCCAAAAACAAACACAGTTGTTTACACAGACAGTGATGCACTGCGCTGGGATGGAATGCATAGATAAGCAGTTCTATTTTAGGATTTTTATTTTTGCAAGAACATGGATATAATTTGTAGTAAAAAACGTACAGTAATATACAATATAAAAAAATTAGATGCATCAAGTGTCCGATTGCAGTGCTATTCGGCAGGAAGTGATAATCCATTTCATGGAGCTTAATTATTCACAAACAGTTCCTGCAGATTTTGCGGTTAAGCTGTTAATAGAATGTTGATATGCATCAAATAGCATCTGATATATTTTTTATTACGGGTAGGTCTGGTGATGCAACTGACCATGGCCTAGCATCTATGTCTTCTAGGCAAGCTCATGACACAACAGCAATATGTGGATGAGCATTGTCTGCCCAGTGTAATGTAATTTAATGTAATCTCAACAGTGTGTTCAGAAAAGATAGGGCTACTGTTTGCAGGACCTCTTTGATATAACGTTGGCTTGTCAAAACGCTTATAATGTAGGCCAAAGGTGATCTTGCATTTTACAAAATTGTATGCACCTTACATCATGACACCAGGCCTTCTGGACCTATAACACGTCAACAAGAATCATGCTGGTGCAGATCGTACTGCCTCCACACAAGGATTAATTGGTATTCTACACAAAGACAAAAGCAGGACTCACCATTTTGTCTTGTCTTCACAAAACGCCATTAGTAGTTTCTTCAAAAGATGCCAAGACATCTGGCATGTTGCGTTAAACATGCTTTACACACTTGCATGTTCAGTAAATTACTGTGAATGTAAAGTAATGGATCTTGTTTTAAAGCATGCAGATGCTGTCTGAAACTGAACTTCCGCTTGTGTCTGACATAAGCTGGCATGTTTCACGGTGTGCAGGGGGAGAAAGACTGGGAGAAGTATGAAGTGGCTCGCAAACTCAAAACCTGTGTGGATGCCATCCGATCCCAGTACCAGGAAGACCTGAAGTCTAAACAGATGGGCACTCGCCAGAGAGCCGTGGCGCTTTACTTCATCGACAAGGTCAGGCCTCACACTCATTTTCTGTCCTCTTGCTTGATAATGGTGGGCTTTTGGGCACCATGCTGTAATTGTTCATTTACAGTCTTAGCTACTGGAGCTTATTGGTAAATTCATGACGATAAGAAAACTGCAGCAGGTGGAGAAAACATTCATTAAAGTGCAGAAAGTTCAAATAAAGAGCCCTGCTGCACATCACATGTTATGACCTCAGCAAAGGTCATACTTTAGCTCATTTCCACCATATGCAGTGATGAAATATTGATATTTGACAGTGTATAGAAATGTAAGCAATGCATGTTTGACTACGTGTCAGTTACCATGTGAGAGCAGAAGGCATAATCTTTTAGAATAATTTGTGAAAATAGGGATTGCTGCAACCACAAATTAGAATAAGTTAGGAATTGTGAAAAAAGGAAATAAAATGTTTTACGTTTACTTTTATTTATTTATTTATTTTTTACTTTTATTTTATTTAAGACAGAACCCACAATTTTTCATTTGTTAATCTATATCCCCGTCCTGCATTTCAGGCCTAAATGATGATGGGACATTTAAAAGATTTCCCACCTTGTAACATTGCCTTTCTCATAGAACATACCATACCATACCATACCATAAAAGTACCGATGACACAGTATTGATCGGTTATTTATCTCAGTGTTACTGAGCTCTACTAAAGCATGAGTAGACTGATAAATCACTGTGCATAAACAGTCATGTTTCTTAGTGTGAATGAGCTCTACTAAAGCATGAACAGACTGACAAATCACTGTGATGACCAGTTATTTATCTCCGTGATTATTAGTCTACTCATGCTTTAGCAGAGCTCAGAAACATTGAGATAAATGACTGATCTTCACAGAAATTCTTCTAAAATATAAAAAATAACTCTACTGTGGTTATGGTTACTGCCTTCATAAAAGTCGTTTCACTTCTGTGTTCTGAATATTTATTTCCCATACTTTTATTCTATGACATCCTCCCACTGTAAACGCCTCTGTGTAGAGATAAGGAATCAGAAGTTGACACACATTATTAGCCTCTACCCTGCCCTGGAGTGTTCAGGGGTTAAGTGCTTACAGGACGCAACAGCAGCATGCTATGACTGACACAGCCACAAATTGAGCTCATGACCTTCTGGTAGCTGGACGGCGTCCCGTCCTGCAGCGCTGCCCAAACTCCTTCACACGGGGCCTGGGTCCAAGTTTTATTTTAAACATTTGTGTGTGTGTGTGTGTGTGTTAACACAGCTGGCTCTGAGAGCAGGTAATGAAAAGGAAGAAGGAGAAACAGCCGATACAGTGGGTTGCTGCTCTCTGCGAGTGGAACACATCACTTTACACGACACGATCGACGGAGAGAAGTGTGTGGTGGAGTTCGACTTCCTGGGTAAAGATTGCATCCGGTACTACAACAAGGTTCCTGTCTCTAAAAGGGTAAGATTCACAAGTATAATCATTATGTCAATCACCGTCTGCCTACACCTGCCATCTTCAGTCTCCAAATACACTACAAATGTCTGTGGACACCCTTTCTAATGAATGCGTTCAGATAATCTTCAGCTATGTTGCACCCATTGCTGACACAGCTAGTCAAGTCCCTGTGGAGAAGTACTCCCAATAGAATGGGGCTCTCTGTATCAAATAAACATGAAGCTATTGATACCATGCTTAAAACCAGGTGTGGGCGTGTGGGGTATACTGCAAATCCCCTTGGAATTGAGATGTGGAGCATGAAACTGTTCTCTGGAATGATTTTGCTCCATCAAATACTTTTGGGATTAGTTGGGGATGAGTTGGGGAGTTGAGGGTCTATTGGGTAGTTGAGGATGGGTTGAGGATGAGTTGGGGAGTTGAGGATGGGTTGCAGATGGGTTGGGGAGTTGAGGATGCATTGGGGATGCGTTGGGGAGTTGAGGATGAGTTGGGGGGGTTAAGGGTGGATTGGGGAGTTGAGGATGCATTGGGGAGGTAATATGCATTGGGGAGTTGAGGATATATTGGGGAGTTGATGCGTTGAAGAGTTGAGGGTGGATTGGGGATGGGTTTGGGGGGTTGAGAGTGGATGGGGAGTTGGGGATGAGTTGGGGAGTTAAGGTTGGATCGGGGAGTTGGGGATGAGTTGAGTGTGTATTGGGGAGTTGAGGATGAGTTTTGGATGGGTTGGGGATGTATTGGGGAGTTGAGGGTGTATTGGGGTGTTAGGGATGAGTTGGGGACTTGATGCATTGGGGGGTTGAGAGTGTATTGCTGAGTTTGGGATGGGTTGGGGAGTTGAGGATGAGTTGGGGAATTTAGGGCGTATTGGGGAGTTGAGGATGGGTTGGGGAGTTGAGGATGGGTTGGGGAAGAGTTGTGGTGATCATCCAACATTTTGATCTCACTAGCAATCTTGTTTATTCAATTAAAGCAATAAATAAGCTGGTGTCCTAAGATAGAAGTTAGCTAGAAGACTAAACCCTACAGAACAGACTGTTTTCTGGCTAATCAAGGCTGAAATTACACACGTTTAGAGGACAAAGCTTGTGTCTGAGTGCACAAATTTGAGTGAATGGTCTTGGGAATAGCTCACACTCAATATTTAATGTGTTCAGGCCACCGCCAAATTATAGTACAGTGCAATAGGGCCATGTCTGAATGTGATTTGAGTGATCTAGTCATAATCCGATCACAGTTCATTCTGGATAGGGGTGGGAATTACAGGCCGTCTCACAATATAATATCACAAAACGTTGCCCACGATAACAATTATATCATGATACTGTGACTGTGTGAAGCTCAATTTAATGGGGGGATTATTATTCATTGGTAAGTTTCTCAGAATTTGAAAAACAGTAATATTTACTGCATGTAAATACCTATTAATTTGATTAGCGCCACCAAGTGGAGTAAAGAAGCAGTAACTTGGACGTACCACAAGACGGAAATAGACTCCCTGTTGCATGGCACCACATACAGTGAGGCAGCTGTAGGTTTAATATTAGGAAGCATATTAAAATATGAGGAGGATCCATTGCCTGATGCTGCTGCTATACAGCAGCTGCGGTCACTCTTCTTGGCTCTGGAATTTTTGGTGCAGTTTTGCTTCTACTATGGAGCCAATCTAGTTCACAGTGCAAAACAGAGAGAATGTGAGAGTGCGTGAAAGATGTTTGCTTCTATCAGGCTCTGTTTGCCGGCACAAGCTTTCATTATTTAAATGAGAACATTTAAGTGAAAGTCATCAGGTAAGAAATAATTAGTTCCCTGAATATTTAACAGGTTCATTGGGAGAGGAGAGTTGTTGGAAATGTCAGACATAATTGAAGGGAAATGTAATTTCCATCCCCCCCCTCAGTTCCTGTCTTCACAATGAATAAGAGGTGGAGCCCCTGGATCGTGGCATCTGGTGCCAGCTGATTCTGTAAGCTTTGTGTCATATTGGTCTATTTTGTCTTTGTGCTTCTAATGACGTGTTGAAAGCCTGCTACAGTGTGTGTGTGTGCATGCATGTGCGTGTGCATGCGAGCCATGCAGAGGCAGTTGCTGCCGTGTGGCCAGATTGTGCCGCTCAAACTATAGTGTAAGCGTGGCAACGCTGTGGAAAGCTTGTTGCTTGCTACACTCTCCATGATTATGATTCTAACGGGTCTGCATACAAGTTAATCAGCAAGTCAGAACTTTGGTCAGCGCACTGTTCGGTCAGTCAAGGCCCGAATCCTTCACTGCTTGACAAGCATGTCTGCTGGATTAGTTATTTCCTCTGCATTTGGCTCAAGGACAAACAGTTATTCAAATGAGGCTGTTTTAAAGGAAACACATCTGCTATCATTAATTAGTAGCGTGCATATTTTAGCCTTTAGTTGGTTGACAGAAGTGGAAGAGAAGGAAAAAAAGGAACTCCATGGAAATGTCAAATATGATTGAGTGCTATTCCTTTCCCAACCCCCTACTAGACTCTTTCTCTCACACACACACACACACACACACACACACTCCGGAGTACTAAATTCTAAAGTACTTTAGTGGTGGTACAGGCCTAAAGTTTGATTTGTTGTCCTTGTCTTTCAGGTTTTTAAAAATCTCAAGCTTTTCATGGAAAACAAGCAGGAGGGGGATGACCTGTTTGATCGACTGAATGTAAGTAAAGGATTAATCGATTCAGAATCTGTTCACAGTCAGGCCATAAGTAAATGAGCTGCAGCTGATATTGATTAAATACTGTTCAATATGTTTAGCCTCTGTTCGTCCTTTTTAATTTATGTACTGTTTATTTCCAAGTCTATCACATATGGGATGACCTTCTGTTCTCAGGCTTCTGACCATAGAAGGCTGTGATGTTCTGTTTCTTGACAAGCAGGCAGTTAGACAGTTGCTCCACTCTGCAGCTGTAAAATAATGTAAACATTTGTATCCTAGAATGCAAAGGTAAATTACCTTGGAAGTGTGTTTTATGTAGTGTAATTTTACAGCTTAAGTGGCCCTACAGTCTAACTGCTCATCCTATCCTGAGTGTGAGGTGATCGTAAGCTCAAATCCCAGCAAGGCTTCAGTGATCCATTATCAAAGGGCTTCTGATCAGATGTGCTAAAGAGGGCACACACTAAAATATGATGTTCAGGGTGTCTTCGGGACCAAAGTTGAGTTAGATAAAAAAAAAAAAAAAAAGTCAAATCTTGTCTTAAGACCACAGTCAAGCCAATGTATTTAAATAAAGCCAAATAACAAGTAACGGGCAATTCAGTATGAATCATCACTAGCAAAACTATCCACTATTATCTACGATGTACTCAGGAAAATGATTTATTTCATTAAAAATTGTTACATTGTTACATTGTTCAGAATTTGTCCCAGCTCTATAACAAATCTTCATGTTTGCACAGTTCTCACTTTGGTTTTAAGTTATCTAGATTACTGAGCAATCCTGCTGTGAAATGTCCTCCTGGCATGTAGATTTTTTATTTCTTTATTTATTTTTGCCCTATTTGTCCCTTATCTCTATGTAAAACCTCTGTGCTCCCTGACAGCAGATTTATTGGCAAGCTTTAGGTCGTGTGTCTGACCTGACACGCGCTGTGTTTTAAAACGGAATGTGGGTGGCTGTATTATCTGTTGATGCCTGGCCTGAATGGCAGCGATAGAAAATGTACAGAGAGGAAGAGCAAGAACGAAAAAGAAAGATAGAGAGGAGAGAGAGTGAGTGAGTGAAAGATAGAGAGGCAGGCCAGTTTTGGTAATCGTAGGCGGAAATGCAGGAAGATGATATTGTGCTTTGTGTTACACTTTTGACACTGCAAAGGTCCAAGTAAAGGAGAAAGAGAAGCCACAGCTTCCAGTGTCTGGCCTCTGCCATGCAGGCCTGCGAATCTTACAGCAAATCATATTATATGCTGCTCCGTGTGTGAACATGTGCATCTGTATCAAAGAGGTGCTGCTATGCTGATTTCTTTATCCATGAAAATGGGCAAATACCCAAATACCTGATCTTTACACAGGCTTAGTTCATGACTGGGTCAGATATTTCACACTCTGCTTAGCTTATACCAGTTTAATGTGCAGACTTTTCCTTCCATCTCTCTCACAGTGTGGAGTGTGAAGAATGAACTGTGGAGGTTTTTAGTGTGTATGCTTTTGGTTCAGAACTCCATCTTGAATCTGAAATGAAACAAAACAGCTTCGAAGTCAAAGTGCATAATGTCAGCTTTTATTTGAGGGTATTTATATTTATTTTGAGTGAACTAAACAGCAATCTCAGAATCTGTTTTGAGTGTACAAGTGGGTGGATACTTGGCCACTCATTTTTTTTTTTTTTTTGCAGGAATATATCTTACTGTTGGAACAAACCTCATATTTGGGTTTTTAGAGGTGTGGTGTACAAGTACCCAAAACACACAACAGGTTGGAGAACAATGAAATTCCCAAAGTTTACAATAATTTAGGATTGTTTCTATATATTTTGAATAGCCATTAGGGCAAGTGTCATAGAGTGCCCCCCTGAGGAAGTGGGGGGGGGGGGGGGGTAGTCTGGGGAAGAGGTCAAATCAAATTTATTTGTATAGCGCATTTTTACAACTGGTGTTGTCACAAAGCAGCTTTACAGAAACATGATCACAAGACAAAGAATCAGGCAAAACATTAAACATAGAAAATACAGAATTCAGAACCCCCAGTGAGCGCGGAGGCAAGGAAAAACTCCCTCAGAGCTGCAGGAGGAGGAAGAAACCTTGGGAGGACCAAGACTCACATTTAAGGGGGAACCATCCCACCACTGGTCAAATGGCTTTTAAATTAATTTTAAAAAGTCTTTATACATTCACATAGGTCTTATATATTCAAGAGCATAGCAGTGCTATAGGGCAGTGATGGCTCAGTGGGTAAAGCACTGGGCCATGGATAACAAGGTTGTGGGTTCAAGACTGTTAACCCTCACTGCTTCCAGGGGCCCCACAACAAAGGCAGCCCATCGCTCCAGGCAAGTGTGCTCACAATCAGTGTGTGCCTCTTCTTAGTGTGCTCACAGGTATGTATCTGTGTGTTCACTGCACTTGTGTGCACTTGACTTGTCTTGTTTTTTCTGAAATTAAGCAGGAAAATGTTAACATTACATTGTAGCTCATAGCTTTTCTATCTCGCTATGAGTATCCAATGACATCATTAGGGACTGTGGTTAAGAGCTATAAGATTAAGCTCATTTTTATGCTCTACTTGCGAACATTAATGAAAAAATGGATTCAGCATCACTTATCACACTAGGTGTCTGTTTACTACCTCTTCACAAACTGGAGGTTTTTCAGCTTAAAGATGTGAGCTGCACAGGTATAGGATAGTAGAATTAGTTGAGTTGACTTAGCCTTGGAATTTGTTTGTTTATCAAAACACAGACTTCCTTCTGTGTCTGCAGTTAGTCTAGTTCTGTTATTGTGCTGTCTATGAAAAGCAAGACAAATACATTTAGTTTATTAGAGTTACTGAATGGTAAAGACAGTTAGCAAAATTAATAAAAATTGAAACACGTTCAATCAAATTTTTTATTTTGTTCAGTTTCTGCAAAATATTTTAATTTTGGTGTAAAATTGAGGGTTTGTTCTGAAAGCAGTAACGAAGTAACGAACTGCATAAACATGTGCTCAGAGCTGTTTAAGATACACATGTGAGTTAGACATTCAGCTTCATGCAAAGTTCCTGTCGCATCTAATATAAAGTGCTAGTGGAAGGTGTGTATTAGATGCAGGTAATTTGAGAGTGTTTGTGAACTCTGCAGTCCCAGCTGGTGGTGTTGAGGTTTAGTAGATGCTTCCTGAGCTTCGCAACTGTTTTCACTTTGAATGAAGTCTGGTGCGATGGCACGGTTAATAGGCTCCCCGAAGCCTGCGTACGGCAGTAGTCTGAACAGTCTGAGTTTCACTTTGTGCAGACATAATTGTATGTTGTTTGCTGTGTGTGTAGACTTGCACAGAGCATAGTCCCCAGTTTGCAGACCTTTTTTTTTATAGGCAGGAATTTGTACACACACTTGTTTGGGTTTTATTTTAAAAAACCTGATTTTATGAGGAAGTAAATTTTAGCCCCAAAATCACTGATTTGTTGGTCAATCAGATTTACATGTCCATTTTTCAACTTCACGCACTTAAAAAAAATCCCTGTTGTTTTAGTTGCTGTGATTTTTTTTTTTTTTTTTCTCCCCGAATATCGATTTGTCACGACATCATGGCTCACGGCTCATGGCTATACCTTTGTCAATACCCAGTGTTAAGTGTACTGCTAAAAGAAAAACAGGTGCATTTTAATCAGATTAGAGATTGAGAGATATTTTTGGGTGTCTGTTTATAATGGATGAGACTGATAACAGTCCAGTCCATTGTTAATTAGCAACACTAGCCTAGCATCTTTCATTTTTAATTAAAGGCCCATAAGAAACAAATGTTGTTTTGACCTTCACTTATTTATTTGGTGTTTTTTCTTCCCTTTTTTAACTCTTGTTTACTCCCCTTTTTGCCCCTTATCAAATCCCAATCACACATTTATCCAAAATCCACAACAAGTTCTAGTCCACAGCCATACTGACCCCATACTGATCATTTTTATTTCAGATTTTTATCCCATTTTTACCTCAATTTTACAGGGCAAATTACCGAACCCACTCATTGGGACTCCCCCTATCATTAGTGATGTCCCGACACCAGGAGGGCAGCACATGCCTCCTCCGATACATGTAAAGTCAGCCACCACCTCTTTTTGAACTGCTGCTGATGCAGCATTGCTGAGTAGCATCACAGCGCGCTCAGACTCTGTTCCTATACATCAGCTCACAGATACTTTGTTCTGATTGACATCACCCTTTGGAGTGATGTGGGGAGAGAATGCCATCTACCCACCCAGAGAAAGCAAGGCCAGTTGTGCTCTCTCAGGGCTCCGATAACCAATGGCAAGCTACATGAACAGGATTCAAACCAGCGATTTGCTGACCATAGTTGCAGCGCTTAGCATTCTATTGCAAAACCTACAATTGCTGCAGATGGAGTACTGGGCCAAAACTATTCCACCATATTCAGACACTGTCTATTGAATGCTAACTATTGAAATGTCATAAGAAAGGGTGTTACATATTTAATCTTACAAATAGAATAATTATCATTCTTTTCAATTAGGAGTTTAAATTAAAAGTAGCCATCTATTGGTGGAACAGTGTGGAATTTGAAGAAATACTGGCTTCAGTGAATTTTGCCGGAAACTTTATATTTACCTAATTGGCCTGGTCAACAGACAGAGCTGAGGGGTAAAAAGCATCCAGATGCCGGAAGACTCGGCGTGTGAGTTAACAGTGTATGGACATAAAGAATTAGTCAGGCTTCAGTGGAGGCAGCCGCAGCAGTTGGTGCAGATGTTCTGCCAGCCTTATTACAGCTCAGATTTGCAAATATGCTCCCAGATCAAAGCTAAAAGTCTACACTGCCATTAATAGCTAGAATATATTATAAGTTAACCTTGGTTGGGGGAGATTGCAGGAGCAGAACTAGGCTGAAGTCGTGAGCCGGAAGGGAAAATAAAGCCGGTCCGTGGTGCATTGTTTTGGTGTGTTCTGGTGCGTTTGCTGCTTGTGTTGTGTGTATGCAGCTGATGGGAATTGGTGTGCGGTGTTGTGGGTATGCCTGCAGTTGTGCAGTAATGGGCTGTAGGTGTTTCTGAATGGTAATCCTTTTAGACACATGGATTCTTCTACAAATGGTAAAACACTAATGTGTGGATCCAGGATTAATGGCTGTGTGTTGCTTCTGTTTTACATACAGAGCCCACACTTCTGCCCTCACGGATCTGTTTAAATGGGTCTGCGCGTTAACTAATGTCTTTAAAGACCCTGTCTTCTCCTCTGAATGTTAGCCTGGGTAGTTCTAAAAACCTTTGGACATGCTGAAGACCGTCTGTTCCAATCTCAAGACAACAGTGCCATCTAGTGAAATGAAATGTGGATTGAGATAAAAAAAAAAAAGCTTACTGTGTGGGATTTAGTTCAGGTTTGTACTGTGTTTGAATACGCCTGTTATGATAATTACTTTATCGACTTATCGTACAATATATATTTATTACATCCAATTTTTTGGCTGGTATCAATTTTGCCCATTGTATTGACTGGCGTGTTTATTTTAAAAGAATAAACTTATTGGACCAATATTGAACCCATACTAGTACTAGTGTTTTTATTTTTTTATTTTTTTATTATTAATAAGCTGCAAACCTCTGACAGGCCAACAAACATTTGGCTCTGAAACTATTATTAATAACAAGTTAATTGTTTTTTAAAGTGGCAGTTTATATGCTTTGGGAATTTAAATATCTCTTTGGTAAGTATGTGTATTTGCACAGAGTATGTTGAGAATTACTTTTAAAACGTGCATTGTGGTGAGGTATCCTTTTTAGAATGGTATCCTTTAAAATCTGTCGATTTTAGTGCACACTCTCTTAACTTGCCAGCTCTCTTCAGTCCTATTTTTTACATTTCTTTGGTTTAAAGATAAATGAAGGAACAGACAAAGACTTGATTTTGCCATTCTGATATCTCCATGTTTGCAGTATCTCTCGTGTCAGTGCCAGTAGCAGTGCCACAGCAAAAGCTCTCATGGACCACTCTGTTTTCAGAATTGATATATTTGCAGGGATGGTCACAAGCACACTAATGCCATTTATTGGAATATTTTGTCTTTACTATGCCACTTTTAAAAAAGTGTATTTGTGTTATTACGCTTTTATATTAATAATCTGTCAGTGGCATAAAATTAGGATATTGTATATCGTAATTATTTCTTGAAAAGCATATTGTCTCAAAAAATAGTTTTGTATTTCTTTTCCCCTTCAGACAGCAACATTGAATAAACATCTGAGTTCTCTCATGCCTGGTCTGACTGCCAAGGTTTTTAGGACATATAACGCCTCCATCACACTGCAGCAGCAGCTCAAAGAGCTCAGCAACCGTGAGTATTTCTCTGTTTTCCTGCTTCTTTAGTTTCAGTCCATCAGTTCTAGTCTTTTCACACTTTTTTTTTTTTCTTCAGACTGTGCTGTTAGTCTTCACCTCCTTTTGTCCTGTACTGATCAAGAATATCATTATGACTACCCCCTTGTTACTTTACCTTTTATCCTTTTTTTTATACTGAGCGTATACTGTAGGACACTGTAGTTCTATAGTTGCCGATTCTAGTCCTGTAACTGTTCCCCTCCATATATTAATTAGTCCTCCCTTTACTCTTTTCTTCAATGGTCACGACCCCACATCACCACCACAGAGCAGGTATTATTTGGGCGGTGGGCATAAACCAGCCAATAAAGGCAAAATAACAGGGTAGTAAATAGTCTTGTAAGTCATCACAATGTGTGCAAGTGCAATAGTTACATCGCAGTTGCAATGTTTTGATTCTTGACACAAAAAGAAGATGCACAGCGTTGTCTCTATGTCTCTATAAGTGACAGGCAGCTGCTGTCTAAGAACCGTAAACAGGAAGTAACTGCATAGCCTCCATCCACATGGTTGGGCACGGGTTTGTAAAAAAAACAAGCACGTGTCGAAAGCTGTGCCCCTCAGTCCAGCACAGTTTTGTGCAGATATTAACAGTTACAGCTGAATTCACGCTGTTAATCCCAGAAAAACGCTCTTATTTACGGGTGGGGGCGATGCTGGTGACGTCATGGGCCCTGTATTGTTTAATATTGCGATATAACGTCGAAAAAAAGAACATTTGCAATGTAAAATTGTTCCAATATCGTGCAGCCCTACTTGTAAGCCAGTGTCTGAGCATCTTGTACCACACCCAAAGTTACCCGAACACTCTCACTATTTCTACTCTCGCTATTTCCTCAAGTGCATACTTTGGCACCTCTAAAGCAGTCACTGTTGCCTGTAGGTCTCTAAATTGGTGTGAGCGATGCTGCTTACATTAGACAAATTAAGGAAATGGCTATTGATTGTGGCACTGGACCCTGAAACAAAACAAATTACGTTAAAGACTCTTAGGAAGAAAACCGAGCTGTTTGACAAGCTTCTTGCTATACAGAACCTTGTTTTTGAATGTAAAGTCATTCCTCGTCATTTCTCAGCAGTAGCTCGCACAGCTGTACAGTAATGACCTTCTCTTACTTTAGAGCGAAACAAACTATTCCATTATTGACCAGTATGGGGTCTGGAGGAGAGTCCACAGGAGCATATGTCTCAGCGCTGGCGTGCTTTGTGCCTACTCTGCTTCTCCCAGCAGGCCATATGCTTAACACATCCATCACTGAAGTTCAATGTGTGTGTGTGTGTGTACACGTGTTTAAATCGTGCTGTATGTTTGCATGTTTGTGGCCACGCTGTGCTCCATTTTTAGCTAATAATTGCTGCGGGTGTCCGCTGTGCCAGTGTTCCAGGCTTTGTAGTGTGTGATTGGGGGTGGGTGTAAGATCTCTCTGTCTTCATGCGCTGCAGCTAAGAGTAAATCTGTTTACTGTATCTGCTACAAGCCATAATTAAATCAGCTACACACACAGCACCGGCTCAGCCCACGGGTGGCGTGTATGTGTGAGCAAGCATGCAAGTGGCAGATGGTAGGGATGTGGTGTTAAATGCACCCGCACACAGAAAGCACACTTTTAAACGCTACATTACGTACAAAAGTGGAAAGGATGGTCGGGGTCCTCTTAACCTTTTTTAAGGTCATGTTTATAAATGATTTAACCCTTTCAGACCCTGCATTAATTACAATGAACATAATTTATTTTCTTTATTTCTAAATGTCTTGTGGCACATAACACTATTTGAGAGCTGTTGTCCATCAGCATATCAGAATAGACCATGAACCAGCCAATGAACAAGTTTATAAACCGATGTAACAGTAACTTGGCCCCACCCACTGCAAAAACAGTAGTACTAGAGCATAACAGCATATTTTTACTAATTTAATGTGATTTAGAACATTACATTTTTAATCATGTATATATAATTAGGTATGTATATTTTTATAGTAGGATATTAAAGTCTTCTTTTCTGTGCATTACAGACAGAAAACGGCATTCTTAGCCACATTTTCTTTCACCATTGGAGATGATTCAGGTCTGGAAGGGTTAAGGAAACGTATTGGGACACCTGCTCAACTGTTTGTTTGTTTTTTCTTAAAAAAAACATAGGGTATCAAAGTTTAGAGTTTATTCTGCTTTTGTTGGAATAACATTCTCTGCTCTCCAGGGGTTTTTAAAATATATTTTCTAGATTTTGGAGCTTTACTGTGAGGATTTGATTGCACTCAGAGATTGTGAGAGTGTAATTGAGGTCAGGATGTTGTATCATCACCATCAAACTCATTTCAAACTCATCTTGACTGTACTAGATGGAGCTCAATCATTTTAGTGAATACCGTTCTACCACTTCTCCACAGCTCAATGCTGGGGGAATTTATTACCCTCTAGACATGCATAAGTATTAGAATATGTGTGCGCATTTGCTCTTCTGTGTCAGCAATGTGTGCAAATTAAGGTAGCTAAATGCATTTTTAGAAGGGGTGTCCAAAAAGATTACATGTGGCCCACAAAAAACACCTTTTATCCCACATTTTAATCTCTTTTTCTTCTTCTTCATATGTAGCATCAGACAATGTGCCTGAGAAGTTGCTCTCCTACAACCGGGCAAACCGTGCGGTTGCAGTTCTCTGTAACCATCAGCGGGCGCCACCAAAAACCTTTGAGCAGTCTATGGCAAACCTGCAGGCTAAGGTCAGTGAATAGAAGCCTACATGTAGACCTGGAGTGTTTTAACAGTTGCACTTTTAGCATTTTCACTCTTGGTGTTATATATTTTTGAATAGTTTAACTGGAACTGGTACTGGAAGTGTGGCAGCTTACATTAAACAGTTTTAAATGTGTTTCTTCTCCTGTAGATCGACAGCAGGAAAGAGCAGCTAGTGCTAGCCAAAAAAGAGCTGAAACAGGCAAAGAAAGAAGCTAAAGAGAGCTCTGACAACAAGCTACTTGTGTAAGTGTTCTTTACTCTACTGAGAAGTACTTGGTAAAGATCCTGTTTTCTACCCTGTAGAAAGGTTATTAGAGGTTATTAGAGGGTTTGTTTGTGTGTTTATGTGCTCGTGCATTTGTGTCCACAGTCTGGTAGAAAAGAAGAAGAAAGCAGTGCAGCGCTGTGAGGAGCAGCTGCTGAAGATGGAGGTTCAGGCAACAGACAGAGAAGAGAACAAGCAGATCGCCCTGAGCACCTCCAAGCTAAACTACTTGGACCCACGCATTAGCGTGGCCTGGTGAGAGAGAGACACACACACACAGCATGCACTTACATTTTTATAACATGTATGTAGTTTCCTGTGAAGCTTTAAGGGTATTTTTTGTATAATAGTGCATCTCAATTTTTTTTTTTTAATTAGTTAGTAATTAGTTGTAAAAATGTGAAACTCATATTTTATATAGATGTATTACACACAGAGTGATCTATTTTAAGCGTTTATTTCTTTTCTTGTTTACAGACAATAAAAACCCAATAATTAGTATCTCTGAAAATTTGATTATTATATAAGACCAATGGATATTTGATACCAATTGTGCCCACTCCTGCTAGAAAATGAAATCCTCACCTCCCTAAAAGTTGTCAGCAGAGAGAAGCATGAAGCTCTGTAAGAGACCCAGGAAAACACTGCACTGACTTTAGACTTGATATAACAGTGCACCAACACCAGCAGATGACATGACTCTCCAAACCGTCACTGATCATCAGTAAATTTTGCATTTCATTTGTAAATCAAGGGAGCAGAGTCTGGAGGAAGAGTGGAGAGACACACGGTCTAAGCTGCTTGAGGTCTAGTGTGAAGTTTCCACAATCAGTGATGGTTTGGAGATGCCGTGAAGTATTGTAGAGAATTGCCTTTTGATTATATAGGGTATTGCAGAATCACAGTATGATTATAATTATCCAAGGCAAATTATTGAGATGACATTGTATTGTGAGATGCTCCTGTTATTTACAGTTTTATGTTTAGAATTAGCTTTTTATTTCTACTGAATGTTTAAAATGGTTATACTAAAGCAAAAAAAAAAATCTGGAGTGAAATGGGCTTGGGTTATAGTGAAACATGATAATGAGTACCAATTTTTGTTGAATAGCTCACCTTAATTTCATTCTGAAATACAGCGCTTTTAGCAGATGTTCCCAACAAACAATGCTATCAATAGGGGTATAGAGCTGCCCATGCAAAAACATTCATATTTTTACACCATTAATAAGCTCAAAGCTCCACACTTTATTGGAAGAGTTCTGAGGGCCTTTTGAGAACTTTATTAAAAAAACACACACACACACACACAGTACCATAAGGTAGTTCTCCATAAGTGCAGTCATCTAGAAATTAAGTCACTTATCTCATACATGTCAACTATAATTGGTCACATGTGTGGAGTTTTGCTGCTTGTGCAATCTATAATCATGGTGTAGAGGTCTGTCTAATCTAGCATGGTAGGATATTTGATTATTTTTTCATATTGTGGTATCCCATAGGGTTATATATTAGAACCTATTAAGCTGATGTTAATAATTACAGTACTGTAGTTATGGGAGTGAAGAACTATAATGTGGGCTTATAAACAGTGTGTGAGGGCCACTAATTTTAGCGATTGTGTATTGACAATTGACAAAATATTAGCATTCATTTCCTATTGTTTGTTTGTTTACTGTTGTGTAGGTGTAAGAACTTGGAGGTGCCACTGGATAAAATCTACAACAAGTCCCTGAGAGATAAATTTGCTTGGGCCATCGATATGACTGAAATGGACTTTCAGTTCTGACCCCCTCACATCACTTCTATGTAGTTGAAAATAGACTTTGAAATTAAGTTCTTTTATAAGCAAATTTTAAAATCAAGTTGTTGACTTGCAGTTGCAACTATAAATGTTTTATAAATGCTGTTGGCACTTTAACTGTTTTTTTACACATATATATATCAAGTCTCTACTTTTCTATGAAAGATTTCAATAAACGCATGTGCAAAGGAATCAATGTGTTCTGTGATTAATAACAATGCAGTGCTTAACCTATGACTTACTCCCTGCATCCATTCACAAAATAACACTTTAATAAATGCAATTAATTCATCCATTTTTTAATGGAAACTAATTGTGACATATAAGCAAGTTTATTTAGCGTTATAACAGCATCACTACTGTAGAGAGTTCAATGTTACATTAGAGTAATTTCCTAGATTAAAGGTCTCCTTTAAAACAGTTTCTCAGCACATTAAATTATTCTAATTGAACTACCCTGAGATATAAAGATATTATAATAAAGTATAAAAGGCTCTATTCTGCCAGGGCTCATCCACACCACACTATTATTAATATCTCTACAGGGAAATACTAGCATTTAAAAATGTAATTATGATTTGAATATATATTTTTTACACCTCTAATATAAATATAAATTAGATAAAAAATGTACACATTCTACCAGGTAGAAATGACTGAAAGCCTAATATCGTAATGTCATTTATGTCCAGTGTATGTATACTTCTGTCCACAGCCATGGGTGGAGAGTTTTGTTGCATACATCTTCTAAAGCTGACAAAGCATCTTTACTGTTGCCTTTAAAGGTTTTATATTCACACAGCCCTTGTATTTGCCTGCATTCATACTAGTGACTTTGTTTGCTAGACTTTGCATACAAACATGATTTACATGTGATGTGGGAAACGCTCCTAATTTGCTTCAGCATAGTAAGGCTTTTTGTTCTCTTTTGTTGCTGTACAACTGCTGTGTCTCCACGGAAAGGTTTGTGATTAAGCAGTCGCTATTGGCCTTTATCTGACAGAACAAAGGAAACTGAGGAAAACATTGTTTTGTATGAAACCATTTTAATAGCAGAAATTCAGTGGAAACTGGAATGAAGTCTGATTAGCACACAAGAAGTGCTCATAATAGAGTAACTAAGGCCTCGACTGGGTGGATAGCTGGCCTTAAATGGGTTTAAAAAGTGACTTGAAATATCTGTTAAAGAAAACAACCTAAAGGATAGCAGCTCTATCAGGAAATATTACCATTATTAGAACTCAGTATAAAAAGAACTATACAACACATCAAATCAGATCAGTCACCACTAGAGGGCAGGAGAATCATCGCTGCTCTTGAATGTCCTTACTTCACTTTTACTTGGCAGCCTGTAAAAAAAAAATACACAAATTTAAAGAAAATCAGAAATCGGAAATACTCTAAATTATTAAAGTATGAAAATGGAGAGTAAATGTAGGAACAAGAAGGTAACCTTAACAGGTGTAATATTTTTTATACTTGTTTGTTAAAGTATATGTATTCAGTCACAATAATGTTTGAGTAAAGCATATTTCATCTAAAATAGCTCTACAGTAAAGAATAATTTATTCTTCAGTAAAGAAGAATTCATCTGCAGCACGGGGGCTCCACAGGGAACAGTTCTTGCTCCTTTCTTGTTCACCCTCTACACTGCAGACTTCAAGTACAGCTCTGCCAGCTGCCACCTGCAAAAGTTCTCAGACGACTCTGCTATCGTCGGACTCATCAGTGATGGAGATGACAAGGAGTACAGAGAACTGATGCAGGACCTGCAGATCAACACAGGAAAAACCAAAGAGCTGGTGGTGGACTTCCGCAGGACCAAACACTCTCCTCCGGTGCCTGTGAACATCCAGGGCTCGGATATTGAGATAGTGAGGTCCTACAAGTACCTAGGTGTCCACCTTAACAACAAGCTGGACTGGACTGACAACACGGCTGCTCTCTACAGGAAAGGTCAGAGCAGACTGCATCTCCTGAGGAGACTCCGGTCCTTTGGCATGCGGGGGACACTACTGAGGACCTTCTTTGATGCCGTGGTGGCATCAGCCATCTTTTATGGAGTGGTCTGCTGGGGCAGCAGCATCTCCACCGCTGACAGGAAGAGACTGGACAGAATCATCAGGAAGTCCAGCTCTGTCCTGGGGTGTCCTCTGGACCCAGTGGAGGTGGTGGGAAACAGGAGGATGAGGACTAAGCTTAACAACATGCTGAAGAACCTGTCCCATCCCATGCATCACTCTATGACAGCACTGAGCAGCTCCTTCAGTACCCGGCTGCTGCACCCACGCTGCGTGAAGGAGAGATACCGCAGGTCCTTCCTTCCACACGCCATCAGACTTTACAACACACCGCGCTCCCAGTGAACACTAGTTTACTATCTCAGGACTTCATACAAACCTACATACTACTCAGTGTAGCTGTAATGCTTACCGTGTGCAATATCCATCTCACTACGAGTACTGTGATCATCATTTGTGCAATCTCACTTTTGTTTTTATCTATTATTTATTTGATATTTATTCACTGTTACTCTTTAGAGGTGTGCCAAAAAATCGATTCACATAAGAATCTTGATTCTCATTTACTACGATTCAGAATCGATTTAAAATGTCCCAAAATCGATTCTGAGGGGCGGGTTTTAGACTGATTTTGGGCTGGGTATTTTTGTTGGACCTGGCAACCCTGGGGATAGCGCTTGTCCTTTCAAACGGAGATCTTCCAGACACACACAGAGCGTAGGTGTTTGAGAATCACCGGTAAGATGGCAGAACAAGCACTATATTACATTAGATTAACGTGTAGTTTCAATGTTTTATGGCAGAATGCTTCATAACAAGCATAAAAAAGATCGCTAGTAGTTAGTTTCAGTTTCTGTTAGCTAGCTAACTAGCTAACTTTCCAGTTCCACCTTAAATAACGCTACAGGTGGCAGCGGGCTGCAGCATTTAAGGCGGAACGGAAAAATACAATAAGCTAATCAGAGCTAATTTCAGCTCCTCATCACAGAGGAATTAAGGAATGGACCATATGAATTAATTTCTCCACCTCCTGCCCCCTTTCTGAAGAAATACAACGACCTTAAATTAACTAGTTAATCAGCAGCTGCTCCTGAACTTTAGCGCTCCACTGCTATCATCACATCAGCCCAGCAGCGTCACCTACACACCACCGCTAGTAGCCTGGTAATAAAGCAGTGTTATTTATTATTTATTTATTGTTCATTAACGTCATTGTGATATCCCAGTGATTCCTCTGTCACTGAGGACCCACATTCCTGCACATTTTATTGTTTTTGTAACACATTACCTGCTCCAGGACCAGTGTATATTATGGAGGTTTTTTTTTTCAATAAGATTCATAAGCCAGAAGCAGAAATTTTTATAATTCAAATCGTTTTGAATCAAAAATCGATTTTGAATCGAATCGTGGCCCCCAAAATCGGAATCGAATCGTGAGATAGTAAACGATTCCCACCCCTATTACTCTTGTGCAATAATACTGGTCCACCCTACCATAATCATATCTCTATGCACTAGATGTATATATATTTTTTATTTTACTATATGTAATTTTTTAAACTCTTAATATATTTTCCTACAATAGGTTTTCTGTATATATAGATTTATCATTATTTTGTATTTACCTTTTCCTGACCTGTTTCTCTGTCCTTTACTCTGCACTGCTGTAACATGGTAAATTTCCCCATTGTGGGATTAATAAAGGATTATCTTATCTTATCTAAAGTTTTCACTAAAATCATACCTTCACTAAGAGGCCTCGCCTTCCTTGGGCTTGTTCTCTCCCTCTACCTCCTCCACCCCAGCCTGAGTCATCAGGTCAGCGATGTTCTTCTCCAGGTCATCAATGCGCGTGCTCATCTCATCAAGTGACTCTCGTTAAGGAACACAGATGAAACTCTATGCAGCTTCCTTACCAAATTCCTCATGTATAGTGCACAGTTTGAAGTAGTGGCAAAGGGTAAGCATGTTTTCTTCAGTCTTAGACTCTTGAATTTGGAGTTTCTCTCTTCTCTATAGTTGGGTGTGGTGATGCTAATTGCTAACTGTGCTGTGTTTTAGGTATATTTGTATTGTGTCTATTATCCGAGGTTGTGCTAAAATTTAGGATTTTTATACTTTGTGATATTAAATGGTACGATCTATTTCAGGGTATTTTTACAATATTGATATTCTTATTGATATAACACCATTGTTTTTTTTATGTTTTATTTTTGGTGTACACTACTCCAACAAAATAAACAAATAATTTTTATTTAGTATCAATAAAAGTTTTATACATTTAGTAGAAAATAAAATCTATAGCTTTTGTCTAATTTGTAAACAATAACTTACCAGGTGGTAAATTTTTTTATGTACCAACCAAACTTTAAAAAATTGCACACATATAAACAGCAAACAAACAATTAAAAGTAAATACAGTAAATAGCCAAACAAATATAAAATTGGCTGCTTTATATTGCAATATCATAAATAGATTTTTTCTAAGCACATCAAACTTTTTGGCAATGTTTTCGATTACGATATGGCCCACCCCTAATTTGCAGCTCCAAACAACACATGATAATCCAAGTTTTGATACCAGACAGTTCAATTTTCACTGCCTAGATCTCTCTTTAGAATAAAGGGTCTTTAACTGGGTATTATCAGCAATGCTGTGAAAGAATCACTTCTGTTTTATAAAGGACCATGTTCATAAAAAAAGACATACACACATATCTAATACAAACATGGTTCTTTGTGGCATCACAAATATTTAAAACCTTAATTTAAGAGTGCACAATGAAGCAATCCTGCAACTAGGCTTACATTTTCTTGAATGTGAAGGTGACTTCTGTCGTCCTTAAGGACCATTGCCCTGCACATTTTAGTGGTCCTCCTACCTTAACAAATCCTTAAACTCAATCATTAATGGTCTGTTAAGAAGCTGAGTAGTTGGATCAGTTGTGTTAGGAGCAGATAAAACACCAACAAATGCAGGGGCAGTGTGTCTCCAGAACAGAACTGAGAAATAATAGTCTTAAGTGGCCCTGTATAGTCATGGTAGTTTTGAAAAAGCATCAAAATTATACCCTATACTCATGAACTAGCTTAGCTCCTGACCACTTTTTCCATACCAACACAGTGTACGTTTTTATCTCATTTTAATCAACTAGCTGCTCTACCAATATGACCAACTTACTCGTCAGGCTGGTTAGCCACAATTTTAAATAGTTTGGTCAAGCTGGACCAGGGTGGTAAGAGCAAGCTGATTAACCACTATGGTCATGCTAAACCATCAGTTAAGAGCTAGGTTAAGAGCTAAGCTGGTCAACCAACTTAACCACTTTTGTCCAGTTCAGCATGGTTTTCTCTGCTTAGTGTTGTGAAATACTGCAGGAATCACACAAAAGGATATTTCTCCCGATGATCTGATCTGACATGGTCTGAAATTTGTCCTGCATCTGCTGCAGCAATGTCTGCACCTGTGTATAGACAAATAGACAAACAAATATAGATTAGTATAAATAGATTTGTGCATTTTGTTGTGTCTATACATAGTACCAGTCAAAAGTTTGGACACACTTTCTCATGCAATATTTTCTTTTTGTGAACATTTTTTTTTGTATTATGAATTATGAAGTAAACAAAAGGTTGTTGTCCTCCACAATCCCCAGACCTAAACCTGATAAACTGAGAAGGGTGATTTGAGATGAGCTGGAGCTATAATGCATAAAGGAAAAGCAGTAACTATTGCTTAGCACCTTCAGAAACTCCTTCAAGATGCTGAGAAATCTATTCCAGCTGACTCTACCGCATGAAGAGACTGAGATTAAAATACCAAGAGCAGATCTGTCCCCAAAACTAAAAAATGGCTACTTAGAATAATCTATGATAATACTTCTGGTTTGTTTAATACATTTTTTTGCTAAATTATTCCATGGTTGGTCCTTTATAGCTTTAATGTCTTCAATACTAAATTTACAATGTAAAAATTATAAAAAGAAAGAAACCACATTAAATGAGAAGAGGTGTGTGTGTGGAATTAAGAGACCATTTCAGTTTCTCTATTATATATGAATTTTATATGATTCTATCTCTTATTTTTTTCCAGAGTTATATAGCTTTAGAAAGAAGACTACCGGTAGTTCTTTTTCAATGTATCCACAGTGTCTGAGAAACAAATGAAGACATTAAAACACTAATGCTATATTAAAATCTTTATTAAATAAAGGAGTTTTCACTCTCTAAATTGGGAGCAAGCTCAATGTTTTGAAATAGCTGTTAGCTAGTTAGGTAGGTTAGCTAATCTAAGCTAGATGGCTAAGCACTCATTTACAACCGCAACTTAACGTTAAATAAGACTTGATCAGCGCTAAATATAACAGTACAGAGTTGTTTGTATGTTTTAAGTTAGTAGATAGGTTAGGTTAGCTAAAATAAACGTTTTCCGTTTGGTCCTCAGTTCTGCTAAATGACTCAACTAGCCTTAGCTTAGCATAGCTCAGCTTCGTTTAGCCTAGCTACTGTAGCTGGTCTGTCGGAAGCCTAGCTCAGCAAAACCGATGTTTTTAAGTACTCACCACCCCTGTAAGATCCTGCACCGATTTGGGATCTGTTTCTGCCATCCTTACCGCGCGTGAAAAAAAGTCTAATTAATGATCTGACAAACTGTCCACATTAAATTGAGCTGATATGCTGGCAACTAGGTTAGCTAGCTTAATATCTGCCCCAAATAATCAGCTGAACCTAGCGGTAATCTCGCGACAGGACGAAAGGAAATCCCGTGGTAGCAGCAGTTTCTGTGGCTGTGTCCCAAATGCGGCTCCTCCCTCCTCAGCTTATCTCCTAGTTTGAAGGGTACATGGTAAGGAACCTTGTGCGTTTTTAAGGGACCGCGTTCCTAATATAGAAACTGGTGCATTTGCATTCCATTAGTCATGAGTAGAGACAACCTTGAGAATGCTAAAGTCAAACAGGGCAGTGTGTGTTTCAGGTTTCATAGACTTAGAGAGGTTTCTACATTCTGGAGACTATTATGTATAAAATGAGTTCACAAAAAATATCCAATCATTCTAATAAAGATGTTATTTAAAAAATATTTTTAATTAATTTATTTCATATTATTTTGTATGTAGTTAGGGGTGTATTCATTTTGGTCTTACCCAAGTGTCCTTTTCCAAAGGTAAACATTTGGGAGTTGCCAGGTTTGCAGCTTTCACACCTTTTAATTACTTTTTTGCCTACTTTGAAAATGTACAGCAGCCAGCAAAACATTAAAATGCATTATTAGGGTGTAATAATTATAATACCTCATAAAGCTGACTGAGAAACTACAGAGATGTACAAAACTGTCATCTAAGCAAGAGTCGCCTACTTTGAAGAATATAAAATATAAAACATAATCTGGTTTGTTTAAAACTTTTTGTTTACTAAATAAGTCCATAGGATTTTTTTTTTCAGTCCAGAGGACTTTAGTATTACTCTACAATGCTGAACATTTTAAAATAATGAAAAAAAAAAAACCCACTGAATTTAAGGTGTATCCAAGCTTTTGACTGGTACTGTATATATCTTGTTGTATTACATTGTATTAGGTTTTCTGCTGAATTTTAGTTTGTGACTTTTTTATTTTTATTTTAGTGACTTTTTGAGATCAAAGGAATAGGGGTGGGCGATATGGCTCTAAAATAATGTCACAATATTTCAGGGTATTTTTGCGATAACTATATACTTGGCGATATAGGAAAACAGAAAAAATAATTAATTCATTTCAGGAATATAGTATAAGAGTATAACAGCATAATCATAATGTGGCAAAATAAATAATATAGCATAAAATAATATAATGCAGCAAAAAATATTGCAGAATATTTAGTGCATGCATATAAAATGCAAACTAAAACAATTATACAATAAATACACCTAAAGCTTCACAGTAAATAATATAGTACTTTTAATACAAAACATCTCTTTTATCACAATATGGATTTTTAATATCATGATATTTCTGTGTCATGATATATTGTATTCGATATAATATTGCCCACCCCTACAAAGGAATATAAATACAGTAAATTCAAATCATGAATATATATATTTTTTTTACTGATGCAGGATAACTGTCTGTGCGTTATAAACTTTATCAAGATCAAAAAATACAGTGAAACATACGACTTACAATTTTTTTTCTCAAAGTTAACTGTTTTTATTTAAAAAATAACATTGTCGAACTATTAGGCAATGTTAAATAAATATTGTTTTTCCATCATCAACATTAAAATATGCAATGGAACCAAAAAAGCAAGTTTAATTTGATGTCCTTTGTTATCCAGAAAACAGATAAACAAAAAAATATATATATTGTATTTATTATTTTTAAGTTTCAGCATGTGTTGGGTGCTGGCAGGGTTTTTACGTCTCTTTGGACGGGTGTTTTTGCGTAATCTGGCAACCCTGTAGTGGCAGTTTTCCATAGCGTATGCGTTCTTTAGTACTGGAACATTATTGAACGTGGAAAATGAGTTTAAAAGAGCGAAACATACATTGAGAAAAATACATTTAGACTATTGGAACATCCCTTTAATTTATTAATAGCTTACTAGCCCTGTATTCCTTACAAATGCAAAAAAACAGAGCCATAAGAAACACACATGGTGCAAACGTGCTGCAGTGGTTAGAAATAGTTAGAGCTAGGATTTAGTGTGGTTTATATAACCTGTATTTCTCTCATTTCCTGCTTCATACCTTTTTGTACTACTGAACTACTACGTTTACCTGCTAAATCACAGCCCCTCAGCCCAGCAGTGAGTGAATGTACAGTTATAATAAGGCAATATGCTGTGCTGTATATATGAGACAGTGCCGTGTGTCTGCAGCAGGAGGCTATACTATACTATAAACACACCAGCGCTGGAGAAGGCTATGGAGGAGGTAAGCTATACTGAGACTGAGCGCGCTCCTGAACATATAGGCTGTGTATAAAAAAGTCGAATAAAGGGTTATTTATGCACGTTTAATTCCGCGTTGTTGAAACGACGCGTATGTGCCAGTAGATAGCCTGCCGAGCCCCTTCATGGGTTTACCAGTAGTATATACTACAGCAGCAGCAGCAACAGCAGGAGCAGGCTATTGTAATACTGTAGCTACTGAAGTAGTTAATGCTCGGGCTTTGGTGTGAGCTCTAGTAAGCGTTTAATTTGTAAACCCATGTTTTTAGACGTATTTCAAAGTTTCATTCCTCGCTAAGAAGTGGTTTCGCTCACACTGCGCTTTCTCACTTTCTGTGTGAGCTATTCGGAATTCCTCGAGATTCCTCCCAGTGAAGATTCAGTGAGGAGATCCTGAAGGAAACCTCAGAAGTTTGGATCTTCTCACTCAACAGGCACACACTCAACAACTACACATTCAAACGTCAAAACCGGACTAATATTTCCAATTCAGTGCTTACGGTATGTCCAGTTAGAGGACTGTGGAGTGAGTATGCTATTCTTAGATTGGGATTAGATTAGTCTTCTTGTGTTCTTCGCATATCATTTACAGACCACCACCTCAACTACAGCAATAACAACAACACGGAGAGCTGCTGGAAAGAAAAAGAGTGTGTGTGAGAGCAGCTTGGGCTAGAGTAGCTATTTAGCTTGGTTAACTTCTGGTATGTGAATTAAAGCCCATGGGCACACAGTGCTAGTATGGAGCACTGCAGCTGCTGTATAGGAGCATGTGTTAGGGTAAGTTAAATACTGCTTTTGTAGACTGCAGTGAGTATAACTTATACACACACCTCAGACTCTCCATTATAACACACCAGTCTTTCACTACTCCACTTATAATTTTCCAAAAACTGAGGTAGGGAAAATCGAATTGATTCATAATATACAAGTAAAAAAGTCAATAATTATTGGTAGGGCAAAGTAGACTACATTTAATTTATACATACAAACTTGGGCAATCAAGAACTATAAGCTGTGGTCCTTACTACCTCATTTCAATTTTGCATAACATTCACTGACTTGTAGAAATGTATATGCATATAACTTTAACATGTTGGTGTCCTATATTTTGTCATGTCATTTAAAATGTAAATATAAATAGAATTCTGGTCATTTCTTATAATATAGGTTTTATTTGCACATATTTTCAGATTCACAATAGTCAACATTGAAAAAACAAAAATAAATGGATAAATATATTACATTAGCAGTTTAAGACATTATCAAGACATTATTCATTATCAGAAAAGTTAAGTGGCACTCAGATCTTTTTAAAAACTTTTTTGAAAGACATTAATCTTTTTGAAAATTGATTCAAACAACTTTTTTGAAAGGTTAGATTTTTTTTAAACAGATTCAAACAACTTTTTGAATATTTTTTTATACTTTTCATTTAAACAATTTTTTTAAAGACTTGAATCAAATGCAAAATATTTGATTTACTATTTAAAGGACTCAAATCACTTTTCAAAAGGTCCATACAAAGTTTAAAAAAACAGATTTAAATCTATAAGAAAACTCCACTAGAAAAGTCCTCTACACAGTACTGTCCAACTTCTGACTGCAGACCTGTTTTTCTGGTATTGCTCACAATACTGTATAAATACGAACCTGTTACTTAACAGTAAATATTTGACTGGATTTGTAAAAAAATGATGAATGACTGTCAAAACAAGCGATCAACTCTGAAGTCTTTAGCCAGTCCTTTTAAATAATATAGATAAATGATTAAATGTACAAAAAATAAAAAAGTCAAATGACTGCAAAACAGTAATACCACAGAAGAACTACTTGTGTTCTTAAATAACTTAACACACATTGCATCAAAAACATGTTTTTATAGAAGCAAATCTCCTTCTACTAGTACTAGTGCTTGAAGAAACATTAAAGTTCCTAATTGAGATTGTATTTCACCATATATTACACTCACTGTAACACACCAGTCATATACATATGCTCATGAAGTTTCCAATAATGCTACAGTAGTATCCATAGTGAACTGAGCAGTGCTGACATTTCAGGAATCATGATGTGCTTCCAGAACCCATGACTGGGTTCATTGTCTTGGAAGAACATCTGTTTGGTGAGACAGTAGGGTCTTATCTTTTATAGCATTGCTCTGTGAGTGCAGGCTTGCCATTGCAGCAGTCTTATCTAGAGTAGAAGAGGGCCTGTGGTTGAAGTGGCAGGGTTTAGTGATCACTGCCTGTGGCTGAAGTGGCAGTTTTTCTTCTTTGAATTCTGAGGCGTAAGTGTCAGAACAGAGCAGGGCTAGTCTAACCACGGTTAATCAACAGGTTTGGGCATGTGTGTCTTGGATTTTTAGGTAGGGGAGGTAACGCTGTTTCCTGTAGTTGAGGGAATGTTTCACACTGTATGAAGACGTGGTATAAAGCACAGTTGAATTTACTGAATGTTGATACCAGACAGAGTAAGGGGATTCATCACTGTAATGCAAAAACCTTGTATCTCCAAAGAAGAAGAAAAAAAACATCAGTCTAAAATTATTTTATTCCAAGTGATCATGAAACTGAGACACAACTGTTTCAAATCATTTAAAACGTGCAGATAAACTGGTGTACATATACACGTGTTGTTTTTTGTTCAGACACAGTAATGTGGCTTGTATCTAAATAGCAGAGATATCATTCTCAGAACACAGTGAACATACTGTAGTGTGAAATAGGCATTTGTTTGTGGTCAAACAGTGAATATATATATATATATATAGTTTCATATTCTGTGAATCTGTATTCCGGTACAAGCATGAAGTGTTGCTGTTCAATACAAGCAAGCAAAAATCACAAGCAAAAACCTATTAACTTTAAAGAGCTGTTGCTTGAAAGTTCATAGAGTTTCTTCTAAATATTAAAAATATTTTATGATATACAGTCTAATGCAAACATTTTGGCACATTTTAATAATCTTGTAACTGATAGTAAGTAAACAAATCCATTACATTGAATTCCTAAATATGTTTAAAGTGGTGAGAATGTGTAGTGAGTTTGAACATACTAAAGAGTACTTTTAAAACGTCCATTCTGGTGCAGTCCCATTTTAAATGGATGACTGTTGTGATTTTAACGAGAATTCTGTTGAGCTTTTCATTTAGTGTCATGAACTCATGATGAGAGCTTGCACCAGGAAACAGACATAATTGCAAGTAATGTTTATTGACAATAAATTAAGAAACTAAACTAAATTAAAACTAAAGCAAAAAGCTGGACAGAAAGTCAGAAAGATAATGAAACCAACACAAGAAACAAACAGACAAAACACAAATTAAACAAGCCAGTATGCATCATGAACTAACATTAATTAACACCAAGTTTTTATAAAAACATATATTTTTTTGCGTTTTTGAACAAGCTAAACTAATGTTAACAAAAACAAGCAGACTGGCTGTGTGAGAGTTTTCATAAAACTGTGTTAACATTGTTCACACAGCTCCACTGCCAGCAGGTTTCCAAAATCTCCACATTGAAAAGCTCTGTTTTTTTAATTGGACCGTGACCTCTCAATGACCCAAAATGTTGTTTTTTTGTAGATGACCGGCCAAAACACAAAGACAAAACCCTTTTTAAAAATATCCAGATTCATGTGGACAGGGCCTAATATTACTGAAACCAAGGATCTATATATACACTGAGACAGACAAGAAACACCTGGAGAAGATAATGAGAGGGATGGGCTACATATAAAGCACAGGTGGGAACTCTAATCTAGACGAGGCTAGGGTGAAGACCAGACAGAAACAAAACAGAGCTATGTGTTTAAGAGCACATGCCAGAGCAATGACGACCACAGAGACAGTTCAGGACACATTACTTTTTTTGTATATTTTAATATAAGTAGATTGTTTATATAAGGCATTGATGCTGCTAAATAAACTAATGCATAAGATGAGTTTACATTTGTAACATTACATTTTACGTAATGAACAGTATCAAAAAACGTCTTCTGTATTCAGCGACTTTAATATTTTGTACACTTATTGCTGTTCAATTCCACACACACATATTGAATATATTCCACAGAAAAACAGTGTGTGTTTGTGTGTGTGTGCAGCTGCTTTCTGCAGAGTGATGGAGCATCATTAAATTCCTCTGAGAGGAGTTGGGGTGGGGTTTGTGATCCAGAACTAATGGTCCGACATCCGGACTTGACTTCACTAATGGTCCTCTGTTTAAATGCATTCATATCCTCACATCGGTGTTCCAACATATACAGTAAAGTAGAGGCTTTTACTGTATCTAGTGGTTGGTGGGGGTTGATGAGGAAGTCTTCAAACTTTTGGGCACAAATTGTTGAAGTATGTTGAAGTACTGTGGTAGGCCCCTGGGGTTAGGGGCGTACCCACTGTGACCCGGAAGGAGGAAGCGCACAGATAACACAGACACGTGGAGTAAATGAACTCAAAACATACCTTTTATTGCGGCTTTAAAACGCCCTCCACCACACCCAAAACAAACTTAAACAAACATATGGCCCAATGGGGCTCTAGAGTCTGTAGAATTACTTTTAGTTCAAGTTAAAGGTCCGTGCAGCCTCAGCCCTCAGCTCCCCAGTCAAGAGTCCTCCTTCAGTGAGCTGAGGCTGAGTTTTTATACCTGTCCCAGCCGGCTGCTTAATCAGTCCTGAATGCACACCGGCTGGGACAGACATGGCTGTGAGTTCCGGCGTGGGGCGGACCCACGGTTCCCCCGCCTCCTCACGCCACAGTACATACAGTTATTTACTGTAAAAAGAATACTTATGTGTATCAGTTTATACTATAGCACTGGATTTCAAACTGTGGTATGTGTATGAATGTTTTTAATGTATCAAAAGCAAAAGATTATACAGGAGAATGCAGGTGGGTACCAAGAGATGTCCAAATTCTTAAGAATTTCTTAAGAATTTGCCTGGTTTCCTTGGAGAAAATGACATATCTCTATCTCTAAATATTACATCTCTAAAATGAACATAATTTTCTTCTAATATCCTGAACTTCAAAATGAATGTAGTTGTCCAGCGCTTCTATTTAAAATTTGGAATATACGTTTTAAAAGCTTATTGTGTTTCACCTCAACATCAGAATATCCAACAACGTTATTACACATTGCATTTTTTGCCCATATCATTCACCCCTAGTTTGTTTGCAAACTGTAAACATATGTTCCTGTGGATGACTTGTAGGTGGTATTTTGAGTTTTACTTTGACTGTGGGTGATACATGAACTAAAATGTGTGAGAACTAACTGAGATACTAAAAAATACAATAATTTTATCAGATTTGTAACAGAAGTCAATTATCCAGAATGTCATGATACTGATAATGCACTCCAAATATCTCCATATATCCAGGATTAAAGTAAAATAAATGATACTAGACAGATATGATCTGTTTCTAGTAGATATATAATGTGAAATGAGAATTTTTCTTTTGATAAAAACAGCAAAAAGAAGTAGTAGTAGTACCCTGATGTGATAATTAGGGTATGTGATAATTAGATATGGCAGATTTCAGGGTATAATATCGTTGACAAAATTAAAAAATGTTGCCATTATTATTACGTACGATACGATATGGCACATCCCTAATATAGTGTACTGTTCTGTCATTTTCTGTTGAGTCCAGAACGTTTGAATGTGCTTGTAGATCAGATTGTCCTGTCTGAACATTGTTCTTGAGTTTTGTCCTCTCGTGTGAAATCTAAGCTAAGCTGCAGTGTGATGTCTCAGCAGCACAGTGTATGAGTGCAGCAGCAGCAGCAGTGACGGCACTGGCAGTGGTGTGAGGCCTTGGAGCCATGGATTCAGAGCTGGAGGAGGACGTGGAGAGCTCATGGACCGTGCTGTCGTGGCTGGCCTCCTGTGTGATGGTGTTTGGAGGTGCCGTGCCCTACATCCCCCAGTACCAGGAGATCCAGAGGACTGGCAACACTGAGGGTTTCTCCACCCGCGTCTGCCTTGTGCTGCTCATTGCCAACATACTGCGCATTTTCTTCTGGTGAGTGGAGCTAAAAGGGAGCTCTGGGCTCTGGGTAGTGTTACTGCAAATCAGAGATGGGTTGACTATAGTCAGTACAGGCTGTGACAGGGAACTAATGAAAAGTGCTTTTGGTCAAACTTAAGTGATAATTTAAATGTGCTTATTAGACTAAATAGATTTGCCAATTTTTGCTTAAACATTTAAAAATGTGAGGCTGATTAATAGCGGTGGGAATCACAGGGTATCTCGTGATATGATGTAATCACGATAATAATAATAATAATATTATGTGTTGCCCGATGATTGAACGATGATATCACAATCTTGTTATTCTGTGATACTTCATATATCACAGCCAATATTCTTTGCAGCAGGTTTACCCTATTCATTTGGTTAGCACCACCTCATGGAGTAATGAAACAGCAACTTTAGTAAATAAAATAGCAGGATGAGTCTAAGAGTGACTATTTCAATAAATATATCAATATTCAACACCATTTGGATAAGATGATAGGATAAGATACATTTAAAATGAATCCCACCTCTACTGAAAAAAGTGTATAATCCCAGAGAAGTAAATTTAACCTGTCACAAAAATGTAATCATCTGTATTATATTATTTTTTACATACAAATACATTTCACCAATATTTTAGCCGGTCAAACCAACGCATTGACCAATGCATCAATAACTTTCTATACACAGAATGGCCTCCAGCGATAAATAAATCTCAAACTATAAATAACTAAAAGCACACTGTACATTAAAATGGTGTAAATTTATTGTACTGCTATTATGTCATTATAATGTTATTATAAACCATGTTGTTTCTCTTTCTAAAGATAATTCAGCATGAATTGAAATAGAGCTCGACAACAGGCTAATTCCATAATCTCAAAACTGTTACATAACAGTCTTGACTTAATTTCATACTCCCAAATTTACACAAGCCCATCCCACTCAGCCATAGTTTTAAAGCTGGAGAAACAGTAAAACATGACAACAACATTAGGAGAGTATGATGTTGTTAGTACTGGAAAGCAGCTCATCACCTTTAGACTCTACTAGTTATGGGAAAAAAACGTGTAAAGAAGTTGCTACTAGAACCAGACCTCAAGACCACAGCTTTTCCAGACATCCAAAGGTAATTTCAGATTGGTAACCCCGGAAAAGAACCTGGATAGGGTGAATACAGCTCTGGAAAAACTAAAAAAAAAAAAATAAGATACCACTTCGGGTTCTGAATGAGTTTCTCTGATTTTGCTATTTATAGGTATATGTTTGATTAAAATGAACATTGTTGTTTTATTCTATAAACTAAAGACAACATTTCTCCCAAATTCCAAATAAACATATTGTCATTTAGAGCCTTTATTTGCAGAAAATGAGAAATGGCTGATATAACAAAAGAAATGCAGAGCTTTCAGACCTCAAATAATGCAAAGAAAACAAGTTCATATATGTAAAGTTTTAAGCGTTTAGGCCACTTGTTCTATTGATATGCGGTAGACTCCTGCAACATCCGGGAGACTTGGCAAGTCTGCTTTTCCTGCACTAGTGTCTGTAGACAGGGGCTCAGATTTGGCACACAACAATGCACAATGTGGGTGGAGAGAGCTAAAGTGAAAGTGAAAGTTCTGGCAAATAATTTAGCTGTAAAACTTGAAGCCAAACCTGGAGAAATGAGGGGTTAGGCTAAATGCTAAGCAGCAACAATCACTTCAGTTTGCTAAAAGCCCAACACACAAGGAGGAAACAACGAGATGATAGCAACACCACCCAGATCAGAATAATTACACTGTTTTTATTATGCTTTTAAAAGTAAAACTATGCTATAATCCAGTAAAAGTGTGGCATGGGGGTTTATGGTCTTTTGACTGTAAAAGGAAGTTTAGCATGTTTCAATCTTGGAAAAGAGAACAGAGTGGAAAAAAAAAATTTGAGCACTTGTTGCTCCAAATATAGTCACATACCTATATGTATATAGCCTATACAATAAGAACAACTTTTATGCAATAAAAATAATATATTTTGTTGCACATTAAATAATGACAATTACTGTATTAAAATGTAAAAAAATCCAAAGCTATAGTTCTGCTTACATTATCATTATACTACCGTGACAGTATTAAATGACTGTATGTTGTTTTGAATTAATTGAATAAAAAGAGACTTTTGGACACATTGTAAGACATGATGACAGACAGTAATAAAAGTCCATAAATAGAGATTGTTTGTGTATGTTTCTCTGCAGGATTGGGAAGCAGTTTGAGCTGACCTTGCTTCTGCAGAGTGTGGTTATGATTCTCACCATGTTAGCTATGCTTCACCTGTGCTGCGCCATCCAAAGCACCAACCGGGTCAGCACCAAGCAACACCGCATCACAGGTAATGAAGTTTCACAACATGCTATTAGCTATAGCAGGCTATACCATACTATTGCATAGAGTGCTAAGAGAAATGTTATCTACTGGCTTAATTTTGATGTTTCCATCATCTCCACATGCTTAAAGCCTAAGTTTTTTTTTATGTGAAAACAATTGAGCATCTATGAACCATTCAATAGACCCACACTGCAAACAGAACCCCCAGCCCTCCCTCACCATTATGTGAACTGCTTTGAAGTGCTCTAGTTTTACCAAAAGAGGGTGCCATGGCACTGAGAACAGCATTGTTGATGGCCAGGTCATTTTCTTTCTCTCTCTTTTTGTCATCTCATCCATCTGTCTGCTCCTTTTTTCTTAGTCACTCATTACTCTACATATGTCCTTTGGCTCATCTCTAACTGTTCTCTATGATCACATTCACAGTGATGTATGTGATTACAGTAATTTGTAGTGCAGCAACCTGCATCACAGTTCAGTTGAATTATTGTGCAAAAGATAGCAGTGAATCAGTTAAAAGCAACAAAGTTTAAGAGGAATCCAGAGTAATATATTTTTAAATGAAATTAAGTAAATATTCAAACAATAAAATGAATGTTCAGAATTCCCTGCATTTGTAAAGTATTGATCAAAGGCAGTGAATTTGGCATTGATTATAGTCTATAATCAGAGAGGTACAGTTGTTCACTGTTCCATTCTTGTTCACAAAATGTAGAATATATTTTTGGTGTCCAATTGATAAATATTATGACTGCATATTTTGTATTCTTATAGTGTATAAAACAGATTGTACTTATTAAAATAAATTAATTTGTACATTTAGAGTTGCAACTTAAAAAAAAGTATGGTAAACATGAATTAATGGTACCACTTTAAAATAAGACTACCTCTATAAAGGGTTTGTAAATGGTTTACAATTTAAAAAACAGTTTATTAATGGTTACTAATTAGGTTGTAAATGCCTAAAAATCATTAATAATCAGTTATAACAAATACGTATGAAGGGCAACAGTGACCTGTTGTTTGCCAAATAGTGAACCCACTGCCATCTATATTGTTGTTATTTCTATGTATGTGTTATAACTGATTATTAATGATTTTTAAATGTTTTAAGGCATTTACATCCTAATTATTAACCATTAACAAACTAATTGTAAACCATTTACAAACCCTTTATAAAGGTAGTCTTATTTTAAAGTGGTACCGAATTCATTTCTGATTCTGGATTTTTCTTCCTTTTGTGCTCAGAGCCTTTTTTTACACCACCCCATATCATCCAGATTAGGACTGTTAGGTTAGATCTTTATCTTCTTTTTCATCCATTCATTATTTGATTTACTGTACTTGTGGGCTTTGGGTCATTGTCTTGTTGCATTACCCAGTGCCTCTTCAGCTTGAGGTTGTGGATTCTTTTATAAAATGTGTCCACATGCCACAACATTTGCAATTAACCTGGGACCTGTTTTACAGATTTAGAGTAAGGATGGAGTTTTAGTTAAGATGTGCGGTGTTCATTTTCTGCATTATGGAACATTTAAGTTATCTAGGGCAAATTTGAGACAGGCCAAAATCATATATTACACTGCGAATGCTTTCATGGTGTCCTCCCATAAACACTATATTTTTCCACTTATTTTCTAGTTTCGAACACATAACCCCAAGTTTGTAGACTCTCCTCGGCTCTTTCAAGATTTCTCTTCCTTAGCTGAAACAGATTTTACCAGTCTTGGAGAGAAATCCACTTGCTTTGTGTAGTCTGCGCCTGGGATGCTAACTCAATGAGCTCAATAGACAAAAGACATCGACAGTACAATAGTTTAGAATATTATGTGTAAATTATTAGTTAAGTTTTGGAGTTAAATGACAATAAAATGACATTTATTATTAATTAATGCAGAAATTCTGGTAATTCCAAAAAACCTTTAAACCAGTCATTTATACAGATATAATAGTCAAAACATCTACCTTTTCACCTTGGTTTCCTTGTAATTAATTATCTCCAGCATGCAAGTGGTTCAATTTGTCATTGGTTGGTCATAGCTGATCTTGTCACGTTGCTCATAAAAACACACCTGTAGTCCTCCATATATGTATTAATGTTCTGAATTGATGACTTACAAGCATTATGAATAATTCAAAACAGACCATAATTCTTAAATACATTTTGAAACACTGACAAGCTCCACTCAACCCCACAATTAGCATTTCTGTGGAACTTAGTCTCGGTCACGCTCTGTTGATGCTAATGCCCTGTCTGGGGGTCGCATGCATATGATATGATGGTGGGAACTGGTGTGTAAATCTGAGCAGAAGGGCGGCTATTTGCGATCAGGTTCGGCTGACTCAGCTGTCGCCTCTGGGACGTTACAGCAGCCTGTGAAAGAGCGTGACTTGTTGCCTGCAGCCAGTCAGGTCCTGTGCTCTGTGTTTAGAGTGTGAATGTTTTGCGGCTGCTGGCTCAGACTCGCTTGGGGAAAGAAAGGCCAGGTTCACGCAGGGTCAGTTTAGTGCAGTGATGATTTATGGTGAATTCAAGCCCCTGTTGATTGGCTTTTTCTTCTGCGAGCTGGAAGAGGCTCAATCTAAGTCAGCCTTTTTATGAGTCCACTGCCTGGGAGGGAGATGGGGTGATGAAATTGTGTAATATAGGAATAATTAGAGCGCCGAATGTGGAATCAGACAGCAGCCTAATTTACCTGTCGCGCTGATTGATTGGAGCGCAGAAGTCAAAGTTCTTGCCTCAGCATTGGTGTGATTTTTCTCAGTTTGCTACATCATGCTGGTGGTGCTCAGTGTGGGTGAGAGTGTGTGTGCGTGAGTGTGTGTGTATTTGTGTATGTGTGTCTGTGCTGCTAATTTGAATAGCATCAGAGGGTTTGTGGCCTTGCGTGAATGCGTACATAGTTTGAATAATTTGAATACCATGTGTTTATTTGTGCCTATGTGTTTGTGGGACGAAAACACCAACTAATTATTAACTACGCATATGCTCAGATCTGCCATACCATTAAAACCACTGACAGGCGATCTGAATAACATTAATTATCGGGTTACAGTGGCAGCAGTCAAGTTGTGGGATCTACATATTAGGCAGCAAGTAAACAAGCAGGAAATGAGTAAACTTAAAAGTCAGAGACACTTGTTAAAAGACTGAAGACTCTCAATTGGACTCTTTATAGCAGATAAACATAAACCTACTGATACCATGTTTAATGCCAGTTGTGAGGTAGATACATTATTATAAAGCCCCCAGCATTGAGCTGTAAAGCAGTGGAACTGTGTTCTTTGGAACATACTGACCTCACTAACAATATTGTTGCTGAATACAATCAAATCCACACAGCAATGCTTTAAAATCTGGTAGAAAGCTTTCTCTGAACTGTTCTCTGAGAGACAGTCTTTTCAACAAATGCAGAATCAGATCTTTTTTAATACTCTTAATTTGTGAAGAAACAGTAAGTGAACAGGTGTCCCAAGAATTTTGTTCATACACTGTCGAAAAGTGTGTGTATGTGTGTGTGTGTTAGCCTGTAAAGTTACAGAAATAATGTTCCGGGAACATTCTGAAAATGTGAGACATAATAATGGTTTGCATCACAGTGTTATTAGAATGTCTCTTACATAATGGTCCCAGCTTCCAATACTAATATTATGGACATGTAAAACACTCCCAGAATTGAAAATTGTAAACACTGATACAAGTGACGTTGCAGCGGCATTACCAGAATATTTAAAAGTGTTAATTAATCATTCTAAGGACATCCAGAAAACTTGTATGTTCTAAGAATGTTAATTGTAATGAAAACTTACCAAAAATTGTTAGCTGTACTTATAGTGTGTGTGTGTGTGTTGTGTGTGTGTGTGTGTTTGGATCAAAATCGGCTTATATATTGCTTGTGTGCATTTGGGACTGTTTGTGGAGCCGGATCAACTTGTGTATGTGTGCAGTTGGGACTGTTTGTGTCTGCATTTGTGGACTGTGTGTGTGTGCTTTATTCTGAGAGTGCTGAGTGTATCAGTGAAGTCGTGAGTTGATTGTATCTTGTGTGCTTCATTTCCTGGCTCTGCTGCTTTGAGGAAGTCAAGGGAGTTGCTGGCTTCCAGCCTGTCTGTGTTTCTGTGTGTGCAGCCGGAGTGACTACACCGACTGCACTGTAAACCTCAGGACCTCCAGCTGCACAGCCCCTGTTCCAACTTCAGCTACTGGAATGTACAGTATACACTGACTGACCTGAAGTCGCTTCCTGTATTTAACCTAGAAAATGATCTGAGGTTGATGCCGCAGTTGGTCAGGTTTAGGTTCAGCAACAGTATGTGCTGAAAGAATGAGGTCAGCTGACTACCTGAATATACTGAATATAGACCAGGTTATTCCATCAATGTATTTTTTCTTCCCTGATGACACGGGCATATTCCAAGATGACAATGTCAGGATTCATGGAGCTGGAATTGTGGAAGAGTGATTCAGGGAGCATGAGATCATCATTTACACACATGGATTTCACACCACAGAGTCCAGATCTTAACCCCATTGAGAATCTTTGGGATGTGCTGGAGAAGCGCTGCTTTGTGCAGTGGTCAGACTCTACCATCATCAGTGCTGCAAGATCTTGGTAAAAAAATTAATGCAACACTGGATTAAAATAAATCTTGTGACATTGCAGAAGCTTAATGAAACAATGAATGCGTGCAGAAATCAAAGTTAAAGGTGATCCAACCAAATATTAAAGTTTGTGACCTTTTTTTTGTCCTAGGCAGTGTATAAACTCTATACATCCAAACCACCACCCCTCCTCCTCACTCTCTGTAAATGGACCAGTTTAGTGTCAAGCATTATGTTTCATATCCAGCACTGGTTTGTCCAGGTTAGCAGACTAGCAGCCCAGCAGGCATGTGTTTGAGGAATTGCATGGAAGTCAGGGACTGATTGGAGGGGGAGTGGGTTGGGCCCGGAATAGCCTGGAACAGCCCGGAACCCCTCCCACTATAGAGTGCAGGCAATCTGAGACCCTTCTGTTCACACACACTGTATCCCAGCAGCACTGTACCACAAATAGATCTCGGGGGTCTCTCACAGATCAAGATTTCTCAGTTAGGGGGTGTGAATCTCTTTCAGATCTCTTTCTCTCTTTTAGAACTTTAGTGTGGTTTACAACATGAAATAAAAATGACATTAAAACAAACAAGGATTCAAAATACTCTGATTTACTGCTAATATGATCTGATGCAGTCCAGTGGCAGTGGTATGATTCAATTAAGGCCTGATCTAAGATAATTCAAGTTTTAAATTGATAAAGGACAACTATTACTGTCATCCTTCTGCTTGAATGCAATGTCTGTGCTACCTTCTGGCACTCATTTTAGTTATAATAAAGTCAGATCTGCTGTTATTTGTTGAGATTTGTGTTATTATTTTTTTCTGTAAAGCTGCTAAAACACTGTATAGATACCTTTTAATTTTATTTCAATTAAAACAAGAAAAACATTTATTCACTCTTTCAAAGATGTAGTATTCCTTGTTTATAGAAATTATTCATATGTATCTATATATTCTTTCTAAGGCAGAGAAAGTACCACTACAGTACCAATCAAAAGTTTGGACACACACAAAAGTTTTTTTTTTCATTCAATGTGAATTTAATATTTAAGTGCTATTTAATATTGAAGACATTAAAGATGTACAGGAACATATATAGAATTATTTTGTTAACAGAAAGTGTTAAACAAAACAGAATATGTTTTGTACTTTAGCAACATTTAGCTTTGATGAAAGATTTGCACACTCTTGGTATTGTAATGTCATTGTCTTCATGAGGGAGAGTCACCTGGAATAGTTTTCTCAGCGTCTTGAAGGAGTTCCTAGATGTGCTGACATTCGCTGGTTTGGTTTTTAGAGGTTATGAGCTTCTCTCCAGTATCTAAAACGATTGTGTTTTACCGTTTACTAGCATTTACTTGGGTTATGCTTGTGGGCCGCATTTACGTACGTTTTATGGCTTTGAATATGAGGAGTCAAATCACTGTTATGTGACAGTTTTTGGAAAAGGGTTTTGGAATTGGCCTGTTTTAGAGCTATGTTTTCATTATGCTGGGTTCTCAGCCTATATGCTCGTATGGGGCTAATTGGGTAGACTGTGGAGTGGCTAAGTGGGTTCAAGGTCCCAGTTGGTCTCACGTGGGTCCCAACTAGGCCCCATGTGCAGTGTACAACACAGACTTTGCCCAAATTTAACCTCTCCTAGTCCTATCACTAAACCTTATCAGTCCCATCACTAGCATTCATGGGGCAACATGGAACTGGTGGACAAAACTTTATGATTTCCAGTTGGGCCACCCATTCAGGCCAGCCCCACGTGGGGTCTTTTAAATCATTATAATCAGAGTTCAAGGTCATTTCTATTGGCCAATACTCATTTTTGTCTAAAGTAATTCAGCTAAATAGAAATCCAGCTTTGTGTAATACTCAAAGAACCTTGTGATGTTTGATGTTATGAAGCTACATTTGTTTATTTGGAAGAGTTTATAGTTAGGCAACGTGAGAGAGAGAGCGAGCGAGAGAGAGAGAGAGAGAGAGAGAGAGAGAGAGAGAGAGTAGACCTGAAGGTTTATGTCTTGTTTATGTGTTCAGCAGCTGCAGCGTTACGCCATGCAATAAATGTCAGGGTGCCCTATTCAGAAACTTCAGAATAAAGGGCACTGAAGAAGACTGAAGAAAGAGCGCCCTCTACTGAACACAACTGACATCTACATTTGTGTTAACAGCATGGCTTGTCTCAGATGTTGAGCTTAGCAGAAGCAGGGAAATAGCGGGAGATGCAATGAGCATGCTCAGCAGGGGCGCTGTGATGTCCTGAGAGCGGAGGAAGCTGCAGTGTTATCAGTGTTTCACAGTGCTGCAGCATGACTGATCAGGTGTGACCACCCCGAGACTCTGAGTTAGGAGCCCCTCAGTTGCCTCTATCAACGTACCTATGTATATATGTGTGTGTGTGTGTGTGTGTGTGTGTGTGTGTTTGTAATCAAGTTAGATAATAATTCAATTAGCACATTCAGCCAAGTGCAATCAGCTCTGTATTCAATAAAGACTTGGTGGTTGGTTGAGAAAGTGCAGACACGTGAACTTGAACTTACCTGATATATGACCACTATCTTCCCATAGCCGGGGGATTTTTCATGGCATGTGTGTGCGTGCGTGTGTGTGTGCATGTGTGAGTGTGTGTGTGACTATAATCTGTGTGCTATTCTTACCACAAAGTGCAGGAGAGATAAACTCAAAGAAACCAATCTCCACTTCTATTTTCCACAAACGCTTCTCATATATGGCAGGACTGACCTCTATCTCTCTCTGTCACTCTACACTGTGCTCATACAGAGCAACTAGTTTAAACTTTGTAAACAGTTTCTTAACTGTTTATTAAAAACGTAAATATCAGTATATATTTGAAAATGAAACATGGCATTTGAATTTATAATCAGGGATCAAATCCTAGCCTTATTTGTAACAGTCTATTTAAAAATAACCTGGAGATACAGAGGCTGTACTTTAGTCTGGTCCACACCATAACAGTGCAGACCAATTAGACCAGTCTAGACCAGTGTTCAGAGCTTAGTTATATAGTGTTTATTTAGTCACATTGCAGTTTACTACATGCTTAAGAACATTGCTACATCCTATCTGGGCTGCATCTCCCTGTACTTAATAATCATTGGTTTGGCAAATTGACTTTCTAGCTATTGTACTGAATTCTGCCTACCTTAGAGAATTTGACTCCCTTTCATTCACACGCACCATGCAGAAGAATTAACAATTTTTTTTTTTTAACAAATGAATCTGTTCATTAATAAATAAACTTTTAATTCATTATTTATAAATAACAGCTGGTCTACAGATAGAGTAGATGCAGAAACATTTAGAGTAGAAACATTTGATGGGTTATTGAGGACAAGGTTGTGGGTTTGCAGACACTCGCAAGCCATGCTTCACAGGTTCACAGATGGCATAAGGTTTTTACTTCAAAAACAGTGTTATATTTTTGCGCTCACTCCTTTGTTAATCCCACAATGTTATCAAGGCACCCCCACTTCCACCCGACACTTCCACCACCATGCTTTACAGTTTTATATATTTACACATAAACTGGGGGACATGATGGCCAAAAAGCATCTGTTCATAACAGGATTATTGATGACAGGGTTGTGGGTTCTATACCTGATTCTCCAAATCTCTGTTGGGCACCTGAGAAACACCATTAACTCTCACCGTGCTGCTCTGGACTTGTGTGCTTACCATTCATTACTGTCTGTGTGTATGTGTGTGTGTGTTCATTGTATGGCTAGGTTAAAAACTGAGGCCACATTCCATTTATGTGCAATACAAGTATGGAAAATATGGTTTCTTGTTTTCTCTCGTCTTTGTAGTCAAAGGCTTCCTGCAATTGGTATCCAGTGAATTTCCTCTGTTGAGATGCTTTACCAGGCCTTGGTAGTGCAATCACCTTTAGACGCTGCTGGTTCTGCTTTCTTATACTTTCAGTTTGAGAGCCGACTCAATCATGCCGATGAGTGGAAAAAGCCAAAAAGTCCAACCAGTGTTGGAGCGTCTCAGACTGTGTGTGTTTGCAGGTTATTTGTGGGCAGCTTTTATTTATTCATGGCTTGATGCTTGACCCGGTGTGCTGGGTCCAGTCTCAGTGGTGTATCTGACGTCTCACTCTCGCTCAGCAGTGTAGTGTGAGATAGACAGTGCTAACTCTGCCTCAGTCATTTGGCCCATGTCGAGGTCTGACAGGTCAGTCAGTGTTCCATTACAGGTGTGAGGCCAATGAAGGGCCAAGCACACAGAGCTTTAGAGACCTGTTGTGTGCTTCGTCTGCCTCTCAGCAGGATCACAATCCCACAATCCTTTGCTTTCTTCTTATCTTGCTTAATCCAAAGCTGTGTACTGTATTCGTCTTCACTGTCACACAAAAACATTATATCTCTAAAAATGGTAGCTTTATAAGAGACAGAAAAAACTTTACCTTTACTGGAAATAAATGTAAAAAAAATTCCAAGCCATTTTGGAGCATTTCTATTGGCTTGTTCATCAAATGAAATTGAAATTAAATGAAATTCTGATCATTTTTTAAGAACAACTGCTAAAAAAAACTGACATCATGTAAAAAAAACTGATCTTCCAATGGGACAGCATGACTGTTACTAAAAATTACAACCACATCATTAATAAACACAACAATTTTGTGTATAATGTGCTCAATTAGAAAGTCCCATGAAATTGAAGTTGTGAACAGAACACAAAAAAGTAAATTAGCTAGAGCTGCATCTATGGTTAAAGACACTAAATCAGACACTAAATCAGCTCAAACATCCATACATCTGTTCTTACCATTCTGTAAGGAAAACCAACACCATAAAGTGACTGTTCCATTTGAACTTAACAACCAACAACATTTGGTTGGACCGTCTTTAGCTTTTTTTTTTTATTGCAGGACACATGCATTTCCACAAGCTTCTGCAATGTCACAAGATTTATTTCAATCCAGTGTTGCATTATTTTTTTTTTTTCAAGATTTTGCATTGAGGATGGAAGATTTGGAGCACTGGGCAACATCTTCTCCAGCAGATCCCAAATATTCTCAATGGGGTTAAGGTCTGGACTCTGTGGTGAACAATCTATGTGTGAAAATGATGATCTCATGCTCCCTGAATCACAATTCACTTTCACAATTCCAGCCCCATGAATCCTGGCATTGTCACCTTGGAATATGCCCGTGCCATCAGGGATGAACTTCAAGTTCAATACTGGTGGTTCCACATGTTCAGGTAGTCAGCTGACCTCATTCTTTGGGCACAAAACCTTTCACAACCTAGACCTGACCAATTTCAGCAACCCCAGATCATAGCACTTTTACAGACCACAGGCTTTTACAGTAGGCACTAGGCATGACGGGTTCATTACTCCAGCTGCCAACTGCTTACCCTGATACACCTATCACTCTCGAGCAGACTAAATCTGGACTCATCATGACCTTCTTTATGCTACCTTGCTAATTGAAGCCGTTTTTGCCATTTGGTTTTAAGTATTAGTGGTTTTCTTAAAGCTACACAGCTGTTTCATCCATTAGGTTCCTTTCCCACTGTGTATCTGGAGCAAAAAAAACACTATTAAACATATGTCTCAGTTCTAGTGTTGTTTTTATACTATTTGACCAAAAGTTAAAGGGATAGTTGGTTACTAGGCCTGTCACGATAATAATTTTTTAAGGACGATATATTGTCCCAGAAATTATTGTGATACACGATATTTTTGTAATTTTAAGACTATTAAATGCCACCGATATAATGATAACAGAATAGCATAAAAAAGTAATTATACACTTTTTAAAGACAGCAAAAATTTTAATAATTATTTATTGTAATTAGTTTGGGAATTATATACTTATTTCTTCACCGACTTTTGTGCACACTGTATGTATGGAGTCACAGTTATTGAAGCATGACCGGCTAAAATACGGTTCACTGTTATATGTGTGAACAAACATACAAATAAACACAATAGACAATATCACGATTATCAAAAATAATTGAGGTCATGTTCATTTATTGTACAATAAATCGATATTGCAATTATTGTGACAGGCCTATTGATTACAACCATGCACAATTTTTCCTCACAATTTTCCAGAAAATTCTTAACCCAATTTTCCAGTAGTTCCAGCAATCTCCTTGATGTTTCCTTTGCTTGATGCTTTCCAACATCTTTTCCCCAACCATAGAATGCATCTTTTCACATGGTTGTGTACATGCCTTATGAAACATAACCACCCATGCAGTAATCATCCAATGGGAGGCTCTTACCAATTGCCATAGTTTAATCCAGGTAGTGAACATATCTTTGGCCAGGCAGTGTATTTCTATCTGCTTTTCTTCTGGATAGTAGCACATGTGTATATACTTTGTTTCAAAGTGTGCCTGAGTGTTTTTTGATGGATTAGAAGTATTTTTGAAGTGACTTTGGATTTATTCTGTACCCATCTTCAAAGCCAAAAATCAGATTGTAAAAATAGATGGTTGGTAATATGAGCAAGTCCATGGGTACCATGGCCAGAACACCACTCCCATGATGCTCTCCAGAGTATCTCAGTATTCTTTTGAAATTGCTTTTGTGACAGTGATTTATCTGTGATGTTCCCTATAAGAAAGTGAAAGGCTCTAAAAGGCTTTATAAGTGTTCTAAAACACTAGGTCACAAGCCCTGCTGGTTTACCTCCAACCTTAATCTGTACAGCTCCTTCATCTCATCAAGCACTTCCGAAGGTAATAACTAGATCAGCTGGGATCAATTAGGGGTTGGAGCTTAAGTCACAGGAAAGTACAAAGCAGTGCCTCAGAGCAGTCTGGTGGCCATAGATGCAGTGAAGCATATGCACAAACACAGATCTGAGGGTTATATTCATTTAGAAGTCAAATCTGGCTAAATAGAAGAGGTCCGTTCAGCTCTGAATCTGTTTCCGGCAGCAGTGTTTTAACTACACTGCCTGGCCAAAAAAAGTGGACCACCTTTAGCTCCGGTTGCAGCACGCATTTGCTGTGGCATTGTTTTGATAAACTTCTGCAATGTCAAAAGATTTATTTCAATCCAGTGTCAATCCAAAATCTTGCATTGATGATGGTAAAGTCTGACCACTAGACAAAGTCTTCTCCAGCACATCCCAAAGTTTCTCAATGAGGTTAAGGTCTGGACTCTGTGGTGAACAATCCATGTGTGAAAATGATGATCTCATGCTCCCTGAACCACTCTTTCACAATTCCAGACACATAAACCATGGTATTGTCATCTTGGAATAAGCCAATCAGGGAAGAAAAAATCCATTGATGGAATAACCTGGTCTATATTCAGCATATTCAGGTAGTCAGCTGACCTCATTCTTTCAGCACATACTGTTGCTGAACCTAGACCTGACCAACTGCAGCAACACCACATCATTTACTTAGTTAAATCCAATCCTATCTAATTACATTTAGGACAGGACCAACCTGATATTTAATAAATCATACTTATGTCTAAATACTGTAGTATACTTTATTACTATGACCACCAAACCTAAACACAGTCATACAAAGTCACAACATTTGTTTTACAGGCCAAGCTCCGGTATTACAAACCTTGTAATAAATAACTTTCAAGCAACATAATTGGTCAAAGCAATTCAATTGACCTGTAGGAACCACCCCCAGAGCTGGAGAACACTGTGTAGCAGTAAGAACATCCATCACTCCACTTTATGGGTCAAATATCAATAAAGGCCAATTTATACCTCTGCGTCAAGTCTACAATGTGTCCTACATATTGCACCATACCCTAGACTGAAGCACACCTTTGTCAATAAGACTGCATCAATTGTATATATATATATATATATAGATATAGTGCTATTTGCTGGAATAATCTACCCTCAGTGTGGATCAAGTTAGTGCTAATGACCTTTACCCAGCTTTCCTGCAGGGCTGGCTAGTTTTACACATTCTACAGTAGTTCAGAGTGAGTTTGAGTGAGATAAGGTAAAAAGCTAACTGATGTCTTTAATCGGAACTGGCAGCAAATCCAACTCTGCATGTACAGATTCAGAAGGTTAAATTATGATTAAATGGTGTGAAAGACTAGATCAGCAGTAAAACTGTACTCCACACTCTGTCAGGGTGTGCTTGTATGTGTGTTTGTGGAATGTTCTCACCTCTGTCAGAGCACAGACGAAAGAACAGATCAGCGTGACTAAAATCAACTTCTCAGCTGAAATACATGCAAATAATTGCTACTGGCAATATTGATGGCAAAAAAAATTATAAATGTCATGTCCATATTGTATGAATTCTCATGTTATGTCTACTTTGTAGCATAATGCTAATGAACTGAATTAGTTTACTTGGTTCAACCATATCTCTCTCTTTTGTTGCAATATTACTAACAACAAGTAACAACAGCTACTAGCTATTAGCTCCAACGCAACATAATCCACTTAGTTTTAGCTGGAATTATTTGTAGTAAACAGAGAAAGTCAACACAGTGGCAATAAAAAAACTGTATTGCAAGACTACTGTTTTGGCAGTGCAATCGCAAATTGGCGCAGATACACCAATTCACAAATTTAAATGCTTACAGGGGCGTAGGCCATTTGCACAGACATAGAATGTTGTAGACTCAGCATTGACTTGACACAGTACCATAAATTGTTTTAAGAGTTGGCTTAAAAAAAAATGAAGTAAACTGTTTTAACCTTCAGTCATGTCTTCCATCCTCTCTCGCTCATTCTGACAGATTGTTGATGTGACAGCCCTGTGAAAGAGCGCAGATGGATAATTGATGAGAGTGCTGTTTAGCAAACTTTGGCCTCCAGGGTCTTGTGTGCCTCATCTAGGTCACTCCGCTGCTCGCGTTGATGGACTGCGGCTCGGACCTCACTGAGCTGAATCACAGCTGAGGGTGATTTCTGAGGTCAGAGGCTCTGGACAGTGCTTATCATGTTGCGTGGGCTTCCAGACACAGCAGCTTGATTAGAACAGGCCTAAGAGACTCAAGCCCTCTGTCCCTGGCCGCCTCATTAAAAATGACATTGGCATCAGAGCCTGTAAGAGCTAAGAGATGTACAGGCTGGTCCGGAGTGGATTGCTTTTCTGCACTGCTCTTTCATACGCAGCTGAAGAGTACAGTATGACAGCATGTCTCCAACAGTGACAAGGAGATACTATCAACATGGCAACCCCTTCTTACCAGTGGAGTACACACAGCGCTCTGTGTGTCTGCTCTGACTGAGCTGCTTTTCATCTGCTTGCTTTCTCTCCCACACCACACTCTCTCCTCCTTTTTTATTTCATTCATTCTCTCTGTCTCTCTTTCTCTCTCTCTCTCTCTTTCTTCGGAGCCTATTAAAAGCTAGGCTGCAGCATCCATCAAAGGCAGATGAGCAGATCACACGTACAGTATTTCATTAGCTAGGAGATAAAAGGCCTCTCTGCTCTGCAGTGATCATGCGTTGGACTGTCGGGAGGACAGCTGTGATTTGTCCAGCAAAATTGCTGGATTGGTTATAGGTTGCATACTGCCTGTTCACTGGTTGATTTCCGGATCTGGAGAGTAGAGCTTTATACACAACTATAGGTGGGCAGTATATAAGTATATTATTACAATGTTATTACAAAGAGCATAATTAGTCCTGATTAATTGGATGAAGTGCAGCAAAAACTGAAACAAATCACTGTGCAATGCACCAGGGAGTACTTGAATATCAATTTTGATACAAAACAAATAACGTCCAGTGGAGTAATGCGCTGCTCTTGTGATCCGAGGATCGCTGGTTCAAATCCCTGGTCATGCTTAACACCATCAGCAGCCAGAGTCCGAGAGAGCACCACTGGCTTTGCACTCTCTTGGTGGGTAGAGGGCACTCTCTTTTCTCATCACTCTTAGTGTGATGTTGGTCAGCACCAACAGATGTCTGTTGGCTGATATATGGGAACTGGGTCACTGAACATTCCCCCCGAGCATGCTGGCTACCTGGTAATGCTAAAGAGGTGGTGATTGACTTTATTTGTTTTTAGAGGAGGCATGTGTTGTGTTCACTCTCCTATTTTTGGGGGCATTACTAATGATAGTTAGTAGCAGTCCTAATGAGTGAGATGGGTAATTGGTCTTTGAAATTGGGTAGAAAATGAAATACAGTTTTAATTTAAACATATTTAAAATGAAAAATAAATAATAATAAGAAATAATGTTACTGGTCTCAGCCACTCTTGGTCTTTGATCAGATGTGGCTTTAGCTTTTCTTGACTGTAACACTACTGGCAGTTGATGAGACAGCAGTGCATGATGGTGCTTTTATACTTTTATATTTATATCAATATCTGAATTTTATTGTATCGACTGAAATAAAGAAGTATTATCATGATATAAATGTTGGCCCATAACCATGTCTGCTTAACCTGCATTTAAACTGGCAGACAACAAGTCGCTCAGGTCGTCCCAATGTTGTCTCTTGTGGGTGTGTCTAAGGACAGCATGTTAGCAAGCTGGCTAATCTAGCAAGCTACATATTGAGCTGTCAGCACCTTTCTTCAATGATTTCTTTTTCTCCAGTCACTGCTCTTGGTGTACATAATCACACACTGTTAGAACTGGTTGATATGGCAAAAAATATTATATAATTATATTTGAATACATTTAAAGACATTATTACACACTTTGTGATGAAATGGGTCAGTTGGTTAAGTTTTTTAAGCACTAATGATATCCTTGATATTCTTAAGAAAAGCATAATGTTGATACAATAAGAAATTTTATCACAATGCATTAAAATATCGATATATTGCCCAGCTCTAGTTTGGCCAATAGGTTTAGAATGTCACTTTAACCAGTTCAATGTGTTGCTTGTTGATCTGTCGCAGTATTACTTGCAGCTACAAGTTACTAGTCATACAAAATGACTAGTTGTTTTTGGTAAAGATGCCTGGACCTCCTGAGAGCCTTCATGCCTTAGCCCTTACTGACCATGTGTGTCCATCACAGAAACAGTAAGGAGAGTGTTTGGCCTCAGCTCTTTTTGACCCACACATTGAGAAAAAGTGGAAATATGGTTCCAGACACACAGTGAACACACACACAGCCACTGACAGGATTTGCAGAAAAGCCAGTGCACTTTAGTGTCCAGCCATTGATTTCTGCGTTAGGCCCGTGCGGTTACATGGGCCATTAAAAGGAATTGACAGACCCGTATTGGAAACGACTCTGCTAAGTGGGGGAGATGAAAGCAGCTTGGTTGCATGATGAGTTCGGCTTGACTGTATTGTATTATCTGACAGAGGTCAAGTTCTGGCTAATTCATAGCATGATCCCTGGTGTGAACTCCTCTTTCTCCAGAGTGTATAGCTTGACCTTTGAGGTTGAGATTGACCTTATAAAGCCAGTTTCAGGCAGGAATGGTTTTACTTCGGGATGTGGATGGAAAATAATTTTACTCCAGGACATCAGGAAAATTTAGTATCGATTTGCAAAGGATTAGAAATCTCAGAATGAAGGACTGAGATGGGAGTAGCTACTCGATTTACACACTGCTGTCACCTGTAGAACAACACAACTGACACATAGCTTATGTATGTGGGCTGCAAAGAGAGTATCAGGCACCTCAGTGTCACGGATAAACCAATAATCAATCTTTTAACCTACTTAAAGTAATAATTAAATTTTAATTAGAGAATTAGCAGCTTCATTGTTCATAACGCATGTTGGCTATAGACTATGCTACCAAATGGCTTAACTTAATCTGCCAGAAGTGTCCTGCCTCAAAGATGTTACTTGGCGCAGGTTAAAAAAGTGAATGAGTTTCAAACCAAAGGAAAGAAAATGTATAAATACATTTCTAAAAGACATATACAGGCACACCTCACACAGAATGTCACACTGTGTCATATGTCACACTGTGAGATGAGTTACATGTGAAAATCTGGCTGGTATTATTGCAATAAGAAAAAATCTAAATCTAAATAACAATGTAAAAACTGAAACTGAATAGTAACTGATAGTATTAACTCTGTCTTTTTATATGCATGTGCCTGTATGCTTGTTGTGCATGATTTTGTACGTGTGTGTGTGTACTTGCTGCTTGCCCAGAAGGCTCATTGTGTGTCTAATGGGACTAAACAGCTGACACTGGGAGATCCCTAAACTCCTGTAGGCTCTGGTGCACCCTAGGAGACAAGGAGAGAGAGAGGCAAAGAAAGAAGGAGAGAGAGATTCAGGGAGAGAAAGAGAGAGAGAGTCATTAATGTCATTGTCTTTGACCCTTATTGTGAATTTCCATAATTAACCAGTGCTTTCTCTTTTTATTTACTAGGTCCTTCTGTAAATCTCCATTAATTTATATGACAGTGATACACTGTATGGGAAAAACACCATGGGACATCTGTTCATTTATTGTTTCTTGTAAAACTAAGGGTATTAAATGTTTCTTTTTTTTTTTTGACTGACTGTGTCTACTCTCTTGGCAAGGATTTCTACCAGGTTTTGGAATATTGCTGTAAGAAATTGAAAGAAGCTGCTTTGTACAGTATATATGGTATAAATGACTTATTATATACCATTCTACCAACAGCAGCAGCAAACCTGTATTCCACACTGTTATGGTTAACCCTTAGCAATTATATAGGGGGCTCAATGGTGACCCTTCTATTGCAAGTCCTAAGATCTGGGCAGCTGATCCAGAATCTACAGATCGAGCTACAATCACGTAACTTTACTTTCCTGTCTCTTTACTCTGTGTTCTGGCTTCCTGTAGCTGCCTGCATCAGATTGAAAACTACAAAGAACTACAAATAAAAAATGTTAACAGGGGTCAAAACCCTGAGCCCTATCAAGCTCAGCTTAATCTACCATCCCTTAAGACACGTGGAAGACAAGCACCTAGACTTTTCTCTGTCCTGGCTCAAAGGTGATGGAACAAAAGTCCCCTGGGTTGCTTGCTGTTTTCAAAAGACCATCTCTTTTAAGAGCACTTAAATCAGCACCAATCTCACACTTATAAAAGGTTAGCAGTTGCACTCAGGTCTTACTTTGATTTCTTTGACTTCTTTGAGAATCAAGGGTATTAAAAAGAGTTGATTCAGCTTCTGCAGAAGTAGTTGTTTCCACTGTCCAGAGAAGGCTTTCTGCTAGATTTTAGAACATTCCCGTGATGATTCGATTGCATTCCAATCACCTTATCCACAAATCATCACAAAAGTACTTGATAGAGCACCATAATTTCAGAAAAGAAGGTACCACTGCTCCACAGCTCAATGTTAGGACACTTTACACTCATCTAGCTCTTCTAGTTTCAGTAGGTTAATGTTTATCTCCTCCATAGAATACTATTCAATTTACACATGTGTGTCAGCAATTGTTTCCACTTAACATAGTTGAATGCGTACAGAATGCAGAAGTAATGTTCACCAGTATTTGTATGTATACATATTCATCGGATTGTGGTACATCTATATTAGTTATTTAGAGCAATGCCATAGCAGGTACCATTCACTGACATGAAATATGTCATGGAATATAGGAGTGTCATTGTGTCCCATGGAAAAAAGGGCAGTAAATAACCAGTGGAATATGCATGTGGGGCCTCCTGCATTAAATGTGAATATGATTCTCTGTTTGCATGTACAATTTTAACCAGATGCTGCTGGTCACAATCCTTAAGACCCACTGCACTGTCAGTCCAGTGTCAGTGGGTTGTGATGCCTTCTGCGATACATTGCTGGTGCACTTAATCAATTTGTGCTCAAAATGTACTTACGTGCTATGCTATGACTTTTGGCATGTCACTGTGGATTTGGTGCTGTAAAGCAACCCTATCACATAAGCAATGTTAAGCAATGCTTCTAACACTATGAGGTTGAAAATTTTAAACTGCTGCCAATGCAGCATACCCAAAGGGTCCGGAGGAGGAAAGCGCCAGATCCCCAGCTCAGATCCATCTACTAATAGACACCTGTGTCATCCAGCATTAAAAAAGAACCTGGGAAGAAAGAGAAAGAGAGCAAGGCCAATTGTATGTACTCTCTCTGGCTCCGGCTGCTAATGGCAAAGCAGCATTACCCAGAATTCTAAGTTCAGGCCATAGTGTCATTGTCCTGGTCCGCTAAGCCACTCAAGGCCCAATATCACCCTTATTTGTGTATCCAGGGATGTGATCAGTGAGGCACTTCTGTACATCACTCTAGTTAAGCCACACAGGTAAATATAACACTTCTGGTGGCAGATTTGAACCTGTAGAAACAAATATTCTACCAGTTATTTCAGTTCAGCATAGAAAATTACCTCAAGGGGGTCTACCTGCAAAAGGAGGCTACCTGACTAAGTGAGGGAAAGAGAAAGACTGAAAATTGTCCTTCTTATCTGCGGTAGATAAGCTGAACAACTTTCATTCTTGCGCTCATACTCACCCACTTTGAATACTAAAGAAAGCAGGAGTCTTATCCTTTTTGAAAGGTAATCTGAGAGTTTTCCAGCTCATTTATCAACTTGACGTCTATAGAGCATCTCTTGCAAGACTGCACACACTCCTGCAACGTTCTCATCGCGTACATTTCCAAATATCACAGCTGCCACTGCCGCCGAGATCCTGACGGAGCCAGCCCGGATGTCCTTGTGTCAGCTCTGCCCTTGTGGTCACAGACGTAGTGGGCTTGCCGAGGGTCACACACCCTGATCTAACAGCCCTGCCCCGCCCACCCTGACAGCAAAATGGATGCATGCGTCGTACCTTTGCCTCCAGCTATGCTGCCTTTATTTTGGTGATGAATCGCTGCAGCCTGACTTCAGCCACCCCCAGCTGCTGGGCCTGTTTTTTTTTTTCTCTCTTTTTTTTTACACTTTCATACTCACACTCAGTCCATGCTCTCCTTCACCTCTTTATCTCTGCTCCGCTCCCATCTGGCTGCTGTCCATTTCATGCTCTCTTCCTCAAATGCCCGTTTTTCAGCGCTCTCTCACCTCGGAGTGTCCGGGTCACTGACTGTGTGTGCTGAACCGGTACAAACAGCATGAATGACTCCAGTCTGTCTACTCTTTGTGTGTAAGTGTGTAAGTGTGTGAGTGTGTGTGTGGTTATTAGATACATGGTGCCCTTGTCACTTCTGCTACTGTCCAACATAGGCAGGGCCTGACTTTTCACATCACTCACATCATTACTCAAATGTTAGTAAGGCTCAGGCCAGGTTCAGATTCTACACTGACATGGCTAAAGTCATTGTATAACAGTACGCACATCGATCAAAATGTGTTACATTAGGGGATGGCCCGGGAATGCACACACTGCTTGTCTTCTCCCTGTATTGAAGTACTTCCAAAAGAATTGGACTCTCTAAAGTAAATTAACGTGAACCTATACCATCATGCCTAATGCCAGTATAAAGCCTACTTACTGCATTGAGCTGTGAAACAGTGAAACTGTGTTCTCTGGAATGATGGTGCTCCATCCAATAATATTTGGGTTGTGGAGTTATGGGTGGGGTGGTGAGCATCCAACATCCAGCCCTCACTAGCTCTAGTTCTTTTGTCACTAAATGATACCAGTTCCTTGCAGCAGTGCTCCAAAATGCCTTCCCTGGATAGAAGAGAAATTTACTCATAATATAAAACTGCTGATTTCAGAGGAAACTAAAAATAAGCTGGTGTCCCCCAATACTTTTTAATCCCTTTTTTTAACGTTTTTTAAGTTGGAGTAGGAGCAGTTGAGGTCTCTCTGTCACAGATGAAGCAAACCGAGATCATGAGGAGAGCTTCATTCCATTACAGTGACTGCAGGGGGTCTCTGTCTCCTGCCCTCCTGTCATCTTGCTCTCTCTTCCAGATCGTTTTAATTTAGCATAAAAGGTATGCTTTTTATCCAGAGTGGTTGAGTAGAATATAAAGTGTGGCCCCACTGCAAAGGCTAACCTCACTTTTTATCTCTCAAGGCCTCAGTACGTATACTTCTTGTGGAGGCATTGTTCGCTTGGTTGCCTAGAAACGCCCAAACAGATGTTGTACAGGTGTTTAGCAAATTAAAGCTGATCCAACTCTGCAGATGAAGGCACTACGCAACAACACCTGTGTTGGTCATTCAAAAAGAGCAATTAAAAATGCAAAAATGCAAGTACCATATGTGGCCTTATAAGCTTGCAAAGGTGTGTTCGTGGGAACTTTGGGGAGGCCTTTAGTTTCGGACCCCAGAGCTTGAAGAAAACTGAAAGTTATGTGGCCGGTTGTAGGCTTAGTGAAGTTATTAGCCACATTAACTTTGTTTGTGGCACTAACCAAAGTCTCCAATAAGTGACTTCGTTTTTTATTTAATTTAATTATTTTTAATACCTTAACTTCTGAGAATTGGAAAGTATTGGGACACTTTCTCATTCATGCGCTCATTCAAGAGTGTATCCTGCTTTTGTTGGAGTAAACTGTCTCGACTATTTTTTACTAGATTTGGTTCATTGCTGTGAGGGTTTTTTTATTGCATTCAGCAAAACAAGCATTTAGTGAGGTCTGCATAATGGTTAATCAACACCCAACCTCATCACAAAGCTATTGGATGTGACTCAATCATTCCAGAGAATACACTTCCACTACTCCACAGCTCATAGCTGGGAGAATACCCATTTAGCTCACAACTGACACTAGGAGTGCTGCCTATAAATACTTTCCTGTTGTTAGTACTTCTCTACAAGGACTAGACAAGCTACAGTCATTAAAGAAAATTGAGCACCCCTCTTAATCTTAATCATTTGGCTGTCAATCAATGGCTGAAACAGCCATTTCAGTTTGATATATCTAATAACTGATGGACACAGTAATATTTCAGGATTGAAATGAGGTTTATTGTACTAACAGAAAATGTGCAATATGCATTAAACCAAAATTTGACCGGTGCAAAAGTATGGGCACCCTTATCATTTTATTTATTTGAATACTCCTAACTACTTTTTACTGACTTACTGAAGCACAAAATTGGTTTGGTAACCTCATTGAGCTTTGAACTTCATAGCCAAGTGTATCCAATCATGAGAAAAGGTATTTAATTTGGCCAATTGCGAGTTGTTCTCCTATTTGAATCTCCTCTAAAGAGTGGCATCATGGGCTCATCAAAACAACTCTCTATGATCTAAAAACAAAGATTGTTCAACATAGTTGTTCAGGGGAAGGATACAAAAAGTTGTCTCAGAGATTTAACCTGTCAGTTTCCACTGTGAGGAACATAGTAAGGAAATGGAAGACCACAGGGACAGTTCTTGTTAAGCCCAGAAGTGGCAGGCCAAGAAAAGTCGCAAAAGTATGCAAAAGCACAATACAATAAACAAAAGCAAAAAAAAAGCAAAAGCACAGTACAATAAACTTCATTTCAATCCTGAAATATTACTGTGTCCATCAGTTATTAGATATATCAAACTGAAATGGCTGTTGCAAACACCCAAATGTTTAGAACTAAAAATGATTAAAATTTAATAGGCGTGCCCAAACTTTTTCATATGACTGTATGTGTGTGCATTTGCACATCTGGGTCAGCAGTATGTTCATTAGAAGGCCTGTCCATCCACAAATACACAATATTTTTAAAAGTATTTGCTCACCTGCTTTACACTAAGTGATCTTAGACTTGGATGGAGCTGCTCAGCCCTGGAAACCCATACTATGGAGCTGTCTTTGCACTTTTCTTGAGCTAATCTGAAGGCCATATGAAGTTTGGAGGTTTGTAGAAATTGGCTGCAGAAAGTTACTGAGTTGCTTTCATTGACAGTCACTTTCACTTTGTTATGATACCACTGACAGTTGACTGTGGAATATTTAGTAGTAAGGAAACTGACACCCTTTATGCATTTCTTTTGTTCAAATTAATATTTTAACGCTCTATCATATGAATTAAGAAATACATTTAGACAAATTGTTCAGCAGTTTGCAAGTAATTTGGGCAGCAATCAGTACAGGAGGATGTACCATTCTGATACCATAGCTGGACATGAGCTACAACTATATGAACACAAAATCCTTGTCAGCACTGGAGGTCAAGATCCTGACTGGGAGGGAGCAGAATGGCTATTAATCATCTTTTTGCGCATTTTACACCCATAAAGATATCATCCACTGAAGGATGAAGATTTGTGTATCTGTACACACACACACACACACACACAGAGATACACATGCACACAGCGTGAACGTAATCTTAAAGTTAATCTAAGTAGCTGAGCTGCAGGTCAGGGAAATAGCGATAATAGGAAGAGGACAATGGGGTTGCTGCTCTGTATGTATCATGAGACTTGAATTTCCTCCCTTTGCAGTTTCTAGTAAGAGCAGGCTGGTAGTTCTGAGTGAGATAAGACACAGTGAATTACAGAAGTACCATCATTTTTGACACCTTTGAGCAGAGGCCAAATAACTCCAGTAAGAAATGCAGTAAATAAACAAGAATATATGACGATAAAGCCCTGGTTGCTTTGCTAAAGACTGCCCTAGTTTAAAAGGGGATGGTTTAATTGTATATGTAGATTAAGCATCATTAAACATGTATGTATAATGTATGCAGGGTTATTCACAGAGCAACTGCAAATATTAAGCAATACGCAGTACATGTACTGTATGTGAAGTATGGAGTATGTGCACTATAAAAACAGTGTAAATCGGTGATATACAAGACAAATAAACCCAAGATGGCGGCGCGTTAACACGCAGCGGCCGCTCTGGGTCCGTTAAATGGTGCTTTTGTGTTACTATTTGTCGTTTTTTCCGTTTATTTCCTGCAAATATGTGCATCGGAACACCCGTGCACATGTTCTACCATCGCCAGACCCTGCTACAGTGGAGAAATCAGCCAGAAAACACGCTACCGGACGAGGTTCTGCAGACGCTACTTGAGCTTAGCCTGCTAAGAGACCCAGGCCGCCAGCCCGCGGTGTTTCTTGACGCCGGAGCCCAGCGGAAGTGCCATCGCAAGCGGTGCGAGTGTAAGCGTAAGCACGGAAAGAGAGCCGGCTATACCATCGCTCTTTCTGGCAAACGTCTGTTCCCTTGACAATAAACTGGACTACATCCGACTCCAGCGAACAACCCAGCGTGAGTTCAGAGACTGCTATGTTTTGGTTTTTGTGGAATCACGGCTGAACGACAACATTCCGGACAGCGCCATTCAGCTAGCCGGGCTAACCGCGTTCAGAGCGGATAGGAGCGCGGCTCTATCCGGGAAGACCCGCGGTGGAGGCGTGTATGTTAACATCAACACGGAATGGTGTAACAACGCTGTGACTGTCGCCAAACACTGCTCTCCGCTGGTGGAGTTCCTGATAGTCAAGTGCAGACCTTTTTATTTAGTACGGGAGTTCTCCGCCGTGCTAATAGCTGCTGTGTACATCCCACCCAGTGCTAGCATTGGTGCTAATGCTAAAGAGGCTCTGTGTGAACTCTATCGGACTATCAGCGATCTGCAGAACAAACACCCAGACGGACTGTTTATTATCGCCGGAGATTTCAACCACGCAAATCTCAAGTCAGTGCTCCTTAAATTCCATCAACATGTGGACTTTGCAACGAGAGGAGCGAACGCGCTGGATCTTGTTTACACAAACATCCCCGGCGCGTACCGGGTGGAGCCCCGCCCCCACCTCGCTTTCTCGGACCACATGTGTGTTTGGCTGACTCCAACATACACACCACTCATCAGACGCTCCAGACCAGTTCAGAAGCAGGTGAAAACCTGGCCGGCAGGCTCCATCTCTGCCCTTCAGGACTGTTTTGAGTGCACTGCATGGGACATGTTTAAGGAGGCTGCTACTGAAGGCGATTCTGTTGATTTGGAGGAGTATGCAGCATCAGTCACTGGCTACATCAGCAAGTGTATTGATGATGTCACTGTCTCCAAGACCATCACCACACGCCCAAACCAGAAGCCTTGGATGACTGCTGAGGTACGTGCGCTGCTGAGGACCCATGACTCCGCCTTCAGAGTGGGTGACAAGGTGGCCCTGAGGGAAGCGAGAGCCGACCTGTCACGAGCCATCAGAGAGGCAAAGCGCGCACACGACCAGAGAATCCACAGCCACTTCAAGGACACGGGTGACGCACGGCGCATGTGGCAGGGCATCCAGGCAATCACCAACTACAGGACAATGCCACCGTCCTGTGAACGTGATGCCTCCCTCCCTGATGCCCTGAATAACTTTTATGCCCCGGTTTGAGGCACAAAACAACACGTTGGTGAGAAAGTCCATGCCCAAGCTGGACGAGCAGGTGTTGTGCCTGACTGCAGTGGACGTGAGGAACACTCTGTGCAGAGTCAACCCACGGAAAGCTGCAGGACCGACCAGACAACATCCTCGGCAGAGTGCTCAGGGAGTGCGCAGACCAGCTGACAGTTCAGCTGTGTTCTCACGGACATCTTCAACATCTCCCTGTGCAGCGCCACTGTCCCAACGTGCCTCAAGTCCACCACCATCGTTCCCGTGCCGAAGAAGTCCACTGTGTCCTGCCTCAATGACTACCGTCCCGTTGCACTTACACCCATCATCATGAAGTGCTTCGAGAGGCTAGTCATGAGGAACATCAAGACACAACTGCCCTCTTCACTGGACCCCCTGCAGTTTGCTTATCGTCCCAATCGCTCCACGGATGATGCCATCACCACCACCCTTCATCTCTCCGTCACCCACCTGGAGAAGAAGGACACTTACGTCAGAATGCTGTTTATAGACTTCAGTTCGGCATTCAACTCCATCATCCCACAGAACCTCATCAGGAAGCTAAGCTCGCTCGGCCTCAACACCCCCCTCTGCAACTGGATCCTGGACTTTCTGATGGGGAGACCCCAGTCAGTCCGGTTCGGGGGCAGCACCTCCAGCACCATCACACTGAACACTGGGGCCCCCCAGGGCAGTTTCCTGAGTCCTCTGCTGTTCACCCTGCTGACTCATGACTGTGCTGCAAAACACAGTTCTAACAGCTTTATCAAGTTCGCCGATGATACAACCATGCTGGGTCTCATCACCAAAGGCGACGAGTCAGCATACAGAGAGGAGGTGCAGCGGCTGACAGACTGGTGTACAGTCAACAACCTTCACCTGAATGTGGACAAGACAAAGGAAATGGTTGTTGACTTCAGGAGAGCACAACACACCCACTCTCCACTCAACATCGACGGGTCCTCTGTGGAGATTGTTAAGAGCACCAAGTTCCTTGGTGTCCACTTAGCAGATAACCTCACCTGGACCCTGAACACCAGCTCTACAGCCAAGAAAGCCCAGCAGCGTCTCTACTTCCTCCGGAAGCTGAGAAAGGCCCATCTCCCTCCACCCATCCTCACACTCTTCTATAGAGGGACCATTGAGAGCATCCTGAGCAGCTGCATCACTGCCTGGTTTGGGACCTGCACCGTCTCTGACCGCAAGACCCTCCAGCGTATTGTGAGGACAGCTGAGAGGATCATCGGCGTCTCTCTCCCCTCCATCACGGACATTTACACCACCCGCAGCATCCGCAAAGTAACCAGCATTGTGAATGACCCCACTCATCCCTCACACGAACTGTTCTCCCTCCTGCCTTCGGAAAGAAGGTACCGCAGCATCCGGTCCAGCACGACCAGATTCTGCAACAGCTTCTACCCCCAAGCCATCAGACTCCTCAACTGCAGAGACTGAACTGATGGTTTTTCTGTACATGCACACACACTCTTACCCCACTTACCCCAGAAAATGGAAAGCACTAAAAACCCTACTACCTCACTGGACTCTATTGCACACTGTGTAATACAGGTAATTACTACCTCACTGGTCTTTTTTGCACACTGCATAATTTACACACTGTCTTGTTATTTATTATTCTTTGTCTGTATTGTGTTGTATTGTCTGTCTGCACTTTTGTACTGTTGCACTATTGTTCTGTCTACACTGGGTTTATGTGCACCATGGTCCCTGGAGGAACGTTGTTTCGTTTCACTGTGTACTCTGTATATAGCTGAAATGACAATAAAAAACACTTTGACTTTGACTTTGACAGTATATATGCATTATACAATATATTGCATATACAGTTATTATATATATGTGGTATATAGTATGTGTGCACAGAGGCAGCAAATATATGCAGTATACATTATAAACATTATACCAGTTGTATACATTTACTGTGTAAAGAATGTGCACTATGCAGACAATATATATGTGTCATATACAGTAGACTATTTGAGCTATGTGTGCAGCATACAGGATGTGCACTTCACAGGTAGGATACATGTGCGGTATACAGTAAGGGCACTATACACATAGTATATATGCAGTATGTGCACTACACGGACAGTGTATATACGGTATAAAGAATATCCACTATATAGGGAGTGTCTACATGCGGTATGTGCACAATATAGACCCCTGTACAATTCCCATTTTTACTCTGTCCCTTTAATGTAAATGTATCATATGTATATGTATAACCTTTAATATATATGTATTAGCTATTAAATACATTATACTATTATTTCACATACAGTGTACAACCCTGTACAGTATAAATATATATATATATATATATATATATATATATATATATATATTAATTATTGATCTTGTTCATAAGTGCTTTAGTGATTTCATAGTGAGTGGTTTTGTCTTTCTTTCACATACTGACCTTGATACCTGACAGCTCTTCCCCAATTACCCAGCCGTTAGCACAGAGTTAGGTAATATACTCTAGCTGCTCTGACTACTGTACTTTCTGCTCTGCAGTCCTGGAGCTCTTTTGTTCCTTCTCGGAGGAACAATTACTTAATTAGCCCACCCGATCCTTTGTTTAATGGACCTGATTGAGCCTAATTACGAGTCTTTATTCGGATCCAGTGTCTATTGACCCGTTTCCTGCATGGTCTGTTGTTCAGCCAAGGGCGAATCTGCAGGCCACCCTAGCTTGCGCTAACCATTCCACTCCAATGTGTTGCTTGAACGTTGCGTCAGTGTAGTGCTGTCAGAGCTCATCAGAGTTAGTTGACTGTGTGGAGACTTGAAGCTGACTGCCCAGTGAGGGGGGTATACAGTGTACAGCCACGCACCATCTACTTTTACCAGGCCCCCAATTTCCTCCCCAAGTACTGAAATGCTCCCGAAATGTCTGTGCTTATTTCTGGAGCTTCCCGTTGAAACACGCGGAATCCTGGCTTTGCTATTAATATTCAGTGTTGTTTAATGGAACTTAATATAGATTAAAATTGTGACCCATGGCAGAATATGTGCACATCTAGCATATGAATAATGAAACGGAATACCCGGAATACCCCTTTTATCTCTCGGTTCAAAACGTACATCGTGCATTGGCAGTGTATGAGGTTGTGTCAGTCAAAAGCGAAACAGGGAATGCTGAATATGTATTCAGATAACGGGGAAAAGGAAGCATGCACAGTGCCTGAAGGATATATATTATACATATATATTAGTTTTATCTACTTCCTAATATAGAAGGTCTCCCGCAGGTCATTTTCCATTTGCTGTATTGGATAAGTTAGCCTCCTCCAATATGAATACCCCCACATAAATGCTTTACTGCTGCTTCCCTTCTTTTTATATGACAATAATTGCAGATGTAGACCTTCAGCGGTAAACAGAAGACATGTCTTTAGCATTTCAGTTTCAACAGCCAGGCATTTTGTTTAATGTGTAAAAAAATTGTAAACAATATCAATATGTCAGACCAAATTAAAAATTGGGTGACTGATTACAGACCATTTTAGAGCAGTTAATACAGCAGTTAATTTTTTAGTCAAAAAGATTGCACATTTTTATGTCTGCATCGTACTTTGGTCAATTAAACATAATGAGTCTGACTTTTCTGGCAGAACTATAAAATCTAATGACTCAATTATTTCCATAAATCTTAAATAACTCCAACTCCCACCAATAACCATCTAGTCTTACGATCTCACTAACCTGAGTACTGATTCTATTCACCTGTGCTTTATTACAAATAATGTATAGAAATATAGTTAGCTGCCCAACTTTGCCCTTTATGAAATATTGCTACTACTCAGGTCTGTGCATTTGTTTGATGAGCAGCTTGATGAGCAGCAGTTAGGCCGTAGGGCCTCTTTAGAGCTGTGAAATTGCACTACATAAAAATAATTATATGTAAACACCTTTCAGTTCATTTTTGAAGACTAAGTCTAAATAGGAGTTAGGGGAAATTTTGACTAAAACAAAATTGAGCAATCAGTTTAAGTTATATAAATTTCAGTTGGTCTGAATTTACAGTTTTACCATGATGGCAGCCCTTTAAATTAAAATAATTTGCACCAATATACCCTGACTGCAGGCTCAATCATAATTACATGAGTAGCTTAGATGTGTCTGTCTCTATATGCACGACAAAGCACAAGGATATTGGGGGCATGACCTTCATCAGTGTAAGGGTGTATCTGTGTGTGAGGGATCTGAGCATATATGCATGTGTTCCTGAATCTTTTTATGTGTGTGTGTGTGTGTGTGTGTGTTTTAAGAAAGAGAAAGTGAGTTAGTGGGCCAAGCACAGCTTCTTTTTCTGAACAGGATCCACTATTTCTGAGCCTCCTGGTTTATACATTATTCAGTATTAGCTTCACTGCTTGACATCTGCTCTGGAGAATGCCCTCCTTAATCATGGTCCCAAAACCCAGAAACCTGAGGAGCATGCACACATTCTCTTTTTTTATCATCAAACTAGTCAGGGTCCATAGAAGGTAACACCCACACACACACACACACACCACTTAATGCATCATAATTCAATACGTATAATCTTATGTATCTACTGTATGTAAATTCAGCTTGCTTCTGGAATGTGACACACACCACAAATCTGACACCACTTAAAAGTGTACTCCAGCCCTGTACACTCAATAATCCACAGAGTGAGTGTGTGTGTGTTCACCATGTGCAAGAACAACAAAAAAAAGGAAAAATTACTGGTAAATTTTAAATATGCATGCGATTTTAGACACATAAAGCACACAATACCAAAATACCAAAAACACAAGTCAGTTAATCTTCTTCTCTAAATTACTATGAAATATAAAATATGTTAGTTTCCCAAACATCTGTAGAACTATTTGAGTTTAAACACACAGCTCCTTGTTCAGTGAACAGCTTTATTGGCTCATCTATTGCCAACATCTCGCAGGCGTTTGGGGTCAGGGTGTAAAAACTGACCACTTCAATCCAAATTACCTGTTTTATTGCTGGCCTACAGTGGGCCAGCCGACTTGGCATTTACAGGCTATCATAACCACAGCCGCAAATTGAGCTTGGCCTTGCATGAGTACCCATATGTGTGTTTTTCAGTTTCGTGCATCACTGGACTTTTGTATTTGTATTGCCCTTGAAGGCATGATTTATTGTATGCGCAGTGAAATAAACAGTATGCCTGCACATATGGATGTCTGCAGACGTGCTTCTGCACACATATGTGCCTAATCATGTATGTAAGCAGTCAGCAGTTCAGCTGTTTGCGCTCACCAACAAGGGCATATGTATGTATGAATTAATGCTCCAGCTGAAACAGTGTCATCAGTGAAGAAGCAGTGATTGGTTGGAAGCTCTGTGGCTCAGCTGATGGGCAGGAGGCAGTTAGAGCTTGTGTAAGCCTCATCCAGGCGGCACGGCCTGGTTTGAGCATCTGCCCCTGGGCTCCTGGCCTCTATCCAAGCATGACCTGGTGCATGGAAGCTCATGGTTGGCTGTGAACCTTGGTTTCTTCAACTGCACAGGCTTGTGAATTGAGCAGCAGGGCGAGAGTGTTCCCTTTTGCCTACCGACCGATTTCTCCAAAAGCCTCCCTTGCTGCCACTCTGTGTTTTCTGGCTGAGATTGACAGGCCCCACAGAGCAAAGTAGACAGTGAACCCTGGCAGTTGTGAGCTCTGCCTTGGCTTGTAGATGAATGACAGAGGGATTGGTTTGACAGGTTTACTTACGGAGATTGAAGCAAGACTCAACAGTAGAAGTACAGAGTTTTGGCGGTTTATGGGGAAGTGGAAGTGCTTCTTACCTCTGTCCAGTTGTGGGAACTGTTTTGGTTCGCTTTGCCCACCACTATGCTCCTTTGAGTGTTTGTATGACTGGTGTGCACCATCTATGATCTCCACAATCCTGAGGAAGCTAAATATTTGTTTGGCTTTGTGAGATTTTTTTTGTGTGCATTATATTAAAACATAGGTAATTACAATGGTATTGAATGACATCAGGGGTTACAATGTTGACAGTGTGATTATACCTATACCTAAGTTTTCTGAATGCTCTTTGAATGTTTTTATGTAGCGTTTTTAATTGTTCTGGTAAACTTGCTGCAGCTTTACTTGGGTCAATGTTTTAATTTTTTGTTTTGGGAATGTTACATTTCCATAATGTGCATATTCATCTAGCTGGCAATGTATGAGACATGTTCTAATGACGTTGTGATGCAAACCATTATGATGTCACCTGTTTCTGTAACAGTACAGGCTAACCTACCTGGAACCTTTTAAAAATATTTTTTGATGTTCTCTGTTTGCTGAGTTGTTTTGTCTGATTGTGTGATTAAGACTATACTGTTTTTTTTAAGAATTTACAATTTTCTTATAAAAGCTTGCTAAACAAATCTGAGATTTGTTTATTAATCTCTTCAGGTGTGCTAAAACAACTTCTTTTTGTCATATTTACTTATATGGACAGTTTGTAAACCTTTAAACTAAACTATATCGGGGTATTGTGATGTATTTTTAGGTGCAGGGTCAAAGGTAATTTAGTCACTGTGCACTAAGTGACATTGTGACTACAATTTTCACCTATTTTATCTTTTATTTCTTGCTCTAGCTTAAAAATCGTCTGCAGTATTGTGGTGATTTTTTTTGCACATGTTCACTCCCAGGCTTTTTAGGAACTCTGTCTCAGCATGTTGGAGTAAATAAGGGTCACAACAGATGCTCTGTTTACATATTACACAGATTCTCCAATAAATATTGTATGCTAAATTGGTCAAAACTATGAGAATCTCCTTACACTAATTACTCTCTTACTGGGTACCTACATTTCCATATGTATGTGTGTGTATATGCTGTTATTCTAATTGATCCCTTGAGAAAAAACATATGGTTGTTAATCAAGCTAAATGCTAATCAGTCAACAGTTGCCCAGGCTACACATTGTAACAAAAATGAGCCTTATTTAGATTGAAAAAAGTTTATTTTCTCGATATACTGCTTTAAAATGTCGTCAGTGCCCCTGACTCTGGCAGGTCTTTGTGTCAGTGAAAAAGTTTTTTCTAAATAGCAGTGCCATCTGATGTGTCAAATATCTGTCTATCTAGCACATAACCAAATGTGTATATAGGTGGTGTGGGAGCTCACTGATTGGTAATGAGTCAATTAAAATGGAGATCAAACTAACCTGGACCAACCTGTCTACAAGATGTGCCTCAAACTGTTGATACAATACTTCTATACTCAAAATATAAGATATTTGGGCCTCTATTTAGCCTGCTAGCTAGCTAGCTAGCTAGTTATGAATAGTTATCAGTTAGCTATAATCTAAACACAGCATAACTTGTCATATTTATTTGGTATTTCTGTCAGTCTGACACATATTTTTATCGTCAACACTTGCTAGCTAGCTAATTTGGCAAATGCTAGCTTAGTGTTTGGGCTAAAAACTCAAAACCACAGCAGAAAAAACACACATGAATTTCAGCTTTCTTTCTATCCAGTGCTCAATTCAATTTAATCTAATTTCGAAATATCTAGATAAATGGGGATTTAGTCAGCCAGGCTTAAACATGTGAATCATTAGAAGTTATCATATTAGCTAAGTAAGCTAATGTTAACCAGTTTCTCTTCCTGATTAATAACTGTTTAATATTGCCGCTTCTGTCTGATTGTGGTTTAAATTGAATAATAAATTGATTTAAAATTGCACAGTGTTCACTGAGTTTGCCAGCATGTTTTTGGGTGAAAAAATAACTAGATTGCTTTGTAATTAGACTGTATGTAAGCCATGTAAATATAGAACTATCTACAAAGTGCACTATAATTCTTTGGTCCTCCTCCACAATGACCTACAAACTCACGCAAAGACACAGAGGATGATTGGTTGGTGACTAAAGTGTAGTGTTGCCAGTTCCCATAGTAAGTCACTAAATGAAGATAAATGCTTAATCTGACATAGTGAACATCGTAAAAAAAAAAAAGACAAAAATGTTGTGTAATCTGAGCTTGACATAAGGCATAGTACACCACTGAGTAAAAATCCAAAGCAGTGGCTGAAGAAAAGACTGTATAGTAGGAGTGAGTGATATGCATTTGATTTTACTCTTTAACCCTAGGGGTCTGTGTGAGTGCTCACACTTCAATTCTTCATTCTCATTACTACATAACTTATGTATAAGTTTTATAGTAGTTTCTGAATCATTTATTCTGGTTGCTTTGAGGTTAATAACTCAGTAATAAGCCTGGGGTTCAAGTGTCTAATTGAGTGAATGAGCTCCACTAAACTTTGCTTTAAACTTGATACATACATGTTTTTTAAAAAAAAGGTTTTACAATAGACAAACTGACAAACTTTTTTTGTTAAAATGTATATGTGCGTGGAGAACCTTTGTGTTAAATGTTTAAATATGTCAATATAAAGTTTTTTTCCTAATTTATAGGTTTTCATTGTTCAACTGTGGCCCACAGTCGAACCATGATTATTTGCAACAAATTGAACATTATATTTAAGTGGAGCTTTTTGGTTGGTCTACAGGGATCACACGGTTATGAAAAACCTGAAAAAGTCATGGAATCTCAAAATAGCCAGGCCTGGATAAGTTTTGGAAAAATAAAAATATCCAGAACATTTTGTAAAAGTCGTGGAAATTTGGTCTACAAATCTTTGTGTTTCAGTTTATCTATGATCTCAGGATCTGACAAATTTCATTATTAAAAATTGTATGTCACATTCATTTTAGGTTTATTTCGATTATAGTTTTAGTTGATTTCTGGTTTTCCTTTAGTCATGGAAATTTGCCTTGATGGCATGGAAAATTCATGAAAAAAAAACATGGAAATTTATTGGCTAATAAGTATATGGACCCTGGGTCTAGCATAGTACAGTGCCATGACTGACAGTGCTTGCTGGTAGATTAGTTGGCTATTTATGTAAGTATTATTGCAGATTTGAGTGAAAGGTTTTAATTTTATTGTTTGTGTTTTACCCATCGTGCATAAGAAACAATTCAAGATGCTTTATTTTATTAGATTTCTAATGGCCGAGATGGTTGAGGAATGTTTTGTAGATGGCAGCCCAGTTTGAAAAAGGAAAGGTGGGAAAATGTGGTTCTAGGGCATCATATCACTTTTGTAACACCTTTGTAGTGCTTTTATTTTGAAGAGTGTAATATTAATGTTAAAATATTCTGCTGCGGTTGGAGACAGACATGAGAAAAGTGCAGGAGGTTTCCTCTCCACTGTCACCGATGTTGTCAGCATGTTCTGCAGTTTTATTTAAGGCAAAATAGATCTTTCATGTTCCTGACAAAGGGCAGCGCCCGGCCCTATAGCTGCCAGTGCCTCACTGTAGAAGAGGAGGAATCAATCGTTTTTGCGGCACAGGTGAAAAATGAGTCCCTCACAGCTCTGCCAAGCCTACCATTCGCATTCCATCAGGACTCGCGTCTGTCACTGCACATCATATTAATGTGCCTTGACCACAGTCACTGCCATACACTGCCGTACATGCCGTGTGTATATGTGTATGTCTGTGATTCTCTCTTTCCAATTCTCCCGCTCTCTAGCTCTGGTGCCTTTTGCTCACTTGTTCATTTCTCTTCAATGACAGTGGGAGGTGGACCTCAGTTTTTCTTGAAATTCTTCCACTTCCTCGCTTTTCTTGCTCTCTTTTTTTCTGTTCCTCTGGCTCATATGCTATCTTCTTTTCGTTTTTTTTTTTTTGCCTTTCAGCTGCTTAATGGGAAGCATTAGTCACACATTTACAAATATACTGTACATACACACACATACACTGAAATGTTCATGTTCAGAGGTTAAATTGGGATTTAGGAGGGTGGTAAAGCCAGCTTTTAGCCTTGTCCCCACTTGCTTCCCTATTTTTTTTTTAAAGCCTGTACCTTCCCCCCTTATTTAGCTTATGTTTGTTTTCCATTTTCTTCCCAATTTTTGCACAGCCAATTACCCAAACCATTCATTAGGACTCCTATCACTAGTAATGCCCCAACACACCAGGAGGGTGAAGGGTAACACATGCTTCCTCCGATATATGTGAAGCCAGCCACGGCCTCTTTTCGAGCTGCTGCTGATGCAGCATTGCCGAGCAGCATCACAGTGCGCTCAGAGGAAAGCGTAGCTACTTGGTTCCAATACATCAGCAAACAGACGCACTGTGCTGCAGACATCGCTTTTTAGTGATGTGGAGAGAGAGCACCATCTACCCACCCGGAGGGAGCAAGGTCAATTTTGCTCCCTCTTTGCGCCGGCAGTTGATGGCAAAGCTGCATGGGGGGGGGGTTCAATCCTGCAATCTCCCACTTATAGTGGCAGCGCTTTAGAGCACTGGACCACTCGGCACCCCCAGTTTGTTTTTAAAGAAGCACAACCCATATTCCTATAGCAGAGTCTGGAGGCGATGAGCTGCTCTCCAGTATCAACAACACCATATTCTCTTTTTTGTAACAAATGAGAGACCGTTTAATATTTAAACAAGGATTTAATCTTGGATACTACTAAAATGTATTTAAATAAAAGGTGAATTCATATATTTGTTTGATGCACAGCTATTGACAAATACAATAAAAGTAATCCACAGCATCAGAACTGAAAAGGATCTTAGTCCTTAATAAGAAATGGTTGAATTCAGACTGACACTGCTTTCTTAAGCAAACTAGGGTCAAATTATTTTGTCAAATCTGAGCACAATGTAAGACTTGTACTGAAACATAAGCAGAGATTTTTCTTAGATTAATGAAGTCTTTATCTCAGAATACACTTATGGGTTTATCTGGCATGAACCATCCTTCTCCAAGTATGTTGAGCTACATGAGCAGCAGTTTGGAATAATTTAGTGTGTGCTAGCCTTCACCATCTCTGCATATATTAGGCTCAAGACATACTTGCTATTTGGTCATGTGCTCGCTAAGAAGACTGAATGTGTTGTGAACGTAACTGTTTACATACTTGTCTGTGTGCTAAAACTACATAACGCAGACTCCAACTAGAGGGCAGCTCAGGCGTCTGACAACTGCTAGACAAAACATCCGACGGCTTTGTTCCCAATCCATCAACTCGCCAGTTTTTCACATCATACAGCTGCTTCTCAAAACTTTCCACCATGCAGGAGTGACTGCACTTCCCCTGTAGCTGGTTCACGTGTACTGTACCTTGTGTATACCAGTGTATATCAGTATATCTCTTCCATTAGCATTGTGTGAAAGGTGCCTAAATACGTGATGGAAATCAGAAACTAAAGATTGAAGGTCCAACTTTAAAAACGAGATATCTTGAGGTCTATTGAACTAATTCCTGTATCATGTTAAAATAGGCTGAAACAGCTTGAAGGATTGAGAATGTAGGACCATAAAGTATTAATGATCATGGAATATTAGAAGGCGTTCAAATAAAGGAGTGTAAATCCATTAGATTTCTCTCAACGAGAATTAAGGAGAATCAAGTAGAATGTATCTTAGTAATACCAGAGCTTAGCTGTACTTTTTATTCATATAAACCAAAAAGCTCTGGTTTGGTGGCCCGGCCTCACCCCAGTTCATATTGAGATGTCTCGCTCGCTGCTTGCTTTGTTGCCCACTGTTCTGGGGTGCGTTTCCCGATAGCGATTGTTCTTAGGGATTTAAGAACAACTTTAAGAACGACTTAACTTTAAGAACGCCATTTTTCCGACTGTTTCCAGAAGCCACTCTTAAGTCTCCATACTTACGAAGGACCTTTAAGTAGCACTTTGGTGGCTCCGCCCCCGTGTCTGTGAGGTTTAAGGCAAAGCCAGATGAAAACTAGACCACCGATTTATATACAGTTCTTCATTATTAAGCCACAAAGGTATAATTTTGTATGATATAAAAAGCCAAATAAAATATATTTACTTATAAGTAAATAACATTTATAAAAAAATTTCACTTGCAATTACACGTCAAGCCTATAAATAGGCACACAATTGACACATCATTCCTCAATCTGGAAGCATGTCTACCCGACCACGCAAACGTAATTTCTCACAAGACGAACTAAGCCACATGCTGGAGGAAATCGAAAAGAATCAGCAAATACTCTTTTCTAAAGCTCGGGGAAGTTCAACAAACAGAGAAAAAAGGCAAAAATGGGAGGATATTGGCAAAAACATAAGTGCATGTAGTACAATCCAACGGACAGCGATGGACATAAAAAAAAAATGGCATGACTTTTCCAGTCAAGCAAAAAAAAAAGGAGCAGAAATACGGAAAGAGAGGGCTAAGACTGGTGGGGGTCAGTCATCTATACCAGCCCTATCTCCTGAAGAGGAAAGAGCTCTTGCAATACTAGGGCCAACTGCAACCAGAGGGATCTCTGGTGGGGTAGATGTGTGTTCAAATGAGTTCCCATCTACCCCACCTCAACCTACATCCCCTGTACATCCCTCATCAGCATCAGACAGTCCTGCATCATCTCCTGGCCCTTCCGTTACACAGACTAGTCTTAGAGCTCCACCTACTACAGAGACCCCCCGAAACACCTGTGCCTGTAGTGAGGAGTTAATTTTAATAGAAAGAGAACGACTGAACATTGAAAAGGAGCGGCTCCAGTTAAAAAGGGAAAAGCTGCAACAGAGGGAGAGGCAACATCAAGAGCTGGTGGACCTGAAGAGAGCTAAACTTGAAATAATGGCCAAACAGCTTTCTGTGGCTGAATTTCAGCTGTCCAGGCCAGCTATCTCCGTTCCCATCATACTGCCCTCTGAACAAGGTAAGATACTTCTGCCAAGTAATAATAGTGTACATATAATTTACTGATCTCTCATATATAAAATGTAATCATACTAACAATATATTTATCTATATCTTTAAAATACTTTACAGTTTTGTGTTCATTAACTTAAAGATGAACCTTTTCTTCCAGACCCCAGTTCCACTGAAAACCCACAGCAGATATAAAAAAAGATGCCAGGACAAGTTTGTTTTTTTTTTCAGTTTAATGACTGTTTCATTTATTTATTTTGTATGTAATATGTTGGACTGTAAATAAAATGTGAATATTTTGAAAAGCAAAATGTGTGAAATGAAAACTAAAATAAAAAATTACACAAACAAAAAGAAGTCTTGCATCCCAAAGACATGTTATTTCCAGTAAGTTAAGTAAACACATCCCTAATGATTTGCATCCGTGCTTGCCAGCCAGCCTGGTAAAGTCCTTCTCTCCTCATTCCTGGTAATACTTCAGGAACATTTCCTTTCTCTCTCTCCTCATCATCCTCCTCATCTTCCTCACTCTCTTCATCAGGAAGGTGTATACCAGCCTGCACCGCAATGTTATGAAGCATAGCACATACAACAATTATGGCACAGCTGCGTTCTGGTGAACACCGGAGGCCTCCTGATGACTTGTGAAGGCACCTAAAACGCATTTTCAAAATGCCCAAAGCTCTCTCTACAACACTGCGTGTTCTGCGGTGTGCCATGTTGTATCTCTCCTCAGCCTCTGTCTGGGGATTCAGGACAGGAGTATGAATAAAGCTTCGGAGTGGATAACCACTGTCACCCAGGACATGTCCACCAGCAATTGCACCCCGGCTTGCCATCTGACACACTCCGGAATTTGCCCAAATGAAGGAGTCATGAGTACTTCCGGGCCATTTGGCCACAATGTCAGTAAAGAGGCCTTGGTGGTTACATATGACCTGGATATTTAATGCAGAGTAGCCTTTACGACAGGTGTAGATGGGGCTCAAGAGGCTGGGAGTGTGTATGGGGATAAGTGTACCGTCCACCACACCAACAATTCCAGGAATGCTTCCAATTGCATGAAAGCCTATTTTGTTCCTTGCAATGCATCCCTGGTACGTGGAAACGTAATGTATGTTGGTGCATGGCGCAGGAGCGCTTTAGTGACAGCATGCACACATTTACATACAGCAGCTTTGCTTAGGCCATAGGCATCACCCAGAGTCTGCAGAAACCCACCAGTGGCATAAAAACGAAGCGTTGTCAGTAGTTGAATGGTGGGACTAAGTGCATAATTTCTCTTCGTCCGTCTTGTCAGCTCCTCCTGTACTAGACCGAGAAGAACCATGATCTCTTCCCTAGGCAGCCGGTATCTGTCACACAGGACATCATCAGGGAGATCTAGTAGGTCCAGATTTAAACGGCGAACAGCATTGGGACGAACTAACTGTCCTCGTGGATTACGGCGTCTTCTCAAACGGCGTCTCTGATTTAAAAACAGTATTCTTTGGACAGCCGCCATATTCCTCGAATGCGCACCATTATCAGCCTTCCAATTGGTTACTTATATACGTTAAGAAAAAAAATTATTTACTTATTTGTTTACTACTACGACTGTCAGACTGGGGAAAACCGTTAATTTAATCCATATGTGTGTGATATGTGTGAATAAAAATTATATTTGTAGGTAATTGTAACTTTTTCTTCACGTGAATACGATTATTTCAACCATATAATAAACCCAAATACTATGAATAAATATGCGCAGGTTAATAAATTAATTTAAATAGTCTGGAATTTAGTCTTTTTTTTATTGTTTATTTTTTTATAAATACGTATGCTGAATGCATCTTTAAATGCATTTTTTTAAGGATCAAAAGCGGCCTCTTTCGTTTTTGAGTCAGAACTGCACGTGGATTCCACGTTAAGAAGAACTTAGTTATTTACGAGTGGGTCAGACCACTCGTAAAGTTACGAACGAGTTTAAGTACTACGTTAGTTACGAAGGCTTTCGGGAAACGCTCGTAATTTTAAGATTGTTCGTAAGTACGAAGTTACGAAGTACTTAGCGTTAAGAACGTTTTGGGAAACGCACCCCTGTTTTGTTCCTGTTTCAGCAGTAGCAGCAGTAGTAGCTGTCGGGTACTGAGGCCCGCGGGTAGTGGACGGGTAGTGGGAAGAACGGAATCCGCCTAATGACAGCTCGGCACACAGCTTCTCCTCCACGCAACGTCTCCCTCCAGTCAGGGCCGTAACGAATGGGCTCTTATTTAGCCATCAATTCTGTTCTGCTGCTGTCAGCTCATTCCAGCTCGCCCTGTGTGGGAAAGAGGCAGGTAGTCATTGATCATGTCAGGATGTCGGACATGGCTGTGATCAGGAGCGTGGAGAAAGCACGGGAGAGTACAAGCTTCATCTCTGCTAGTCTGGGTCACGTAGCTTAGCTATCTCTAGCTTGGGCTGCACAGATGGCTCAGTATCTCTGGCTGATGCTGGAACGGCCTGTTCTTTGCATGTATGTGATAAATCAAAGGTGTCAGACTCTGTAGAGCCTGCTTTAGAGTCCTTCAGAGCCACAGTGCTACTACTGGACTGTTAGTGTTCTGCTCCAGCACACCCAATTTTTCTATAGTTTTCAATTGTCCAATTCTGAGGCTCTCCGGGTCCAGAGTCCTGACCCTCCATTGATAAATCGTCATCGTGCCCAGGCCTGCTGCTGTTCTCCTGAGAAAGAACTGCATTGAGGGATATCATGAATGAAGTGTGCAATTATCTTTAAATAGGCCTGACAAAAATAAAGAGAATTTGCGCAGGGAGATGGTGGCACATTTCATTGGAATGGTACGTCAGACAGCTGAGGCGGATGGCTGAGCTGATTTAGGTTCCGCATTGTACTTTCAGCGAGGCCTCTCGAGTCAGTTGTCCGAATCAGCTGAAGAGATGTTTACTCAGCAAATGCCAATAATATGCTGCTTTTATGAGAATTGTATGAGGAGTCTGAATGTAGGAATTGTTGGTTATCTGCAGTACATCTCCAGTACATTGTTAAATATAAAGAGGCTTCAGAGGGTTCTTTGACCATTGCATTAGCTCTGCCTTTTGATGAAATGCAGAATTGTCCATAGCTTTGCTTATATGATAGATCCTATTGTTTTTGTAAACTGAACAGCACACATTGGTGAATGTTACAATCTATATGAAAACTGCATAAGTTGGTTTAAAGATTTGTTTACGTACTAAAAATTTTATTCATGTTTATTGTGACATAAAGATTGTGAATAACCAATATATGAGCTCTCTTCAGAACCTTTAGATTTTAAGACTAAAGACATATTTCAAGAATAAAGTCATTTTGTTAATAAAGTTGTAAAATTAAGACATAAAAAGGGACATTACCACCAGGAAAAATCACAATATTATGGCCATAGGTAGATGGCATGCTCTACAGTATGTCTCACCCAACTTAAGATAGATGGGTTTCAGGTGGGTATGGACTAAGAACAGATTTTTCCTTTTTTCTGGGACCCAGTTAGGCTTCTAAAGAACTTCTGTTGTTACAGCCCAGCTTAATTTTACTTGGGTCCAATCTAGGCCCCATGGCCAGGGTACAACCAAGATTGATCCCAGCTCATGATTGAACCCAGCCGGTCTCTTCACTGATATACATATGTTGGGCCAACATGAAACCTGTGGACAAAAAGGTCTAGTTTCCAGTTGGGCTGCCCATACAGACCCCATGTTAACGTGTTATTCAGGTTAGTGTTTTGTTTTTGCAGAATTCAGAATAAATGATTTATTTTCTAAATATTATTAAATCTTTTTTTAACAGAGACACAAAAATGCTGTTCAAACTACTGCAGACAGAAAGACATCTGTGGCCAAATGGTGCTTCTGTTTCTGCCTCATTGTTTTACAGTTCTCTCCTTGTAATTGTTTTACTAGGAGCATTATGGGAATAATCTCAGGGAAAGGAATCTAGTTATAACCTTTCAAAATAATGACCCTGCAAGATTGTCAGCCTTTGCAAAATTATAGTCTGTAACTGAAAACTCAAAGTAGTAACAAATCGTCTTGTGACAGATGTAAAAGTATTCGTTTGTGTGAGTCTTCCAGTGAATGGTTAGTATAAGATTGTAGAGGATATTGAGATATCTCTTAAACTCTCCCCTTTATTCTCTCTTTCTCTCTCTATCTCCCTCTCTCTCACTCACAGATCTGGACCTGCGGTATTTTTGGAGCTGGAGTGCTTTTGAGGACTATCTGCTCTTCTGCTTCGGCTTCACGCTGCTCTGTGCCTTCGTCACGCTCCTCTTCTTGGACTGGGCGGTGTTCGTAGAGACTCTGGGCTCGCTGGCCCTCATGTCCGAGGCCATGCTGGGCCTGCCTCAGCTCCTGCAGAACTACACCAACCGCTCCACTCGCGGCATGAGGTCAGACACTGCTCAGCCTGCCTTTACACCGCTGTTTACAGCCCAGAGTGCTCCAGGGCTTCACCATGGCTTTAGTTTTGTTAAATTATCCTTCAAGGTCCTTTCACTGTAGCCTATATGATGGTTTTATAAAGTCCATAAACTAGAAAACAGCAGGTAGGTGGAAAATCAGTCATCATAAAATTACCATCGAGCTCAAGCAGCGAAGAAACAGTCAATGGGTCATTCTAGGCCGGGCTGGGAAGAAAGATTACATTAGACCAGTTATGACTCGCCCAGAGTCATAGTGGGGACCTCAGAGTTCTGATTCATTCATGCTACAGTGCACATACACATATCATTCTGTCCTAACCTGTGCAGTACATACACACACTGACTGTAATACCACATTCTGACACTATGAGCCATGACTGTGCAAATTCTGACATTGATACATAGACACATAAAATTAGCTTGGCTACTGGAACCCCTTTAGGGATCGCTATAGCATGGAACAGTGGTAAGGCTAAAATCACATCAAGGGCATAACACTACACACAATGGACGCAATACACACAATGACATGACAGCGGCACATCGATTATGTTGTATAAGAAAAAAAAAAGATAGCGTTTCCGCAGGAAAAGCATTTGAATTAGCTTTGGTGTTTCCCATTCCGTGCCTAAACTGTGCTCACAGGCTTTCATTTGACTTGTAAAGCTCAGCCCGAGGTGGCCAGTGCTGTCAGACGCATGCAGCGGAGCGAGAAGTGTGAGGAGAGTATAAGAGAAAGAAAGAGATAGATAGAGGCAAAGGATGAGATGAGAGCTAGCTTCAGCTATCAGCGCCGCTGCTGCCGGGCCTCAGAAAAGAGATGTTAACTTTACTCACAGTCTCTGGCTCACTCACAGCTTAGGACAATTTTCCAATAATACCAGTAAGGCCAATTTTGTATGCCCAAGGAGCCTTAAGGGAAGGCTCTATTGACTTTAACATCAATTATAGTGTTAATTATGCGCTCCACTACTAATTATGATCATTATTTGCCCATTATGAGTTATGGGTCACATGGAGATTTGCCTACAGCTAAGCACAGCAGGCTATATGAGTTTGACTTTACTTGACCTCTGCCAATCATCTCACCACCATCCATTACTGAATGGCATTTATACTGTCTCAGTTGAACCCTCTAAAGCATGGTGGTCACTGTTAGAATCCTCTTAGTTTTTTTTTATCACTCTCATTGCAAGAAATCTGCAAACAGCTAAAAAAATGTAGCACACAGGAGCTCATGTAAGCCCTGTTTGAGCACTGTTTCTCAGTGCGCCACAGCACACTACGCCATGCCATTGTGCATCAAACTTTATGCTACCACAGTTCTGTGTTTACTCTGCTGCCTGCCTATCTGGTGGGTCTTCATAGATGTTAATTAGTATCAGTGGAGCTCAGTGAATCATGCATGGTCATAACAAACAAAAACGATTTGTGTTTATTCTTTTGTTATTACATTATGTCTGTGAACTAGACAGCATAGCGCTGCCCAAGTAATTCAGTAAAAAAGCATATCAGGTCTCTTTCTTGCGGCTGTTTCTCTAGCCTTAAATCTACCTGCCCTTTGTGCCACCAAAACAACTCTGATCTGTAAAGACTTGAACTCCACAAAACCTCTGAAGGTGTCCTGTGGAATCTGGCATCAAGATGTCTAGCAGCAGATCCTTTTGAGCCAGTTGTCATTTCTTGAAGCAATTTTGGTAGCTACTGACTACTGAATTCCAGGGACAGTTCACAAAACATGCAATTTTGCAGGGTTCCAGAGAATATTTGTAAATATTTGACTTGAGCACCACTACTGAGGTAATTCATGATTAGAATAGCACTGTTAAGGTAAATATATGACTAAAAGTTTACTGCTGAAGCTTCTTTTGAAGAGTAAAAAATAAATTTAGGCTAATTAAAATGATATAGTACTGTGGCACAATTAATGAAAACCTGTAAAACAGTATTCAATGTATTACTTTGGTTTCAGACAAAAAAAAAGCACAATAACGTGCACAAAAAAGCACCTGTCAAAGTGTGTCAGATTCTTACACATTCCTATTTACCCTGCTTTCAACACATTAACTTTAATCAGTAGATCCCGCCCCCTGATTATTGCCACTGAAACAGAAAATCATTGTTATTCCCTTCACCTGTGAGTGGTTTTAATGTTATGGCTGATCAATGTACATTGAATCCTGTTCTGTCGCAGTACCTGGTCTAACGTTACAAGCTGAGCTGCTTTTTACAAGCCCAGATTAATTTATGCACTTATATAGCTCATATTATGGGCTGCTGGAGAGAGGATGGCTCATATTATGGGCTGCTAGAGAGGGGATGGTCCACTGATATACTCAATGCCCTTGAGTCTGATGTTTATTGGAGGATTTACCAAGCCACGACTTCTACTGTTCTGTTCTTAAAGTGCCGTATTCCTTTATTCACCTCTTTTAAAGCTCTAACAATGAGTAGTACTATTAAATTCATCTTATGTTTATTGTAGAGACAGATGTGTAGACAACTGTTCTTAGGTGTGTGTGTGTGTGTGTGTGTGTGTGTGTGTGTTTGTGTGTACGTGTCTACTTCAGTGTGTCAGACTGTGACAGACGTTAATGGACCAGGCATTCAGTGACATGCTGTCTTTTCAGTCCCACAGGGACACACTCCATTTTCCTGGGTCAGGAATGTCCTCAGAGTTTTTGACAAGGTCTTTTCTGGCGTCTGATTGTCGACTGTTCCATGTTCCATTTTTCATGACCCAAGCTATTAATGTAGCATGGTAGAATGTGTAAACTGTATAAAGTTAAGCTGTTTCAAATGTTTTTTGATTGATGTCACATAGCGCTTTTTCACCAGTGTAGAACCGTCATCATTGTGGTCCGCATACCTAATTTGGAACCGTTTGGCACGTTCCCACCAAAAAAAGTAGGTACTGGAAACATGAACGTTTGTTTGCATCAGCAACCGAAGAATACTAGGTTCTTCAGCGCGAACCATGAGCGCTTTTGTTCACCACCACTGTGACACACCCTCTGTTGATGATGTTTGATGTGACGTTTTGACGGTTCCACTAAAACTGGTGGAAACGCAGACTGGTTCGCTGAATAGCACCACGATTCTCTTAAACCTGAACGGAACTGGTTTAAGAAACATGGTTCTTTATAAAACGAAAGGTGGTTCCTCTATGGCATTGTTTAAAGAACCATTTAAAGTATATTTCATTTACAATACATGTTAGTCTTGTTTATGGTGTTAAGTAGCTAAATTCATAATCTGTACAATGCTGGCTCATGACATCAATACGGTTTTCTTTATTGATTACACGCCAAAGTGACTTACAGGTGTAGTGTCTTGACCAAGGACTCTGACTAGAGTAGCCCATTGTTATCCAAACCGGGGCTTGAACCCCACTGAAATTCAGCATCTGTTCATTGTATCTGTAGAAGATGGGTGGAATGTAGTTGTTAGAAGTAGTTGTCAGAAGATGGATAATTTGTGGCCATGAAGGGAAGCACATGGTCAGCAACAATACAACAAATAAGCTGTGAGATTCAAGCAATATTTAATTGCTCATTTGCTCATTCTAGAATTGTGTACAGTATGGGATCTTTCAGAAGCAAAGTGTGAGTTTCTGAAAGACCAGGGCTGCTTTGTGAATCTACAGAAGCTCTGGAGAAACTACAACTACTGTGAGAAATTGGTTTCTTTTGAGCCCTGCGGGGTTGCTGCCTTGGTGTGAATTAGCTTCCTGTCCTCCTGTGCTGTAGGCTGGTCTATAGACCTGTCCTGACCTGGAGATGGTGATGAAGGTGTAGAGACTCTTACAACCATTACATCCGAGTATTTCCATCTACTGTCCAGCACACACACACACACACACACACGCACACATGTCTGCAGCCCCCAGCCCAGATTGACTGCAGTGTTTGGCATGGCTGTTAAAGTTAAAGATAGAATCTCTTGGGAAGTTTGCTAAATTCAGTCGTTCTGATGAGATATTTTTTTACGGTCGAACTGGCTACTGTGCCCTGACGGCACACTACATTCATTAACAGCGGTGCTAAAGCCAGCCATGGGGAAATAATAGCAGCCGCAGTGGTGCGTGGCCCACCTGAACCCTCTACCAGCCACATAAACAAGCCTGGCTGATACAGTAGAAGTATTTAAGTGGGCAAACTTTGGGCCAGGTTTGTAGTTAGCATTCAGCTCCTGCTGTGGCGAAGAGGCTGAAAACGCTGTAATCTGTCTTTTAAACAAGCAGGGACATGCAGCAGTTCCTCCCCAGGGAGGAGGCTCCTGTGTGGGCTCCTGATTCGTCCTGATTACCCCTGGGTGTCCTGTTCCCAGAGGAAAAGGTTCTGTTATTTACAAAAATAAAATAATGAATTTGTGGGACTGTGGTGATAACTCACTTCCATGCTATACCTGGACAAATTTGTACACACACATACTGTATCTATATATATCTGCAGTATATATAGAGAGACAGAGATACACAGGCGCCTTATTGAGCTGTTGTTATTGTTATGGCAAATCGTCTGAGCCATTTATCATTGTGTGTGTGTGTTTGTGTGAGTGTGTGTGTTTGTTTATCTACCCCATGCTCTCATCAAACAGTGCTCAGCTGCACAGTCGGGTAATTAAATCTCATAAGTCATCCAGAGGGGTAATGAAGGAGTGCTGAAATATGGACACCCATTCACGTAATTCGCACCAGCAGCGAAGGACACACACAAACAAACACACACACACACTCACACTCATGAAAGTGATGGAGAGTGTTGCGGTCTCATGTCGTATACAATACACATTATACGCTGTTTAACCCTCACGCAAATGATCACGTCACATCAGCAGATGCTCACGTCACACTTCTTCTGCTTTTAGATCATTATTGATTACAGCCCAGATTAACCAAAGCATCCCAGGGCAAACAGTATTTTAAACCCACATTTTCCCACCTGATGTGGCTGCTCACTGAATGGTAGTGGTGTTATCCACTGTGCCACATCAACAACTACTATACATTTCTAATTATACCACAGTTAGTTCTGACCCTGCAATGTGATTGGCTGAGAGGCGTTTTATGAGTGACGTTATTAGCCGATAATGCACTGTAACTAAAGCTCTCCATTTATTACTCCGCCACATACATGTAACCTAGCAACGATGCAGCACTTACAAACCAAATACAAATCAAATGTGATGTCATTATACACCACTGGATCCTATAGGCACAGTCCAGAAACCTTACGTTTCCGAAAATACGTATTATTACACATATTATCAGCCACAAATATCAGATTAGGAGTTGTTATTTTTAAAATAAAAGCTTAAGTGTATATATTTTTTCAGTTAGTATAGGGTATTTTAAGCTGAATGTAGGGTGGACTCATGTAATTCCGCAGGTCTTGCCGCTTGCCCTCTCGTATTATTATATATAGATATATATCGACAATTTATCGTCATTTAAACTGTATTAAAGTGACAGTCTGTAGATTTTGGGGTTTTAAATATATTTCTGGTGAGAATGTGTAATTTTACCTAGCAACCAGGAAAGTACATTTAAAATATGCATTTTGTTTGTGAATTATGTGGTTGTTTTATCAATGACTCTATAACAATCTCTTTTACCTCACCAGCTTTTTTTTTTCAGTTTCTAATTCTGTGTTTTACTTTTTGGTTCAACAGTGTGTGAATCAGCAGATACATACTTTGAGGAGATGGTAGCAGAAGCACATTAATGCCATTTATTATAAAATACTACTAATAATAATGCCTCTAATTTTAAAAGGGAAATTCTAAGTGCTGCTGCTTGATAATGACTAAAAATGTAGCTGTGTGATTGAGATGTTTGATTGTGAATAATCTTTAATTTATTTTTGAAGAAACAATAATGACCAAAAGCTGTGTTAGTTAAGGATTCTTTTTAGAGGTTTTACAGTATATTGAACTTTATATTGAAGATTCATTCCACTCAGAAATCTCTGGTGCTCAGTAGGGATGTCCCAATCCAAACCAGCAGACAATACATTTTTAATGGATTGGGTATCAGCTTTAAAAGCCCAAGCCATCTCTGATCCTTAGTTGTATCATAGCAGAGCATCCTCTTATGCCCTTTATTCCCCCATTAACAGACAAGATTCTCAGCTTTGCCATTTTACTGATAACATTGGCTAAGCTTTTGTTAGATTCTGTGCCCATTTTTCCCAAACACTACCCTAGGCAGTGTTCATTTTTTAATCTTAAAAGAAAAAAACTTTATATTAACTGACGAATGAAGTTGGCTTCTACTGCTACAACATCTGTTTCCTTTAGATAGTTTAGCAGATACATTGTGTACAATTCAACAGCTGCTGTATCATTAAATGTGGTCTGTAAAGTTAAGAGTAAGGGGGCAACTTTAAAGCTATTCTATTCCATTTTATCTATTTGGGTAGAAATACTCCCACTCTGTATTTACTCCTGAATTATGTCTGATTACAAACAGAACTATCATAAAAAAATGCTCTGTGGGAAAACAGCGCTCCTTTCTGTGGTTCTTATCCAGAACACGCCTCCACTGAAGTGATAAATTACACTCCTCCATCTAGCAATTCGAAGGACAAGTCTGGGATTGGCAGTTGATTAGAAGAAGAACAAAACTTGTCTGACTGCATTGTGCCAAATGTTTGGTGGAGGGGAATCATAGTGTGGGTTTGTTTTTCAGAAGTTGGACCCGCCCCTTTACTTCCAGTGAAAGGAACTTTTAAAGCTTCAACATTCCAAGAGATTATGCATTTTGGAAAATTTCATCCTCACAACTTTGGTGGAACAGTTTGGAGATGATTGCACACTAGTGCACAAAGCAAGCTCCTTAAAGTCAAGGGTACACTGGTTTGGATTGGAAGAACTTGACTGCTCTGCACAGAGTCTGACCTGCATCTCAACCTAATAGAACACCTTTGGAATGAATTAGAGTGGAGACTGTGAGCCAGGACTTCTCATCCAACATCAGTGTCTGACCTCACAAGTGCGTTTTTTGGAAGAATGGCTGAAAAAAATCATAAATAGACTCCTAAACCTTGTGTAAAGCTACTCTTAAGTCCTTACTATAACTACAACATTATTTTAGAAGTATTCGTTTGGTCAGGAACTTGTAAAAACCCAATTCTTATTCTATTAGTTTCTCGTTAGACGTTCCAGCCCACCTCTGCCCCTTTCAGACTTTTTATCTAAAGTTGTTTCCTATACAGATCCTTCCATGACACTTTTAACGATGCTCACCTCTCGTCCACTTTATTAGAATGAGTGACAGTTTCGGTTGGACTGTTAAACGATGTCCCACATCATGCTGCACCGGCGTCAATGGGTACACCTGCCAGTGCCCATCTCACTTCTCCTGCTCGTGTGAATAAAGTGATGAGAATGGAGGCTCAGTGTGCTTGGAGCGAGTGTGTTGGGAGTGCGTCAGAGCAGTGTGGAGTGGGCTTATGTGTCACGGTTCATTAGTGAAGCAAGAGTCAGTGCTGGTTGAAAGAGGCGGGGTGGCGAGGGGTGCATCATGAGTTACACTAGAGAGGTAAGACGGCCCTCCTGCCTGCGCCCAATTGATCACCCACCCTCAGCTCTGTGATTAAATTAACGTCTCTGCTAGCTGCCACGCTTTTGCTTCTCCCCCACCACCCCTCCAGTGGCACAAAGCACACCAGAATTATTCATGGCTCCTGCAGGCCAAAGCGAGACAGTGCAGGAGATGAGTGAGAGGAAAGAACAGAGGAGTTTAGGAATGACGGAGGGAGAGGGAAGGCAGGGGGAGAGCGGCTCGGCCATCTGTTTTGTTCCAACAGGCAGACATGTCTGACATTAGCACTCGGCTTAATGAGTTTGTGTACACCACCACCTGTATTCAGAAGAGGGAAAGTGTCGATTCGCACGGACCTTTGGGGGTGTTATTGTCTCAAGGCCCACTGGCTAGCATGATTTAGAGCCTGCTCTACACTCTGCTCGCATCCTAATCACATTGCAGGTGTATTTCGTTCTAGTTGAACTGTGCGCACCTGACATCTCAAGTTCACAACCCAATGTTTGAGTATGGCGTAAGTCTGTTACCAGATGGTGGATGGAATTACCAGACTTAATGTCTTCATTATCAGTCTCTCTCTCTCATTTTCTCTCTTTCTCACCAAGCGCCACTCTCTTGTTCTGTCTGTCTGACTGGAATTCAAGGGATTGTTTACTTTCTTCAAGAGAATTCTAAATGGATATGTCTCTCTAAACCCCTCGTTTCAAGGGAAGCAGATCCATTTCTTTCAGGTATTGTGCAAACTTTCCACTGTTTGAGACAGCTGGATCGATCCACATGCATATTTCATATTTTGTCTCCAGCACGGCCTCCTTTCCCCCCTCTCTCACCAGCTCTTTTGATTTATTCTTCTCCTCTTGGCACAAGCTGGAAATGTGTAGTAATTTGGGGACTGCTGGATGGGGAGCTATAGATTGCGATAGTCTCTTTCCTTCTTAAGACACTTCTCAAGGTTGTTTCTACAGCTCACTAACAGGTTAGTTTATTTCTTTGTTCTGACCTAGCCAAGTAAAGGGTGGGAATAAAAAGCTTTATTCTCTCACTTTGTTTTTGCTCAATAGATTCTGTCTGCCACAAACTGCCTTTTTCTCTGGCAGATTTTAACTCTGATATTGCAGCAAGCTATGGAGCAGATCACTTCTAGGAGACAAGCCTATAGCTGTTAATGTTTATAAGAGAACTAGAAAGACAAATATAAGTGAAAATACCCAGCAAAAAAAAATCGGAGCTTTATGACAAATTTCTCCATTGGGTCTTTGGAATATAGCAAACTGCAAGCTTGCAGTTTAGAGTATTTTTAGACCTGAGCCAAGCCCAATTTTTGATCAATGCTTTTAAACATGTTTAATCTCTTGAGCCTGGTTTGGACTGCAATCTAACAGGAGCACAAAGTTATAGAATTGTGTAGAGAGTTGTATAAAAAGGAGGAGCAGGGGGGCAGTCATGACCTAAAAGTTTCAGAAGCAGTGTTTGGCCCAGAAGATTGCTGGTTTAATCATCTGGAATTGGGACTAAGAAAGAAAAACAATAGCAATATCTTCTCCATTAATGTTTAGTAATCAGGTTTTTTTTTTTTTAAACATTTTGCCTAGGTTTCATCCCCCTCATTTTAGAGAAAATTACATTGAAATGAATACAAAGTGGTAATGCAGGCTACTTTAACTTTGTTTCATTAAATCATTTTTCACCCTAGCCCCCCAGATTTAGCAACACTTGCATTTTAGGAACAAAAAAAGTTAATGAAGGCTACTTGTTTTTATCCAAGTGTTTCACCCATCCCTGCAGGATTGCAGACTTGATTTACATGGTATGTTTTTAAGGAAAAAGAAAATAATAAAATTGGTGAAAAAGGAAGAGCTTCATTAACAAATATTCAAAACAAACAGCCACACATTCTAAACTTGTTCTCTAGTATCACACTAGGGAATCAAACAGACAGCACCAAAGAATGGACCAGAACATTAAGGAAAAATATATCAGATGAAATGCAAAGTGGTTATGTAGGATACTTGGTTTCAGTTCAGTGTTTCTTACATGTATTGCTGGCTATTGTATTGATTCCATGCAAATGTTTCACTCCCCAATTCTCTAAGCTTTGGAGAAATTCACTTTTCGCTAATTAGAAAATGTTTTATTTGGTTTCATCCAAGGGTTTCAATCTCTATATTAGAGAGACTTACATCCAGTTAAGAAAAAATAAGTAACACAGGCTAATTTACCTGGTTCCATACACATGTTTAATCTCTCCAAGCCCACAACATGGGGAAATTTACATTCAGCTAATACAAAATGTTAATCTAGCCTACATTACTTGGTTCCATCCAGATGGTTCATTCCCCAACTCCAGGCTTTGGGAAATTTAAATCCAGGGAATCAATAAATGTCAGTCTAGGCACTACTTTATTTGATTTCATCCAAGTGTTTCACCACTCCACCCCCACTGTTAAAGGAAACTACTTGCGTTTGGTGAAAAAGGTAATCTAGGAAATATTACATAATCTTTCCAGGTGTTTAGTCCCTAATCCCCAGTTTTGGGAAATGTGTCAATCTAGGCTACTGTAATTGATTCCATCCAAATGTTTCTCTCCCCAATCTGCTAACTTTGGGAAATTTACATAAATACCTATTTTTTATTTTATTTGTTATTTTATAAGGTTTCATCCAAGTGTTCTCCACCAAAACATCCCTAAACGAATCTTACATCCAGTTGATAAAAAATGCTTATATTGGCTTTGTTAATTGACTTTTTCCAAATTTTGTAGTCCTCAAAACACCACCAACTCCCATCAAATACACATTAAATTAATAAAAAATGGTAATCTGGGATATTATACTTGCTTCTATCCAAGTTTTTAACTCATCAACCCGTCAGCTTTAGGAAATGTACATTCAATGAATAAAACATACTAATCAAGTCTACATTACTTGGTTCCTTCCAGATGTTTTACTCCCCAACCCCCAGCTTTGTCAATCTAGGCTACGTTACTTGATTAAGGAACTACTCTCAGTATTCTCCATCCACTGCAGTAGCAATATCAGACATATGTTATGTTATGAGAAGCTGATGTCCAGTACTGGCATCCACCTCGAAGATGTTATAACATATGTGAAGGCACAAATGCTTTGCTAGAGTTTTGCTGTAGTGCTAGTGTTTCATCAGTTGGTCGAGAGGCTGATGTTGACCTTTTTGGCTACAGAATAAATTATCTTGATGTGTGTGGATTGGTCAGGCAAAAAAAATATGTAAAATGCTGAAATTCGCACATTTTTAACTTTTCAAACCCCCAAATGCTGATAATTAACCAAAACTGGAGAGTTCATGCTGTTTAAACTCCATTTAAAAAAGTCCTTTGTCTTGCCTGGTGAGCAAACCAGGCTTTAGGCGGAGAGTGGAGCGAGCATTAGAAAGGATATTAAAACACTTTTGTTTCAGCTGAGTAGAGACAATCTGAAAGAGCTGCATTTGCATCCCTTTTATCAGCTCAGCAGTTTAAAAAATCTCATTTGAAACGACATTAGTATCATTTGTCTTTCCTTTAAGCGGCTCCTCGTTGCGTTGTGTCTGTAAACAGCTTCTAAATTTTGGCTCTCTGTCTGACACCTGTCCCGTCTCCACCCTCCCTCCTCGTTGCCCCATCCCCCGCTGCGCTGCAGGCCCTGCTGGAGTTCTCTGGCTGCAGCTCATTAAGTGTGCTACTGAGTTCCTCACTGCGTATCAGCCGCTCTCCTCAGCCTGTCTCCTGCTTTGCTTTACAAAGAGACAGAACTTTGTAAGAATTCACACACGCTTGGAAAGAAAAACTGGGAAGGTTTGGCAAAAGTTGAAGTCAGTGATTAAAAAGTGGACTGTCCTGGATGATCTGCCTCCCTGGCAGTGGATGAGAGTGGGCTCTTTCACAGCTTTCACTCTGTACTGAACAGAATGGAAGCTCCACCACACTTGTTACTACAACATACACACATACACACACACACACATTCACTACCTCATTATTATTTTGTTTTCTTTTTTAAGCAGTCCACAGTAGACAATGGCCATTTGCAGAACAACTATTGAGACAGTATACTGTATATTAACTCCAGACTGAATCAAAACTGTATGAATTCACTGCAGGATGTACTTTATTAGAGACAGAAATACTGGGGCATCTGCTCAAAGAATTTCATCGATTCCTTTGAAACCAAGGCTATTAAATAGCTTTTATTTGAGTAACTTTCTTTAATGTCAAGGGAAAGCTATTCTCAACTCTCTAATAAATGTTGGAGCATTGCTGTGAATATAAAAGAGTTTGGTTCCAAAACGCTATAAATCCATTTTTATCAATTTGAGTAAAAAAGAGTCTTCTTCAGCGAGAAAGTGGTAGGCTGAAAACCACCGTTTTCTGTTTCAAACTATCAAATACCATACCAAGGTTAAAATAACACAAAAAAATCAAATCAAGATTTTAATATTTAAAGATTTATTTTAAAAAAATTATTAGTTTTTTCGCAAAACGCAATAAATCCATGCCATGTTTTTTTTTCAAAATGTCTTATATATCCTTTGGCATCAATAGAATTTTTTTTTACTAAAAATTTGCAAAATACAATAATAAATAACAGTAAATTGTACATCTGAATATAATAGTTTGACCATTGGGCCTAAAAACACAAATCACGTTACATTCATGTGCTGTAGTGTAGTGTAGTGTAGTATAGTGTGTATTGTGTGTATTGTGTGTGTGTGTGTGTGTGTGAACTGCAGATGACAGCGGGCATTTCCCCCCTCCTGAATGCCTAATTGTTTTTAGCGTTTACATTCTATAGCTCGTGGAATGCTGCACTGTGATTGGATGAGGGGAGATGTGGCGTTCTGCGGAAAATCAAGACTGGCGTTTATCGCGTTTTGGAAAGAAAGAGAGAAAGCAGGGCAGTATTACACGGCGGATGGGGTCTTTTGATGAAAATTGAATATTGGCTTTTCAAGAGTGGTCACATAACATTCTGATTCTGGCTCTAACTCATTTTTTTTTAATGGCGTTTATCGCGTTTTGGAATCAAACTCTTAACAACCTGCAGTAAGAACTAGTGCTGTCAATGTTAACATGTTAACATACATGATTAACCTGAAAACTTAAATTCTCAAATTAAAGTCTCACAACCACCAGACAATGCTACTGTTGAGTTTATAAGTTAGATTACATTTTATTTCTGTTAAAATATGGATTAAACTGTTAGACACTGTTAAAGCTGGAACATGAAACTTGTGTTACTGTTACTACTTGTGAAATTCATTTCCTCCATGAAAGCTTGTGTGTCTGAGCATCCCTCTAAACGTTGCTAATGTTGTACATTAAGCTTTTACTCAGCACATTAAAGGCCTTTGATTCGAAAAGCATAAAAACTACCCTATATAGACATTATAATAATACTGTAATAAGGCTCTAGTCTGTTTGCCAGGCCAAACACACATCATTTAATGTGTTGAACTGCTGTGGTTGGAACTCTGTGATATTCAAAACTCTTCCCATCACTCTAACTTTCCACCTCGTTCTAGAGTCTACTTTTTTTTTTTTTTATCATTTTCCATTTTTTTCTTTTAATTTTCAAAATGTGCAAAAGCTTACTAGATAGAAAACTCAGTACAGGTCTCGCTCTCCCTGTTCTCGGTGTTCTCTTTCTAGTATTTTCTGTTCTTCAGCACATTTTATGTGTTTGTGTTTGTGAGTCTCAGATCCAGGAGGATCAATGCGGGACTTGTTATGGTTGAGTGCAGGAAGGTGTAGTCCAGCCTGTGAGTGCTGATCCGGTGGCCTCAGTATCCCTGATCAATATAATCATCATTTCTACTCCGCTCACGGCCCTCCTCAGACCCAGCTCAAGTGGGAGCATTTTGTTCATCTCCTATCACTCTGCAGAGGACTTAGCGGCAAGGGCAAGCGAGGGAGGGATCCAGAAAGAGAGAGAGAGGAAGATAGAGGGAGAGAGAAAGAATACAAAAGTGTTTTTAATTTGTGCGTGAAAAAAGGGACAGCAAGAGAGGGGGAGTGTGACTTTGTGCAAAGAAGTGTGTGAGAGGAACAACCTTTAAGTGGCGTGCTGTCTCCATTGTGACGCCACGCTGGTGGCTTTGCTCTTGTACAGATGACCCACCCCCGTTAATTACCTCTTTAATGTTTCATCCCTGTTAATGATGTTTGTAGTCTCTGAGGCATAGCAGCTCACACTGAGGACGGAGAGAATGGGCCGGGAGAGAAAGAAGAGGGAGAGGGATTAATGTGGCAGGGCCGTGGGTTGGAAGAGGGCTTTCAGATGAGAGCTAAAGGGCACATTTTCTGCATAAATCCTCCACATGGGTTTCAAAGAGCACCAAAGTGGGAATCTACCGGCGGAGCACAGCCGTAGGCAGCTCTGTGCAGGCCCAAGATGTAATTTAACTTTTAGTGAACTGACATTTTATGAATATTGCACTTTTTGCTAAGTTTCACAGTGAATGGTATAATCAAATTGCTCCAAATTGACTCAGAATACAATGTTTTTTATGCTGACGTCCAATAAAAGTTGGGAACCTTTGTTCCTTTACCTTTAAAGTTGCCATTCTGGATATACACACTATTGTCAAGAAAGGGTGCAGGGAAGACGTGGAGGCGGATGTAAACGCAGGTAAGAAATAAATTATTTATTAAATAAATAACAAAGATAAACAAAGAAACAAGTAAACACGTAACAAAGATAATAAACCAAATTAAACGAGGAAGACTAGAGAACATACACAAACTAGAGATAATAATAATAATAATAATAATAATAATAATAATATTAATAAACAAACAGAGAATATATACAAGGAGCTAAACTTAGAAATAAACACAAAGCAGGGTATATACAGGGAGCTAGGGAACACAGAGCTAAACAAGAAACTAGAAAAAAAAAAAACAAGAAATAGAGGTAAACACGGAGCAAATAAACGACTAGAGCGAAGAGATACGAGGAAAGACAAAACAACAGGGGAAGGTGCAAAGACCGACATTTATATGAACAGGAAACACACCAGAATTGGAAACACCTGGGGAAGGGGCGGAGCTCAAATGAGACACGTGGTGGAAAATTACTGAGACAGGAGAGACAGAGGGGCACAGGTCACGTGGGGAAAACACACAGAGACATGAGACAAGTCCAGGACATGACAACTATATGGAGTTATGAGACACCTGCACATCACACCTACAGGAGTTTTTATTTATGACATCCTGCTGTAAATCTATAGACTTTAATATAAAGTTGCCTCTTCTATGTAGCTAAGAGCAGGTTCTTAACTCTCATTGACCCCACGCTTAAATTTACATAAAGTCTTGTGGTAACTTTTAATAATACTACACACAGTCAAAAATGTAGATGGAATATCAAGTAGAGAAGATATTTTACTAACTGACTTCAACTTGCAATTATGGCTTTTTATTACAGTACCACTCTGGAATTCAGTGATCTCTTTAGAACTGCCTATTCTTCAGGTCAATCTCCTTATTTCTGCTGTAGACTAAAAACATTTGGGTTGGACATTAGAATATATTATGCAAAATGGTCAACATTTTAGCTTTCATTTCTATTTGTATTTACATCTGGATATAATACACAGGTTAGAAGCATCTTTTTATCTGAACCCACCCATTTGTCTTGTGTTTTGTTGCCCAGATGTGTCCAAAAACATAGGTTATTCAAACAGTAAATAGTGCTGAATGTTTATGTTCAGTTTTAGATTTGGGTTTTATCATACTGTGCATTTATAGTTAGACAAGGAACCAACATGGAAACCAGAGAGCTGTCTGTGGGTGAAAAACAAGCACTTTTTAAGCTGAGAGATGATTTAAAAAAATCTATTAGCCATTGCAAAATGTTGGCCATAGCCAATTCAACCGTTTGAAACGTCCTAAAGAAGAAAATCATCACTGGTGTGCTAAGGAACAGATGTTAAATTGGTAGACCAAGGAAACTAACAGCAGTTGATGAGAGAGAAATATTGTGAGTACTTCAAAAAAGACCCTAAAATAACTATTAGTGACATCAAAAGTACCCTCCAGAGAGCAAAAGTATCAGAATCTACTGTTCTCAGAAGACTTCATGAACAAAAGTACAAAGGCGAAGAATGCAAAAAAAAATTAATTGATGTTAGTGGGTCACAGGGTTAATTTAATTATTGCACGTAAATGATCTGCGTAAATGATTTTAAGTTTGGACAAAGGGTCTTCTAAACTGTGTATCAACTGTGTATACATACCTGGACATAAAAGCTGATCTTTTAACGTAAACCCAAATGTTTTTGGTCTACAGCATAAAGGGATAATAAAGGATTTGGCCTCACTGTTTTGTTTTTAATACTTTGAAAGGGAATGTATATATTTAATCAACAACAGCACAAACATCATAAAAGAAGTAAGTCATGGATTTTTAAAAACTGCAGTCATGCCTTCTAAAACACAGGGGAAGAGAGTATGATAAAAAATGTCTCTTATTTTCTGGAAATGGAGCTCCGTCTTTAACGATACTCTGCACAAATAGTAATAATATCCTTTACAAACTCACACCTTGCATTGGAAATGACAGACTCTCTGAGCTTAATTTTACTCATGCATTTTGGATTTAATATCGCTGTTTTTGTTTCTTGTCTGTAGAAAGTTGGCAAAACTCATAGAAGGCCTGTTGCCACAGTTTATAAAGAAAAATATTGATTAAAGCTATTGATAATACATCATGATTATGATTCAATTTCATGATTCTATACTGCGGAAATCTTAGGGCCATTTGCAAGGTACTTAATTTTGTAAACCTGCAATGGGAATTAATTAAACATCAAATTCTCTTCATTTCGAATATATTCATGCTATTTATGCTGTTGCTGAGTTTTACCAGAGTACTTCTGCTTCTGATCTTAGAATCAATGGCACTGAGGCATGTCTGACATACAATATATTTAAGATATATGCTTTTCTATGATGAAGCATGTCCATTTTAATTCCCAGACATGCACTAAGTGTTTTGGTCATTAATATTAAATAACTCATTAAGATTTGTAATGGCTTTTATCGACAGCATGCATCACGAATTACCACGGTGGTAAGGGGCTTCAGCATTAGCTTTTAGACCAGCATATTCTTTACTGATAATCGACTGATGTAATGCATATGAATGAACATCAATCTGTCAAAGTATTCTCTGTGCTGTTATGAGTGCCATATATTATGATGGAAACTCCTTCAGCCTTAAAACCTAAGCAGACACTTGATTGATATTAGTTCCACAGAAATGCTAGTCCACACATTGTGAAGTCCATTGATAGATCCAGATTAGCCATGTGGAGCTGAATTAACAAAACTTCTGTATTGAATCTGGTAGCAGGACACCAGATCTATTTAAAGCTGCTGTCACTGAGCCAGACAGGTAATCATCTTTTACACTCACATTACCACCCTCCTGATGCCTTGTCTTCAGAGACGAGGTACTTACATCCTGAACACACACTCGAGATCTCTCGGTGTCCCTCTAAAGTCAAAGCAATGCCTGTAGTAGTTAACGAGGACATAACCTTGCCGTGTCAAGGTCATGGGAAACCCAAGTGAATAAGCCTGGACCCTGAAGGAAACCAGGAGGAACGGACCGGTACATTAATGCAGTCATTCAATTTTCTGTCTCTGTTTCGTATGAAAGCCTCGTTTCTCTCCCCGTGAAGACCCCCAGGATGCTGAGGAGTCAATCTCTCTGCTTTCCCTGACAGCTGACGGATGGTCCGCACTGGCCCGCAGCCTGTTTCACTCTCTCTGCACGAAAAAAAATGAATAAACTCTCTCTGCGTAAATACTACCGGGGAGATAGATGCACAGCCTAAGGACAGGGGAAAGCTTGGGGGCAGTATGTGAGAAAACGTTTGTCTTGATGACGTGTGTCTGTGTGCCTTGATGTTGTGTTAGTATGCATTCACTATGCATTTGAAGCCAACATTCATTTTACTACGCCCTCATGTCCACATGTATTTGGATATAAAACCTGCAATTTTACATTGTATTTTTTTTCTTTATTGGGTTTGTGAATAAATAAAGTTAAATAAAGTATATAGCAGGGGTGTGCCATATCATATTGTACGCAATAATATCGCCATGTTCCTTATTTCCCATTATTTATCTACTAGAGACAGATTATATCTGTCCAGAATCATTTATTTTACTTTAATCCTGGATATATGGAGATATTTGGAGTACATTATTAGTATCATGATATATTGGATCATTGACTTCTGAGACAATTTGCCATAAGCCATATATATTAGCAATAATACATTGTAATTTAATTTATGTTGAAATGCATATATTTGTTTTATTCAGTATTTTCTCATATCGCCAAGAGTATCGTTATCGCAAAATACCATGAAATATTGTGATATTATTTTAGGCCCACCCCTAGTATATAGCACTTTCTAGAAACCCAATGGCTCTTTACAATCATGTTTTACATACAATCATTTACACACCGATGAGAAGCCAACTGTGTACAGCATACTCTTAACCGGAAATTAACACCTACCTGGCGGACTGCATCGGGCACTGCGAGTGCCAATCCATACACTGTACATACAGTTCATACATTTTTCTGTTGATTTTAGATTACCCAATTTGCCTGATCTTAACGTTTTTGGAGTTCCTGGAGAAAACCCATGCAGACATAAACAGAAAACAAGAAACTCCACCCCGATAGGGACTTGAACCCAAGATCTCAGTGCTGAGAGGCAAACATGCTATACATAAAGACACCGTGCCAACCACAAGGTTCATGCTGGTTCAGGTTCATGTGGTTTCAGTTTAGTGAACTAGGTGAGATATAGATAACTGACATTAAATCCTATCATCACCTATATGGGCTCTGTCTCCCTATACTTGGTTTGTTGTGGTTTCAGCAAGTTGTCTTTGCAGTAGGGATGCACTGAATATTGACAAACAAACATATTCAGTCAAAAATGTAAAAAAAAAAAAAAGTGTTATTTCATAGCAGCGGAATTAATAAAAATACTGCAAAAAAGTGTTCTATAGTTAAGTTTTGTTTCATTTTATTAATTTGGCCAAAATATTTCATTTCAGTACATCTCTACTTTACAGCTGTTGTGCCGATTTATACCACCCTACAGAAAGTATATATAAGTGCACTCCTCATATTTCTTTTATTTCTGTTTATAATTAAGGATTAATCCGCATTTACAGTAAATACGGGGATCACAGTATAATCTGTTCTTCACGATGTGCATGCAAGTCAAGAGGTGTTGAATTTTTTTACACCAATCGTTCTGTTTCTTCTGATTTTTTTATTGGTAACAGTAGTCTACATCAACTACCTGTAATTGCTCTGAAAGTTTGTACCAGTGTTCAGTTTGTGCTGAAAGCTTGAAGTAATTCTATCCAGAACAGGGCACTAATACCTCTGAATTTTTAAAGTCAAACTCCACGAGAAGTAGGGGTAATGGCCAGAACAGACCTAAATACAATGCAGTGCTAAAGTACATTTTTTGACAACATAAATACAGTGATATTTCCTAAACCCCAGAACACACTCATTCAAACTTGGTTTGTACCAGACAAAAAGCCATTTTTTTCCATTTGTAACTTAAAAAAAAAGTAAGCACAGGACGTTCTGTCACAGTGTAATGGAAAATCCAGTCATTAGTTGATAATAACCATCCACAGTTTAACATCCTGATGTCAGCATTTTTTAAAAAGCTGTATTTTACCCATCCACATTCCGCACATGGAGTTCTCAAAAGCTGCACCCTGGAGAGCGTTCTCAAAAACCTACTTTTTCTGTGACCTAAAGCACCGTGTTCATGTGAACAGGATGCTGAAACGCAGAGAGAAAGTCAGCATTTTTTAAAATATCCTGCTACGTCTGGAAGAAGCCTAAGGCTGTAGCTAATCATGCAAGCTATTCACACCTTCTGTGGCGACTGATTGCACCTGCTTTTGAGGCACAGGATTCTAAAAGGTCAGGACAAATGAGAAAGTGCAATTAATAGACTGGGGCATAGCAGTGTTTATAAATTAACTTCTTTCCCACCAAAACATTTTACTATAATTTGATTTCAGCTCAATAATTTAGTGTATGGGAATCAGGAACATGAGAAGTTAGAGCCTTGGGAGTCCCTTGGTTCCTAATTCCAATATTCCGCTAATGGAATATTAAATATTCTATCAGCATGTGTTTAAGACCTGGCCTTCTTCAAGCTACTATGATTACTGGCTTTGCCAGAAGTCCTCCAGTGCATTGCTGTTTTAAATTGGGCTAACATACAACTAGAATCCAATGAGGGGCTAGCAGATATTTTAGCATTATCATAGATGAAAACATTCTACTTTTCCTGCAACTCACAGGATTCTACCTGTGGTAGTTAATGGCGGGTCCCTGAAAGCTGCAAATCATATATAATATTCCAGAAATCGAGACACTAGGTCTAATGTGGCATGTTCCCCACCGTATTTTTTAAAACACAGTTTTTACACTGATTTCATACAAAATACAGACAGAATGGATCATATTTGCTCCTAAAACTGGCAGGAAAAAAGTCTTAATACATCTGGCTGTCTTTCTTAAAAGCAAGAGTTTCTCACCTGAACCTTACAAGGTTTACAGAGGGCTTGCCAGAGTGCAGAACTGGAATAATCTACATATGATTTACAGGAGAGAAGGCTTTCTGCCCTTCCTTCCTCAAACCTTCTCCTGGAGAGACTGTTTTGACTGAGAAAGTGGTTCTCCTACAGAGAAAGGAATACATTTTCAGTTTTCCTGTTGCTATATTTTGAATGATTTGTAAATTGCATATTCAGTTTTAATGTTTAATTATACTGTGCAATTAGCGCAATTGGAAGCACTTCATTTTGAGAAAATGCAGTTTAGAAATCATTAAATTGGATATGGTGAGAAAATTGATATTGTGAGGGAATAGACGAGTGAATCGACAGCGTGGATTTTAAATACTCTTCTTTTCCTCTCTTTTAAAATGTGGCGTATTATGCCGTATTATCTCTAACTGGCTGTAGAAATTAAGTGAAGCGAATGAGAGATGCAGGTTGACAATTTAACAATTTAATACAACATCACTCTGATGTTTCTGCATGTTCAGTCTTTGGGAGTTTATGAAATTGTAAATGGTCCATAATGCAGTCTGCACTATAGATAACCATTCTGCTCTCCCATTTCTTAAGTACTTTAATGCACTGTAGAATCTAACTGTTTGTGCTGGGATTGCAGTGGTCTGAGTCACTTCCATAAATATGGTGAGCTTAGGGTGTGCCTCACTGTATGTTTGAGTAGTGCAACCTTAAGGAGTGTAACACCTTTTCTATTTGCTCCTGAGACAATCGATTGGCATACTGGGTATGTCTTTCCCACTCTTTGCTAACCATCAGTTTGAAGTCATTCCCCCAGGCTACCTTTCCCCATGTGTTTATTTGTATTATATATATTGTGATACATCTGCTCAACCTTAGTGTTGAAGGCTGTAAGAGCGAGATAACATTTTCCTTGCTTCTGAGAGTTGATTTATGTTGGATAAAATGCTACATTGACCACTCATGCACTGAGTTAAACAGAATTATGCCATCAGTACCTGTAACTTGACAGTAAACTGTGCCAGACTCCATCCCCTGTTTCCAACTTGGGACCTTGAATCTAGTTTATAATACTGGATAATAGCCAATGATTAAACAAGTGCACTGTTTGTGCAGGGTTCAGTCTGTTCAAATTTTCTAAAGCCCTATCCGGATGGGATTACTTTCTCGGGGGGACGTCTGTGAAAAATATTTCACATTTCTACTCAGTGATAAAACTCTTGCATCCGGACTGCAATTAAAAAAACAGGAGGACCAGTGAGTTTTCAGGCTTTCTCGGTCACATGACATCACGTTCAGTAGCTCCTCCATGCCCACTCTCTGTAGTCTTTATGTGGATCTCAGTGAAAACACGTGCCCTAAGTATAATTTCGGTGTCAGTGAACAAATAGCTATTTTATTAAAGGCGAGGTGACGAAACTCAGATATTTAAGACCGAACAGGAATAAAATTACCAGAGAATTACCACAGAGTTTAGTGAAAAACAGCAGGTAATTCAGCCTGTAATTTTCTCAAAGGACGGAAATAAAATCACAGAGGACCCCCCCCCCCAAAAAAGAGAAAATGACCTCAGGACCCCCTGAGAAACTAATCCCTTCTTAAGAATGTTTTAAGATTGACTTTATCAAACCACTTAAGTTATTTTATCTCATCATATTTTAAAGTGTGTTACCTTACATTCTTTTACATGATCTTAATATAGATCTGTCTCTCCCTGTTCAGCATAAAGATGGTGCTCCTGTGGACTGCTGGCGACATCTTCAAGACCACGTACTTCGTGATCAACGAGAGCCCCATGCAGTTCTGGTTGTGCGGTGCCATCCAGATCTTGATCGACGTCTTCATTCTGCTGCAGGTGGGCTACTACGGCCAGGACTCCAGAGTCAAACTGGGATGAGCGTTTTTCGGACAGTCGTCACAAACCTAACTCCAAATCAAGGGCTCCTTTGTTATGTGAATGCATGCTTTTAATGATCTTACGAGGTGGACATGTGTTTAACTGTTGTGTTTTATTTTTTTAAAGATATTTTAATATAAATAGGTCAATTTTCGCCGCAGTTACTGATGACTGACGGCACTGTTCAAAAGAAAGAGGGCTTTAGCGAGTGCTGTACCTGGTGCTGTTACATGAATCATTTGCGATCGTACTTTGCACTTTTCACTCGCTGCGTTTTTAAGATGATATATGTTCTCAAAGCCACAAACAGGGTGTCTCATTTATTCATTACACCCATTTGCCCTATGCTTTGATAAATGATACTTTCATATTCTGATTTTAAAAATAACTCGGCTCTTGGCAAGCCGTGAGAATAGCCCAGAACGTTTTCAGTGCAATTGGAGCTGGCAGGAGGCTCCGGAGAGAAAACTGTGCCAAATTCATCTGCCACAGACTGCCTGCAATGACCAGTTTATCCACACTTTGGAGGGTTCCAGGGCCAAAACCCTCCCATTTGCTCTCCATCTTGAGAGTATTTATGATACTGCACCTGTCGAGGTGAAACTAATAAAACAGGCTTTAAACGGCAGTTTGATGTTAGTCTTTTAGATATGAGGCTTTTCCGATTCCTTTATTTGAAGAAAAAGCATTTTTTTTCTCTCTTTAAGAGAGAAAAAAATCAGATCAAATTAGTTTTTGTCACATACAAAGTCCTACTTAGTGCAACTACACAGATCAGCCATAACATTAGCACCTCTGACAGTGTTAACTTCCTCAGGGTGTAAAAGGAAACCAGTCCAGACCTCCTCCTGTCTGCTGACCTGTATTTGTATTTTAGTAATGTGCTGTATTTAAACTAATACTCTTCACTAAATGTGGTTACAGTGTATGGCTGTTATGTCACTGTACAAATATTGCATAAATACATCAATGATCTGTTCCACCTTAAAAGTTCAAATCTTCATCCTGAAGCCACATAGGTGAAATAATACAGTATATTTATAATAATAATCTACTCACAGTCTAACAACTTCATGTGATCGATGTACTGAAGGCAATAAAGTGCATTAAGAAAGCTAGATAGCAGCTACTTACACAGTGCAGTGGCTTGTGCAGGTGCTACCTTAATTAGGACACAAGTCACGTGACCAATAATGAGTGAGGCATGCAGATGAGAGGAATGTTCAATTATAAGGAATAGTATGATTCACTTTACTATTAGCAGTGTGGGGAATTGTATTACAAAACTCTTTCAGGCATGGAGGCTGTAAATGTATTGTAATATTTAGCATAATAGATAAGAAGATTATGTTAATGTTTTGATGCCCAAACTATTGTTTTTACCTTTTTGGGTTGGTTCAAGTCTTAATTAGGGGAGTCAGAGCCCTCAAATCACTCCGTAATTCATGCTCTAATCTACAGTGGCATCTGTCAAAGAATGGCATTTTACATATTAGGCAGCAAGTGATCACTCAGTTACTAAAGCTGATGTGTTAAAAGGAGGAAGAAAATAGGCTGGCATGTTCTTTTGGTTAGATTACTGGGTCAGAACATCTCAAAAACATCTTTTGTCTTGGTTTTGTGATGTTTCCGTGGTATGCAGTGGTCAATAACTGCCAAAAGTGCTCCAAAAAAGGGCAACCAGTGAATCTGCCTCACGATCATGGGCATTTAACTCCAGACAAGATGAGACAATCATATTGATCATACTTGTGCTGGAAGCACAGAATTTGGAATTTGGCCTGCACTTGTAACCCATCAGTTTAGTGAAAACACACATACACACCAGTGAGTTCACACACTCAGAAAACACACACATGGACATACAGTAAGCAGATGCGCAGAACAGCAAAGATTAATGCCTTAATCAAGAGCCCAACAGTGACAACTTGCTGAGCTGATGTATTGAACCACCATATTGATGGCCCTTAAAGCTGACCTCACAATTTACAGGACTTAAAGGATCAGCTGCTTGAGTTTTGACCTGATACCAGATGTGCCAGATACCACAAAACACCTTCAGAGGTCTTGTGGAGTCCATGCTTCAAAAGGTCAGATCTGTTGTGGCAACACTAATACTCAATGTTAGACAAGTAGTTTTGATGTTATGGCTGATCAGTGCAGTAAAAATATCATTGGTATTAATGATTAATTATCATTGGAATCAATGGTATAGTCACATGTAAATATAAAAAAAAGTATAAAAAAAAAAAAAGGAATATTACTGCTTTCTTAAGGATTGTTGCTTTAAAGCAGCATTAAAATGGATCTTTGGAATCAAAGCCTTTATTTATGGTCTAGTCACATTAAAACATCAATGGATAATAAAAAATAGTACTGCTTTTAATAAATCAAGAAGCAATCTTAAGGACTGCTCCTTTAATGCAGCATTCAAATGGATCTTTGCGAAGTCATTTTATACCCAACACCATTTCCTTTTCTAAAGGACCCTTAAAGGACCAAAGTATATGGCCCCTTTAAGTTGAGAACTTATATATGACTCTGCTCTATATTGAAAAAAAGAAAAAATCACATCTCAGTGCCCACACAAGCCCAATCATGAACATGTTCCGGCTCATTACCTCCAGAAATATGTCTAAGAGTTCTAGCCGCATGCTGGTTGACCCTGTGGTTAATGTCATTTAAGAGTAATAACAACATAAACACAGTCTTCTCTCAGACCACACATATTTCCTGTTCAGCTTTATGTGTAGATGGGTAATATGTTCATTATTGATCCTCAGACTGGAACTCAGTAATGTGGAGCAATCCGTTACTGTTGCTGGGCTGAGGATGTTTTTTATGAGCCCATCGATGTGAGCAACAGTAAGACCACCGATTAATGATCAGCCTGGAAAATGTTGGAGGGGAAGTTGTAAAGCCACAATGAGTCTTCCATCAGGAAAACGTTCCACCCCATTAAGCTTCAGAACACACTGGTGCTGGGAGTGGGACGCTATTGATCATTGGCCAGAACAGGCCACTCTCAGGCCGAATTCTGTCCTAGTGCCTTCCTGCTGCAGGGACACATCTGAGGCATTAAAGGCCCTCTAGCTTCTCGCTGTTCCTCATTCCCGTTTCTTCACTGTGTCCTTTCATTTTTAGAGAACAGAAGTAGAATGCTGGCCTCAGTGTTTTTCTGCAAACGCAACTTGATTGCTTTTTTATAGCTGATACAGAGGAAGAGTTTGGGTGTTAGACACATATTGACACTTCAGTGCGAGTCTCCAGCTTTTTTGCTATTCATTTCGAATATGTTGAATCTGTGTGAAAAAAAAAAATAGGACACCCCATGAAAACCATATGCAGGCATCAGAGAGCTCTTTGGATGTTGGTGTTATCGGTGGCATCAAAGCAATTAAAAGCAAACCAAACTAATTGCCTGAGGTTTAAATAAGACAGGCTCCTCCAGCAACTTTTTAATCATGTTCTAAATACCACTACTAATTAGGTTAGTCTGGTTTTTAGGTTTTATGGCCCACAGTGTAAATGTAAAAATTACCTTATGTCTTATAAATATCTTCCAGAAGTATATTTAATGTAAATAAAAGACTGTATTTCAACAGTATAGTATAGTTCCAAAAGTAGTCAGGCTATTGTCAGCCTGATCCTAACCAATAACAAGGCAACCAGTTGGATGGATCCACCCACTCTTCGAGTCTGAGCAACCTTGCGAGCCAAAGCTTGACTTATGCCACCTTTACCCCAAAATTGTTTTTAATTGCATATGCATTTCGAATGCATTTCAATGTTGTGTCAGTGTTGTGAACACTGTAACATTAGATTGTCAAAATTGTGTCACAATGCAACATGTATGTTTGCTGGGATTAATTATCTAGGTATAGGCTGGTGGAGTTTCTTCTTTATCACAATGTGCATTTCATTAAAAACACCTCGAAAGAACTGTGATAAAACATTGAAGTACAACATACTTAAACTGTGTTACTCACATGCAGCAACAGAGGGAGCTCTTCACAGTGTAGACTGTGATGTAACAAGGTTGGAGATGGAGCGAGGTATAGGTACACAGTGAAGACACACACCAAACTTAGTTGCCATGTTGCAGATCTCAGATGAGTCTGCTGAGGGCATTTTAACGATTAAACATTTTTAAACACTTCAACTAACACCCATTTTTATGTATTTCATAAAAAAAATCTAGGGCACGTCATTATTTTTAAATGTTGAAAAAGACAAAGTTTTTCATGGGTTGACCTATGTTTTTTCACATAACTGTATGTGTGTGTATTTGCAGTTCTGGAGTTAATCCTCTCCCTCTGTTTGTTTCATCAGTAACTAAGTAAAGTGTAGACACAGCAGAGCTTAGGACCAGCTGTCCACTCGTTATTAGCAGAGAATACTCTGTGTGATGGGCTGCTGCTCAGCGAAATGAGATGGATGTGGAAATGGGGCTATTTTCGGAGGTGTTTATTGTTTTCCCGATTACCTAACCTCGTGTCCGTCCATTTACCCAGTTACTTCCAAAAAGCTCTCCATTTGCCTGTCCTACACTCTTATACAACATCCATATCCTTATATAACTATAAATCACAGAGAATGGTTTCTGAAAGCTTTTAAAACCAAAGACGTTCCCTCTACCCGTCACGTAATGTCCCACAAACACAAACGCCAGTTAATGTGCCTGCTGCGATTAGAGCCAGTTAGTTTTGCATGACTGATGAACGTCTTGGCGTAGCTTCACAGTATGATGACATGGTGTATTGTAGAAGTGTTGCTGATGACAATGGTAACGGTCTATCATGTGCTTAATGGCCGTTTAATGCTGCCTTAATAGTCCACACATTATCTGTCTTCTGACTGTGGATATACACTGAAGCCTCAAAAAGCACTCCAGACATCATGAAGGTGTTTATTTCTATGCATGCCGTTGTTGAAGTGAAGACTGGTGTTGGCATTATGTTCACTGTGATCATTTGTGAGTGAAATGTTACTATAAGCCAATGAATTATTTTTCGTTTTAGTACTTTTAAAGAAAAGAATGTATACAATAAATGAAATGCTGTACTTGTCTGTATGTGTGTGGATGCTCATTATCCTGCTGAAACCCAGAAAAAAAAAAAATTTTTACACTGTTACAGTGACAAAATATATATAAACATTTTTCTTTATTTATACTTTATGTTCTTTATTCTTTTTTTTTCTTGTAATGAGCATTGAATCATGCTCGGTCTTAGAATGTAGGGGTTATGTAATGATATTCTGTTCATTTCTAGGTGCGTGTTTAAAATATTTCTTTTCTTTTCATATACATAAAAAATAAGATGACGTAGAAAGCAAATCTGGAAAGTCCTTTTCTATTAGCATTACTACTCTACAGGGACTATACAAGCTGTGTGTGCATTTGTACACTCATGACAGTAATGGGTACAATTTACAATTTACAGCAAAGTGCATTCATTACAAGGGGAGTCCACAAACATTTGACATTTTATTTCTTTATTTACTTTACTGTAGATTAATATTAAACACACGAAAACAGTTAAGGGATACATATGAAATAATGTAGTACACAACAATCCCCTGACGTAAACCTGATCAACTGAGATGGTGATTTGAGGTGATTTGGGATGAGCTGGAGCTTCACAGCATAAAGGAAAAGCAGCAACTATTGTTCAGCACCTCCAGGAACTCCTTCAAGACGCTGAGAAAACTATTCCAGGTTCATGAAGACACTGAGAATTGAATACCAAGAGTGTGCAGATCTGTCCTCAAAGCTAAATATGACTACTTAAAAGAATCTGCAGAATAAAACATATTCTGGTTCGTTTAACACTTTTTCTTCACAAAATAATTCCACAAGTGTTCCTGTATAGCATAGGTCAACAATAGGCTTCTCAGGCGAACTTTAGTTTACATGTCTTCCCTGTCTCTTTGTCGTGCTCGGCCTGATTTTAGTTTCTTGTTCTTGTTTTTCTGCCTGTTCTTGGGCTCCTATCTCCTTAAGGTTTTTTCCCAATTGTATCAATCCACTAGCCGGGGCAGCAGTAGTTTAAAGGATTGCGACCCTGACGACTTGGGTTCGATCCCGCGTGAGGAGCGGTGTGTTTATTTATTTATTTTTTCCTTTCTTCCTGAGTTTACTTTAATTTTCCAAAAACAGATTTTTTTTGTGGCCCACCATGTAATGGCTTGGAAAATATCTGGCCCACGGCCAAAACTAATTGCCGACCCCTGCTGTATAGCTTTACTGTCTTCAATATTAAATTTACAATGTAAAAAATCACAAAAAGAAAACACATTGAATGAACTTTTGACTGGAAATGTATAGTGTAATCATTTTTTTTTATGTTAGCATGCTAGCAGCACCATAATGCATAATTGCAGCATGCAGTTATGTCTCAGGCTGTTATTTCAATGACTATAGATGTGGTCTGATTAGATACAGGCTCTTGCCACAATAATGTATCTCTGCTACTGCCCGTCAAAAGGCTATTATTGGCTGCTACTGGTTAGTGTACCTCTTGGTGAGAAACTGTTGATTGGGAGACATGCCTCTATGAAGCACTTGAATATCTTGTGCCAAGACTGAGAGAAGCATGATGGTAGTTTTGACTAATTGCCCGCCTAACGTCTCTGCTAAATTGCAACAATTTCTTAGCCTAGTTGGTTGCCATATTTATCACAAATCGATCATTCATGTGACCAGCTGGGACTCCAGATTTAGCAACTTACAGTACAAGTGTGCAGAATCTACATCTGTGGGCAAATGTGCTGCAGGATGCCATACAGAACCTTTATGCCTACATGTTCAATCATATTTCATCAGTATCCAGGCTAGAGGTACCCAAGAGTGTACTAGAGCCTCCTTTCAGTTATAAAATTTGCCCTAGTGAACTTATCAATTTACTCTAAAATTGTAATCACTTATTGTAATCATCATCACATTCACACTACTATAAAATTGACTATAAATGAATTCATTTAACATGCAGTATTAAACAGTATGTATCCTGTATATAAAGAGTACTGTACACATATAGTTTTGAAGTGTATTTTTACAGGAACAGTACCAATAGTAGCAGAAAAGCTGCAGAGCCACACTTTAGCAAAAGCAATCAAAACCACTGTATACCATGATATTTTTTTGTTCAGTGTCTCAAGTACTGCGCATCACTGCATCCAATTAGGCAGGACCAATTATGCTTTCTTGGACTCTCTGCATCATCCGGACTCAGACTCCGCTCTCTCCTGACAACAGGGTAAAACCTTAGACAGCTAGGCCTCTTGGGAGCCCTGATGAAATTTCCTTTTTAATGAAACTCGCAGTCAGTGTTCTCTAACTGCAGAAAAGCTTACTGTGCTGTGATTTATTGTGCAGGATAAAGCAATTTCACTGTACTGTTGAAAAACGTCCCCAAAGAAAAAAAAATTGAACAGTAACTTTAAGTACTTGATAGTTAATCAAGTTTTAAAGCCTCAGCACAGATTTTGCATATTTAACTCTAACTACAAATACGTTAAGATAGTGTGTAAAATTAAAATAAATACATCAAATCTCATAGACCCTTTTTATTTACTATTTAACAAAGAAAAAAATATCAGATATTGAAGGTGAGAAATTTTACCATTTAATGAAAAACATTAACTTATTCCGAACTTGTTGGGCAACAAAAGCCCAATTAGTGGTACTAAACGTGTTAGTGGCACTAAAAACCCAGCTGCAATTGGGGCAATTTGAGACCAATATGACTGAATCTAAAAAGAGCTTTTTTTGGGAGGATCTTTGAAGAAAAGATGGGCTGATGTCCACAAACTGTATCCTAAAAGTACATACCATTAGGAAATTCAGAAAATCTGGAGAAATCACTGTGTTCAAAGCACAAGATCAATCTTGGTCAATCATGTCAGTTGTGCTGACTTATGGCTTCTTCTTTTTATGGTACAGCTGTTAATTGCACTATCAACTGTGTTGCCTGATTTCTGTAGTGATTTCCAGTATATAATCAGTACAGGCTATTTTTAATTCAGTGCTGTCTAAGGGCCTGAAAATCACCAGCATCCCATATTAACCATCCCCGTTCCTAGCCCCTTGTACACAGGGATTTATCCAGATTGTATTGTTTTTTTTTTGGTTGAAGACTGGAGAAACATTACCTGGTATGATTAACCTTGATTTCTGTTGAGACACACAGATGGTAGGGTTAGAATTTGGCACCAACATAAAGCAATGATTTCAATTTGCTTTGGCTCATTAATACCAAGAAAGCTTTACTTAAATGCCATAGACTATTTAAGTATTTTGCTGACCCTGTGCATCCCTTTATGACCATAATTTGTGGATTGTTTATTGGCTAAATATCTAAAACTGTTTTTATGAACATGGCAATAAGTTTAACGCTGTTCAGTGACCTTTTTTTATTTGGGATGTTGTATATTAGCAATTAATTAACCCAATAAATCTGCATTTGATTGTGTGACCTGTTTTAGTTGTTTTAACATGGACATGAACCAGATGGAATTTTGTGGAATACATATAAATAAAATACTGTATGTATTATAGGTAATATATGTATTATTGTACATTGGCAATGTCTGTTTAATTTTACATTCTGGCTTCTGAATTATTGGACGACATCATGTCTGTGTGAGGTGTCAGTAGTGGACGTGTCTGCGTATCAAATATTTAAAGGTGTGGGAAGGCCTGTTTTATGCATGAGGAACGAGGGCTGTTGGATACCTGGCCCCTTCCATTATTCGAAGGCCCATGCATTAATGATATAATACAGTGTGTCACGATGATGACTGCTGGGATTTGGGGTTTTAACCTCGACTCCGGGGTAACCGAGGAGGAAATAGAGTAGCCCCATGCTGAGGCAGGGTCAGTGAAAGATGGATTGCACTGTTTCTGCTATTCCATACTTCCATAGACCCTGGACAGAGGAATGTGACTGACTAAAATGAGTTACATTAAATCACTAAGTATTTACACAGAATTCATCAGCGCAATTTGGATACACTCTGTAATAGCAGTAAATTGCAGTCCAGGATAATAATAAAATTATAAGTAATAAGATGCCAAAGCTTGCATCCCAGCTGGTTCCATAAAGGCTTGATTGGTGATAAATCTGGCAACCAGGCAGGCCAAGCATCGTTTGCAATCTGAGCTGAGGTCGCATGTTATATATGTATATATAACAAGGAGTTCAGGATGCAAATGTAGGTCTAGATAATTTTGCATATCACAAATAATAAACAAAGAACAAACACTAGGGAATTAAAACAAACACTAAGACTACTGAAATAAAGACTATAAAACAAATGATTAACCATAAGACTAATAAACAAACAAGCAAAATAAGCAAACAAAGAAACATAAAGTAAAGAAAATAAACCAGAAACTAAACTAAACAAAAAACTGCAGGACTGAGGATCCAACAAAGAGAAATCAAACAAAAGACTGGGTCTACTAGAACAGGGTCAAACACAAAAAGCACGACAGAGAACAAAGGAGCACATGGGGTATTTATGCACAGGCACAGACAACGGACACCTGTGGAAGTAACGAGGGGGCGGGGTTACAAATGAGACAGGAGGAAGAACAGATGACAGGGCGGGGCTAAGGTGGAGACAAGACCAAATACAAAACAGAGCCATGTGAAGCACATGGAGAGGTAAACAAAACGTATTTAAAATAAATAGTAATAAGGCTCAGTCCGGTTGGTTGAACTTGTGAACTTTGTGAAAATCGACTGAGAACAGTCTATCTGTGTTGAGTTTTGCTTTCTATGCGTTCAGGCAAGAAAAGCTGTGTGTGTTGTGTTTCATCCATGATTTATGCCTGTAGCCGACTGCTATCTAGATGGCGAGACATATTAAATGTAGGAAATATGATCCTTTATGTGTGTGTGTTTTTGTGTGTGTGTGTTTGTGTGTGTGTGTGCATGCATGTGGCACCACACAATACTGAAGGTGTTATATTTCTGTGTATGTCAGCTGTAGGGAGTGTGACTTCACTCAAGAAGGTGAAAAGGACATGCTTTGTGTGTACGACAGTAATATGGAAAATGTTGTGTGTGTAGAAACTAAAAGTGTGATAATTAATGCTCACTTGCGAACAACACCCTTAAAAATATTTCCTCTGGAGTAAAATACTTATTAATACACTCATTGACCAAATAAAATAATACAGAATCTCATTCAGTGTTTTCCTTTTGTTCCTACATTATAAATGAATACTGAAGTCATCCAGACTACGAAGAAATACATTAGGGAATCATGTAGTAATTAACCCATGTAGTAATTAACCCTTGTGTGTTCATATTTTTGTTACTCGTTTACTTTGTTACTTGTATTTAATTCAGCAAAATTAAGCAATTCTACATTAAAATGCTTTACACATGCTTGCTTCACCTAAATTGCAAGCAATATAAACAGTTTACATAGTTAATATTTGCCCTTTACCTTTCTTATGTTACATTTCTTTCAAAAAGTGCTACTCTTTTTTATTAGTTTTTTACTAAAATGTAAAAGAAAATGAATTAAACTCAAAATATGAGTAGAAAATTTGTTTAGTTTCAAATTTACAAATGAAGCAATGTTTATTAGCCCTTGGCCAAACATACTGTATGTAATATAAATGTGTGTGTGTGGGGGGGGGGGAGTTTAAGTTAGAAAAAATATTTTTTTAGTATCATTTGATGAACAATGAAAACGGGTCCCACAGACCCGAACACCACACAAGGGTTAAAAAGTGTTTAACAAGACGAAATACTCTGTGAAGCGTTTAGGTGCTCTTATCTAGGTTGCTGTTAACTTGCAGTTTCTGAGGCTGGTAACTCTGATGAACTTATTCTGTTCAACAGAGGAAACTCTTGGTCTTTCTTTTCTGGGGCAGTCCTGATGAGAGCCAGTTTCATCATAACATTTTTGATGGTCTTTTCGACTGCACTTGAAGATTCGAGTGTAGATATTCCTGGGGAACCCTTACTTTTCCAGCTGAAAAAATCCAATAGGAAGCCTTGAGATTAGTGGCAACACGGGGCTGCAAGGTGTCCCTTACATATCGCTGAGTTGTTAGTGTCCCTAATATCACTACTGTAAAAACCTACAAAAAAGACTGACATAGTTCCTGAGAGGTCAATCAAGTTCCAGAGATAGATATCAATGCTTTAATAAGTGCTCTCGAATGCACTTGGTCTTCAGTAAATGTTTGAAGACAGCAAGTGGTTCTGCTTATTGAACACTCAGAGAGAAAGAGAGAGAGAGAGTTCATTACACCGCCTTGTTGCTGTTACGCCCTCGCTATGTTTTCCTGTGTTTTCCCCGTTTCCTAGTGTGTTTCTCCAGTACTTTTCCGTCACGTGTGTGTAATTTGTAGCTCCGCCCCTTCCCCATGTGTTCAGTGTTTATTGTTACTATTTATAGCACAGTTTAGTCCATGTTTAGCCGTCGGTCTTTGCACCTTCCCCTGTTGTCTGTCTCGCCACGTTCACGTTATAGCTCTTTTCTCGTTCCTTGGTTGTTTGTATTTTCACGCTCTTGTTTATTTCTAGTCACGTTTATTTCCTGTTTGTTTCTTTGTTTATTTTGTATATATTTACGTATTTATCCCTGTTTATATTCCCTAGCCCTGTTTAGTTATTATCTGTTTAGTTTAGCCACTATTCTGTTTGCTGAAGAAGGCCTCGGTCACGGCGCTCTAAGAGGTCCCAAGATCCGGAGGGTTTTTTTGGGGGGGGGGGGGGGGGATGCTAACGGTTGGGGCCATCGGCCTCGCTCCGAACCGCGAGGTAGGCAAGGCGGGCAGAAACGCGGGCTGTGAGGACTATTTCTGGGATTACGTGGACCTCCTCGCAGCCGCGTCCAGTTTGGAGGACGAGTTCTACTTCCCGACGAGAGCCCGCTTGCCGCCGGCTGCGGAGGCTGTCCTCCACCCGCCTCCCAGGGCGCGCTCCACCTTGGCGGCTCCACAGCTAGCTTCAGCGGCTAACCAGCTAGCATCTCCGGCGGCTGCAGCTCCAAGCTTCTCCAAGGCTACGCGGCTAACTCAGCTAGCATCTCTGGCGGCTGCAACTCCAAGCTTCTCCACGGCTCATGTTTCTTTGGCTGCTACGGCGCTCTCCTCTCTGGCTGCAGCGGCACCTGCTTCTCCTACGGCGGCAGATCCAGCCTCCTCGGCGGCCGCCCAGCCGCGCTCCGATGCCCTGGACTCTTCCGGCGAACCAGCAGCTCCAGGCCGGGTTTTCGAGGCTCCGAGGGCGGCAGCAGATCTCCACTCCAAGGTTTCCATGGCTACGGCGCTACACTCTACTGCTCCTGCCGCCCCATAACCTGAATACGCTGCGGTGAATTCAAGCCAAGTCTCCGTGCTCTCTCCAGCAGCCCGAGTCTCCACGCAGACACCTACTGCCCAAGGGTCCAAGTCTGTTCACGTGAGTGTTCCTGTGTCAGCGGTGCCCACCGTCCATGTTCCTGTGCCAGCGGTGCCCACCGCCAATGTTCCTGTTCCTGCTGCCCGAGACGCCGCACCGTCAGCTCCTGCTGCCCGAGATGCCGCACCGCCAGCTCCTGCTGCCCCAGTCGCCGCACCGCCAGCTCCTGCTGCCCGAGTCGCTGCGCCTCCAGCTTCTGCTGCCCAAGCCGTCGCGTCGCCAGCGAGGCCCGTCACCACACCCACGCCTATCCCGGCACCCAGGACTAAGTTTCGCCCCAAGCCCTGTGTGCCTAGGTCTGCCCCAAGGCCCACGGACTCCAGCAACTTTGCCCAGGCTGGCTCCATGGACTACCCCACAGACTTTAGCCAGTCCTGGGCATCCCCAAGTGGTTCTGGTCCCCATGTCGCTTCCTGTTCTGGTCCTCTGTCTATGTTCCGGTTCCTGTCCTGTCTGGTTTGTCTGTGCCTGTTCCTGTCACCGTTTTCGTGTCCATTCCTGTCAATGTTTTGGTTCCCGTTCCCATGTCTAGTCCTGTCCAGTCACCTGTCATGTCTCACTTTCAGTCATCGTCCCCTGTCCAGTTTCCTGTCTTGCCCAATGTCCAGTCTCCAGTCACGTCCCCTGTTCCGTCTCCTTTCTTTGTCAAGTCTTCTGTCCCATCTCCTGTTTTGTCTCAAGTCAAGTCCCCTGTCTCGTCTCTTGTGTTTCCCGGCCTCTCCCCGCCGCCGGCCCCCGGGGTTCGTTTTTACGCGACTCGGGAGCTGCGCGTTTAGGGAGGGGCTTCTGTTACGCCCTCGCTATGTTTTCCTGTGTTTTCCCCGTTTCCTAGTGTGTTTCTCCAGTACTTTTCCATCACGTGTGTGTAATTTGTAGCTCCGCCCCTTCCCCAGGTGTTCAGTGTTTATTGTTACTATTTATAGCACAGTTTAGTCCATGTTTAGCCGTCGGTCTTTGCACCTTCCCCTGTTGTCTGTCTCGCCACGTTCACGTTATAGCTCTTTTCTCGTTCCTTGGTTGTTTGTATTTTCACGCTCTTGTTTATTTCTAGTCACGTTTATTTCCTGTTTGTTTCTTTGTTTATTTTGTATATATTTACGTATTTATCCCTGTTTATATTCCCTAGCCCTGTTTAGTTATTATCTGTTTAGTTTAGCCACTATTCTGTTTAGCTTAGCTCTTTGTTGGTTTTCCCTGTTTGTTTATGTATACATATTTATTCGTTATTCCCCTGTCTGTTTATTTGTTATTTATTAAAGTATTGGTCTTACCCGCATATAAATCCGCCTCCCGTCTCATCCCCGTGTTACAGTTGCCAGGACAGAATAATCTGTATGCTTGTCTTGTTCTTCAGTCCTGCCAGATGGTGGGGTCGAAATGAATCGTACTGGAAGCACAAAAAAAAAGACGTAAAAGCACATCAGAACTTGCCTTTTTCATTCCTGGCCACTTCAAAGGGTCAGATGACATCACATCATCCTTGTGGTGTCACTTAAAGCAACAGTACATCGTGCATCGACAAAAATGTTAGTGTCACAAGGTGATGGATGCACACAATTAATTTTTGATATTTAATTAGTGTCTCACAATGCCATGGAGGAATTTTGTCCCCCTTGTCTTTGCAGGCCTGCTTTAGCTCAGTGATATTTGTAGGACTTTGAGCCTACCACAACATCTCAGTAGTTTATAAGTCACAACTTTAACATTAAACATTTAAACATTAATCTAATCCAGTTCTGGTGTGCAGTACATTTGTTTGTTTGATTTGGGTCATTGTCTTGTTGCATGACCTAACTGTGCTTCAGCTCCAAACCTTGTTTTCACATTTAGGATCCTATGCCTTTGAAGCAAGTTAAAAAGAACAAATCAGTTACTAAACACCATAGAGATCGGACCTCAACATCTTGGAATTTGGAAAAGGAGAAGCAGAAGATGATGTGACTTCCAAGTTAAAAGTATGAAGGTATGTAAAAATCGGCGCATTGTTCTCCCAAGCGAGTCTTTTGGAAGTAAGCCATGGATAAGGAAAAATAAAAATAAAAAATACATTATTATATAACATTATATCTGTTTATTTCTGACTATACTGTGAGGGAAAATCAACATTTACTTCATGTATTCATAATCAATTACACTGATTATTCATTCAATCAGTATTATTACTCCCTGTAACAGAGTTGATTACTGTATTCTTGTATTACACTATATTCTTGTATTTTATCATTGAGTGTTATGTGAACTTATATTCTCTGATAAGGCCATTCATTCAGACTTAAGGGCAAAGATTATAAAAGCAGGGGTCTGCCTGGAGACTAGCGGGTCATAGCAAATGGTGTTTTCTGATTTATGAATTATTCTCTCCTCAAGGAATGAAAATCAAGTTTGCCTGGAAACTGTTTTGTCATAGTAAAATAGAGCTTTCTGATTCATGAATTATTCTCTCCTAAAAAGCTTATCTTCTGGTATACGTGCAGTTTCTGTTCCTCTTTTTATATTTGGTAGGGACCTGTTCCAAACAGATCACGAGTTGACATTGCCTCATGTATGCAAGGGGGGCTGTATAAAAATGCCCAGTCGACACAGAAAAGGGGCTTTTTCCGACTTTCCTGACTTTTTTCATCTTCATTCATTGCTTTGCTTTTCCTTTTGCAACTTCAAAATAAAAACCTTCTCATTTTTGGCATCCCGGCTCGTTGACTGTCATTTGTCGATTTCCACGACAATACTGAAATAGAATTACTTGCATTTACAGACAATTAAAACAGAAAATTAGTCTGATTTTAGTACTACAAAGAATATAATACATTGTTGCCATCATGCAAAAATCTCTATTCCATTTTTTATGTTTTTTACACAATTTAAATCTGCATTTTTTTCTTTCCATTGTTTCAAAACTTGATAATGAATAAACCAATAGAATTGCTCAAAAATACCCTGGATTATTAAAGCCAGAATCAAGAATTTTGCCAGACAGCAATAATATAATACATGTACACTCTATGTTCACTGTATAACAAACAAACCTCAGTGTGTATGTGTGCCTTTTCTTTAAATATTTATATACGAATCTTTGCTCTGCAGGACAAACGACTGCAGCTCTCAGCAACTGAGTGATCAGCAGTCCATCAGCGGTGGCTCCATGTGTATAGGAAGCTATAGCTCATTCACCCGGATGATAGTGTTAAACGAGTATGGTTCACTCTCCAAGTCTCTCAACGTGTGATTGCTTCCATGTCAAGCCCCAAACCTTCCTCCTCTCACTCCATCTCCCTCTCTCTCTCCCTCTCTTCCTTTGTCTGGTCAAGAGAAATGGCTCAGGCACTCTCCGACAGTGCTGTGGTCACCGGATGATAAAGCGGCCTAGGGGTCATATTTGTTTTAGAAGCTCATATTCGCTACTCTGGGCCTGCTCTGCCTAAATGACTCAATATGTTAGCGTAATGAGAGGGCCAGCATGCCAGGAGCGGTCGGAAATATCCACCCTGCCACGGCTGCACACACTCTGCACACTCCGATATTGGGGAGCAGCCTGCATTTAATAACCTCACACCTTCGTGTGCTGGTGTGAAGGGGAAGGGGAGTCCGTGCCAGTCCTACATTATTAGTTTTGCTTCCCTCGTTCTTTTCTGATGCTTTGCTTGGCATGTAAGGTCACACTGGGTTTACACGTCAGATCTTTTTACCCGCTGAGGACAAACCACAGCTCCTGAAGCCAGTTCAATAGGAATGTAATAATATGCACATTAATATTCATCTTTTGTTACTCAGAGGTTTGCAAGACAGAGGTCCATATTCATTGAGCTCACAAAGTGGGGAATCTCACAGTCTTGCTTTCTTTTCTGCAGCTGGAGTATTTTTACAACTGATTTAACAGCCATTCCAAATCAGTGCTCAATCAATCCAATACATAATGTACAGTATTTTAATGTATTACTATGTAAATTAACCTCTCAGCAGCTGTTTGGGTGACAAAATGCATAAAAAGAGCCTCAGTATCTGAACAAAAAAGCAAAAGTACTGTTTTCTAAAATACAATACCACAAAAACAACAGGAAAATATAAATATCAACAATAATAAAAACAAACAAGAATCAACATGGTATTAAATATAAAAAATATTCCCATCCACTACTAAAAACAAAGTGCTTTGAAATTAGTTACATTTTGTCTTAACTGCACTGAAAATTTCAAGATACATGTGTTTACCTAATATCTACTATTTAAGTGTACTTAAAATGTTAATATTACTATTGATTTCTGGCATTATGTGGCTTTTTTGAGCACACAATAAAATATTTTATTTAGCACACAAAAAAGAGTATTTCCAGTAAATTTTTTGATAGTAGTATGTCACAATTGACCCTGAAGTGTAACCTTATGGTATATCTTGTGAATGCCTACACCTGTGTAAGTTGTAAGGTGTTATCTTGTAACTGAGGTTGTGTATAGTGGCCTGCATGCTCATTAGGTGGTCCTGAAATACAAACTTCAAACTTTTCTAAGTACTTCTTCATTTTTTTCTTCACTTTGATAAAAAAAAAAGTTTCACGTAATTCGGACCCTATTATTATTATTATTATTATTATTATTATTATTATTATTATTAGATGTACTACCTCTTTGATCAAGCAAAAAAATCAACATTTCTTTTTATAGCAGCACTTACTTAAGCTTTTTCTGTCAGTTAATATGGCAAGTGCAACTAAAAATGAGAATTTAGTGTGGCTTTTTGGCCTTCCATCAGACGAGCTACCTAGAAATCGACTGCCATCTTGGGCTAAATTTGTCAATAGAATGTTTTCAATGGAATAGATACTTACAGCTTTACCGTGAAGAGAAATTAGAAATTAGGAGAGCAGAAGCTCAAGTTGTACATCTAAAAAATAAAAAAAAAAGCATGTATTCCAATTGCTGGAGAGGAAGTTGGAACTGTAATGATCACTAGCAAAGAGAAGGAACAAGCAGCTCAAAAGCAATAAGGGAAAGAATTCAAGGAAAATGTAATGTGTTTGACATTGTGCATATCCAGGAAATGCAAATTTTAAGATCCAAGAAGATCGTGAATTTCTCTTGTAGCTCTTGTAATATTAAGCTTAAGCATGGCAGTGGATAAAATAGTGAAAATAAAATTTTGCACAAAATATTTTCGTCTCATTATGAACATTTTTATCAGAAAGCTCCTTAAGAAAGGGACCATTTTATTTTTTGCATAGAGTTAAGGACCACTCTAATGCTCATGGCAAGCAGACATCCATAATTAGAGTTGTGAGTCGCAGTAAGAAATAATAGTGTGGGCTCCAGTTGGGAACTGCTTCATTATATTTCCAAAGTTGTGCAGGGATTTAACATTCCTAAATCCACAGTGTGATGTGTGCAGTGGAAATATAAGGTCGTATGGGTGGGTGTTAATGATTAGGACCGGCAGCGTCTGGCTAGAATTGTCAGATTTTATATACAAGCAACTCTAAAGAAATCAGAACTCAACATTCACCCACATCCACATTCAGTGCAAGAGGCCACATGCACACATCCTCAGGTTCTAGTCTACTACTTATTACACAACCATTGAAAAATGTATTAAACTGTGATACAGAATCCCATACAACAGATAATATTATAAAATCTGTTTATAGTTACACCCCTACTCTTCTCTGTGGCACTCCATCTGTTCCCCAACATGTTTATTAAAAACGCGGCCTCCCGGACGTCCTGCCTCTGCATCTTGCTCAGCACTCCTTCTGAGGCACCCTGTGATTCCATCCCCCAAGCAATTAGCCCCCAATCCGATGAGGTCAGTCACAGTGGAACTGCTGCGCCCGCTACTTTCCGAGCGCTGTTTTAATCAGGTCTGATTTTTTTTGCAACAATTTCAGCAGCTTGCAATTCAAATGAATCTGTCACTAATCTGGCAGTTACACATAATGACAGGACTTCGCGTTGTGGCGCAGCCTATTAATCTAACAGTGCGGCCACTTTCTGCTCGGAGGTAATTACGGGCCACATTGCAAGGCGAGCTGCGAGTTTTATGACGGCGCCTTCCCTCCTGCCCGCGTTTCCCCATCCTCCTAATGCAAAGCAGCAATTTGGGTTTTCGAGCGTGATGATGAGTCATATATCTCTCTGACTGATATGGGTCGTAACTGCCATTGTCCTGTCATGCATGCCACAGCCCGGGTAAACCAGCAGAAAGAAAACTGCACGCTGGGACATTGCACCGAACCATGGGAACACGCCAGCAATGGGGCGGAACTGCAGTTCCAGGACATCTGTGGACTTCACTTTGAAAATCACCTTTTGTACTGTTTATCTCTGTGTGTATAGTTTTCCATCTTTCTTTCTTCTTGCATTGTGACACAGAATGAAAGTGCTTGCTGTACATTGATTTTGTTCTTTTCCTGAAAGAGCTGGGTTGTCCTGAGAAACTCTCTGAAGTAGCTGGGTGATATACAGAAGGTACTGAGTGTTCTGTGTTTTTTTTCCTCGCCAATGGCCTTTCCTGCGGGACTTATTACATGCACCTGTTCACCCAGCCCCATCTAATATGAGCTAGCACAAACGTGTGAAAGCCTTTCCACGGTGCCACAGCCTCTTCTCTTCACTTACAGCAGTGTGGTAGGCCTTAAGGGCCTGGGGGACATACTGTGTGTCACCCCAGGCTTATTATTAAGACTCTCTGCAAAGCTATAGAAATCATGCCTTTGCCAACTGGCCTAAACTTTTACTTTACTCTGCTGAAATGTTCTTTTTCTGAAGTGTTCCCTACTTTAGAGGGGCCCACTGCCAAATTTCATCAAACGAGAGCAGCTGCCATGGAAAACTGGTCTAATGGTTTTGCTTTTGTGAAAAAAAAAAGTTAAATGTACTTAATTTATTGTAAGTTAGCAACTGCATTGCGCCTTTTTTCACCACGCTTTACATTTAAACTGCCTATACTTGTATGAGCATTGTATTTGTACTACTATTTTTATATACATTACAATAATATAATCTTTATTGACATTATTGTGTCAAAATGTAATACACCCAGAAGTACTGCAAAAGTGGTGTCAGGGTTGGAGCAGGAAGGAGAGCAGTGAGTATAACAAAAGAAACAAACAAACAAAGAACTGAAACTGAAATAATAAAGAAATACACAGAACACACATACATAGGTAGTAAAAACATGGAAACACTTAACCTGACTGACGTTAGATGTACAACCACGGACAAGGGACATTGAACCAAGGTGCACTATATATACACAGGGAATACACAGGCAAAAAGAAATGGGAAACACCTGGGACTGGGTAACAAGGGAGTGGAGCTACAATTGAAGATTGCAAGATTTTTTCAACCCCAGGTCTCGTGCTCCTAGACCTGACCAAGAGACCAAGAGGCCTCCTGACCTCAACCCCAAAACTGTGCCCAGGCTGGCTTCACAGACTGTACCACAGACTTTTGTCAGTCCTGGGCACCCACCTATGATTTTGGTTCCTATGTCTCTCCCTGTTTTAGTCCCTGTCTCAGTCTACGCCCCTGTACCTGTCTCTGTCTCTGTTCCTGTCCTTGTCACTGTGTTTGTGTCAGTCCCTGTTAATGTATTCATCCCTGTCCTCATGTCCAGTCTTGTCCAGTCCCCTGTCTAGTCACTGTTCCCGTCTAGTTACTATACAGCCCTCTATCCATTCCACGTTCTCGTCACCTGTTCAGTTCCCTGTCCTTTCTCCATTTTCTATCCAGTCTAATGTCCAGTCACTGTTCCTCTCTCCTATACAGCCCTAGTCCAGTCTACATTCACATCCCCTGTCCAGTCCTCTGTCCAGTCTCTGTTTGTGTATAATGCCCAAGGTCCATTAATGTCTCCCGTCCAGTCTCCATCTCTGTCTTCTATCCAGTCTCAATTTGTGCCCCACATCCAGTCTTTGTTTCAGTCCCGGGTCTCGTTCTCTATCCTGTCTCACTCACCTCTTCAGTCTCAGATCCCTATCATGTCTTCTAAAGTGCCCCATGTCCAGTCCCCAGTCTTGTCCTTGTTTCCATCCACAACCCATGTCCAGTCTTTGTTCCAGTCTCCGTTATCGTCCTCGCTTCTACCCAAAGTTTCGCGCTAGTCTAGTTCTTGTCCTTCTCCTGTGTTTTTCACGGCCCCCCTCTGCCAGCTCCTGGGTGCCAGTCTTTTGCGCTCCGGGAGTTGCACGTTTTGAGGGGGGTTCCTGTCACATCCTGGCCCGGGTTTTTTTTCTGTCCTCCTTTCTGTGTTTGTGTTTATCCCTGTTTATTTACCTTCCCCCCCCCCCCCCCCCTTGTTACCTGTCGTCAGGTCCCTCTGTATTTATAGTCTGTGTGTTTCCGTTCTCCTTGTGGGTTCTTGTACGTTTATCTGTCAGTTCAGGTTGTGTATGGTTTCCTTTTGCACTCTGTGTTTCTTTGTTTGTTTTGTTCTTGGTTTACTTGTTTCTTTGTAATTAATAAATTTACTCGCACTTGCATCTGCCTCCGCGTCCTCTCCCTGCTCGTACCCTGACAACCCAACAGTGTCTCATGTTGTATCCAGGCTACAAGCGTCCAACAGGGTGCTATACTAATAGGGTATATTTTACCAAGGATGCACTGTGTGCATGCCCTTGCATAACGTTTGCATTTACCTTTACTAAATACAACCTTTACTGCACTCACATATTGACTTTAAAAATGCAATTATTTCATGATAATATTAAGTATTATGTTTTATCCTTTCCTTCTTAACTGTATCTTTTATCAAAACTGATGTTCCGAAGTCAATCCCAGCATTATTATTCCTCACTTCCCCTCACTTTCAAACCTATTTCTCTTTCCTCCAGTGTTCTCTCAGTTCCAGCTGTGTGCCCTTGCTGTTCATTGTTCTCACGTCCTTCCCCAGAGTCAGTCCCTTCGGTGGGGGGACATACCTCTCACTCTCTGGAGGCCAGGGGGTGTGTGAAGGGCACTGCAGTCCACATCACAGCCAACTCCACCCACTTTCCCTGGGGTAGATGGAAGAACGTCCACCAGACAGTAACCTCACACTGACTAATTAACCAAGGCCAAAGCTATTATGGAGCATAGTGTGAGCCCAGCCCCCCACCCTTTTCCCCTGATACTGCAGTGAAGGTGACCATGAGTACCCAACTTTGTGGCGGACATCGCAGATTTATAGCTTTGTTTTTGTACGTATGCTAGCTGCATCAGCTATATTACATGTGTACTAAACTGAAATTCAAGCAGTTTTGGCTGTGTTTGAATGACCTTAAAAAAAAGTTCTACAAGGGGAAGCCAAATCCTGTCTTTCCTCAGAGAACTCTAATTCAGGAAAATAAAGCAGGGCTAAATAGAAACACCTGAGCACTTTTTTTCACAAAAAAAGTCTCACATGGAATGAGACCTTTAAAGTAAAAATGTGTGGTTAGAAGTGAAAATCTTTAATACAAGGAAAGTTTTTCTATGTAGGCTTCATTGTTGGCGACTGGACACTCACAGATCTTGTTGTATGTTAAAGTTCTATACAATAGTATAGTATAGTATAGTATAGTACAGTATTTTATACATGTGAAATCAGCCACCGCCTCTTTTCGAACAGCTGCTGATGCAGCATTGCAGAGTAACATCACAGCACGGCTCGGAGGAAAGCGCAGCGACTCAGTTCCAATACATCACCATTACCATACACCATGACATTACCATTTGGAGTGATGTGGTGAGAGAGTGCCATCTACCCACCCAGAGAGAGCAAGGCCCTGCTCCCTCAGGGCTCTGGTAGCCGATTGCAAACTACATGAACATGATTCGAACTGGCGATAGTATAATATAATATAGTATAGTATAGGAATATGTTCCCTCAGCAGCCATCTTTGCGACATTGGGCAGTTGTCTAAGGTCATACAAAACCAGCCAAAATCTTACTGAATAATATGAGACCAAAATACTTAAGACCACCTGTCATATTACAACTTCAAAAACATGTAGTTTATAGCATTTACATTTAAAAATGCTTAAAATGTGATTTTCTTTGGCATGGCTAATGCGCTTGCATAGATCTTCACACTAGAATGCTAACCCTGGAGCATTTCTGGTATGCAGTGGTCAGTACCTATCAAAGTGCTCCAAATGAGTAACAGGGTTATGGCTTCTAAGATACATTGACACAATTCATGAAGGCCCTACCTCACAATTTACTGGACTAAAAAGATCTGATGCTAACATCGTAGTGCCAGATTCCTCCAGGGGACTCCTTTAAACATCATTCGGAGTCCATGCCTTATGGTTGCCAAACTTTTTGGCAGCACCAGGGTAAACATACACAATATTCGAAAAGTGGTTTTAATTTGAATTATTTATGACTAATATCTGTTCTTGCACAATTCAACAGAAATAAATACAAATCTGGCCACCGGATATAATTCATTATTGACTGCAGCTGTGGTCATGGCCTTTCATATACATGGTATAGACCATAGATATCGCTATTCTTCATTCTTTATATAGACTATCTCTTCCTCTCCTCTCTTACTGCTACTAAAAATAGAAACACACTTATATTACATGCTTATTCATCCCTTCTGACACAGCTCAGTTTTCTCAGAGCGGAGAGAAAACACAGAAACTTTCCGCTACTTAAGGCGATTTTGGACTGTGTTCGAATTATAATAAAAAAAGTGAAGCGCCTTCACACAGAAATTGATTTTTTCGGAACTTTTGAAAAAAAAAAAAAAGACAGGGAGGAAAAACAGCTCATTAAGGCCGAGGGCAAGCCTATACCTGCGCAGGGCCTGCGGGCCTTCACGCTGGCCTTCAGTCAGAGCCAGCTCACTAATTATAAACTGAGGCATTAGACATGCTAATGGAGAGAGGAATTCAATCACAGAGCATTTCAAACTCGCCTCACCCTCCCGAAGTGAGTTTCGATAAAATCCGGAGAGCCTCAGCCATGCTGACAGATGCAGCTGGGGCCCAGGCTGCAAATGTCAGCCCACACATCGGAGGATTTGCCTGTTTCAAGAGGGTCGTGTGATTTGGGGGTCAAGACCCGCTTTGGGGGGAACAGTGTCATTCATGCACTGCTTTCAGCTGAATTACAGACAGATGGGGGCTCTGCTGTAAGTCCCTAGTCATTTCCAGTCTTACTGTCTGTCTGACTGGAACAAAATCTTGAAAGTAGATCCTTGCTAAATATTCAGCACATCACTTTAACCAACAGAGCAACACAGCCTTGGTGCTATTCCCAAGCAGATGAGATGAGACACTTTGCTGTCCTTAGAAAACCTTAATCTCTCTGCAAGTTCAAGTATGTGAGTACTAGGAGTGGAAAAAGGTCCCTAAAATATGCAAGAAACAAGTAAGTTTCAAGTCTTGATACTTAAGTCCCAATACTCAAGTCCTTAACTCCTCTCTCCATTAGCAATTGTAGGTCCTGATGCTCAAGTCCCAAGTCTTGGTTCCTAATCTTAATACTTACATCCTTAATCAATTCCCAAGTCTTGACACTCAGATCCAGAGTCAGGTCCCAAATCTTGACGCTCAAGTCCTGAGTCAAGTCAAAAGTCTTAACACTCACATCCTGAATCAAGTACCAAATCTTAACACTCAAGTCCCAAGTCTTAACACTCACATCCTTGAGTCAAGGCCCAAAACTTAACACTCACATCCTGAGTCAAGTTCCAAATCTTGACATCCAAATCTGGAGTCAAGTGCCAAGTCTGGTGTTTTCTGGATCACAATAGATGTTGTATCAACACCATCAGCAGCTCAGTTGCTCACATAACCAAAAAAAAAGTCTGTCACTGCCATAACAACTCCTGAGACCTACCAGGCCACTCTGTTTTAAATATTAAAACATTTGTTTTTGCAGGGATGGTCCAAAAAGCACATTAATGCCATTTATTAGATGCTTTCAATTAAAAAAACACATCTTAAGCACTGCTGCTTTAATAGAAACATTTTACTTGGACTATTCTGACTCTGTTCAGCTCCGTACAAACTCTGTCTTTCTTACAAAAAACTCACGTGTGGGTGATGGATGAGAGAAAAGCTGATCAACAAACTGAACTGATTAGATAATAATCTCCATTAAACGTCTTAAGCTTGTTTTACTGCAGTGAGTAGGGAATAACTTTTAATTTTATGCTTTTGACCTGAGCATCAGAAACCTCAGAAAAGCCATTTATAGCCCTTGTTTAACTTCCATGGTTGTAAATTGCCCGGAGCTGACAATCTCTTCTTTGAGAACGTGTTTTGAATCTCTTATGGAGGCTATGCTTTCATTAACTTTGCTTCACATGCAGACCCTGTTTCTCCTCGTTTTCCTGACCATCCAACCCAACCTTCCACCTTGTCTTTCTCCCCTCTGTGGCTCTTATATAAAGCCTAGCAGGCTGGGACTGCCTGTACTTTAGCCAAGGTGTGAAACTTTGCAGGATGAAGAGGAAACTTTTTTGCTACTTTTGTGCTTTGCTTGATCTTGAAGCGCCTTTTTCTCATGAAACATTCACAGTCATGTCGATGTTAAGTCTAGGTGACTTTGTTCAGTGAGTGTCATTCAGTGCTGATTAAGTGCTGGATATTCAGCAGCTCTCATGTGACATTGGCCTGGATAAAAAAGGGGATTCATGCTTAAATCCTCTTTTTCCTCCACTCTTTATCTCTCTCTTTTCTTTTATGTGAATAATGAATGGACTGAGTGAGGGAATTCGAGCCCAGGAAAGACTGAGATCAATGAAAGTGATCCTGGGTGTGTGTTGGCCGGTTGACTTTCGGTCAGCAGCTGAAGGCGGTGTTAAGTAGAGCAGAGGAAGAGCGGCTATTGACGTGGTAATGGACCAGTACAGACACCACGTCATTACGCCTGTACTGGTCTCTCTTAAGTGCATTGCATTACATTTATGCAGAAGTCATCTGTCCGTAATGGACATATTGCATATACTTCTAAAAAATGCATGCTCAGCTGTTCTCTGGGGCCAGGATAGGTTGGGCGTAACAGATAATCAATACTTTGCAGGAGAAAAGATGTAATGAGGAGTGGGGAGATTTCCTTGAGGGTTTTGTACATTTTTTTCATTAATATATTTTGATTTCTATAATGTGTAATCGATACAGCTTCATTCTTCATGTCTTAACGAGTGCCTGTCCTCTTCCATATTTCAAACATTAGCATATTAAGATGCACAACTGTAAAACACAGAAAAAGCTGTTTTTAATGACTTGATTTATCATGATAGATGCAAATGCTTTGGGTTATTAAAAGGGGCTGTAGGCTGCAAAACTTTATTTACTTTGGTATACTTAAATAATCCTTTAATGTTCTGCTTAACTTGTGTGGAGCACATTTTGAGTGTCTAAATGTTATTAAAGAAGGTGCTGAACCTAATATAATCTGATTGTCCCATCTCTACCAATGACAGAGGTAGGAATGTTAGACTAAAAATCCAATGAGGCCAATGTGAAATACAAAGTTTTCTTCTGCCTGCGTGCTAATCAGCAATGCATTGTAGGATACCAAGAGACAAACTCTATCAAATTCCAAAAGTTCTATGCTAACAGACGAATATACCAATACATTTCTTATCTATTTTAAGTGTCCTTTTTTATATGAGTGTATTTTTATTTTTTGATTTTTTGTGATTTTCAGTTTTCAGTTTTTTTTTATTGCCCCCAAACATCCATTGTTTTTACATTGGTGCGGATGTTAAAGGGATAATGTAAAAAATTGACCTAAATGGATCAATTCCAAACCCCCAAAACTGTTGCATAAAATTTGACCAACCCCAAAATAAAACTTAATAAAGCACACTACTTAAAAACTCTAATGAAAGCTGGTAAAATTGTAAAATGTGATGACAACGATTATGGTAAGAATATTGTGTTGTTGATACTGGAGAGCAGCTCATCCTCTCCAGACTCAGCTACAGCTACTGGTTTCTGTAGGAGCAATGCTGCTATCTGACTGTAGCTTATTCAGTGCAAGTGTCCATTAAAGCAGAGCTCAGACTCGGCATGTGACAAAGCAAATCCTGTGAAGAGCACACAAGGATCCTTATGAGTGAGGCTAATCATTATCACAAAGCAACCAGCTTTCACTAGCTCTTCTTTTCATATTCTGCTTGAAAACAATCAGTATTTTTATTAGTAAGCCATCCAATGATGCAAGTAAAGGCTAGGCTAAAAGCTCTCTTCAAATCATTGCAGTTTACTAATAGAACATTGCACTGACAGGAAATAAATACAGAGGACAGCAGCACTAAATATTAATATGTAATGTATATTTAATATATAAATATACTGTATATAAACCCTTTTCTAATTAAATACATGTAAGGGTAATCCTCCAGTTGCAAGGTTTTCACATTGTCTCAGCATGATCGGGTATGTTTAGTTCTCTTGGGTTTTTTGGGTTCATTTGAAGCCCTTTGACCATGACCTTTTCTGCAACAGCAGAGTGTGAACACAGAAAGCACATTAAAAGGGTCATAGCGTGACCTGCACAGACCTTACCACGCTTAGAACAAGAGAGGAAGAAGTAGCAGCAAAGAATTGTACTTCCATATTGTTTTACACTCTTCGCTTCAATGCTTTATGTTCCCTGTGGGGGAAAGTGAGGAATGCTCAGTGAGGTTTCACTCATTCTTTAATACTCTTGTCCTAAAAAAATCTAATAATCTACAAATTTTAAACATTAAATTTAGGATTTAGGAATGAGAAAGAAGAAAAATGTAAGAAGCTGTGTTGGAAATAACCTAATAACTCACATTTAATGAAAACTCTGGATTGGTCTTCATATATGATAGTTCATGAAATGGCAAATGATAAAAAAAAATTAGTACATAATTCTGCATCTTAGCTCAATTTGTATTTACTTTAAATACTCAAAAAAAATGTTCTGGTATGTATGTGTATGTGTAAGTGTGTGGTATGTATGTAAGTTGTGATGTGTGTGTGTAAATTTATGTGTGACTGTGTAACCAGATATGGATTGGCACTCTGTCCTGGGTAAAATGCTGTTGTGCCCGATGCAGTCCTTCAGGTGGAAGGTTGTTTCCGGTTGAGAGTACACTGTGTGCTATTGGCTGTCGCTTCTCACAGGTGTGTGAATGAGTGCTGAGTATAAATGGTTGTGTGTAAAATGTGTAAACAGTAAAGCTTTCTTGGGTTTCGAGAAAGGCACTATATAAATGTAACTTTATTCATTCATTATAATATAAATTAATAAATAAATAAAAGCAAGTCTGGAAACAGAGAACAAAGAAGCATGAGCTGGTGAAATGAGATATCCCAGCTAGCACATGACCATCCTTCAACATTGCATTTGATTAAAATTATGTAAGTTATAGTTTCAATGTTATAAAAACGTTGACACAATGTTTAATGCTAAATGATTGTGAAAAGATTAGTAAATACCAAAATACTAAAAAAACAGCATTGACATTTTAACACGGAACTAATGTAATGTCTTTGTCTAATAGATATGGTCACCATTATGATTGTATCAACATTTTATTATATATTGGTCGTAAGACCACTTCAAATATATATAAAACCACAAAAAAACAAACTATAAAGTAAAGTTTGACGATAATATGTCCCAGAAAAACTGCAATAATTATATTATTGTGTAATAATACAATTGCAGCTGCTTTAAAGGCAAACTGACTTTTTTATTAGGATATATTATTTGTGATTAAATATTTCTTAAATAATAACACTGTTTTACACAAAGTTGACATTTAAGTTAAAGATGACTTAGGAGGAAAATCCTAACTGACAATACTGAGGCCAGCAAAAACAATCCTGGTCATCCATTCATCCATTGTTCATTGATAAGGCATAATAGAATTTATAAATTGATAACAACAGAGTTATAGTGATAGACCTGTTGTGAACGAACTTTGATTTCAGACTAAAGAAGCTTTTCTGGATGCAAATGCAATTTTTTTCTGTGCTAATGAATCTTTATATATAACCATTGCCTTTACTGTACAGTGTAGAATAAAACAGGAACATTAAAACTTTAAAAATTGAAACATAATTCTGTTTCAGTAACCGTTAAAATTCTATCTGGGATCTCATTAAACCCCCTCTCATCCTTTACTTCTCTCTCCATCGCTTTCTCTGACACATTTTAAAGCCTGCCTTCAGCATCATCTTTCCTTACTTGAACATTTCTATGGTCTAAATTAAAATAGTTGGTCCATCCATAGCATTTCCTGTTAGGCCAAGTAAGTGCCCGTGCATATATTTCCCAGTATATTTAGATGCATAAGAGTCAATTTACTTCTCTATTCTCTCTTTATGTAATTGATATCAGTCCAGTTTGCACACACATTATGACCACTTATCTCTTCACTCGCAGTGAATGGGATTTTGAAAGGAGCTCGTCTGCTGATAATGGTGTTTTTGCGGATGTGAATGCAGTGTAAGCATACCAGAAATGGATGGAGAGACGCTCGGCCGCCTGCCTCTCGGGTTTCCCCCTTTGAGACTGGACGCGTTGCTTTCCGAGTCATGCCTCATTTATTCACTTGGCTGGGTGCTGCGTTCTGAACCGCCCTCGGATAAAAGAACAAAGCACAACAAAGGAGAAGCGCTTTTTCATATTCAATTATCTGAATTAGTATGATTATACATCGCAGCGGGTCAGAGATACAAGTGCATTTATGTCATTAATTATAATGCAATATCAGGGATGTGACGCTTACTCGAGGCAGGGATTAATCTGATCATAAATCTAATAAACTGAGACATACAGTACTGCATTAAATCTGCGTTATATCAGGACAGCAAGTTTAAGTTAAAGAACAGCTATAGGCATTTGCATGAGAATGAAAAAGGGAGTGTTAGTTTAGTAGCCTTTTATCTTGATGTGTTCCCTGAAGGTGGCTTTGCTTCACAAGAGAAAACTCCTTTTAAGGCTTGAACTCCAAAAGTGCATAGTACATTCATTTTTTCTGTATTAAAATACAGTAAGTAAGCCAGTGCGTAGTTTAGAAAGCAAGTCAGAATGGAAATCAAAGTGTATTTTCTTTATCATAGTTGAATATGGCAGTTTGGTGCAAGAAACTGATATAACATAAACCTTAAACATTGTTGTTCTGTCTTAAAAATAAATAAATAAATAAATAAAGAGTAAATTCCAAAACCCCCAAACTGTTACATATAAGTATTAAGTCATCATATTTACACCCAAACATTTACATCAACCCACCCCACTAAAGAAAACCCTAATCAAGTCACTACCAGTTGTAAAACAGTAAAATGTGACTTCAAAAGAATATGGTATTGTTTATAGTTGTTCTGGGTACAGATTGCTACACTAACCAGACCAGGTTTTACTGTTTAGCAAGCAACAGAACCAATGCTGTGGAGGAACACAAGGATCCATGCTAGGTTAAAAGCTAATGCTAGTCCTTTACCATCTTTTGTCTCCATCATTCATCTCTTTGAAAATAAGTTGGACTTTCTTAGCTAAAGCAAACTGGAGCTAAACACATGTCAGAAGGGTTTTATTTTTTAGTCAGGCTCAAGAAAGCCAAGCCCAAGGAAGTGAGAGTGGGAAAGGCTAAAAGCTAACCAGACCATAGAACCAAAATTTGTTCTGACTAAAAGAGGTTAGTCTGCAGTGTGAAAAGTTTTTTTGGATGCTTCAGACTTTTAGACCAATTGAAGGAAGTTGAAGCAGGCTATAATTACTCACTAAACAATAGAAGAAGAAAAAGAAGCACAAGCATCCCACAGCAGTATTGGCCCAAAAGCTCACATTTGAGATTTCTGTATCTACTGTAACTGTAGATTACCCCTTATTGATAAACAGAAAAAAAATAATCCAACAGGTAATCTGTTACGCTCACTAAACTGACAGCTGAAAGTCAGCTCACTAAACTGACAACATTCTTTAAACCAATCAGTGTCAAGTATGAGGAGTTACAATTTGCACAGATGTTGATGACAGGATTCAGCAAACGTCTTTCATCCATTAACTAAGCTGCGAAATGTACCGTAGAAAAATGCACTGAAATTGTGTGTACGGTGTGTGTGTTGTTAACCTTGGCTGCATGGTTGACTCAACTCGCTGCCCTGAGCGTAACTCAGTAAGAGCTGGGGGCAGTGCTTGAGGGGAAAATATTGAGCGTTTCATGCATTTCTACTCCTTTTAATTCCCTCTTTTCACTTCTTTCGTTTCCTTTTAGATTGCTTATTATTCAGTCTGCATCTCTTTACTCTCTATTTCATGTTGTAGGATAAGAATTAATTAATGTCCTCACAGCCAGGCTAGTACGGACTCTGTGTGAGTGTGTGTGGGTTTGCAGAAGCTCATGTTCTTCCATTTGTAATATATCAATGTTTGTGTGTGTGTGTGTGTGTGTGTGTGTGAGAGAGAGAGAGTGTGTGTGTGTGTGTGATTAAAGGCAGAGGAGGGGAAAGAGCCCCATGATGAAAGGAGAACGGGGAGGCTGGCCGACTTTGACCTGTATGTGATTAAGAGGAATACTGAAGAGCTGCTGTTCAGCTGTACCCTGGAGGGGTGTATGCAGAAGTGTGCGAGTGTATGTGCGTGTGTGTGTGTGTGTGTGTGTGCAGGCGAACTGGCTGGGTATCTCAGTGGAAGTATTTTAATCTACCTGTCTGGCTCCTGTACACACCTTAAAGAGCAGCATTAATCTGTAGCTTGAATGCTGAGTCTGGGCCTAACGCTAGCACACTGAGCCAATTAGTGCCCACAGTAACTAAAATATTTACCAAAGATCACATTAACATCACTTACACTCACTAATTCAAGACTAAGTATCTGCCTCAAATTCTCATTAGGGATTTGGTGCAGCTTTTTTTAATCTGCGGTTGCCAAATAATCTAAACCTCAGACTTCTGTGGGTATATATACTCAGTGGGACAGTAAACGGCTTCACAAATGGAGCAACTGCTTCAGCTATGATTTTATACACTCTTTTTATTGAGCTGGAACTGTGAGTTTATTGCTGATTTCATAAAAAAGGTAACTTTATGGAGAAAGCAAAAAAGGTTCTTGGATTTAATGCAAATTGCCCTGTATTGTGAATGGCTGCCATCTTTTCCTTACTATGTTCCTCACAGGAGAAAACTGACAGCTTAAATATCTGAGAGAGCTTTTCAGGTTATTTGAGAGTTTTTTTTAGGCTCCCATGTTGCCACTTTTCAGAGAAGGTGCAAAGCAGTGAAAAAGTTTCAATTGGCCACCTTCACCCTTTCGCATAACTGGATTCACCTGTGTATGTAGGTCAAGGGTCAATGAGCTTACCAAACACATTTTCTGTTCCGATAACTAGTGCTAAATGTATTTACATTGATTAAACAGGTGCCCACATTTATGCACCTGCCTAATTTTGTTTAAATAATTATTGCACACTTTCAAATTTCACTTCTCAAATATCACTGTGTTCATCTGCTATATTATATATTTAACTGAAATTGCTGATCTGAACAATCAGTGATTTATAAAGGAAAATCATGAAAATGATCAGGGGTGACCAAACTTTTTCATACCACTCTATACACAATTAGTGTAAAAAGAGAGGGAAAACCGTTGCATCCAATAAGGTAAAAACCTCCAATTGAAGTATTTTATATAGCAATTAACAACATAATGAAACACCTCCGATATGACAACAGCTAATACGTAACACCAAAATGTCTGTCTCATCCCCTGGTGGCTGTCTGTGTGGATTAAGAGAAGAAACATAATTACAGTGGGCTATACACATCCATTTTTTCTTTTGACAGTTTTGCCAGGTTAATTAGTCCTTGTGATCCTTATCACCCCCACATTATGTTTGTTTATAACCATGAGTCTTTATTAAAGTTACTTATATTGCTTACATATATTTAAAGAGGCTTGCAAGGTGATTGGCAGCCATAGGCCTTGTTGATTGATATCTTCATGGTCATGCATCCAAGCTTCTCTCTGCAGCTTCACAGAGCACACAGTAAGCACCGGACTGAACTGACTGGACTATTTTAAAGCTCGATAACTTTTCTTTTTTTTGACCATTCTGAAATAAAGTTAGAATTTAAATAGAAATGAGTTTGTAATTGGGTTGAACTGCTTATTAAAAGAAATCTAACCCTCCCTAAACCACACTGACCTAAAATTGCTAACTGGGAGTCAAATTGTAAAGCAGGTCCTATTAAAATCTCTGTTTTAGCTGGGGTGGAACAACAGGGAGTGAGAGTTTTTTTATGCAAGAAAAGCTATGCCAATGAGGCCTGTTAAATGTCACAACCTGTATTCCCATAACTAGCAGAGTCAGCTCTGTCTTAGGTTAGCTGGCTTTTCTTTTAAAAAAGAAAAAACACTTTTAGATGTTTATGATATTTCACTACTCTACAGTATTATTTATAAAAATAGTACCCTTCACTGTTTAACTGTACACTTGGTAAGCCTGTGGTAAAGTACAGCCTATACAGACCATTCTAGCCCTCACGGCAGGTCCAATACTCTGCAGGTCTCTGTGTGCTGATGTCGCTGTGGGCTCAGGTATTCAGCATGTTTTTGTACCAAGAACGAGAATTAGAAACCTTCACAAATTTCACATCTGTTAAACTAGCCCTCTGGCAATGCAGGAAGTACAATTCTGCACAAATCCATTTCTCTATAATTAAAAACACTAGGCTGCCCTATACCTTCATCAGTCAAAACAACAGCTGCAGGTCTGACTGTAGATCTGTTGTAACAGTTGGGCGGCTTTGCTATATTCAGAGGCTTCGATCATATTTGCCACAGTGCTGTGTGTGTGTGTGTGTGTGTGTGTGTGTGTGTGTGTGTGTGTGTGTGTGTGTGTGTGTGTGTGTGTGTGTGCGTGTGCCTACTGTATGTGTGCACACAGAATCGACAGCCGTGGTATAAACAGCGCGTCAGAGAGGGAGGCAAAAAAGCGAAGAAAGAGTCGGAGTTGTATTAACTCGCTCTTGGAAGCGAATACTGCCTGGCAAGAATATTGAATTCTGCTTCAGTTGAATAATTAATAGAACAAGGCAGTGTAACACCCAGCATGTGTTTATGTATCAGAAGGAATTAGTCCTTACTCAAAATTAAAATCGATAATTGCAGACAGCTTTTAATTATTGAAAAGGTGTTTTGGCCCCTAGGTATTGGGAGTGAGGATGTCTGTGGGGGTCTGTACTGCGACAGGGTTTTGAGAACAGCCTTGTGTCCGTGTGAGATTTATTCATTTGAGAACTGGGACTCATTATAACGGTGTTGGGGAATGTGTTAATGACTATTTGCATCAGAGTGCATTTTAATTATGAGGTGTGTGTATGGGTTTACGGCAGATTTAGCTGATTCATCTCTCCCAGGAGCTAAACACAGCGTTCCACGTCTGCCGGCTCAATGAGAATAGCCATCCTGCTGGAGCGTTTTCTCTGAACTGTCATCTCCATCATTGGGCCTTTGGCCTTTTCAAGCCTGTTCCTCATGCTGGTCGCAGAGCTCTGACAGGCCGGGGTATTTTGGGGAGCAGAGTGAGGCCTGTGCTGATTGGAGCTGTTCTGTCTGGCCTGCTCTTTTCTTCAGCAAAGAGTGAGGAAGGAGTGGACAGATAGATAGTGGACAGAAGAAAAGAATGTCAGGATGGTGGGCTGACGAATGCCTGCTTACAGTAAAGATCACATGGTTCGCTATGGTTTGAGGGCAGTGCACTGCTGGAAAAGTGAATCAGCTGACATTCTGACAATATACATTTATTTATTATTCACTCTGAGCTTGAAAACACTGGTAAGTATTTCAGAAAGAAAAAGTTTAACAGAGAAAGCAAAACATTCATCAGTTCACCTTGACATTTTTACAAAATTGCTGCATAAGTACTGTAGTGAGGAGCAGTAATTCTCTCTTAAAAAGTGGGCTCCACTGGTGGAGACTCTTATCCACCCTCCACCCCAAAATAATTAAACTTCCAACTAATCTAAACACACATATAGAACTCGCCCCCTCAAATAACCATAACCAAAGAAAAAGAGAGACTGCCAAGCATGCTTAGAATGCCTCTATGAGCTTCTAAGCACTTCCACATATGACAGTGCCAGAATACTAAGCTACTCATTTTAATAGCAGGTTGGTAACCAAAATATTAATGTCCTACCAAATGTTGCAGTGTCCAAATACATCACTTTTGCTGCTGAACTTAATTATCTGCATCATTATCATTTTTTCTAATATTTTTCCATATGTGAGTAGTTCCTCCTGTTCCAAGTCGCATTGCTATTAGTAATTAGCATGCAATAGTGACACAGCCAGTGTAGACAGCACAATGAGGCACAAGGCAGAAACACTCTTTAGACAGGGCACCAGTAAACACCCTCACACCTAGGGGCAATGTTTCATAGCCAGTCAGTTACCTGCAGGCATATTTTGGGAGGTGGTAGGAAACTGGAGAACCTGGAGGAACCCTGGAGCTGTGTGGCACACACACTACCTGCTGAGAGGGCTGTGTCAGCCATGTTGTAATGTGGCTGGTTGACACTTGGCCTTGGCCTATGAGAGGTCAGAGAGCACAGTGACGGGCAGCAGTTCTCAGATGTCTATTCCAAACCCAGAGCAGTGATGAAAGCAGAACCTCAATGGCGAAAGCTGATCTGCAGGGTGAGGCGTTCAGCTCATGGGCTCTCAAGATCTTATTCAGGTGTGTCATTACCAGGTAACGTGAGATCAGAAAGGAGAAGAGCTGCTGATGTAAACAGCCTCAAATATTAGGAAATCAAACACTGACCTCAACGAAGCAGGCCGACACCTGGCTCATTAAACTGACTGATAGCCACAGAGCGGTCAATGTCATGTGTCCATGACCATCGTCCTTACCATTGATGTCATTAGTTATGGCTCCCAGCGGTATATGAGAAATGACAGTTAATGAACCTATGCGCCATAAATAGCCACACTGTTACTCTATAGTATGCGATATTCATATTCACATGAGAAAAAACGCTGACACAGAGGATACCATGTAGGAAGCACTAAGTTATGTTTTATTCAGAGGGGGTGATGAAGGAGCTTTTATTTTTGGCCATCCGGATGCAGGGATATCCGGTCTGCCCCTCACACACTCCAACACTCTGACGCGCACACAGGCTTACCTTTTAAGCTCAAAATAAGGCTTGAAGTTGATGCTGAGTTGAGCTGCTACCTCAGCCTTCATGCATTAAAGTTTAAGATAGCAGCACTACACATGCAACTGCTTTATAATTCCTGCAGGGTCGAGGGATTCCCTGGATAATAATATTATTACATGGTATTTTCAGTTATGTGAAAAATGTGTCTTTTTATTTGATCTTTGTTTGAAAAACATTGAAAGATAGAGGTAATCTAATTTAACACAAAAAAATGAAGAAAATTATTTAAAAATAATTTATAAAACTTAAACGATACAAAGGAAAACTTGAGATGCCCCATATTTATTACTTCTGAAAATGCTTGAAATTAGAATCAGGTGTATCAAATCTGCAACTCATGTGGTGTGCTTTAATTTAATACCATGCTCCATTCAAACCTCACAAGCTCCACTTAAACTCCACGAGTCCCACAAAGAAAATTTCTAATTAAGAAGTCAGATTTCCTACTCTCATAGTCAGACCTTTACCAGAATCCAGTTTAAAATCCAAGATGGCTGATGTGACTTCACATCAACAGAAGTAAAAGTACACATTTCACATTTCTTTCTATGTTTTCATGGTGCTTGGATGCACAAAATATTGCATTGTTGTTGCGCTAACATCCATAGGCTGCATTTACTCACAGTTTCTGGAATTCCATAGCAACGGCCGCACTTTATCAACTGTAATTGCTAACAGTGCTAACCTGGGACAATGCTAATCTAAGACAATGCTAGCCTGGGACAATACAAATAATTATAAAAATTTGGTAGATTTTGTTAGGTATTTCTTATCAAACCAGCTGTGGTGAACTTCAAAGTCTTTTTAGGTAACTTAAAAACTTAGTTTAACTAACATGCCATCACTTTGTTTGTAACATCACGCCCAGATCTGATATCTTCCAGAAGTGAATAGAATGCAGCATAATTTTAGGCATTATAAGTAGTAATAAATGTGATATTCTCACAAGAAAATTGCTTTTCTATTAATGACGTTGTACAAATGATATACAATACATTCTGTCATTTTTTGGTTCAGTTATATTATATCAGCTTGTATAAATAGGAAAAAGGGTGTACTCACTGTATTTTATATAACACTTTTCAAGAACCCAAAGACACTTATAAATGTCAGTACATAGAAAACGTACCGAAGTGAGAATGGTTATGTTTAAGGCTAAATTTAAACATTGATTGGACATGGATGGAGAGACTGTTGGACCAAAGATGTCAAAGTCAAAGGACATATTGAGATAACGATCACCAAAGCTTTGAAGGTTGTTCGCTGTAATGGTGAGTAGCCCAGCTAAAGAACATCTGAGTTTATAGGATAAAAACAGAAGATCAGACAAGCAGAAAGGAGTGAGGTTATTAAAAGCTTTATAAGTAAGTAGAAGGAATTTGATTTGTGTGTCCTGGAGGATGCCAGTGAAGATGTTGGAGAACAGGTATAAAATCCCAGGATCAGGCCTCCAACAGTCATCTAAACCTCAGCTTACAGACAATGCTCTCTGAGATGTTCTCCCCCGAAGATAATTCAGAGAAAAAAGTCCACTTTTCTGGCTGCATGACGTGATTAAAAAGCCGTTGTTATGTAAATCGTCCTGGATTAGGACGGCTGCCCAAATCAGGGAACAATACATGACGACAAAGATCCTCCCCTAATACCCCACGCCAGTCTCACCGAATCTGTCTAACACGCAATCAAAAAACACTCTGCAGATTACATCAAATTAAAGAGTGCCAAGGGGGGTGAATTAAAGACCAATTAGCGGGATCGTCAGCCAGATAAGTGCAGAGTTTAGTATGGCGTGAGATAGTGCCGATGTGTGCTCTGTCACCTCTTGTAGACTGTCTCTATTAGTGTCAGAGCATGACAAGCTGGCCTTGGGCCTGTGGAGTACTCCCTCAGACTTCAGGCGGCTATCCGTGTTAATCTGACTAGTCTGGCTAATCATCTGCTCCGCGAGCAATTAAGCAATTAGGGCGATCTCAATCTACAGGCTGAGGACTGTAGGTGTCAGTAGGTGTCCGTTAGAGTCATAATAAGGGTTGCGAGACACTCAGTGATCCCTGACTGTAAACCCAGACTCACCCTGCTCATCTGAACCCCACCAACTGTGCTGCGATCCCATCGCTCCACCAGGGATTAAAGCTTAATCCCCCGCCTGACTCCTGTCTCCCGTTCCTCTCTCTGTCTCACTCTTTCTCCGAAATGCTGAAATGTAGCATCATCCTGTCGCCTACATCCACAGCCATGGCGCCTTTAATGAGGTCACCTGGTGTGGTGGGATTGTTTAGGTAGACCATAAAACTCAGAGACAAAGAGAGACAGCTAGAAACAGTAAAAGTTGTAATTAGTTTCATAGCTCTTCAGTTTGGGAAGGCAATATTCCCACAATAGGCTTATTATGATATATATGCCATGATTGTGTCAAATGTAGCAGTACCACCAAAACTACCAAAATTATGATACTTTTTACTCAGTGTTTACCCTACAATAAACTAAGGTAAAACTTAGCAAGTTATGCTGCTTTTGTAATAAATCAACTATTTGGTCAATGTTTTTACAAAGCAACAAAGAAAATGATTTAATCTTTTAATCAGTATTTTAAGTTGTTTTTTGAACTATAAATACTTTGGCTGGGATAACAAGTGCTCAGTTGCAATTACGCAAGTCATTTTACAACCATATTATTTTGCTTCAATTAACATTAATTTTCCTTTTTTTTTGCCTTGTTTACTTTATCATGATGGCCCATAGCACAGCATAGCCATGCTTAGCATAGCCTAGTACTGTAACAAGATCAAATCTTTTTTTTTTTTTTTACATTTTTATAAACCTGTCATCAAATTTTAGTCATTATTCTCTATGGACCCTATGGGCCAGCCTAGCAATAGCCTTTTCAATTTTACTTCCACAGTCTGTCCAAATAGCCATTGCATTGCAAGTCTTGAAAGGATGTGGCTAGTGGGCTGGATGTATGCACATGTAGGTTCAAATAAGGCAAGTCTGTTTTAAAGAGTTTTCAGGATTTCAGTTTTAGTTTTAGATCTGGTTTCAGTCATGGGCAGCATTCTGAATCGTTCAAAAAAAACAGAATATAGTGTGTCAGCCATCCTGTGGTGCTATTTAAAATCTCAATACATTTTTTGTTCCTAATAAGTTCACTGTGAAGCACCCATATTACATCACAAAATGTATTGTACAAATGATGTTTGCTGGAATTTACAATGTGGTATATATACAATGTATGTATATAATGCAATGTGGTAGGCCTATTTAAAGTGGATATTTAAGACGTTCACGGATGTGCAAGCTTTTGTTTATGAAATTGATCACAATACAAATCAACCCACCTTAATATGCAGCACACATTGCTTGTCAATAAACCGCATTCATTTTAGCCTGCTTGTTTTCCTTTAGACCCTCTGTTAATGTCTGTCCACCACCAGTGTAGCTTGTTTCAACATTTCCTCAGGCATGCTCAACTTAATGAGCTTTCATAAGCACAAAGTGAGGTTTCTGCCCCCCCCCCCCCTCTCTCTCTCTCTCTCTCTCTCTCTCATTCTCTTTGTGTAAACTTAATGCTGCTCAATTGTCCAGTATGTTAAACAAATCATGTAGCCTATGCAAAAGAGTCTTGCAGTGCTTTGTCTGAAATGAATGAGTGCCTGCATCTGTGTACACAAACTCACAGAACTAGATTAAACTAGCCTACATACTAGTATAGTGCGTTAAACACACACATTCAGAGGATCACACACACACTGAGAAAAATATGTACAGATTTGTACTTAGAAGTGTACCTCATATTGATCTATAACAGAGTACCTTTTAGCGAAAGTCTTTTCACAAGTGTTTTTTTGTACCAGTAAAGATTATAAAGATCATAATCATTATCATCAACTGAATATGTGTCAAGATATTGATGATCCAAAATTGTCTAGCTTTTAAATGAAACATGTATACTTAAAAAAAAAAAAAAAAAAAAAAAATATATATATATATATATATATATATATATATATATATATATATATATATATATATATTGTTTATTAGTACATTGAAACAGAATACCAAATGTACCTTTTGACTAGTTAAATGGTACAAATCTGCACTTCCTGCTGTTTCGAAAGACTTTGTACTTCAGAGGGATCATATCTGACCCTGTAAAGACCAATATTATACCTTTGAGGGTACAATTATGAAAAGTGAAAAAGTCTTGGGTACAAGAAAGTACTTATATCATACTTTTGTTTTTTAGCGTGTACTGCTTATCGTAGCTATACATTGAAAAAACAGTATCTCCAAAACAGCAACTTTATGAGAGAGAGATAAAACCTTCTCAAGTCGATGTAAAAAGAGTTCATTTCAGGTCACTTTTTTTGGTCCAATCCTTTAGATTTTCACTCAATTGTGACACATTGTATGTAACAGTTAGTGTTTAAAAAATGACAAAAATGGAGAGACTGGGTTTTCATTGGATATCGACAATAAGCTTATTTTGTTTTGCACTGTACATATTGACTTAAACGGAGTTTTAAGGCACACCTGAACTGTGAGGTGAGGAGCTCGCGAGGTGAGGAGCGCGAGGCTGGGGGCAGTAACTCATGCAGTCGGGTGCGCGCATACACAGCTAGCTCCACGTCACCGTGTAAAACAAACAGACGCGCGGTACAGTGCGCTCGCGCTCTGACTCATCTCTGTCTCGGTGTGTGTGTGTGTTTGGCGCGTAAACTTTGCAGCTCTCGCGCGCTCTTTTTTTTAACGGACGTATTGCTGCCTGTTTTTTTTCCTCACCCGTAATGTGACTAACCCCGCCCTGCTGCGCGGGGATTGGCTAGTAGTTCTAGAACTAAGCGGAGTTCTGTGAACTACTAGCCAATAGCAGCGCAGGGGGAGGACTTGGCCAGCCAATCGCAGCGCAGGAGCGCAGGGCTGCTCTGAATACGGGTGGGGTGAAGCCGCTTTTTTTCTTGCAGTGCTACTGAGGGGACGGGACGTGTGTGTGTTCTGCGGTGCGGGTTGCCAGGACTGTTTCAGCCGGCTTTAGCCGCGGAGACTCCGCTTGCAGCGGCGGGCAGAAGACGGGGACATGAAGTGAGACGTCCTGTGAGGAGAAATGCTGGGTTTTTACTAGAAAAGTCCTTCTGAAAAAGTGAGGAGCGGCAATGCTGCGAGCCCAGGCAGTGGTGGGTATCTAACGACTTTTTTTCTATGTTTAAACGGCTGCTTCAATATTTTAATATCACCATTATTAGCACTGTTTAAAGCTGTGCTGTTCAGAGTGATAGCTAATTAATCTTCCTATCTAATGCTACACTATTTAGACAACATATTACTAGTACACCTGCTCATTTAATGTAACACTAGCTTTTTAACAGTAATAAAAATAACAGAGAATTCACCCTGCTTTTAGTGGAAGTAGCTAACCTAACCTAACTGTCTCTACTGTGCAAGGAAGTAGACAGTAGACTTTATTGTGTTTAGTCACAGAAGAGTATTAACCTATCTTATCTCTCTAGTGAGTAGTAGGTCAGGATGTTGAATGTCCACCACCCCTCCATATCTACCCCTTATCTCCCAAACTTATCCAAAAAGTACTTACTAAATAGAGTACCATCATTCCAGAGGTCGCAGTTAGTTATGTGTGTTAAATTACACACTAGTTCTGGGAGATTATTTGTATAAACGCCAATTTGATTAATTGATTTATTGTTTTAATGCGATTTTTCAAGATGGGATACATCTTTACATTTTGAAGCTGCCAGAATCTCAATAGATAGACATTTGCTTTTGTCAGAAAACTGTAAACAACTCTTCTATGTGGCAGTCAGTAGAAACTAAATAAAAAAAATATTTTATAAATTTAACATCCCTTCAAATGGTGCTGTTTGTTAACAGATAAAAAAAGAAACATAAGTTATGTAAGAACTAAAAATCTATATCATAATCGAAAATCGCTGATTTATTTGAAGAATATCAATATTATTTTTTTTCTTGCAGTATCACCCAGCCCTAATACCACATATAAATAAGCCAATTATCTGATTCTACTAAAAGCTTGTGTTTTGTGTGTGGACATTTTCAGTCCCACATTGCAAACAACATGCAAGGTTTCCTGTTTTATTTATGTAATATGCATACGACAACTAAGTACTTGTTGTTAACCTTTTAATGATTTTGACAAGAATATTTGATAGAACCCTAACCCAAGTTTTTGAGACCCCTGCCTGCAACACAACACCATCAGTGTGTTATTTAAATGTTAATAGTAGTTAAATATGTACTACTAATAAGGTATAATAAGTTAATTACCCATATTACTTTCACTTTTTGACATAATCTAAATCTGGCAGTTGTTCCATACAATGCACATTGATTTTAACCAATTTAAGTGCTTTAAATGACTTTAAATAAAATCTTTTATATGTATTTCCATTGAAAGATGTAAAGGATTTTTCCTTCATTTTTAAGATATTTGGAGGTATATGACTGACAGTGATGATGTGCGGAGTGTAGTTTTATTTCTTTATTCTCTTTAACACTCTAGCAAGCTTGAAATTTCTGGCAATTATTGGATAGTTCAGACTTCAAAGGGTTAAATCCACTAAGTCAGTCAGTAGACATTGTTGGGCGTATTCAAGTTGATATCCTCCCCTCTTTGTGATACAAATCTTACATTTTTAATACAGCTCTATTATATGCACACACTGGAGGCTTCAGTCTGGTGTTTGGGTGATAACGTTAACGCTGCAAACACTTCACTCAATTAAGTTTCCACACAGCGAAGCGAGGCTCCTCGCCTCCGACGGGAATACTCTTTCCACCGGTCCTGTTCATAAATACTTCATCGTTCTCTCCTCCCCTTCCTCCGGCGTAATGGAGCACCTTGACAGCAGGAACTTACTGAAGCCTGGCGCTTTCCTAGCATTTACATTAGGCACTGAGGCCCCGGTGAGGCTAATATGTGAGCTCCCCAGGGGGCAGAGAGGTTAACTGACTCCTCCTGCTTTCTCTCCATCACTCATTGCAGCACATGAGTCCCTTATGGCATCTGAAAACATTTTCATTCATATTTATTCTCAGATTAAATTACAGACATTTGGACAGACTGTTCAGACATGCATAGAAAATATTATACACCATATGTTCATACATTTATCCTGATCATTGCCACCCCTACCCTACCCCCCTTTGCTGCAGTAACAGCTTCTGCTCATCAGCCCCAAGAGCATTAGTGAAGTCAGGTCCTGATGTTAGATGATTGGTTCTAACGCCAGCTCATACTTAAGGAGTTTTCATAGGATGGAGATGCACTGCTGCACTGCCCACAAACAATCACACAAACATTTGCTGTTGTCCTTAGAATATTTAGAAAACAAATAGAAAAGTCAAATTGGGTAAAGTGCTTAGACAAAGAGCATTACAGAGATTTTCAGCAATCAAATATTAGATTTAACCTCCTCTAGATGGCGCTTGCTATTAGGTATGCTGACCAGAGGATCCAGAGCATCCCATTGTATTGACAGTGCTTTTCTATGGAGATTATGCAAGCTTTGTTTGCACATTCAGCTGCCTGTGTCAGCACTGAGTGCACCTTACTTGAATTCATTAAATTAAAAGGTGCCTGGATATCTTTGGAGAAGTAACATACTGTATATGGGTCTAACAAGAAACAAGAGTTAAATTTAGTTTTGATTAAAAATGAGAGTTATATGAGAGTTATTTATCTAGACATTTAAAAAAGGCGTGACGAATTGTGTGTTTTGCAAAAAGTCTCTGCAGCTTAGGGTCAGACCGATTCTTATATTTCTGGGTTCATCTTACATTCTGAGCTCATGTTTAAGTTGGACTTGTGATATATTGTGTGATTAAAAGTTTCAAATAATTCTACAGAGATCTAAAAATACGCCAGGCATATTGTCAAATTAAAAGTTCCCATACATTCTCTGTTGAGGACAGGTCAGGAGAGCAGGCACACCAGTTCTGTTCTGGCACCTTGTTTGTCTGCAGCCAGGCCTAATGTGTGTAGCATGTGCTTTTGTATTGTCTTGTTGAAAAATTCAACGCCGTCCCTGTAAATGATTTCATTGTATGTTTGTGCCTTGATGTTGCGTCATAGAAGTGTACTGTAAAGACCCCGGCTTGTTGCTGATAGCAGTATGGATGGTTCTTTTTGTCTTTGCTATGTTTGGTTAGTTTCCTGAAAAAATATCTGGAAAACTGATTCATCTGATCACAATTCAGATTCAGATTCAGATTCAGATTACTTTATTTGTCCCCAAGGGGCAATTTAAAAGGGCATAAAGAGTAGCTCAGAGAAGGGCACGCACTCCCTCCAACAAATACTACACACAATACACAGACACAACCACAGAATAGTAGAAACAATACATGTTTCTACTGTGTGAACAGTAGAACAGTCACATTTTAACATCATCTGCTTACAATAACATAATTATTTAGTCTAAACTTTTCTGATTTGGGGTTGTATATGTATTGAAATTGTTACATACTTAATATATATGTTTGTTCTTGCATATATCTAAAATCTGCTGTATTTCAAACACTATATAAACATATGTGAAACCATATATCAATCAAGAAGTATATTTTTGTGTCATTTGCTGTGTGAATTTTACTGTTCTTGACCTTACTTGCAAACCTTTATGTCTGTGTCAGTCAAATGTAAATGTGATAATGCCATACTGTTTCACTTTTATGCAAATGCAGTTTAATCTATACTGTGCTTAATTTATGTTTGCAGTTCTCTTCTGCAGAGAATAAATGATGGCTCCTCCATGAACTTTGCACCACATTGTTGGGGATCTGCTGTGCTGCTGTGCTTTGGATGAAGGCAGCAGTTCCCTCCACTCAGGCCCCAAGCTCAGACGACGGCTCGACGTCTTTTGACCAACTAGCTCTTCTGATGCCACCATGCCCATCATCAGCAACGCCAACCATGACTTCAGCAACCTTTCCGTCAGTGACGACAGCAGCCTTGACCGCATCTTCACCGAGATCCCTGAGACAGAGACCATCAAGGGTGTGTACTACCAGCGTGCTCGCTTGCTTCGCCGGCCGGAGGACCTGCTATCTGTGGACCATGCACTGCAGGCACTTATCAATGTGGGTGGCAACCGCTACACCTTTCCATGGAGCGCACTGGAGCAGTTTCCTCTAACACGGCTGGGACGCCTTCGCATGTGCAGCAGCCCTGAGGAGATCGCTAGAGTATGCGACGACTATGACGAAGCACGCCGTGAGTTCTTCTTCGATCGTAGCCCCAGCGCCTTTAGGGTTATTCTCAACTTCCTTGCAGCAGGCAAGCTGCGACTGCTGCGTGAGATGTGTGCACTTTCGCTGCATGACGAGCTGACTTACTGGGGTGTGGAGATGGCCTATATGGAGCGTTGTTGTAAGCGCAAGATGTACACACGCCTTGAGGAGGTTGCTGAGCACGAGCGACGGGAGGAGGAGCGCCGACGTCGCAGCATGCAGATCCGCCCTCCAGTGGAGGAGACCCGCTATCGCAAGTTCATGAACCACCTGAGGGACATGGTGGAGAACCCTCAGTCAGGCCTACCAGGGAAGCTGTTTGCATGTCTGTCCGTGCTGATGGTGGCGGTGACTGTGATCAGCCTTTGCATCAGCACCATGCCGGACCTGCGGGAGGAGGAGAACAGGGTGAGTTTTGTGTGCTCCTTGGGTTCAGGAGAGGCCTCATTTGGTGGTTTCCAAACCTGGTCCTTGAGTAGCCCTGCACCTCTGTATGTTTTGTTGTTCTCTCAGGTCTCTGTTGAACACACATGCTACAACGATCTTCTGTTTATCAAGGCCTTTCTGAGTTAGCATGAGTGTGATGAGGATTAGTCCAGGACAAGGATTGGGAACCACTGGATTGTAGATGCATTTCTGTAGGGATTGTTTTACAGCTACTTTGTTTTGGAATGAAAAAAGTGAACACACTCTTTCCATGCACTCTATGCTTCTATTAGTCATTTCTTTGCAGCTTCGGTGCAGCTCTGTTTACAATTTACTCAATGGCTTGTATACGCCCCTCAGTGCAGTGTAAGCATTTGCCTTGTATACAATATTCAAAAGTCTTAGCAAGCTCATGCATTAGGGTTGGACAACAGACAACACTTAAATCACAATTTACAGTGAGAGTCAAAAGTCAGAGTGTACCATTTTATTTCTAAAACAAAAGAGAAAATGACATATCTGAATACCTACCAACGTAATAGCTGAGGGGGCCTGTCTTTTAGGCTATGTCCGGTCCATGGCTGTTATCTTAAAAGCTGCCTTACTTTGTTTTTGAAATAAAAGAATGTACTGCAGCTTGACTTACCCCGTACTTCTTCATTTTGATCATTAAAATATAGTTCAGATATCAATATGATCTGTACAAAAGCCACCACATGGGATTTATGTAATCACACACTGACTTTGCAAGGATATAAAAGCCTTTAGTGTTCAGTCCTTTCTGCTTCACTTGAATGCAGTGAACTAATGGCAGCACCCTGTAATGAACGTCAGCCAGTGCCAGATGCTGTAAATACTGTATATCTCTTAGAACCTTTTTTTAACCTAGTTTTGAGGGATGTTTTCATAGTTTGATGTACCATTAATTACTTTCAGGAGATCCTAGGCTACTCAAATATGTCTTTATTTGAGTATTAACTATGTTTTGGAGTGGTAAGTCACAATACTAACTTTTTTTTTAAGCTGGATTACTCGCTGGTATTTAATGATTGGTTGATGGCACTTCACATATTAGATAGTGTAAGGCTGGAAACGGTTAGCCACAAAGCAAACTATTTCTCCAAGCTAAATAACTCACAAATGGTTGATAAAGATTTCTGATACTTCATTAGTGTAATTTGTGATTTTTTCTATGACATGTATATGAACCTCAGAACACTGACATATTTGACTTCTGAGTGATGTTAAAATATAAAAAATTGATTTCTTTAAAAAACTTTTTCTATTGCACTATATTTTAATATCAATTTATTGTCCAGTCCTAATTGCCATGCATAAAAAGTGCTCTTGTTCATGTTTGTGTTCTGTATGTAAGCCAGAACTAGTGGGGAATAATGAAGGCGGAACTCCCCTATGTCAGTAAATACCCAAGGAGTAATGAACTGGCCCAGCGAGGTATCCACAGTATCAGCAAACACACACAGCGCATAATGAAGTGGCTCCTGCAAGACCTCCAGAATGTCAGTGGGCATGCAGCAGGTCTGCTGGAGGAAACAGCACCTTTTCCGCTGCTAAATTACACGCAGTCTTTCACACACACAAATCTGACTTGCATAACTTATTCACTTACCCTGATCAACACCTAGGGAGAACAGACTTGCGGAGGTCATGACTTTTACCTTTTTAACACATGGGCATGTTTTTACATCACCTGATTCATCTGTGGAACACCTCTTTTTTTTACACCCTATGGTTCTATTGTGTGTGTGGAAAGCAAAATAATGTGTCATTATTTGTATCATGGGCTGTCCATCAAGTGATGCTGGTTGGCCATTTTTTCTGTCATAAGGATTCTGGCATGTCTCACTTAGGCTGTCATATATCTCAAGACAAGACAAGACAAGACAAACATTTTTATTGTACCTCTGTTGGACACACAAAGAGAATGTGTATTTTGCCTTTAAACCATCTGTGCAGTGAACACACACACATACACACTACTGAGCACACACACACAGTGATATACTGGGCATATATTAGTGTAGAAGCTGGAGCAGTCATTGCTGTGGCACATGAGGCACAATAAGAGTTAAAGGAACTATCAGTAATAAATGCAAAGTGAGTGTGTGAAGGAGTTTTCTGCCCCATATACGTTTGCAGTGTCCAAAATCTCTGCTACACTAGTGCTGGTGGTAAATTACCTAGCTATGGTCAGCAACCTTACTAAAGCTCAGTGATTACTAGGGGTGTCACGATTCTCTAAATCCTCGATTCGATTTCATTTTCGATTTGAGGGTCACGATTCGATTCGATTCTCGATTTTCTTGTTTTTTTTTCTTGTTATTATTTTATGCCTCATAAAATTTAAATAATATATTTATTATTATTATTATTATTATTATTATTATTATTATAAATATTATAAATATTATTATTATTATTTATTAAGATATATATGGTAATGCCATCTAGTGACTTTTTTTGGTAGCAACAGTGTGCACTATTAAAACAAGCAGTTTATCAGAGCTGTGTGTGGATGGCTGGTGAAACTGCAGTTCTTCATCAAACCACTAGTCGGAGCTGCAGCAGCACAAGCCCCGCTCTCTTCACTCAGTCACTACTTCAGTACAGCCCAGCCACGGGCTACAGAGCCCAGCCAGTCCGTTTTTACTGTTTCTGTAAACAAATAAAGGTTTTAACCCCACTAACCGGATAATACAGCTCACTACAGTTCATCTTTCAGCCCAAGCAGCTAACAGCAGCAGGTTAGAACAGCCGACACGGAGGCACTGCTCGGATTACATTATAAACAGGTCAGTTAGCGCGCTGCTAACCTCAGGATGTTTATAACTACGGAGTTTAGTGGACACACCACGGCCGCCAGGTAAGTCTTTTAAAGGCTACTGAAGACTATTAAAGGCTATTAGAGTGTAACCCCTGGCTCCCATGGGTTACAAGAGGTTATTGAAAGCATTATTGGGGGGCAGAAATCAGTACAGGCTGGTTAGATAAGTGATGTGGGTATTGTCTTATAAATATTTACACATAACTTATATCTCTCCTGAAAAGCTTTTATTTTAGTCAGAAACACGCTTGTGTTTACTTTATCTGAGAGAAAGATGTTTTTTTAATTCAATGGAAAGCAACAGGTGTAGTCAATTATAAGTTTAAGATTTTTAATCCACCTCACTGTGATCTATAGTCAATGTTCTCAAGTCACACTGACACACGCATTTCAGCGAGTTCACACGCTCTCACCTGCGCGCACCCACCCCTCCGTTAGATACAGATACAAAACCTGCGCGCCCAACCCCCGCCCCCCTCCCCCGTTGGACAGATAAAAACAGTGATCACACTCCCGCCGACTGCGCTCATGCAGTGGCTATCTCTATTTAAATGAATAGGATGCGCTGTGTTGGTGCCGCGCCATTTGCGTAGCGCGCTGCGCTATTTGCGTAGCGCGCGCGGGAGGGATCGTCGATCCTCTTTTTGACTTCGATACTCGAGATCGTGACCTCATTTCGATTCGATTTCGATAAAATATCGAGATCGTGACACCCCTAGTGATTACCTGTTCAGCAGAAAAATAGCCAGCTCGTCCTTTCTCATAGCTGAAGCACACTGTTTGTGTCTGTGTTGTCTATACCTGGCAACCCGGCGTGTGGAACAGGGACCGAGGAATAGCGGTGGGCAGATTCTGAGGCCACAAACCACAAATTATTATGATGCACCACTCAGTTCAAATAAGGAAATACTGGGTGAAGCTCTGCTGACAAGAGCTGTCGGTGCATTAACTCAACATTTCTTCAATACCTGATTATACATTTTTTCAGGGTTTTGCTGAAGGACCCAACAATAGCAGCTTGCTGAACCTGGGTGTCAAACCTAATGGTTCTCCTGCTGGTTATCATTCCAAACAAATGTGCTAATGTATCTGCAAATTATTCAATTTAAGAAAAAAAATGCAATAAGTTAGTTTCCTTCACTACAGTTAATGTAAATCAACTGTAGATGATATAGGTTAGGTTATAGATACAGTGATTAGGAGCCGCGTTGAAAAAGTAAATGGAGAAATTTAGAAGAATCTTCTTTACCGAGAAAGCATTGCCCCCTAACAAGGGCTGAAATCTCCATGCCACCATCTGGGAGCACAAACACACCAAACATTTATGGTAGAGCTGTGTAGATAGGGCTGAAATACGATATATTTCAGACATCAATATGAGCAATATAAAAGACAGAAAAAGAAAATAGATAAACAACCAAGATTGGGTCTATTTTAAAGGTAATAGGCCACCTTCTCTCTGACCCATCCTTTCATCTCTTTGTGTGCAGTGACAGTAGCTCATGACTTGCCAGAATGGGTATTCTGTACTGTAGTCGGCATGTTGACATGCATATCATTAAACAAAGCATTCTGCTGGTGGCTGTGTTGCATCTCTTTGAAGAAGTGGCAGCAAATCCACAGAGTAAAACAAATACATGTCCATCTACAGGGTGTAAACGGCAGCCTGACTTTGTAAACCCACTATGAGCAGAAAGATAAATATGCTGAATAAAGCCAAACAGGCCACAGGCTTATTAGAGTGCCTTTCACAGCTCAGACCCAAACAATCTAACAAACCTGCAAAAGAGCCCAGCATGCACTTTAGTCTGGCGTAGGAGCTGACGGACATGTTGTTGAAGGATTTAGTTTACATAGTTTTGTTTACATGGGCAAATGACAATAAGCTTTCCCCAATGTTTATAAAGTAAGGCCCTATGATATGAAATCATAGAATTGTGGGCTTAAAACAGATATAAAGATACAAAATTACAGTTAAAAAACTAAACTCTTTTGTCAAAAACCTGTGAATAATAAACATGCTGTCTCTCTCTTTGCACATATACATCATGGTTAGTGGTGTAATCAACTGCATATAATCTGTGATTTGTCCAAATCACCCGCTACAGTTTGTGACATGTGAAACACAGATTGATCACTCAAATTTAACCATTATAGTGTAGGTTTACAGACAATATTATTTTACAGTAATAATTCCTTCAACTTCAATTCAGAACTGCAGTAAAAACCTAAAGACTGAGCAGCTGTATGTCACATCAACACAATGTGTCGATAATAATGGTACAGTTTGTAAACACTGAGCCTTGAGCACCTGAACACAACACATTGAGCAAATTAACTATGTCAAGATAAAAGGCCCTAATGCAAATGAATAAAAGGACTGTGTCAAAGTAAGAGTCACTAATAGAAATGAACAAAGCAGTAACAAAAACTACGTCAGACTAAAAGCTCAGATTACTATATTGAATTTTTTATTTTTTGCTGCTCTGAAAAATTATCCATCACTGACAGAAATATGGCCTCCTCTGAAACATGAGATTTGTGACACTTTACACCACTACTAAACACATTAAACACAAAGATGGTTCCAGAAAATGAGAACAATCTTTATTACACTCAGCAACATATGGATGCATTTCTAATATTTAATATTAGGCATGTCATGATAATTACATGATAATTACATATACTGGTTGTCAAATTCTGTAAAATTATTATATAAAATTGTCTTGCGATATCGAGTGTCACAGAATCATCACTATTGTGGGCAACTTATTGTAATAATATCGTATTGTGAGATACCTTTTGAATCCCACGCCAATAAATACAGGGTTGTTGGTGATCAAAATTTATTCAAATAAATATTTTTTTTTTTACTTGCGACTGTCTGCGTATCTTAATAATAGTTAATGATTAATAAAGAAAAAGAAAAAAGACTAACAAAAAACTTCTAAAAATCTGAATTAGAATAATAAAAATGTATTGCTTAATAATAAAAGAGATAGGACCTTATTAAAGTTTGAGCATTTGGGTTCAGCCATGAGAGATTTTTATTATTATTACATCTCCTTTGTTTCCTTGCTCCTTGAGTCCATCTTACAATATTGATCACAGAGTGTGCTATGGGAGTCACACTGACCTGAGCATGAAGGTGTGTTTCTGGTTTCTCAGTAGCTTTAGGTGCAGTGATTCATGAGTGGTGATAGAGGAAAATGTGTTCTCAGCAGCGGGACAAAACGGGGCATTTCTTTCTTCTTTTTTCAGTCTGTCGTAGCTGTGCTTTGAATAGGATTATATTTGCTCTTTAATGACTTCCCTGGACATTAATCATAGCAATTCGGAAGGCTTGCATAGAGCAGCCAGAGTGTGCAGTGTCTGCTGTTCAAATTTTAAACACTCAAAGACAGAAATAGTGTGGAAAGAAACACCTGAGCCAAGGCTGCCTCGGTTTGTCCTGCACCTTTCAGATAAGGTGTGGGGGTTTAAGGCGCTGCACCGCAGGACGGTTTAAAATCTGTATGCGTAAAGCTTAAACCAGATAGACGGGGAGCAATCAGCACTAGTGGAATGACCTTTTACAATCTGATTGTTTGCTCGTTCCTTCTCCCTCTTCATTTCTTCTGTTTTTATTCCTGCTTCTCATCTGTCTAGCCTCACTGCAACCTTTCCACTCTTACATCACTGCTCGTTTTAACTCCCGGCTTATTTTTTATCCATGTGTATATGACTTGTTGTTCTGTCTTTGGTTCTTTTCATGTTTTCTCATACATGCACTGCCCAGTACCATTGCTGCTGTCTTTGGCCTTTTATCTTCCATGGGGTCATCTCCTTTGTGCCCAGTGCTTTCCCCCCCTCGTTATTTCTTACCCTCCTTCTTTTGCGGCTGCTTTTCCTTTTCCCTCCCTTTCTCATTCTCTCTCCCTCTCTTGCCTTTTGCTCTGCTCCCTTTGTCTCTGGCTGAGGGTGTAAATTCAACTCTTTTTGAAGTACAGCAGAGAAGACTCCAAGCCGACAGTGTTAGCATGCCAGGATCATCCTGCGTGCACTCACTCTTTCAATCTAGGGACACACACACACTATACTTAGTGGTGCTGCTGTAGTGGGCTCTGTATGTATGTGTGTTAGCGTGGGGGTGTATGTGTGTGTGTGTGTGCGTATGTGATATATGAGTTGAATTAAAAATACACCCTCATGAATTGAATACCAATTAATCTAATACTGAAGCTAGTATACATGAAACGAACTGCAATTAATCTACAGAATTCTGTAAGCTGAAGTTGCCAGAGTCGGTAGCCTCCATGCTACTATGCTCCATGCCTCCATACTTCCCCCAGTATTCAGAAGAGCTTTATAGAGTGGAGAAACCTGAGTTAATCATAACTGAGAATGGAGATGTTACAATATAGAGAAACAGTTTACAAGTTGAAATTGGACTGGAAACTCTCAATATGACAGCTGTATTATGATGTGTTCCGTTCTCTAATTAAAACAGACAATCTGTTAGCAAATTTGTGGCAAATTTAGTAAAATAACTGGGGAGATCTGAAAATGTCCTTTTGGTTAGTCTCTTGCTGCTAATATCATCTATTTCTAAACATGGTTAAACTGATGCCATCATAATGAAAAAAAAAACTGTTTTACAGTTTTTAAATGTCTACAGATTAGTCTTAACAGTTTGCTATACTTTGTCTATTCTTTTCTTGCCTTTTATTTGTCTGCAATGTGATTGGCTGAGAGGTGTTCTATGAGTGCCATTATTAGCCTATAATTCCCTGTAACCAAAGCTCTCCATGTATTACTCCGCCACATACAGGTAACCTAGCAATGATACAAGCCAAACAGCGCAGCTACAAACAGAGCAGCAATGGAACTATTTTAACTCGCAGATGTTTTATAACCAAACAGATCCATCCTCTTTAACTTAAAATCTTTCAATAAACAGCGATAATGGAACTGTGGGGTAATCGCAATAATACACTTGAGGTTTGTGCTATAATGTGTAATATTGGCACTGCAGCCTCGTGCCTATGACCGCAGCACAGCTGTGTCAATATTACACGTTATGGCATGAACCTAGAGTGTATTCTTGCTTAAATGTAGACTAGAAATGTTACATGTATATTGAGACTTTGCTCTTGACTTTCAGGCCACAGCATGGTAAAAATGTCAGCTCCAGGTTTGGCTTTATAATATTTGAACTACTTTGACCAAAAATATCAGACCTCATTTAAGCTCCTAAAGTTACAGAACTGTCCTGTAACATTGCAAGACCTCCAGTTTCACTGTATGACCACACACACTCACACATGGCCCGGTCCACAGTGGCATTCTCTCACACTGACAGTGGCTATTTAGGGGGTCACAGTGGCATTTGGAGCCTCATTAGCCATTGTGGAGTTTATCTAAAGGAATCCAGGCAGCTGGGGTTGAGGGACAGTAGGATACCACTAGACATATTTTACTCCCCTTTCCACACAGTTATTATTCATTCACCGAACGAAGAGACGAGCTGGAAGTAAACAGCATCATCCATCAGCAGTCCCAGGCCAAAAGTACCAATCTCGCAGAATTAGAGATGCATTTTTAATGTCTTCCGACTTTATCCCCCCTCTGAATTTTCCCCGCTAATTTGACATGCATAACGTATACTGGCGTAAACAAGGTTCTTTAAATTTCCCCGTGCGTCCGATGCGATGGGGGTGTCTCTCTCTTTCCTCTCTCTCCTCAAAGTCACCTCTGTCTGCCTCTCCACTTTCTCTACTTCATTCTTTCATTGTTTGTGCTCTGTTTACTCGCGCACACAGCCGCATGCTCAGAAACACAATGTCCCTATTTCTCTGACCCCCCAACGCCCCTCACCTCCTAGCTGGCCCGCATTGCTATTTATCAAAAACACAAGCAACCACACACACACACACACATGCAGGGAGCACTCTGCGGGAATTCATCCTGTAATCTCCACACTCTTTTTTCCACTGGTGTTTATGGTCAGACAGGAGGTATCCGGCTCCTGTTCAGTGTCTGTGCCTCTGTGGGCTTAAGTGCTGGAGAAGTGCTGCCTGACCATCAACACTCTGCACTCAGGGGAAAGCCTGCTGGACATAGATTAGGCGGAAGAGTCAGACTTCATAGCAGGATGTGAGAACCAAATGCTGAAAGAGTGTTTATGAGGAGACACATTGGTTCTAAGTAGGCTTTGGGCGACTAGTCAATAAAAACAAAACATTGTGGAAATACCGAAGTGCAAAATGTGTGGTTTTAAGAGAAAAAGATAAAAAAGAAAAAATATCTTACACACTTAAATTTCACTAGAAAGTTTCCTGTATGTGCATCATGCATCATATAACACAGGAAAAGAAGAAACAGCAAGTGCAATAAGAACCAAAATGGACTGGGGATCTTCATTTGTTTTAAGTTAGGAAAATCTCAACTTGCTTTGTCGCTTTGTCACTGTGTATAAAAATACATTACATTCTATTTTGAAAAAAAGAAAATAATAAAGAGAAGTGCTTGTTTTAAGAAGTGCTTATTAAATCCAGGTGTTGATAACATTTACCACTTTTTACACCACTTCTGTATATACTTTGAGTGTCCCTAATGGACAGCTGTATATGTGCATTTGTTTACAAGCTAGGATATCTTTAATGACTAAAGCATGTAGACAGAGGTGGTAGAGTAATATAGAATACAGAATTTTACACAATGTAACACAATTCTGGAGAGGGGTCTCGTGCAGCATCACCAAAGTTATTGAGTGCAGTATCAGAATTCTGGCCCTGAGTAGGAAAGCAACTGTTACTATTAATGCCAGTGAAATATCAGAATGATTACTACATGTTGCTTTAATAACTCTAATCACAAAGTGATTTTTTTTTTTGACAGGTAATAGCAAAAGTTACATGCACCTTGCTACAGGATGGTAATATACTGCAGTTGGAATAGTTGGGCTGGCATATGGAGAAGCCATAACCATTAAGCAGCTGCTCCTGGGCTGAGGAAATAAAGCTGGCTGACAGAATTTACAGTAACATGGCCTTAAGGACACATTCAGCTGGACAGAACCCAGTGTGCTCATGCAGACAGGAGAGCAGGCTGACTGACTGGGCCGGGGCTGAATGCTACTGAGCCAGTTTTTTGGCAGGTGTTTGAGGCTGCAGGGAGTGTCCTGTGCTTTGAAGGCCGATTTGTCTCTGTTCTTTAGTGTGTAGTTGTGTTAAAGCGTGAGGAGGGTACAAAAATGTGACGAGTGTGTGTGTGAAAAGGGCAGTGTGCATGTGTGTATATGTAAAGTGTGTGAGAGCCCAGTCAGCTGTATCGGACTCAAAGCTGAAGTCTGCTTCCCTCAGCAGACAGAACCTTGCAGCACTGCCTCCAGGCAGCACACACACACACACACACAAATATATACAAACTCTTTCTTTCTGTCTCTGTCTCTCTCACACACACACTGCTCATCATAATGCATTTCTGCAGCCTGGCAGAACAAAACTATGCTTCTTGCCAGACGAGGCATTCTACCAGTACTGTGCACTAACACTGCACTGACCAAGTGTGTCTGCTTACATTGAACTCTACATACAGTAGACATCCAATAGAGTCCATGAGCACAGTTTATTAAATAACTTATTCATACAGTACTACATACTTTAATAGTATAGTAAAATAACCTGACCTGTAAAATACAGAATAACATTAGAATACATATGTATAAACATAAATATAGAAGAAGATTGTCATATTTCCAAAACAGTGATCAGTAATGTTTTGCGAATTAGTTGATATCAATGCATAAACCAGGCTCTTCGGCCCCAGCATGAATATGGTTAACTGCACATAATATAATACGTAAATTCACATTATTTTATAAATATTCTGCAGTCTAAATACAGTAATTTCACAAGCATCCATGCGACCTAGAAAACCTTAAGCATCAGACAGTGTTGTTGGACAGCTGTAGGGTATGTTTGGTATGTTATAACTTACTGAACTTGCGAACATTTACATTTCACTGCTTATTGAAGAACAGGCTGTGTTAATTACATAGATAAAAACAAACTGTAAATTGTACAGCCTGTTTAAATTAAAGGAAAACATAACCTGGGTTATTTTGTCTGTGTGTTTGTTTGCTTTATCACTATTTTCAATACTACATACTCTTACAAACACCAACAAGCCGTTACCACATTTTCACCCTTGCTGAGGTTCGTTTAAGGAGTTTTTTCCAGCCGTGTCCCAATTCACTAGCCGGGGCAGCCGTAGTGTATTGGACCGGGACCCTGATGACACGTGTTAGATCCCGCGTGAGGAGCAGTGTGTTTTTTTTTTTTCTTTCTTTTTGGGTTTACCTGCTTTGAGATCAACTGTTCTGCAATTGGGTTCAACAACCCTCTGGGCTGGAGAGCTACTAGTCTTTAGCACTTCATCCCATTACACTTAATTTTCCAAAAGACCCGCCACGTAATGGCTTGGAAAATATCTGGCCCGCAGCCAAACTTAATCACCGAACTCTGATGTAAAGGCTTTGCTGCTGATATTAATATATGATTTAATATGTTATGATGTCGTAAAATTCATTTCAAATATTTCATTCTAAAGTACTTAAAACTTTTGCACACTTTATGTTCTTGCCCAAGTTTGTTAATATGACTATTCTGCATAAATTGAAAGCTGGGCTCAGCTTATGTTTTCTGCTGGGTAATTGAACAGATATGGGAGGTGCATCAATTGTGAATGTGCATGCATGCTTTCAGTATCAGTTCGTTCTCATTTTCATTTCTCTTTCGTCTCTCATCCCTGCATTCCCTCATGGCAGGGTCTGTCTATTACTCTCCATTATAGAGGAAAGGACTGGACTGTTAGCACGAATGAGATTCTGTCTGTTCCAATATACTCTCCGGGCTGGAGAGGCGGAGGAATGGACATGTATGTGTTTAAGATTCTGAGGAAGTTCGCGTGGCTCTACGTGTACTCCAGCAACCCTGAAACGAGAACGCTCCACTGTCTGAAGCTTCTGTACTTTTGTGTGCTGGACAGAGAGTTGCTTCGTTCCCTTTCCCAAATGTCATTCAGGGACTTAAATGCGGTGCTCTGCAGTTTGTCGGATTATGCAGATTAAAGTTTTTTCATTTTGGGACCGAGCAGAATTTGTGTGACAGGGAAAGAGAGAGGATGAGTAACCCTGGAAGTATGTGCATCAGATCATCTGTCAGGTAGCGAGGCTGACGTGTGTCACCACACTGAGAATGTTAGTGTGGGCAGATGGCTTTAAGATTCTGGATGTGCTCTGTGTTCCCGTCTGTGTCTAAAGTTATACTAATGACCTCAAGGTCATACACAAACGTGGGCTTACCAACAGTACATTGCAGACACCCTGACTGATAGCCTGGAGCATGCTTTTTTTCTCTCACTTTATCCTTTATGTCTTTGGACGTGCTCTCTAGGGGGTGTGGGTGATTAGAAGGCAAAGAAAAGCAATATGCTGACCTAAACATTCCCTGCCTGTGGTCTTTTCTAGGACTAATCTGAATGACGTAGGTCTGTTGACTCAATGCCAGAAACTGTTCGAGAGTGCATATTTTTTGGAAAGAGCATAATGGACAGTGAGAAAAATGTCAGAAATGCAGAAAGAGATGAAGAGAGTGTAATATTAAGGTGCCATTACTGTAAATCACAATTTGCCAAGTTGTGTGCACTGTTTAATTCCTCAGCATGCCACGACACACTATATAGTACTGCATAAAATTAAAGCCATATAAAGACTACAGAAAGCCACAGTAGATCACACGTGACGTAAAATTGACACAGAGACAGGCAAAAGGCAGCCAGTCTTTTGGTAAGCAAACAATGCTAAGGCTATGTTACCTACACTTAAATTACTATTCTAGTCCTTTACAGCTTGTCTATTGAATCTGGGAAATCAAAGCAGTTTGTTAAGAGGTATTAAACTCGTACCAAGGCTGATATATGACACTGAAAGCTTTATGTCGTTTAATTTAGGTGAGTAGTGTGTAAAAATGAACTTATAAACCTATATTCTTTAAAGGAGTGATCTGAATTGCAATGCATATAGTGCTACTTTGTCTGAGTAAAGACTACAGTGCAATGGGCTTGCAGAATTACTGCAAAGTAAAGAGCAATATCACTGCTGTATATGCATAAGCACACAACATCTTATGCAATTCCATCTTTTCATGTTTGGGTGCATTGTGGGGCAGCTTTGTCATGTTTTATTTATTTATTTGTTTGTTTCTGCATTTAAAAGAGAGCACATCACAGTTGTTTCAATGTATGTATGAGCATGCTGCGACAAGCCTATATTCGCATACTCTGCCTCTCAGTTCTCTGTTATAAAGAAAAGCCATAGGCTGTAAAACATCACAGAAGGGCAAGACGATAGAGGTTTGCAGTGCAGCTCTGTGATCTGCTCTATCTCATACATACACACACATACATGCACACAATCCCTGCCATTGGTTCTTTACTTTGTTGTTTGATTCTTTCCCTCTGCTCATTATCTGTTTTTCTCTGTCTTTGCCTGTACTGATTTTTTTATATTTTACTCACACCCATTAATGACTTAAAAAAATCAGTACAGTACATTGCTTTGATGATTAGCAGTCCACTGATCCTACTAAGTTACTTTGCATGCAGGACCAGTATATGCAGAGTAGACAGCTAGGGGCTAGCTCTTCTGCAGGGTACAGGAGGAATCTGTATCTCTCTGGTTTCATGACAGGATACCTACAGGGATATTTGCCCTTGTCACAAATAATGTGTTTGATCTGGAATGTATGTGAATGTTTTAAGTATGTAGTCCCATTATTCTTTAGCTGCAAGTAAGGGCTGTACAGAATTGGAAAAATTACAGTATTTATAGTATTTTCCTGCAATAAACACCATATGTCCATATGGTACATGACTAGTGCAGACTTAGAGTTTGTACAGTATGAAATTCAACATGTAACAATATATGACAAACTGTGCCAAACTGTTGCACGACAAACTAATCTTTATATTCTGCCAGTCCAGCATAATACAAAACAGAGAAAGAATACACCACACTAGGGGTGTTCCATATCGTTTCGTATGCGATAATATCAGCAACATTTTTAAATATCGTAATTTAAATAATTCCCCCTTGTGAAAAATCTAGCTGTTCATCCACAGACATACCATATGCTGGTTAAGAGCTAGTTGATGAGCTTGCCTACCAGTATACAGTATGTTTTTTCTGGTTTCATCAGGTCTTGAGCTGGACTTTTTAGCAGGACCTTTAGACATTGGGTCATCTGCTGCAGTTTAGTGTGTTTCTGGAAAGCATGAGTGCAAATCTGCTACTGTCACCTGAAACCAATGAAGGGGATTGATTGATTGCTAATTGTATGATGCAACCATATTTTTACCCCTCTGATTTTTCAGCATTTAAAGACTGTAATATCTTCAAACAAACACATTTTATACAAACCACTGCTAATTACAAGCCGACACAGCAACAGACAGAAGCTGCTGTAGGTAATTTTTCATGAGAAAACTCATGAAAAGTGCAAGTGCTTAATTAAACTGAATAAAGTGGCTAAACAGTCATACTCTCTCTTTACTTATCGTTTTGTAACTGTCTTGCTCTTTGGCATTTCTACACTAAAATATGTAAAATCATACAACATTTTACGCAAACCAACAGCTGCTTCAGATTCTTAGTAAAATGTGGACTGGACTCTGGATCAGTAAGTGGATTGGCCATGTCAGTTAGTTAGTTGATACTGATATTGAATCAGTTTCTAATTGTCTGCAGGTTATTTTCGACCTTTAGAGGGAAAATATGCAGAACATTTACACTCTGCTGGGGTTAGTAATGCACACTGTGTTGCTGATTGGAGTGAAATAAATTATATTGAGCAGGTATAATCTGCCTCAGGTAGATGTATCATGAATTATCCATTTGTATCAAGAAGCAAAACATTTCATTTCTTACAGTGTAACTTTTGTGTTTGCGCCCTTTGCAATGGTTATGCTGAAACAATATATTGTGCAGCTCTACTGCTAGTGCGTCTGCTTTGTCCCCATTATTCTTTGTCACATCTCATTTAACCATTTATCAGTTTGTTGTGTGATGTACAGCCAGATAAAAGAGCAGATCTGATTGTCAGAGGGAGACGACAGCATATGCTCCTGAATAGCAGAGCTCTTTCAATTATTCAGCCCACTGCGTAACTCCACCTCACTCCACAGTCACGTTCGCAAACCAGTCCGCACATCTCATTAGCCTGAGTTCGCTTCCATTGAGAGGACTGTTCCGCAGTGGAACTCTTTCATACTGCACCCTTCACTGGAGCTCACCGCATGCACACACACTCACACACACACAGTTCCCCTGGCAAATGACTTCACTGATATTGCAGTTTTATGACACTTTTCATCTCAGTAAGGCCACGTTGTACCACTGTTCCTTCAAATCATTCTACACAGCTTTCGGGTGACCCTCTGTGCTGTGCTGTTTTATACTAACGCTTATCATAAAATGGTACAATGGTAGACATTCTAACAATAATGTCAGCAGTTTGGGAGTGCAAGCAGGAGGCTGGGATATATACAGTATGTTGGCACTGCGGCGGCTGAGGTGGCAGCTGATTGATTCTCGTGGGCGGAATGAGATGTCATTGACATTTCTTGCAGCAGCAGTCACAGAGATAAGGTCACTCTAAGTGCATTAGTGCTGAGAAATTGACAATTAGCCTGACAAGTGGGAAGGTGTTAGCCTTCTTTCTCATGCATAATGTTCTGATCACCATTCACTTTCACTTCTGCAGCACTGCAGGACGAAAAGAAAAGTAGTGGTGTGAAAAAAAGAGGTAGAGGATAAATAGAAGTGGGGAGAGAATATATGAATGCATGAATGTGAGACAGAGTTATAGAAGGAGAAGCATTCATGATAGAACGCTCTGTGCCCTGTGTATAAAGGAGTAGGTGTGTGGTCTGGCATGAATAGTACAAATATTGTGTCCAGTGAGCTAAACATCCTGTCTGTACACCCACAAATCACAAAAAGTTGTGATAGCGTGGAAAATGCAAAAAAAATGCTTTTTTATTGCAAATATTTTATTTTTTGTCTGGTCAACTTAATTTAATTGGTTAACATACATACATTCCTGCATTTTATGTCTGCAACACATTCCAAAAACTCTGAGACCAAAGCAATTTAAGGTTACTAATATGATAAAGAAAATATTTTATAACAAATACAGTATCCACAAAAGGCTAATTGTCTTTGAGGAGCAAAGATGGGCAAAGGATCTCCCGTTTTTAACAAATGCATGAGAAAATACTTTTGTTGTTGAAAACAATTCAAGAATCAGGAAAAAATTTAAGTGTGTCAAGCACTGTAGTATGTACTTATATGCACAGCTGCCAAAAAAAGGCTCAGAGGCATCTAAGATTGACCCTCACACCATAGAAAGTGTATTATGGTCAAACAAATGTCAAAAAACATTATTCCAAATATTTGTTTGTAGGAAATGGATCCTGTATCCTCTGAACCATAGGCAAAAAGGACCTTCCAGAATATCCAGAAGCCAAGCTCTGTCATGGTATGAGGCTGTTACAGTACACTTCTGTGATGTTGCATTAATGTGTTATTACACTGTAAATAACACTGAGATCAAGCAATATCTTGAAGATGATATCTTTTCTAAAGACATCAATGCATTTTAATAAGACAATGCAAAACCACATGCTGCATGTATTACAGAGTTATGGCTGCGATAGAAGTGGATGCTGGAACTGGACTGGCCAGCCTGCTGTCCCGATCTATTCCCAGTTAAGATGTGTGAAGAATTCTGACGCCTAAAATGCTGCGACAATCCAGTACTAGTGTTTACCTTAAGAGATGTGTGCAGGAAGAAATGCGCATCACTTGGTATCCTTAGCACATTATAAAATGTTCAGTGTTTTATTGTCCTAATATTTTTATAATATGAAATATGTTTGTCCTGGAAAAACAGTAAAAGTAAATTTAGGAAAGACCGCATTTTTTGTATTTTCTATACTGTCCCAACTTCACATATATATCTTTGTATGTAACAGAGTTCAAGGGACGTTGAAGAACATATATTGTACATAAAGGCAAGGTCTGAAAAGAGACTGTAAAGTGAAGAAATTACTGTCTACTAGCTGTGATTGAGGGATCAGAGAGTAAAAGATGAATGAGTGCTAAGGAGGAAAAATGAGAGTCTTTTAAAGGATGGATGCTGTGGATGAAAGGAGTGGTTTCTGGCATATTGCGGTGGGTAAGCGTTGCAGTGTTTAATTGGCTTTCTGTGGAGAGGGCAGTTAGAGGGCACAGTAGTCTGTTTGTCTTGTGTGTTCACTCCCCCCAGTAAGACGGATGGACCTTTGACCCAGGGTAATTAATTGATTCCACCAGACTTATCTGTTAATGTGACTTGAATACCAAAAGTAAACAAAGGCTTTTTATTAATGATGTGATGTCTATCTTATACCCTCTCTTTATCTCCCTGAACCTTCCATTCTGTCCATCACTGACCCTCCCTTATCCTCCCTGACTGACCTCAATCTTTTTTATCTAAATGTTATCTCTCTTTCCAAATCCCCCATCGCCACTGTCTGTCTAATTTACATTTAAATGCGGTAATGCTTTCAGAGAGCCACATTGTGTTGAAGGTAACTGAGACTCAATTTGTCAAAGATTAATTAATTAACTCTCTTTTTTCTCTCTCTTTCTCTTTTTTTGCTACTTCACAGGGCGAATGTTCTCAGAAGTGCCACCACATGTTCATCGTGGAGACAGTCTGTGTGGCCTGGTTCTCGCTGGAGTTTGTGCTGCGTTTCATTCAGGCACGCAGCAAGTTGCAGTTTATACGTGGACCCCTAAACATCATTGATGCGATGGCCATCCTGCCCTACTACGTGTCGCTAGTTGTGGATGAGGAGGATCCTGGGCTCGAACACGAACGTCCAGCCGGGGGTAAGGGCTACCTGGACAAGCTAGGTCTGGTGTTACGCATCTTGCGGGCACTGCGTATCCTGTACGTGATGCGATTGGCACGCCACTCTCTAGGCCTGCAGACATTGGGACTGACTGTACGGAGGAGCACGCGTGAGTTTGGCCTGCTGCTACTCTTCTTATGTGTGGCCGTCACGCTCTTCTCACCGCTGGTCCACCTGGCTGAGAGTGAGCTGACAGGAGCGCAGGACTTCAGCAGCATCCCCGCATCCTACTGGTGGGCAATCATCTCCATGACCACGGTAGGGTACGGCGACATGGTGCCGCGCAGCATCCCCGGCCAGGTGGTTGCACTTAGCAGCATTTTGAGTGGCATCCTCATCATGGCCTTCCCTGCCACGTCCATCTTTCACATGTTCTCACGTTCTTACCAAGAGCTGAAGCAAGAGCACGACCGACTCTTTAAAGAGGAGTGCGCTGCAGCCGCCGCTGCTGCGTCTGTGGGTGGGCCGGGGGAGGAGCAGGAGGGAGGTGTGGATTATCCTCCTCCAGGACTGTCTCTTGGCCGTGATCCTGAAATTCCTGCATCCACCGAGGCCCTCTCTCTTCTGGGGAACAGAGGAGAATCCACAGGGAATAATAAACACATCCTACCAGCAGGAGCCTTTTAGAATGAACTGTTGATATGCCAGTATGAACTGCACAGTGCTTCCAGATCTTCTTTATCACAGACTGGACCTTGTGGTGGACAGGAGAGGGTCTAAAGACATATATAGCTCCATTTGGAGAAAAAAGGCCCAAAGAACCATGATTGTGTAAATGGGGCTACTTTGTCTTCCGTCAGCCATCAGCTGACTAGCTTTAACTGATCAACTGCTTCATATCTAGCCACTTTGAGATTTGAACAGCCATTTCAGGTTTATTAATCACGTTCAAACCTGTTAAACCACACAGAATGTTTTCTTTGTCCTAGTTTGGTACAGCCATGGCTCTTCATACAGTAATGATAGAAGCCTAGATTACTTTTGCTTCCTTGTGTCATCTCTGAAATGTTCTTCCTTCAGTTCAAGCCAATGAAAATTCATAAGAAATGAATCGATTGTTTTTGGTTTGTTTATGAATTTATATGAAGAGTCTGCTTGCCCAGCACCTCTGAGAGCAAATACTTCACAGGGACATTAAGTCTCGCTGTTCCTTTGTAGCATTTAAGGACAGACGGCAACGACTGACCCATGAAGGACCCAAAATAAAGACAGCATTAATCCCAGCACTTTGCCTGGGCTGTTTTGATCTTTCATTTGCTTCAGTGAAAACCTTCTAATCTTCTCAGTTAAATGTTCTAAATCATTAGACACACCCATTTTATTTATTTATTTATTTATTTAGGGTTTGTTTGGGGTTTGCTCGGGTCATGTAACGCAGTCACACATACCCTGGTTAGAGAATCTGTAGACTTGGTGTTTGTGGGGGACACAAGTAAGTAAACTGATATGTATGTGCAGTGCTGTTCAAAAGTAACATACATTTATGAGGAATTAAATTGCTAAGATTTACATTTTTGCACTTCAGGGATAGCAATTTTAATCCCTTCCCATATTGGTTGGACTAATTGACAATCTGTTTGTATTGTAAAAAATTAGCTTGGTTTCAAAGGTATTAACATGTAACTCATGCAAGTATCTAGGCAATATTTAATGAGTCATCATCAGTGTTTTAAACTGACGCATCACAGTAAATAATTATAAATAACCGCACAGGGTCATTCAGTTAAAAAAAAAATTGCACGTTGTCGCTCTCATTCATGAAATGTGTTTTGAAAATATGGGAATACTTGAAAATAGTACAAACCTAAAAGGTATGTTTTACAGTGGGCAATGTTTTGATGGCTTGTAAGAGCAGCGTTAATGCAAACATGAGCATCTGAAGAGTCTCACAGGCGCTATTCTGAACAACGGACCACCAGAAATGGCAGTACCTCTGTCGACTGTAGTCTGTTCATGTTTGTAAACCATTAGTAAGGAAGCTGTTTAAAATCCGTAGTTCTTGTAGTCGCTAAATGCAGTCATTATTATCACGACTAAGACCAAGAATGAGGAACAATCCCACTGTGCTTCCACATCTTTACAGGCTGTAGGAAAAATACTGGATGTAATGAATAATTTCATGTACATTTCTATACATTTCTTTGTATTATTCCATTGGTTTGACATTATGAGATCACATTTGGGAAAGTTTAATTTATTTATTTATTCTGTTAGTATTTCTTAATCTATTTCACTAATTTGGTAAAATATAATAATATAAAAATAATGTTAAATAAATAAAAAGCAAATTTAATATATTTTCAAATATTAATGATATTTGAAGGTTTTACTTTGTTTTTTTTTTTTTCCATCATTTGAAATCGAAACTGTTTCATGCGGAAATAAAATGAAAATCTTTGTCATTTGTTTAGATTAGTTAACAAATCTGAAAAATATATATATTGGTAGATAAACAGTCTGTTAGTCGAGTCTTACTACAACTAACGTTTTTATGAACTTTCACATTGTGTCCATTTACCATAAGTAAATGGAAAATTAAATTATCATGTTAATATGTTCCCAAAACATATGCACTAACATAATTAGTAGTCTAGTTTACAACCACCTGCAAAAGATATTAATAATAATTCTTACCCTTGAGTCTTAAAATCACCATAAAGTTACTGCCGCTTTGAGCCATTTAACAGCCTTTGCTGTAGATACCCCAGTCCTAGCATAGGGTGTATTATCAGCTCAGTCGTAAAGCAGCTATCTACAGGATTGCTGGAATGGTGCATCCTCTGTCATTCGTTATACCGAGATCCCATGTCCTGATTAAAAGTGGAAGTGAAGGTCATGTATGAGTACACATAGTGGAGACATGCTTCAGCATGCCCCTGCAGTATCTATCTACAGTGATTGGTCTAAAAGCCTCTGATGCCTTGCTATCTCTCATTCTCCCAGCACTTAAGATGCTGTTCATGATCCACTGTCCACGCACAGTGCATGTTTAAGCCACCAGATGCTACAAATGGTCTCCATAAATTCTGTTTTATGAGGTGGACACTGCTGTAATATAACCTGGCATGAATTCACTAACAAAATCCCTGGGATTCTATACTAATCACTGAACATCATGTCCTTGGAGTCGCATGCAGTTATTATTACCCTTTACACCAGTTTGTTCAGCTTGTTTCCATTTGATTTGTATTCATGGATTGTCTTGTTTACCACTCTTGATATCGTTGTGTTTGGCAGGCTCAGCAGAATTACGCCGGGAGGTATTGGTCAGCACGGATGGTCAGTAGGTAGTCGCAGTGTGATTTCAGCTTACCTTGAACAGTGAAGGGATTTCACTGTGAGCTCTCTGAGCTTTTTAAGAGTCTTCTCTTGGCTTCAGAAGCACAGTGGGTGGCAGGGCTGGAGCGTGGACTTCTGCTTTGATCAGCGCTGGCCTTCCGGAGCAGGAACTTCAGTTCTGAAGGCCCAAAGTCAGTCTGTACAATTTTTTTTAGTTTTACAGATATTCTTGTTTAAATGTACCTGATTCACACCTTGTCTGTTAATTATGACAAGCATTATGGGACCCCGTTCACATTTGGCATTAACATGCAACCTATAATAAGTGATTATAAGTGGCCACAATAAGGCCGCAATTGTATAAAACAAAGGACCTAGGAATGCAAACTGCTTCTATAAACATTAATGAAGGAATGTGCTCTTCATAGCTCAGTGAATTCCAGCATGATACCGCACTATAGTTCAGACGTAAAATGTCCTTGCTAAAAATATTCCACAGTCAACTGTCAGTGGTATTATGAAGCAGTTGTGAACTAACGATAGCAGATGCTAAGATAAATAGTGTGCAGGGGTTGCCAATTTTCTGCAGAGTCAGTCACTACAGACCTCCAAACTGTATGTGGCCTTCAGATTAGTTCAAGAACAGTGAGTAAAGAGCTTCATGAAATGTGTTTCCTTGGACAAACAGGTGCATCCAAGCTTTACATCACCAAACACAATGCAAAGTGCCAGATGCAGTCTTGTAAAGTACACCAAGACTGGACCATAGAGCAGTACAAATTTGTTGTTTTGAGTGCCAAATCATGCTTCTCTGTCTGGCAATCAGATGAACAAGCCTGGGTTTGGCAGTTGCCATCAAAATGGTCCTTGTCTGACTGCATTGAAGGGGGGATTATGGTATGGGGTTGTTCTTCAGGAGTTGGGCTCAGCCCCTTAGTTCTAGTGAAAGGATGTCTTGATGCGTCACCATAGCAAGAGGTTTTCAGACAAGCACTACTTTTGGCACAATATTTTATAACCGCAAGACCTGTACGGGTTAGCTAACCAAACTCTAATAAGATCAAGCTCATGGATAAAGACAATACTTGTGGCTGGTGTACAGGCATATGAGCATATGCGGATTCCATTCAAGGAAAACTGAATAAGTACTCTTACATAAACTGCCCTTTCTCTAGCAGGAAGTATGTAAGAAATCTGATCATAAGTGGTCATAGGAGAAGCATTTAAAATGTCAGTAAGGCTTGTGTGTATAAAGCTATGTTCAGACTTCCAGTCCAAATTTTTGGTATGTCTAGATCATTTTTATATAGTCTGGACAGCCAGAATCCATATAAAACTGATTTTTGCAAGAAACAATCTCCCATATTTGCCTGCAGTCTGAACATGCAGACTCTGGCCCTCCCCGCCCTTCCCCTGGTTTAGACAGTATACAAATGTGCATACTCACACACACACACACACACACACACACACACTCGTTCCTTCTCTATCTGTTACGGTGTGGCGGTAAGAGCATCAGCGAGGCTGGTTGTTTCCCATCAATCTCGACTGACAGCTTGGGCGCGGGTGTTCTGCTGCGTGGTTGTGAAGTTTTCGGAGGCTAGACTTATCCAGAAACACCATTTGCATTTCACCACAGCAGAAAAGAAGCCTCGTACACTCACACATTGTCCGAGTTGTTAAAAAAACATTACTGTAGAAGCCAGGATCCAGTAATAGTGAGTCTCTCTCTTAACACCGTCTCTGAAAGTGCTATTGTGCGATTCTAGACCCTGGAGATGCTAATCACTTTCCAGATTCGAGCCATAATGAAGGCTGATGCTGCCGGGTTTCATTACTGGGTTTCGCCACAGATCTGCTTGAACGTTCACTCTGTTTGACAGACAGGCGTAATTGGAGCTATTTGGTACGTTTCGTGGACCTGCGATATCTTCAAGTTCCCTCCTCCTACTCTTTTTGAGGCAAAGTTTTAAAAATGAATCAAAGACTTGGGCTGCTTTGGTCTGGGCTGTTTTATGCAGAATCACTTTCTCAGGAGTTCATCCCAAAGTCTACCTACCCAAAACCGACAGGGGAAGATGGGGGATGAGAAATCAAGAGAGGAGTGATATAAAAAGTGCTGTTCATTTATATTCAGTGTAGGCCTTCTTTGTTAAATTGCCATATGATGATTTTCATACTAACAAGCTGTTGTTTGTTTGTATTGGTAAGCCTGTAAAGCAGTTCATCTGTTTAGCTGTAAGGTCTATTGTAGGCCAAATTACTTTCTTTCTTCTTTTCTGCTTTCCATTTCGCTAGATGGGTCTTTCTGCGTCTGCAGTGTCGCTCGGCCTGCGTTATGAGGGAATGAGCCGTGATCACAGCTGCAGACTAATGGCCATGCATATAGTGCATTTAATCAGTCGAGCACTAGAACCATTCTAAACTATAAAAATGAAACAGGCCATTAAAGACTGTTTAATAGAATTTGTGAAGTCTTGTATCTGCTCTTTTACCCATAGGTGCATCTGCCACATATGAGCTGCATAGAGACAGCACTGTGATGTTGCTGCTGGGGTTTGAGAAGCTGTTATCCCTCTGCAGCTCTGCTCCTGACTTCTGCTTGATAAGCAGTTTGTTTTTACACTCGGGAAATTCAGTGCCTTTAAAGGCAGCGCTGCTCTTTCATTATACGTTTCTTCTAAAACACTGCCATTTGTTGTGGGTGGTTAGTGAAAGTGAGAAGAGTTTGTGTGTGTGTGTGTGTGTGTGTGTGTGTGTGTGTGTGTGTGTGTGTGTGTGTGTGTGTGTGTAGGATTACTTTATTTATTCCAGTTCAGTCAGAAACGTTTCCAGTGTTTTCCAGATAATCAGGCTTTAACAATTTTTCTGTATGGAAAATGCAAATATTATACAGTGTTTCTTACTTTTACTTTTGACTTTTGTTTATTTACCACCAATATGAACTCAAGACATTTAAAATTGTATGTTAATCTGGTCTACTTAATTTCACTTATTAATATACACGCAGGCCTACAAAACATTCCAAAAAAATTGGAATGGTAAAGCGATTAACACTTTGTAAAGTTGTCATTATTTGTCATAACATTGAAAAGATGTTTTAGCACCAAGCTATAACCAGGAAATGCAGTGTTGTATGCAACATTTTCATTAGTGGTTTTGCATTGTCTTGTTAAATAATAAAGTTGACAAACAGGTGATCCTATGCCCATCTTTACTCTTTAGAGGCTTAGCCATTCATGGATACAGCTTTTATACTAAATTATGATTACAGATACCTGTTGACATCTTATTGAAATCACATCATTTACATGATGTAGTTTATACTGCATTACTGGACTTAAATGTCCCATTTTGCATTTTTTGTATGCATAATGTGTCTTGAGATTTGGGATTATATCAGGATTAGACAAAACCACATAAAAAGTACAGTTGTACAGTTGTGCACCCAAGACACATTTAAAAAAGTTACAACCCCCATAACTCAAACCACTTGAGGAGAGCCACATGTTGTAACAGTGTAAACACATCCATCTCTCCAAAATGCAGTCAACAACCCAATCTCCACCCATTCAAACCAAGAAGAAGAAGAAAAAGAGCTTGGTGTCAGAAATCTTTGCATCATATGTGCATCATGCAGCAGTGTGGATGTAAATTAGTACACAGGTGATTCTTGTATCAACTGTATCTGTATATTATATCTTATTTATAAACAGAAATAACTAGAATTTATTTGAATAGTAATAATAACTAGAGTTATCTGATATTTTAATTCTGCTGTGACACACATGCATGTACAGGGAAGTTTAATTTTGTCAGGTAGGTTCAATTTGGCACAACACTTGGACAGGCAACTCACAGGCTGCAGTCTACATGCAGTTTTAAGTGCAGGGAGACACAGCTTATGTAGGTGATGATGGCAGGGTGTTGGAAAGTTCTTAAAGCTGCTCTCTAAACTGCAGGTTTAAACCAAAATAAACCTTATTAAATTTGTACAATGTAACACTAACAATCTAACAAAAATATAAACCTTGTTTCAGACTCTGGTCCAGACTTTAGGAGATTTTAAAAAATGCCCTAAATCAACAAAACATGTAATTTGAACAAAAACACAAAAGTATGCAATCGTTACATTTTTGTACTAAATTGCATGTTGTCACAAAACTGAACGCTTGTTCACACACGAATGTTGTTTTGCATTTTTTCCACTATGAGCACCTCAGGATGTTTTCAGCACTCCACTCTAATAATACCCAAATACAGCCCTTTTACTAGCTTTATGTGATGAATTCGTGCATGACATTTAGGCTACGAGATTGGCTGTTGTTGTGATGCTGAAAGCCGTGGCCTACTTCTCTATAAATGACCATGCCTATAGTAAAAGATTCTTTGTGTTGTGTCCTAGTGACACACTCAGTGGCCAGAGTCTTTTTTTAGCATCTTTTGGTACACTAGCTGGGTAGCTGTAGTCTCCTGCAGACAGGGTTGCCCTCTATGAGTTGTATAAGAGCATAGAAGTATGTTTTAATCCACTACTCCTGTAGCAAAGCCCATTCATTATGTATGACAGCAGCATCATATGCTGTAGCTTAATGCATATGTCATTTTTGCATATGCAGTCTTTTAATGCGGTCTCAGTTAATGCGTGATAAATGATTAACGCCGCTAATGTTTTTAACACCATTAATGCATTTTCCTGGGCTGACCCTTTAAACTATTGCATGCTATATGTTGCTATGAATCAGTGACTGTAGTGCTCTCATGCAAAAGGCAAATTTGATCCATTGCAGTTGGGTTAGTCCCACTGTAATCATTTAACAGCACTAATATACTGTAATGCAAATGTTTTAATAACCCAAGCACATTATTTAAAAGGGTTTACAGCAAAAACTCCAGATTACATTAGAACAGATGCAGGTTTCACACCATTAGCATCATTACATCATCTTTAACAGTGCTGATCTGCAGTTAGCTTCGCTATCGCACTGGCGTCATCCAGCATCACAACTGTGGTATTAGTATCGCTATTGTGACTTTAGCTTTACTCAGTACAACGAGAAATGTTGTTTGAATAATCACAACTAGCTCTCTGAAATTGTTTATATACAAACTGAATTAAGACATTTGATTTGGGAAATCAGTGGTAAATACCATCAAAAGAAACAAACATTTCCACTCACAGCACTGAGATACTTAAGGTAGGTTTAAAATTATTTAATTTGTATTAAATATGCTTTTAAAGTATGATCCACTATCAATTCACATAAATTCTATACTTTTACAATTACATTCTTAAAAAATGCAAACTATTGTTCAATATCGGTATTGTCAAAATTAAAGAAATAGTTGTGATAAATTGAAGATTCTCTCTGGCCATTCAGCGCTCTTCAAGGTTTACAAAATTTTATTGGGCCAGGTTTATACTAATGCTATTTCTATTTATTGTAATATTACTGTTTTTTTTATTGAGTAAATGAACACTTACTACACAGATAAGGAGCTTTCCATTTCTATTTGTCACAGTAGACTAAAACTTTTACATATTATTATATTATTTTTATGTAAGAATTTCACAGAAACTAATAGGGATATTCTTTGAGCATACCTTTCTTTGTTTTTCCAAATGAACGTTAAAGTGAAGTTAAAAATGAAGTGGAAAGAGTAATGGGAGTCATAGGGTTCCGAGTAGCTAAGCGGACTAAAACACTAACACTGCAGTTCAAGAATTGCAAGTCCTGGGTCATGCTGCAGTCGGAGAGAGCACAACTGTCCTTGCTCTGTCTGGGTGGTTAGATTGCACTTTTCCTCTTTCCACACCCATGATAATGCTGGCAGTAGCTGTAACTTCACATGTGTTGGAGGAAGCCTGCACTTGTCCTCACTCCCTTAGTGTCGGGAGTATTTGAAGTGAGAGGGGGAGTTCTAGTGAGTTGGAGGGCGGATTGACTAAGCTAAACTGGGTAGAAAATTGGATTTAAAAAGTAGTAAAATAATGGTAGTGAATTGGGACAGCAAAGGAGTAGATGAGTTTATCAGGAGAGGGAAAGAGCAAGAGAGAAAGGCAACGCAAAAGAGAAGAGTGATGATCAGTGAATTCCGCTAGCAAGGCCAGAGTGAAGCGTCACGTTAATGATCTCATCCCTACAGACAGGTAATTAGCTTTTACTGAGAAATCCTGGCCAAGAACCAATCAATCAAAGCCTTCACTAAAAGTGACCGCTGGAAAGGATAAGCCATTCCAACACCTATGAACACTGCAAGCCAATCACTTACAGACATGTCTCTACAACACCAGTGAGTGCGATAGTACTGTTCCTATAGATTTCTTGGACCCAGAACCAGTTCAATTAAATGATTTAATGAATGACAAAAAATCCACTTAGAAAGTCACAGTCCAGGGTTCTGTGAGGAAAGTTTTAATTTGGGAGATTTGTGAAGTAAAGGAGTCATTAACTGCAATTAATTGCTATCAAAAGAAGCTTAAACTGTAAAAAAGTATCTCCAGTGCTTTCATAAGATTTTCTCCTCTAATCTCTTCAATTGGGACTAATTAAATTAATGAATACAAGGCACCAATACAAATAAACAGCACTCATTTACCCTCAATTCTTATGTATAAAACTCTAAATATCTGACTTACCGAGTGAAAGATGTCCTGATTTCCTACAGGCAGGGAATTAAATATTAAACATATCTTTAATATTTTAAACAAAGTTGTAATTTTGTATTTATTAACTGGAAACACTGTGAGGGCCAAAAATACATCTTATCTTTTATTTTTAATAGACACTGTAGTGTTTGCTTCCAGACTTAGCTGCTATTAATTTAATCAACGTTTCCTCCAACAGTAAAATATTACTTGTACCACTGGCTGCCGCACAAGCCTAACACATGATCCATCCACCCTCATGCTTAACAGATTTGTAATGAAAATTTGCACACTTTCTTCTCCCAAAAAACTTTCCTTGACACAGCCAAATAGTTGTATTTTAACTTCATTAGTCCACAAGAGATCTTTCCAAAATGCACTTGGTGGCACGATCATGGGGGAATCACTTGTTTCATTGATGCAATTCATAGAGACTTTACCTAAGAACTCACAGAACTTTGAGGATCTGCTGCTTACTAATTGGTGACAGATACCACAGGACACATTCAGAGATCATGTGAAGTCTATGTCTCTAATGGTCAGATCTGTTATGGCGGCACATATGGAAATCTACTTAATATTGAACAGTTAATGCTAATGTTATGCCTAATTGCACCACCACTCCAGCGTCTGCTAAATGCACTATCACTCCTATTTACTACCATGTCCTAACTGCATTACAAACATGCTAACTTTATTTCTTTAAGGAATGCTATATATATGCTTTATAAATGGAGTTTATGACAACTGTTTGGATTTTTTTTTACAAGTGTTTTATGATAAATCCAGTCAAAATATGTCCCTCTTTTCACGCTCCAGGTTAGCATTTTTAACATTGTCCCAGGTTAGCACTGCTAGCGATACCAGTTAATAAGGCATTTTGATAATATCACATTAAACAGTATTTTGCACATACAAACAATATGCTAACATGTTCACAGGTTGAGGGTGGACAGTACTATGTGTAGAACTGATTTATTGAGACACAAATATATAGAAGTGCTAATAAACTGTATAATACTACTGATTTTACTATTGTTGATGTGAAGTTCAGCCATCTTGGATTCTGAACTCAGTGTCAGTGAGGCTCTCCCAATTTTCTGGGAATTAAATCTGACCTGTGGGAGCATTCCAGTTGAAGTTCTCTACCTCTAAGGTGGCTTGAACTCCAGCCCAGAGATGAATTCGCCTTTCCAGCACCATCAGGTGTGGACCACTGGCTAGCTCACTGGTGTTTGACCTAAGTCAGGCAATTGTAAATAGTGTAAAATATCAACTATCAAGTCTGTAAAATCAAATACGTGAACCCAAATACATTTAGTCAATTAAGTAGCTTGTAGTTCATCCAGAGGTAACAAGCTGATGAAGTGCTTTCACCACCTTGGCTTATGACAGGTTTAGAATTGGGGGAATCATGATGATAAAGCAAGCATTTAAGAGGATTAGGGAGATTTAGGAATTATTGTTTTGGTGGATTTCCCACATTAATACTTGGAATATGAGTCCCTTCACCAGACGTGATATTTGTGAAATATGGCTGTTTAGAGCGCTACTGAGATGAGAGATAAGTCCTACCATCAGGTTTATGATGTTATCAATTAAATATGTTACATTAAACAATCTTATTAATAGAGACAGACATAAAACCATAAAGCAATGTGCTTCTAAATTATTTTTTTAGTATAGGTCAGTTATGTTGCAATATAGATTAAATCATATTTTTTATTCTATATAAACATACTGTGTGGATTTTTTCCCTATTTCATCTGGTTATCTGCTTGCCCTAGTCAGGGTCGTGGTGGGTCTAAAGCCCACCCGGAAACTAAAACATGCCACAGTTGGTATAGAGTGCATGTTAATCAGGTCCTGCAACCAATGGTTATACCCTTTCTGAAGATACACTCAAGAGTACGATTTTAACAGGACAACACTCGTCCTCATGCGAGGGAAGACTGTGAAGTAATGCATAAATGAAATTATATAGTAACTTACAAGTGTTAAACAAACCAAAATACTCTGTAAAGCATTTAGATAGCTCTTATCTGAGGTGCTGTTAACATGCTGTAAACTAACTCTTATGAACTTATCCTGTGCAATAGAGGTAACTCTTGGTCTTCCTATTTTCTTGATGAGAGCCAGTTTCATCATAATGTTTGATGAGCTTTGCTAAACCATTTGAGGATACTTTCAAATTCCGTGACAGTTTTTCGGATTGACTGAACTTCATTTCTTCATATTTTTTCTTTACTTTTTTAACTCAGGACATCATTAGGAACCTCTACAACTCCTTTTCCAAGACATCTGGCATTACATACTAATTCTGTATATGTAGCTCTAATAGTATGACCAAGAGTTGCCCCGTATGAGTCTTCATTTTCAATCATATATTGTTTGTAGTACCTTTTCTTTTAAATGTCACTGCAATCTGACACTTCCGTCTGGGTGCAACTATGTTTGCAAAGCTTTGACAACTGTAGAGTGTAGAAATAAAAAAAAAAACAGAGGCCGTCATAAAGGCCAGTTAATAGCAGCATTAAATCCAATTAGGGCTGGGCACTGTACGTAACACTAGCATCTTAAGAAGTCTGACATTTGATTCAGTAGCCTTGAAAAGGACACTTAATCTCATTTTACACTATATGATATATTTAATATGCTCTGTCGTATTCTCATCGCTTTATTTTTTGCTGGAGATTTTGTGAGCGATTCTGGGGAGTGACCCTTTACTACCCTTTACTGCCTGTGATGAAAAAAAAACACAAATTGCAATCCACAATAAAAACCATTCGAGTCAATCTGTCCATAGGGATATCTGCTTACAGCTAAAATCAATCTGTCCAATTTCCCCCATCCAATTGTTTCTTTTTTTTTTTGTTCCAAATATAACTGAAAAAAGAGGAGAAAATAGTCAAATTGGATGGATTTTAGATGCTCTGCTTTCTCCCCTCACCCCCGCATTAGATATACAGTGTAATTTGTGATTACTCCAGAGACAGAGTTGGGGGGAAAGAGAGGCGTCTCTGTCCCCTCAGCTGTGGCAAGGCCGGATTGCTTCTTAATCAGCTGAACTATCGGCGCAGACTGTAAATAAGCCCCTGATGGGCTCTTCATCTCGCTCGGGTGGAATTGCAGAGCAAACCTATCATCTCGCATTAGTCCCCCACTGCATGCACATATTCACACACACACACACACACAGAAACCCACGTATACAACCCCCACCCCCACCACACACATACACACCCACCCGCTCTCTTTTGGAGCAGCGGTTATATAAGAAGCACTGTAATATTTGTGTGATTTGGGTTGAAATTGGGCGTTAGGGTGGATGTTATGTCAGATAGCAGGCTTGAATCAATGGCTGAATTAGCACTTGTACTACCGCAGTGTCCTTGAGTGCAGCCAGGCAACTGTGGTTAACTTCTTTGTACTGTAGAAATACATTCATTATTATACTGTATTATCAAAATGAGAAATGACAGTGGCTGTGGCACCAGCTTTATTCAAGTTAACAGAAAGCAGGCCTGACGAGCAAAGCCTACACTTTCTCATTCTCAGTCTATTACAAAACAGTGCACCAATCTGTGAGGTTAAAACCAGCGTGCAAATTTAACCTGGAAACACAGGACTAGTTACAGCAGTTGATGCAGTAGACTTATTTTATTAAAGCAGCTGTCTATGCAAATTTTATGCTAGATGTTAAATTAAAAGCTGTAGTATTTTTGAACTGGGAGGGAGATTAAAATATTAAAAGTAATGGTAGCTTTGTCCTGGCACAACTATCCCAGCAATGTCTAATACATACTTTCTAAAAACAGAGTGGTCTGGTAGGTTTGTTGGCTCTGTGCAATTACACGTTCTCACCAGAGAGGTATCCAAATCCCCAACATACAGAAAGTTGCTTTACTGTCTAGCAATGATTTTATATTCCATATTTTTTGCACAATAAGGTGCATCGGATTATAAGGCGCATTTTATGTGACTCTAGTGAGGAACGGGGGTGTCGCCATGTTTTCCTTCTAATTCAGCATATCTCTTAGCTAAGCTAAGTTAAGTAAACAAAACAGTAATTCTAAAAAAAAACAAAAAAACATTTCAGACGAGTCAGACAAGTCAAATGTGCATTGATTTCTGTCCTGAAAACAGTTTTTTTCGGGTGAGTAAGGCACTTCCGTTTATTAACAGTATGATTCGATTTTTTTAGATTTCCACTAAAGCTGGAGCATTAGCATTAGCAGCTAACCTATAGCGGGTAATGCTAATGCTGCTCCAACTGTGCTAGCCAGGGTTAGCAGCAGGCTACAGGCTGATAAAACTCACCTGTGGATGGTCAAAGAGCTAGCGTGGTTATTGGCTAATGCTAATATTGCTTAAGAACTAAACTGAAATTCCTGTGTAATGCTGCACTTTAGCAGAGTGGCATTACTGCTCCTTACAACCTGACTGGTAAAATTCCTAAATAAGGCGCACCGGATTATAAGGAGCACTGACGATTTTTGGGAAAATTTAAGGATTTTAAATGTGCCTTATAGTCCAAAAAGTACGGTAGTTATTACAGACTGAGGAGATTTGAATCTGAAAAATCATTTGACTTTGTAACAACCAAATACTGACAAAAAAGAAAATATATTAAGGACATGTGGAAGCTAGTGTTTAATTGATGAATACTGTAGATGATGTAGCAGGCAATGGAGTCTCCTGGAAGAACCTTTGTGGGAGCCTTCAAATTGGTAAGCATTCGTATCTAAGCCAGTTTAACAAGGTTTACATATTGATGGCTGAATGAATGGTTCAGAACCTCTCCAAAACATCAGGTGCTTATGGTATGCAGTAGTCAGTACCTACCAAAACTGCATCAAGCTAGGACCACCAATGAACCCACAACAGGGTCATGGGTTGTTTCATGCACTTTGAGGCTCTACTTCTCATCCTACAGGATTTAAATGACTTGCTGCCAATGTCTTTGTGCTAGATACCTTTAAATTGCACTTTCTAAGGTCTTGAGAAGTCCTTGATTCAGAAGGTTAGAGTTTTTGTCAGCACAAGAGGGGCTTACACAGTGTTAGGCAGGTGGTTCGTATCCTAGGGTTGATTTGGCAGAGTTTATCTCTGAATATTTCAAATAAATTTGCTGAGCAGAGAATCTCTTTGTAATGTTCATCAAGTAAGCACTCTTTCAAGTTTCTGAAGCAGATTTGTTGGCAATGCTACAGACAGCTATTCCAGACAGACTACCTCAGCTCTGTTCTCTTCTGCCACTGAAAAAAATGAGCTCCAGGCTGGATTTGATTATCAAAAAGTGCATGATGTGAGTTATACGAACATTTTAGACAGTACATTACCACTTCAGAATGATCAGTTTCTCTGATTTTACTATTTATATGTATATAAAAATATTGTCATTTAAAACAAATGGAAAAACTTTCATATTAGTTTAGAAATAACACTACTAATGTTTTAGGAGTTTAGAAATCAATATTTGGTGGAATAAACCTGATTGTTAATCACAGCTTTCATGCATCTTAGCATGCTCTCCACTAGTCTTTCACACTGCTTTTAGATGACCTTATGCCACTCCTGGCACAAAAATTCAAGCAGTTCAGCTTTGTATTATGGGCTAAGACCATCCATATTCCTCTTGACATTCCAGAGGTATTCAATGGCATGACAATGTATGAGATTTATTATTATGAGCTCTCACAAACCCACATTTTATTTATAACAGAACATAGAACACATATTAGATGTTGAAAGTGAGACACACAAAAAAAACTAATTAAAAATGTATTTAAAAAATTGGAAAACAATTGCTAAAAAATGTTCCTCAACGTAACATTTGAAAGACCTTGAATCATCTACAGATTATAATTTCATCAAAAAAGAAACTGGAAAAATCCTTGTGCACAAGGGACAAGAATGGGGGTCAATATTAAATGCTTGTGATCTTGTGATGCATTGAAAACCTGCATGTGATTCTACTTTACATGATGTAGGTATAAACCTCTGCAGGCCTTGTTGTAGAATAAAACGTTTGTTGTAGTATAAATCTGTGGAACTATACACATATTGTATATTCAAAACTTTCTGAATGTTGTTTTTATAGATGTCTGACTCACCTTTCTTATTGGATAAAATGATTAGTGGTTAGTTATGATGCAGCCCATTCGACTAATAAATGATAATAAATGGCTCAAATTAAAAGGCTATACTGATTCTGACTTAAGACTTGTACTGTATGTCCATCAAATCAGTTCACTTATCTTCCTTAATTTAACTCCTTTCCAACATAGAAAAAAAATGTTAAAGGTTTGGAATATTCTTTCTCTGTCTCTGTGTGTGTGTTGTAACCCTTGCAGGCAATTCTCATGAGATCACCTCGCTTCTGAACACTCCCACCATCCCCCTCCTCTCTGCTTGTTTACCTTAGTGAGCTGAGAGTACAGTCTGCCGGTAATAACACACCTGGAGGATGCTGAGCTGGATCTGCAGGTAGGAGTAGTGATTATACTGTGGCCTTGCTTGTAGGCTTCTCTTTATGTGTTTCACACCTAACTCTATTATAGACTGTGCTTGTTTCACAAATCTGCCATAGTGGGGGATTTTTATGTGCTGTAACGCTGCATGACAGTTTGCTCTACTAGAGGCTAGTTTTCTACCTCTCTTTTTCTCTCTCTTCCATTAGAAACTAGTTTACAACACCATGATGCAATGAAATGTCTCTAAAGGTGGAACACTGAACACAGCGTACATGCCAGCAAAGCAAGGGAACGATGACCACAGATTGAGTCATACCTGAACCATTAGACCCAAAACAGTGAGTAATGACTAGTCAGTAATGGCTAATTTTCAGCACTTCCTCCACTGAAATGAACACCATTCATTTCTCTTTATAATGAAACTGGACGTGACATTTTTTTCCCACACATCACAGAGGCTCCATCTTTATCTACAGCATTTTGCATCAGTCATGCATGGGAAAAGGATGATGGGAGTGGGATCAGGAATAGGGGGAGGGTGTGGGGTCTAACATGCAATGTAGAGCGGTCTTGTGGTTTGGTAAACATTAATTAAGAACTGGTTGAAGATTAAGAGATCATGTGGAGAGCTAGGTCCAGACAAGCCCCCCTCCAAGCGCTGTTCCTCCAGGAGGAATTAGCATAGGATTAGCGCATCAATGAAGAGAACATCAATACTTTCGCTGGGATCTGGGATGTGTGAAAAATCGCTTGCGCAGGATGAAAGGGGAGGGTGTCAAATTCGCCTTGCATGAAAACAGCTGAGATGCATCTTTCACAACACACCTGCTGGACACTGTATTAGACTCTGGTTATGTGTAGATAAATGGCTTGTGATTTCTTTGCACACTTTTAGTTTAAGCTTAAGTGTGATCACTTGCGCTTCATAATCCGATTACTGCAGAACATTACTAGAGTTTGTTAGTAATGTGATCAATGCATTTGCATGCACTTGGGTAATAGTTGATATAAAAAGAGATAATGAGAATGGCAGTTAAAATGTTTTTTTTTGGTTTGCAACCAGCCAATTAACACTCAGAATAAGATAAGTTACGTAAACAACATGTCAAACAACTCCCAAACTTCATGCTGATAGGGGCGATTCTAGGATTTTTAGGGGTGCTGAGCACCACCACCCCCAAACCTTTTTTTTTATGTTTGTTTGGATACATGAGATGTGGTTGGTTTAGAGTCTGTAGACTGTCATTTTAGCTATGGTCTGATCTGGTTACTCCTCCCCGGTGACGCTACAACACAGTATAGCAGGACACTTTTTCAGCAGGGAAACAATAACAATGCAAATCACTGCTGGCAGTACACATGCTATCACTGCAGCAAACTTTAAAGCATTTTGTTCTTGTTCCACATCCTTTCTTTCCTTATCCAACTTAAGTAATCCTACTGGAAATATCTCAAGTCTTTTTTTGCAAACATTTGGATCCAATAAAAGAACTTTACTCTCTATAGAACTGTACAGACTTAATGAAATTCCCGCAAACTTTAATCAGAGCAATTATATAATACAAGCATGACCCACGCCTAACCTGCCTCTTCTCTGATATCTGAGCTTTATCGTCGGCAGCAGGACCATCTGGGTAAGCACAGAGACACCTGTGCTTTTTGGGTGGAAGCCACCGGGAGAAAAGGACTGCCAGAGGAGGATGCCCTTCTCACCAGCATCAACTCAGGCATAAAAAAAAAATAAAAAATAACAAGGGTAAAGCAGAGATAATAGTAAGTGAAAAAAATGCAATAAAAAAGTGCAATAGTGTGTCTTATCACACCAAGAATAAGATCCTCATAGTTAGTCAATTTGAGGTGTTAAATGTAATAGGGTTAAGGATTAAAGCGCTTTGCATTTGATAAATGATTTTTGTTTTATTGTAAATGCAAGTCAATAACCTTTTGGGAAGTCTTACTTTTTAAGACTGTGAAACATTAAATCTGTTAGGGTTAAAGACCAGAGAACCTCACCATAACACAAAGATTCTATACTAATAATGATTTCTTTCCCAAGGTCTTGATATACAAGCCAAGAAATCTTTACACACCTCTATTTTATAGTATGTGAGATGTTAGATTTAATACTATTAAAGATTAGAGAACATCAGCATAAGATAAAGGTTCTATACTAATCAAAGATAAATATCTGCAGAGTTCATTTTCCAGTCCCATTCAAAATTAAAAAAATATATAAATATATACTTTTTTTTCTATATTATTAACACAATTAATTATTATTTATATAAAGAATTGCATTTAATGAACTACTTCTTACTTTTAAATTACACTGAAAACTGAAATGGATTCCTTTTAATGGCATATAATGCATTCATCCTGACCTCTTTATATCAGAAGTACTGAGGATAAAGTAGCAATCTCAACAAAACATGACGGTTAAGATCTCAATCAGAGGGTTATTGAGCAGTCTTGCTGCTGCTAAAGCTGTGCTTTTGGGTCTCAGGCCTAAGTTGTCCTCTGCCACTCAGCCTGATGCTGATTGATTTGGTCTTTTTGGCTCTTTTGTGAGAGACGCCTGCCAAGGCTGAAACTTTGTAATGCCCTTCAGTCACAGGCCGGCAAGGACAATCTCATCACAAACAGATTAACAGGCTATCGTACACAATGGGGCGAGAGTGAGGGCAATGCCAAATTCTCTGGGTTTCAGAGCTGCGCAGAGTGGAGAAATAACCATCATCTCAGCCATGCTGTTTTGTCTTAGTCTGATTGCTCTCACATGGGCAGATTTGGCTGAAGCCTGTCTGCTGTGTGTACGCATTTCAGTTCAAGAAAAGAACTGATCAAACATGTGTGCAGGACATAATTGGCAGTTATCTCTCACGGATCAGAGGGAGGAAGCAGTACAGAGTGGAGAGGCAGAATAAAGGAAGACATCGATGAAAAATCAAAGAAAAGCTTGAGGCTAGAAGAATTTACTCAAAATGGATTTTGAAGTTATTTCATGCAGAATACAAATAGACACTGACTGATCCCTATTTAGGACAGGATAGGGCCTCTTTTTACTCTCAAAACAGCCTCAAATCTTCATACCATGGATTCCACAAAACATCTGAAACATTCCTTTGAGACAGACATTGCTGACATGATTTTTCAGGGTACATTTATGTTATAAAAATACTGTTCTACCAGGTTTCAAATATCTCCTATATCATTGCTCTTTAAAGACTTTTGTTTGTTAATTTTTTTTGTTTGTTTTTTGAACAGATGAGCAGTGGAACAGGTCAGTAGATCCAGTGGTTAATGTAAAACACAAATATAGTCAATATACTAATTGTTATAGCAATACAAAAACAATAAATATAATTATTTTTGACTAATATTCAATATAGGCAGTGAAAAAAACACAAACAAATATATAACTGTAGTTTTAAAAGAAGAAGTCTGTTACAAAAGCGTTCTAGAATGGTCAATAATATTTGACCATATATTAATGGTTTTACCTGAAGCTCCCTGAAGTCTAGAGATGTTAGTTCGTGAATAGCAATTGACAAAGTATTGGTGCTCTTTAAAGACTTGAAGACACAAAGCCTTTAGTGGATACTGCTATAATCAGAATTATAATCCCCTGTTGATTTCACCTGATTGAAATCACATCATTATTTAATTTTTACTCCAATCACTGGCATTACATTTTTCCAGCGTTTCAGGCCTGTAACATAGTAATAGATGTATCTTAACACATAAAATTAAGTTTACCTGACAAAACATGAAATATCATCAGTTCATACTGTCTATGATTAAATAATAATAATAATAATGTCAAAGTAAACACAAGAAACACTGCACTGTTTTTCTTTCTTGTGTTTCTTGTGTTTCCCATACTGTCCCAACATTTTCTGTTTTGAGATTGTATAATATAAAGCCTTCCTAGCAGTGTAGAGTTGTCAATTAATCTTGATTTCAGTTTAATCATCAAACCAGGATGTCTCTACCAACTTTTGGAAAGAAAATGTACATTGTCTCCTACAACTCAGCAATTTAAATCTACAGTATGAGCACGTCATGCACTGACCACCATCAATGTATTATTCAACACAGATATCACCACAGTAGATCTATTATTCAGCAAGGCTCGCCAGACTAAATTTTTAATTCAAGGATGGAACTACAGTTTGAAAGGTATTGTTTCATCTTTTATCACTAATACTGCTTTCATCTGTCCTTTGTTATATTTCATCAGATTTTTTTTTTATTTAACTAACCATATAAATGCTCTGTCTACAGAACATCTCCCCTGGCGAGATGTTTCACACATGATGTAATAAAATTAAGACCAGTCATGACAATCCTGCACACAAAATCCATCTGCTTGACACTGCAGGTCTAAAAAGAATTGTAGATTTAGATAAAGTATCTAGATTTGTATGCTAAGATGAAAACACCCTCCGAGTATGAACCCAAAAATGAGTCCAGTGAGGAAGGATATTAAGATCTAAACAGATATTGAAGCAGCAATATGAAAGTTGATAAAGGCAGTATACAGTTACAATGGAATATTCCCTTATTTCTCTTGTAAATTCTAGATTAGAAACACTGATTATAAGCATTTAGGAGATAATGGTAAAAAGATTTTCCAGAATGCCTTCCAGAATGAAACTGTCATGTCTGTCAGACACTAGACAAAGATATTCTGTCACTGTAATCACAGAGTTGTCAGGCAGAGTGAGATGACCTTGACTATATCTGTTCATCAAAAGAACAGGATTATTACTGTAAATGTGCCGAGAAAAAAAAAAATACTGTATACACCATATGTCCTAATATGTGTGAATCGCCATTCTAATAAATGCATTCAGCTACAGTAATTTACATTGCACCTGCTCTTAACACAGACGTGCAAATGAATAAACATATATTGTATATTCCCTGTTGTATTGACAGTAGAAAAGGAATCTCTGGAGCAGATAAAATATGAACTATTTGGCATCATGCCTAATGCTAGAGAGGTATAATTCCACCTAGTTTTGAGCTATGGAGCAGTGAGACTGTGTTATCTTTGGAATGATGGTGATAAATCGATTTTTTTTGGAAGGCGTTGGGGAGTTTGGAATGAGTTGGGCATTTTGGGATGAGTTGGGGAGTTTGGAATGAGGTGTATAATTTGGAATAAGTTGGGAAGTTGGGAAATTTTGGCTGAGGGAGGGGTTTGGAATGAATTAAGGAGGTTTGGGATAAGGTGGGGAGTAGGGGAATGTGAGATGAAGTGCAGAATTGGGAATGAGGTGGGGTGTTTGGGATGATTTGGGGAGTCAGGTATGAGTTAAAATGTTGCTGATGAAGTGGGGAGTTTGGAGCATTGTACCAGGTTTGCAAGAGGAGTGCAATTCCCGAAGCATTGAGATGTGGACCAGTGGAACTGTTATATTTTTTAGATGTTTTTGAATAAGTTGGGATGAGGTGCAGAGTTTTCAGATGAGGTGAGGGGTTTTGGATGAGTTAGGGAGTTTAAAATAAGTTGGGGAGTTTGGAATAAGTTGGAAATTGTGGATGAATTGTGCAGTTTAGGATGATTTGGGGAGTTTGAGATGAGTTGGGTAGTTTGGGGGAAGTTGGGCTTGAGGTACGAAGTTAGGAATGAAGTGGAGAGTTTGGGATGAGTTGGTTGAGCTGCAGATGAGTTAGGGAGTTGGGATGGGATACTGCAGTGCCGCAAATCCTAGTTAAAAGTCTGCCATGTACAATAGAGACAATTACTCTTACAAAATCAGAGGGAACTCTTTTTTATTGCCTTTGATATCAGGAAAAAAAAACATTGAGCAAGCAGGTGTTCCAATGCTTTGATAAATATAGTGTATGAATCAACACAAATGTGAGTATAAATGGACATTCATTCAATAAATGACCCCATTCAATAAATAACCTCATTCTAGCTAATGAGTCTATAACGCCTACAGACAAATCCATTATCTGCCTATGTTTCAACATTATAATATCCCACACAGTAATATTCCTGGATTTATTAGTGTTCACACAAATGTCATTGAATTATCAGTGTGCAAATCGTATTATCTTCTCTATCTATCTATAAATTATATTCTCCCACATGAATGCTGCCAACAGTAATGGACTGAAGACTGTCCAAGAAAGACTCAGGGGAATGTAATTATTTTATGAAAGTGATAACATATGACCTCTCCAGAAGACCTTGAACCTGCAGTTGAGCACAGGAACTCTATCAACCCATGCAGTCTTAAACATCTGTGAAGTCTATATAGCCTCCAGCACTGTCCATATCCTATACTGTTCCTTTAATGCACCTGAATGCAAGAAAAAGCTCATGTCACACGATGTTCATGGCCATATGTCCATTCCCTTCGGACCTAAAAATGAGGTTATATTTCTATACATTCTGTTTTTCTATTTTGCTCAGTGCACAACGCCAGTGGAAGGTAATGGCTCATTTTATCTTCAGGCTCTGTACCTGACTGCATTTATTTTTTATTCTTTCAGAGGTTGCTCATTTTAAAATGACTGTCTTTTACCTGAGTGCAGTGAGAAGTGAATGCTCTGCTTCCCCTCAGTTTACCTTCAAGCCCAGTTTCACAGTGTGCTCACTTAATGCTGAGTTTTCTAACTCGTAATAGGCTGGCCTGTCTCATAGCCTTTAGTTGGAGTTTTACTCTGGAGTCGCCTTCTCTGTAGAGCATTTCTTCACTGTTCAGATATCCAAGATGAACTTCAAAAGAGAAGCTTAAACCTATCCAAACATTTTTAAAGAGGTCCAACTTCCAGTGCATTTGTCATTAAATGTTCACATAATAAAGAGCAGCTGGTAGACATGTAACAACATTGTGGACATTTGAGATTTGTGACGGTGTGAGGACTATGTCATGTCGTCATGTTGGGTTCCTCTGACTGAGTCTTGGTTCCTTCCAAGGTTTCTTCCTCTTAAAGGGAGTTTTTCTTGTCACTGTGTCACCATAAAATTGGCATCTCTGTGGTGCTGCTCATAAGAGGCGTGGACCTGTTTTTCCTGTAAAGTTGCTTTGACAACCTTTGTTGTAAAAAGCGCTATAGAAATAAAATTGAATTGAATTGCTTTTACCAAACTGGACAGCTTAAAAATATATAACATTTAGAATGCAATAATCTCATAGACCCAGAATTGTAAGGTATTGTTACCGAATGTCGTCCATATAGAAGGTTCTTACAAAGTACAAGACAGCTAGCATTTTCTAATGCTATTTTAATTTTTGAATTTGTGATGTGTCTAAAACTTTAAATATGCTGTGTACTAAGATACTGACTTTTGAAACAGCATAGACAGCAAGGCATCAAGGTAGCTACCCTCAGTTTTGGACACTATCTTAATGTCTTGGGAAGTTTCAGGCTGTGTTTCTGAAGTGTAAGAAATCCTGTCTAGTTAGGCACAGTTTTGAGGCAGTAGGCATCTATACAGGCCTGAATCTAAGTATAATAACTTAGCTTTATGTTTTAAAGGGTGAATGCTAATAGCTATGGCATGTCTATGGCAATGGCATGGCAAAGTCAGGACTTGATTTAGGTACCTGTATCAAAACACTGTCTTTAAAGTGTAAATAGAAAGGCATCAAGTCAACATTTCATCATTTCCAAGCCAATTTCTATCTGAGCACACTCTAGCTCCAGTTCAGCTAATTATTGACTCATTAGCATGAATAAGCCCATATTAAGCCAATTATAATACTTGCAGAAATGCTCACATTCAGTAAACAAATCTTCTATATCAGTTATACATCTGTGAGGTTTGTGCCAAATAAATTATTTTAGTGTGATATTTTGTCCTGAATATGAATACTTTGTTGATCTTTGAAAACAAAACAGTTGTGTGTGTAGGCTCTAATAGACCAGCTAACTCATTTATGGGGCATTTGTCATTAGATTTTGAATAGAAACCTCATGTTGATAAGAAACACAGTGGTGCAGCGTGGGTTGAGTCAAAATGAAATACAAAGCCTTTCTTTGCTGTTGAATTTTAGGCAAGGCAACACATTTACAGAGGCAATGCAATGTGCTTTACAGAAATATTTAAAACTCAATGCAAAACAAATGCAAATTTTATTCAAAATAAAGTAATGCAAACTATATATACAAAAATATTTTGAATTTAAGTTAATACATTTTAAGCAATTCTGACTACAAATTGATGATGCATTTACAGTTTAAAGTGCATTCGTATGCATGATTTAAATGACTTAATACTATCTATATAAGAGCTGACATAACACTGGAATGTAGTGCTGTGTTAGCAGCTGTTTAAAAAAATGTGTTGGGTGGCTTCATGTGACTGGGGAAAGCAAATTGTAGTCCTAATCCTCCCAGCCTTTGTGGAATCATATGAAAGACTAAATCATAATTAATGTGTAATCAGAAATTATTAAATTGAGAAGAACATTTTGTAAAAAAAAAAAGTTAAAACAATGATGAACACATGTAAACTTACAAGACACATACAATTTGTTTAAACCCAGCTTTACTGGTTTTTATTTCATTTTTTGTCAACTACTGGAAGGCTCTCAGAGGCTAGTTTTTGGTAGTATACCTCTTGGTGAGAGATACACATGCCACTTCAATGCTGTCAAAGACATTTTGCCCTGTTGACAGACAGAGGGTGAACAATATTGGACTAGGAGAAGCACAGATGTCATTGTGATGAATTGCCTGCCATCTAATCAATCTGTTAACCAGCTACTGTCACCTTTGTTTGCAGTGGTGCTGTTATGGACTGAAACCGTATAGGTTTTAGTGACAAATCAGGCTCTGTTTGGGATCCAACAACAGATTATGAAGCATTTTCAACTGGATAATGTTGCATTTTCATCCAGATTCAAGATTCAAAGAGTTTATTGTCATGTGCACAGTAAGAAACAAGCTCCTCTTACAATGGAATTCTTTCTTTGCCCCTCGCCAAGTAAGCCGCATAAAGATAAAAATAGAAAATATACAATAAAGAAAGAAATAAACTAACTAAATATAAATATTGAATTGGTGTTAAATTTACATCCAGGATAGAAATATATACATGAAAACAGTTATGGGGTATGGATATTATTTACAAGTAAGTACATGTTATCTACAGCAGTGGAATATGAAAAAAGTGCAAAAGGTTCAGTAGTGCAATAATAACATTTTTCAGTGAAGTGAGCATGTGCCTCTAAGAAATGTCCTTGACATGTAAACATGTAGAGAGTAAGGTGCATGGTTATTTCTGAGGTATTTCTGAGGTTATTTCTGGTATCCACACACAGCAAGCCTTTTTTTTAGATTCCTGCAAGTCTTTCATTGTGTTATTTTTCTGTCACTGAGTGTACAGTACATTATGTTAACTCTATGTTAAAAGATAAAATAATCAATTCATTATTAGATATATTGCTAAAATTTGAATAAATCTTCATAAAATATAAGGACTTCCTATCTTTGATTATCTTTTCCTGAATTACATATGGACATGCCTGCTTTCCTTCTGGGATGAATATAAATGTATGGTTTCCTGCCTAAACTTCACAGCAAAAATGAGCCATAATCAATTCATGAATGCTAAGAAAATGCTTATTTGCTAATTCAATCCCTGTGGTTAGAATATTACATCTACAGTCGGTGCACTGGGGTACTCTACTGACCTACATGGAATGGAAAACAGCACCCTGAGCATAGAAGAAACTGAAGAAAAAAGACACAGACATATGGCCTCCATGAAAGACATGAAGTAGCTGACGGAGGTGGTGCTATATGAGCTGTGTGTGCATGTGGCTTGGGGGATTTTCAAAAGCAGTGGGCCATTACACCGTAGCTCACCCTGCAGACCTTCAGTCTCATGAGTGGAGGCACTATTGACTAGCTCTGGCAAAGCAAGTCATTCATCAAACGCTCTGAAGTGTTTAACGTACTGTACAGCAGCTTAGCATTCGAGCCCCGGACTGTAAGTGCAGGCTGAAGTGAATAAGTGTATCAGGTCCTTTGTTTGGACAGAATCTTTGTTTAATTAATTATTCTTATATGCTTCCCTCGTGTACTTTCGTACAAGAACTCTGCGTACGTTTATCATCTGGCTCTTTCATTATAAATCTCGGAAGCAGCAACATTGTGGCCTGAGTGAATACAGAATGAGCAAATTTTGTTTCCAAGCATGACAGTTTAATCTTTGGCAGAAATTCATTACCCTTTTAACTGCGGCAGACGGCGAGAGTGTGAAAGTGTATTAACCATTAAAAAAAGATTTTATGGGTCCCAAAGGTTGTTTAATTACTTTTTGGGTTCAATTTTATTCTCACAAGTTTATTATTTTCTAATGGCAAAAAACAGCAGCTTACAAACAATGATAAACAGCAATTATTTGGCTGTTTTTGTTCTGCAAGTGAGCAAGAATAATCCCGCGAATAATTTGTATTAGATTATGACTAATATGTACAAACCAAGTTGTTATGCATGGTACACACTCTATTGTCCAAGCATATGCAAGAGTATGCACAAATGCTGCTATCACTTTATTTGGATGGTCCATTATAGATGCCTTATAGATGCTTGACTATTTACACTGATTTAGTTAAATCAGCTTTTTTTTAAGTGAAGTAAAGCATCTGAACCTTCAACTGAATGTTAATGATTCTTAGTTGAATCGAACCTTACACCTAACCCTAATATTAACCTAACCCAACTATTATACAACCTTATAATCTAATCCTAACCCTACCGTTGGACAAAAACTTAAAACTAATGCTTGACTTAACTATTAAACTGGATAAATTGATCTTAAATAGAAAATAAGTTACATTCAACTAATAATTTAATTGCATTTAATGAACATTTAGTTGATTGTTAGTTGACCATCAACAAGACATCAACAATGGACCATTCAAGTATATTGCTTCCAAGGCAGATTTTTTATTTTAATCTTTTTTTTTTTGTTACAATATTTATAACACATTGCTTATTTTGATCGTGTGATTGCTATGAAGATCTAAGAGCTCTGGGAACTCCGAGAGTTAGGATGGAGTTCAGGTGGCTTTAGCTTGGAATTACAAAACCGTTCCCCCCTTTATTTAAGTAGTGGAATAAGAACTGAGAGATTTAACAGAGTTAAATAGAGAAGTGAAGAGGTTTTGTAAGTGGTTTAAAGCAGTTTAAAAATGTAGGGTTAAGGTAAAGTAGCATGATGACAATAAGCATCTTGTTTGTCTCACCAGACTCTGTTAATTGTGTTAACCAGTAAGCCAGATATCATGATAATGGGTGAAAGGTGTTACTGGATCATTAATCCTCAACAAACATCTCACTACTTATATACAGTGGTGCTTCAACACATAGCACAATGACTTGTGTGGTAGTATAATGGCCAGTCTGATAAACCTACTATTGTAAGTAATATATTGTTGCTATCATTCAAAAACCCTGTGTCTCATTTTTTCTGATTTGAAATAGTAAATAAATATATACATAAAAACAGTTGTGCTTTAGTGTTTTTATTTCAAGATTTTATAATGAATGGACCATTAGAAAAGCTCAATTATTCTTACATTGAAAAAATCACTTTTTACTTACATTATTAAAAAGTGACGATACACAGCAAATTACTAGAATTTACTGCCATGCTAAAAGTCATGGGATGCATGTTGTTCATCAAGTGTTTGGGCGCCTAAGCCTTAACCCTAGAACACTAGCGATAAAATCAGTAACACAATCACTAACGGTGGGTATACACTGTATGACCTATGAAGTTTCAGATTCCTTCTTTAATTTTACAACATACAACATCACATCAAATAAAAAGGTACCATGAATGACCCTATAAAAAAAGCTGAAAATGATTGGAAAATCAGGTAATCCTTAACAGGTTATGTCCTAACAAAAAAATGATGCTGCTGGGAACTTGGTCTTTGGTCCACCCATTCCTGGGACATGTGAGCACCTGATTTAAACACACGAACACTAACATTAGGTAAATTACACCCATAAAATATGTTACTCTCTATCACTAACATTGGATGAAAATCACCTAAAGGCTTGAAAAAAACATAGATGGTAGGAGGGAATCAAGTAAAACATTAATGTCATCAATGAGCATCCTGAATCTACCCAAAGTCCCATGCAACTCAGACAGCAGCAACACAATGACAATTACATGAAAAAAATACCATGCCCATTAGTGGCAAATATACAAAGAGTGCCCATCTATGGGTGGCAGAGTGAGCCTCTCTTTTTCTAAATGAGACTGAGCAAAAGCCAGTGTTCTCATGCTAAAGGGGAGTGAATTCTCAAGAGTTTGTGCAAGGCCTGGTAGTGGGGCCATATGGATGGAACATTCCATTTTCAAAATTGGGAAGGTGGATCGTGACTGGTGTCATCTGGCTAAAAATGTCTGTTTGAAAGTGCATCTTGATTAGCCCAACAGTGGTTCTACAGTAGGCATACCAACAACTGATGATGACTAACACAAGCTAATAGAAGAAAAAAATAGAAGTAGTCTTTAACTGTATTTTTATATTGTGTTAACAAGGTAACTGGCCAGTAGTTTATAAATCAGTGTTACCACCCTATTACATGTCAGACCGTATCTAAAACAACAATTAAAACGGCACAGTCTGTTACTATCTGTCTGCCTCCCAATAAATAACTCACTACAAAACAACATATGGCTAAAACATTAGCCAATTACACTGCGAAGTTCAGAGTTCAGGGAACGTGAACCGGGAATTCTCCGAATGGAGAAGCAGGAAGCTAAAGTGCTGCTGTAAGCACAGAGTAGCAGAACAGCTAAGGACTCCACACCTGAGCGGCTAATTATCAACCGAAGTGGAAAAAACTTGTTGACATTTCAAAGCGTTCTGGCCGGGCTTGAGTCGGATCATTCCCCGGCCTGGCATTTAATGATAATGGAAAATTGCTTTACATTTGTTTTGCCAGCCTGGGTGAAATCACAGCCTCAGCACGAAATGTGTAATGGAGCTCTTAACGGAGGGATGTCTGACAGCCAGTATAACAGAATAATGAAGCGACCGGTTGTTACATTACATGGCCCAGAGTGTCTCAGCATAACAGCATAACACCTACTGTATCTCTAAAGTGTTTTAGTGTAGGCACAGAAAGCGTGGGGAGTTTATTATTTCTCTCTTTCTCTCTGAATACTTTTCATCCCATTCTTGGGGCATTCACTGTGCACACGGCCTGTCTGTTTACTGTCTGCTGTGACCTTTGTATCCTCACAGAACCTGTGTAAGCTCAGTCTGAGAGGCTGGGCCAGCATGTGGAGTGAAAGGGCAGGTCAGTTAGGCTGCAGTGTGTTTGTATTTTGCAGACTGAAACATGGACCACTTTGGACAGCAGCATCACCACAAAAGCAAACCACCAGCACTGGCTTACTGGCTTTAACCACTTCCAGCTCTTCACCTTCTTACCAATGCCTGGACAATGTGAAAGGTAGGGTCATGCAAATAATTAAGTAATACTACTGCTTAATACCAGTATTAGTATTTTTTTTATATTTGTAGTTTGTAGCATTTAGTATGTTCATAGTGTTTCTTTGCTCGTTATTCTGTTATTATTCTCAAAACCTATTCAGTAGGTACTGTGAGTGATTTAAATATGAAAAAGTATGTACAATACATTATATGGACAAAAGAACTGGGACACCTGCTCATTTTTGTAATAATAATAATATAATAATAATAATAATAATAATAATAATAATAATAATAATAATAATAATAATAATAATAATAATAATAATAGTTAATAATAGTTTTTTTTATAAACTGATTTTTATTTTCGGCATTGTAAATTAATACTAAAGTCATCAATGAAGAAAAACATATGGAATTTATTAGTACACAACAAGCATTAAACAAACCAGAATATATTTTATATTTTAGATTCTTAGGCACCTCTTGCCTAAACACACTCCTGGCATTTTCTCAGTCAGCTTTATTAGATAGTCACCTGAAATGGCTTTGTCAGCTGTGCCTTGTTAAGAGTCAATTACTTGAGTTTCTTGCCCTTTTTCTATATTATGACAAGAACTATGCAAATAAGTAAAGAAAAACATCATTTAAGAAATTGAGGTCAATCAATCTGAAAAAAAATAAATAAAGAAGTTTGAAAGTATCCTGTGCAGTCGCAAAAAAACATCAAAAACAATATGATGCAAATGTTTTTTTTTTATCAGGGCCACCACAGGAAAAAGAAAGAGCAAGAGTTTCCTATGCTGCACAGGATGAATTTATCAGATTTACCAGCCTCAGAAACCCCAGAAAAGAGCCCACCTCAAAAAACTAATATTTTTGGTTTGTTCAACACTTTTAAGTTACTACATGATTCCTTATGAGTTCCTTCAAATCTGAATGACTTCAGTATTCAATTACAGTGTAGCAAAAAAATCATTGAATGAAAAAGTGTGTCCAAACTTTTGACTGGTACTGTATATAACTATAACCTTTCAAACATCAATATTGCAGCTCAAAGTGGTTTTCAATATGAAGTGAAATATAAGAAAAGATAAGGCAAAATAAGATTGCCCTTTATTAGTTCCACAGTAATGAAACTCACAATGTTACACAGAGGTAATAAACTAAGTATTAACAATATAAACATTATACATAATAAAACATTAAAAATCTCTTAAGAATATTTACATAATTAAAAGAAATACATCAAGGGTATTAAAAAAAGTAAACCCTGCTTTTGTTAAAGTAGGTCTACTGGCTTTCTACTAGATATATTACTGTGAGGATTTGATTGCATTCAGCAACAAAAGCATTAGTTAGCACAGTGAGGTCCCTTACTCCCTAAACATCCAAGTATTAGATCATCATCATTCCAGGAAATACAATTCCCCATGTTCCACAGTTTAATGCCTTAGCTAATGTTTATGTGTGTGTACATCTGTGTCTGTGTCAACAGTTGATAATTCAATTACCTAATAATTAAAGTACCTGAATGCATTAATTAGAAGGAGTGTCCACCAATATTTGGACATATAGAAAAGGTAGTTATGAGACTGAAGAACTGAATGTGCACCCACATAAAGTGTGTGATAAAATACTGCATGTATTAAATATCCATTATTCAACTGCGTGCTTACTTCCAGATGTGCGAAGGCTTGTGTTGTGTAGATCACTTCATTATTAAATGAATGATTAATACTTAGCTGAATGGATGGTGTATAATTAGCCAACTGTTGTGGCATTTTGAGATAATGACTGGTGAAGTAATTAATTTCCCCTGTGGTACTCCCACAAAGTTCTCTCAATGACTGTGGAGCAGTTGATTACCCATTACAGTTCCAGGATGCTATCTACATTATTTTAGTGCTTTTCTTAGACTTAGTATAACATTCCGTAATAATTGCAGAACTGTTGCTTTTTTTTATATATTTTTTTTAATTTATTTTCTTTTAAATTTGAATTGTTATTAAGCTTTAATAACATTATTAGAATTAGTAAATGAGTAGCATATATTGTTTGCTTGCAAGATTGCCGAAATGCATCATGCTCCTATATATGCTAGGTAACATAGAGTACATTTTAATAAAAAGCTATAATCTTTTAGGAAATACCTTGAAAAGTTGGTCATATATACAAAATCATACCCTATGCTAGTAACCAAGCTGAGTAAACAGCTCTAGATTAGCAAGGTGTATGTTACATTTGATTTTGGTCATCCTTGGCCATGTCAATTATGTTGGTTGACTAATTTGGTCATGCTGGTTATGCATTTGCTCAGCCAGCTTGGTAATACTGGTCAGTCAGGCAGGTCTTGCTGGTCAACAAACATGGTCAAAAGAGCTAAAAACGATTATAATTGTCAACATAATCAGAAATGTTCATTTGAAAAAATTGTTGACACAATAGAGGAGGGTTGAAGGCTGTTTAATTACTTTTATAATCAAATGTGTTTCTATCAATCAAACACACCCGAACCATCTGATTACATATTTACATGATGATTTCAGCTGTTTCTCATCTTTTTTGACTACAAAAATATCCATTAGTTGCAGCCCTTATTGTTCATACAAGCTTAATCAGGTTGATCATATTTGGACACTAGGTAAACTACTAAATTAAATAAAAAAAAACATACCTTATGTTTGTAAAAATCTAAGATGTTTTTCAGCAGAGAGATGGTTATTTGAATGACGTTAACCAATGAAACCTCTGGAAAGGGGCATGCATTGGGTATTCATCAAGTTATTTATGAGTAATATAGTAGATGCAGTAATAGAATGCTTTTCCTTACTCCAAAATCTTCCAAAATACACAAAAACCTACTTTTCTTTTGCTAAATTAATTGAACATACTATGAAAAAATTTATGTTTCATGTGATTGTTTTTCTAATTGTATATCAGTATCTTTTCTTTAAGGGAAAAATACTTTTTTCATTGAATTGCCTGACTAAGTTGCCCTTTTCCACCATCCTTTGTGTTCTCACTGGATGTCTGGTTTCCAGTGTAACCATATGCCCAGTACTCAGGTTGTAATGAATATTCCCTGGTGAATGTGTTCTCCTAGAAGCCAGATGATCTGTAACTGAGATGAAGTCAGCAGTTCGGAGCCATGTGGTCGGGCCTTCTGATGGAGGCTATGGCTGGTTCATTGTGTTTTCCACTTTCCTCGTCTTTGGGCTGACATTTGGTGTAATCAAGTCCTTCGGAGTGTTCTATGTGGAAATCCATCGCTACTTCGGCACAACAGCGACGGCCTGCTCATGGATCACCTCCATTTCTGTAGCAACTGTACATATCGGAGGTATGCTCTTCCTATTCAACTTGTAACGTACAGACATGCTAATGTGGCTAAAAACAAATGGAAGCTAGCAGCAGCTAATTAGCTTGACTGTGTTGGCATAGTGTTCTTTTATAGCTGCTTGTTAATAGATACAAGTTTTTTCACTGAGGGATTTCTCATTCTTAGATGTATAAATAGTAGAAATGTGATTTTTGTTGAGGCAAAAAATGTACAGACACAATGATACAAGCCTATGTACCACCCTGTTGTTTTGCATCAGAATTAAAGACATTGATTCCCTGTTATGATGGGCTTGAGGAGAAATAATGATAAACTATGACTTTATTTGTTAGTTCACAGCTTTGCAATTGCCCACATAACCCACATTTAATATTATAATGTTAACGTATTAACAAAGAAACTGTTTTTATTCCCAATTCTAACCAAACAGAGGTTCCTATACTTTTTGTTGTTTTCTATCAGCACAATGTGTTTTTAGCCAGCTATTTTTTTTTTGAAGGAGCAATCAATATACAGAAGACAAGGTGTGGTTGCTGTACAGTATCAACAACGCCACATTCTTTATATGTTACCATTGTGTTTTATAGTTTTACCATGTTAGACTATAGGTTTCGCTTGTGGGCAGAGTTTATGGACAGTTTGTGGACATTTTCTAGCTCAGTTTCTATTGAATTTTTAACCTCAATATTCAACTATGCCACAGAAAATTCAGTTTTATAATAAAAGACGCCTTTAAAGACATTATTAAACCTATAATACTGCAGCTTTACATAATGCATAAAGTTTTAATTTAGTCACACAGTCATGACTCCTCTTGAACTGCTCTTTTTTAACACTCTGGTGCATAGTTCCCCATAGTATGTGGTCTTCAAGCTCTGGTTTTAATTGCTTTTAATAATGTCATCTTGATCTTAAATTATGTTTGTAGCCCCCTCAGGTTTCCCAGGGCCAAGTGAAATCTTCATCACAGCATGATTGTATTTGCATGATTGGCTTCCACGTCTTTCGCCACCAGAGGGCAGCTGCTCAGTAGCTTTCTCAGCCGTGAACATGGTACTCAGCGATATGCAGAGAAGCAATTTGAATTTCATGAGCTCAAACTGCACAAATGTCAAGAACTGCTCCTGTGCAGACCTTTCATCCAACCTCTATCTCTACAAACAGCCGGGACACTGGAGCATGTTCGGTAGCAAAAGCGTGGCTAGATACAATCTTCATGTTCCTGAGCTGCAGAGAATGAAAGCTCATGTTATTCATTGCTTTGGTCAAATGCCATGCTTAAATATGGGGGATTCCAACCATAGACCAAATCAGAATGTCAAACAGTATACGGCTGAGTGAGGACTAACAGAGCAGGGTTGTGTAAATATTAAACGCTGTCCCATTCTCCTTCTATGCCCCTCAGCATAGTGGAGTTTTATGTGCTGTCAGTGCGCCGGGCTCTCTGCAGTACTGTATTTCATGGCTGGTGTCCCTTGTGTGTGTCTGGTGCAGCCCCAGTTGGCTCAGCGATGAGTGCGTGTGTTGGCCACAGAGCCGTGGTGATGCTGGGAGGACTGCTGAGCAGCGTAGGCATGGTGGCTGGAGCCTTCGCCCAAAACCTGCTCCAACTGTACATCACGGTCGGGTTCATATCAGGTGAGGAGGATTGCCCCAAAACACTTAAAATGCACATTAATTAATATCTATCTATACTTTCTCTGAATTTTTTATGCCAGAGTATGATGAAATTAGTCATTGGCCTGACACTAATAAAATGTTTAATAATACACCCCTAATTTTTCTAGTTTTTAACTAGAAATTTAAGCACTTCAAGTGAAGTAAATGAACTGAAGTGGAACAAAGTCTAGACCTTAAATTACACTAAGTAGGAATGTACCTTAGGCTGAACACCTAACCCCAATTTTTACACAGGTTTTTAATCATTTTACAGCATTGCATTAAATTAAATAGACTAAATGTATTGTCTTGCTTTTCAAGGAAAGTTTGAAATGGGTTGACATAAATTAGTCATTGTTCATCATTAAATATTCAGTCCAAACATGGAAAGTGCTTTTTTTTTTTGCTGTTTTAGACTGCATAATTGTATTAATGGTTCCCAAAATTGCAGTCCATTCATAATACAAAATAATTGGTTAACTGGCAGTGATGTGAGAAAAACTACATTATACATTATAAGAGTCAAGCTTTGGAAATCGATCCAAATATATTACAAAAAATTAATTCAAATACAATGTTCTACTGTACCACAGTACTGCAGTTTTTACACACCTTTAAATGTTTAGGTCTTCATAATGAATAAAAAGGCACATTAGAACATTGTAATCCTTAAATTTTATCTCTTCCTTTTGGAGAAATTACAGATAAAGCCCGAATGTGGTGAACAAAACTTCACCACCATTAAAGGTTTCTGAGAGTCAACAGCTTGTGTGATATAGCTCACATTACAACCCCTTGTAGCTTAGTTTTATAACTTGGAGCTGAAGGTGGGATGGCTGTAAGAAAGGCATTGCTATCAACAGCTGGAGCCTGAGAAGGCACAATTGTGATACGGGACAGCTGCTGTATTAGAGCTGGGGATCTGGCGCTTTCCTCCTGGTGCTTTCTGTTGGCTACATAGTAAAAAATAGAGATGGTGGTTGACTTAACATGTGTCAGAGCTGGCAGGTGCTTGTCCTTACACTTTTAGATTCAGGAACATTGTAAGTGATAGGGGGGAGTCCTCGTGAGTGGGAGTTCATTGGCTCAGGTGAATTGGGGAGAAAATTGGGTAAACTGAAAAAACATCATTGCTAAGATGGTAAAATGAGAAAAGGTTTGAGCTCGCCTGGACTGTGAAACATTGTCTCTGCATTACTTTAAAAAATGGGTGTTCTAAAACTTTAGACCTGTAGTGTCTGTAGAGTCAGTCAACTGCACTAACAAATATTATGAGTTAAGTTATCTGTCCAGAACTAGAAACTAGATGTCTGGGATAAAGTTTCACTGTCCTATATTTGCTAATTTCTCATCAGACATGAACTAATTGTCTGCTGTTGGCCTACTGGCCTTGAAGAACTATGGATGTTGTAACCTCAGGAAAATGCCATGGCCTGTAAATAAATAGTGATCCACAAATTTTGTGCTGTTTACTTGAGGTGGGGCATGACATTTTTAGGTGGCCCAAACTTCTTACCTTAACTCAGGGGTAGTATATGACCACTGCTCCATTTTTGCAGCTTTCTGTATTGAGCTATGTATCTTCGATGCCCCAGTAGTTGGCAATTTGGATTTTGATGTATTGATGATAATAATGATGACATTATTATGGCTTTTGTGATGGGCTTTATTCTTTGTGCTTGCAATTGATGGTGTAAAAGATCCATCGGTTAGATTGTTCAGGTTTTTTTTATTATTAAAAAGCGCTGCATGTTTCCCAGACACTATTCCACCTTACGGTCACTGAACAATCTAGTGATCTTTTAATAGAATGTTTCAAACAGAAAGTTGGAAATTAGAGTTCCTGCCCTCACAACAGGAATTTCATGGCTGTTTTTTTATTCTGAGTTCTTCTCAGTTTCTGATAATATGAAAATATGCCAATTAAAAGAAATATTGCCTGCCTGAGGCACACATCTGCTATGTCATTGTACTCATTGTTTTTGTAAAACACTGGTTTCTCTGCTATTCTCTCTTCTCTTTTGTCTGCAGGTTTTGGCTATGCCCTGACATGGACCCCCACCGTCACCATGCTGGGCTGCTATTTTGAGAAGCGACGGCCCTTGGCCAATGCTCTGGCCAGCACCGGCGAGTGCATCATCACCTTCCTCTTCACACCTTTTTTCCAGCTTCTGGTGGATGAGTATTCCTGGAGGGGTGCCATGCTAGTGCTGGGAGCGGTACAGCTCAACCTGTGTGTGTGTGGGGCGCTGCTGAGACCTCTCAATGACCCAGTCAAAATGCGTCCAGCGGAGCAGGACAGGCTGGAGCTGGAGGGCCTCTCCCAGACAGACACTGACCTAGAGAAGTCCAGCAGCAAGTCAGAAGCTCTTAGAAGCAAAGTCCTGCACTATGTAGATTACACACTCATTAGTAATACCCGCTTCATGGTGTACTCCACGTTTGGCTTCTTTGCGGCTCTGGGTTTCTTTGCCCCAGCTTTGTTCCTGGTGCCGTATGCCCGAAGTCGAGGTATAGAGGAGTACCAGGCTGCTGCTCTCATGTCCATTTCAGCAGCTCTGGACCTGGGTGGACGGCTCTTCTTCGGTTGGGTGGCCAACCTGCGGCTGGTGGAGACGATTCATCAGCTGACAGTGACTGTCATTTTGCTGGGCCTGGTCCTGCTGCTTTGTCCATTAGCCACCACCTTTACCCAGCTGGCAGTGTTCAGTGCTGGCTATGGCATTGTGTTTGGAGCCACTGTGGCTATTCATATCACTGTGCTTGCGGAGGTGGTTGGTGTAAACAGACTCGGCAGTGCACTGGGCTTCTTCATGCTCATCCGGAGCAGTGGAGGTCTTCTAGGACCACCCATAGCAGGTAAGGCACTCACATTGAACACTGAGTGATAATAATAACAAAAACTTAGGGGCGCTGAGTGGCCCAGTGTGATCTACTATGATCGGGACTATGATCGGGAGATCTCTGGTTTGGATCCCGGTCATGTAGCTTGCCACCAGCTTGCTCTCTCTAGGTGGGTAGATGGTGCTCTTTCCCCTCATCACTCATAGGGTGATGTCGATCAGCACAAGGCATCTGTGAGCTGATGTATCAGTCCCTAGTTGCTGCACTTTCCTCCGAGTGCACTGGCTACTCAGCAATGCTGCATCAGCACCAGATCCAGTCTTCACACTTCTTGTGTTGTGACATAACCAGTGATGGGGGACTTACAGCTGACTAGCAGTTGAATGGGTAGGACAATTGGCCTAGCTAAATTGACAGAAAATGGGGAAAAAAATAGAAATAAATTAATATAAATAAAACTTTCAAATTATATCATTTTCATTGCGGTATGGGCTAATATTTTACTGTGATTTTTATTTTTTATTCGAAAACTGTTTTTTAGAGGGTCTCTCATGACTGTCCTCTGTCATCTGTCCTTTAATCCACTGTCAACAAAGCATTTGGATGCATCTTATCAGAGTAGAGTGGACAGCGAGGGGGGCAGGGATTATGTTATGTATGCTATCAACCTCCAGTGACTGGGCTTTTTAAAAATCATTTGTAGAGATTATGATTAGAAAGCAGTGCAGAGCTTTCAAATGTTGAATTGGAGAATCTTTATTTATTCTAATCCCATCATTTTCGTATGCATATGAAATCTCCCAATTTGAAATGAATCATGACCCAAAAACTGAAAGCTATTGGACATTAAAAACAATAAATTGCTAAGAAGGCATGTAAGAAGTGTGTAATGGCACAAAATGGCACATATTTAGGCACTTCTAATTACCCCGTATCAATAAGAGATATCTGATTATGTTTAAGTCTGAGTTCCGTAATGTTGCATATTAGTCAAAAATGAATGAAGCCTACATAGCTTATTACAGTGCACTCTTCCAACAGGACAATGCTCGTCCGCATATCACTGCCATGTCTAAAGCTTGCTTTTAAGACAAAAATGCTATGCCTTGTTTTTGGTAACCTTTGTCTTCCTTCCGAGTAGCATTGCGATCTGAAACTTGTGGGTGCAAATATTTATTTGACAATGAGTGTAATTACAATAGCAGCTCAAGACTCCACGGGGTTAAATGTTGAGCACTAGTTTGACTAGCTTTTCCTTAGGAACTCCTGTTGTTATGAAGAACTTGTGGAATTCATGGAATTTGTTTCTCAAGTACAAGTTCAGTCATTATTATCATAATAGACATAGTTCACTATTAGTAATCTATCAGTGTTGCCTTTAGAGCTTCTCATTGATTAACAGTAATGCCTCTATGGTTATTCTCAGAGATTCCAGCATATTCAATATGGAAATGCAGAAATGAGACCACATTACTCATTTGTCAGTCAAAGAAATATATCATTCCTATCGCCCTGTCACTGCTGGGTTAATTTCATGGATTATTGGTCACTGGATAAATGGTCTTTCTTGTCTTTTGGCATAGCTGTTCCTAATACATGTCACGCTTTGCTGCCTCGGCTCTAATTTATACCATGTTTCATAGGCTGCAATTCTCTGAATGTCCGCGGCCGTGCATTAATGCGGCACAGACACCCTAACAGTACTGTGACAATATATCAAAAAACACGACAATGCCATCAAACACACCGCAGCAGCAGTGAGTAATTGCAGGCATAGAATAGAAGAGTGTACTGTAGCTGGAGTATTTAACCCACAATGTCCTGAGAAGGAAACCACTCCTAATAACCCTGACAGGTGAGTAGAAATGTACTGCCTTAATAGCCAGCTAAGCTTGTGTATAAAGTGCACAATTATCATTCGGCAAATACACCCATCAGCCATGACAATAAAGCCATTGACAGGGTGAATTGAACAGTCTCTAGTGATCACGGCCTACATATTAGAAAGCAAATGAATAGTCAGTTTTTGTTGAAAGTTGATGTGTTTCAGCAGGATAAACTGACATATGTAAGAGTCTGAGCCACTCAGACAAAGAACCTCATCTAAAATAGACATCAGGCAGGTCTTGTAGGGTGTTTTCAGAATACAGTTATCATTACCTAACCAAATATGTCCAGTAAAGGACAAACAGTGAAAGAAAGGACGGCGACAGACTAATGAGTTTTTAAGGCTCACTGAAGTGATACATGTTGTGTGTTTCAATGGCACTTGTCTAAGGGGTGGAACCTACATATTAGGCAGAAAGTGACCAGTCAGTTGTTACTGAAAACTGATGTCTTGGAAGCAGGAACAATGGACAAGCGTTAGAATCTTCAGTCTCTCAGACAAAGCTCCAGAATCGCAATGGCTAGACGACTGATTCAGAATATCTCCAAAGCATTAGCCAGAACTTGTGGGGTGTTTCTGTATGAAGTGGTCAGTACTACCTACCAAAACTGTACAAATGAAGGACAACCGGTGAACTGACGACAGGATCATGGATAACCAAGGTTCATTGGAGTGATTGATTGATTACAGGACTTACAGGATCTGCTTCTTAACTATTGGCTTGGTACCAGATACCACAGAACATGTATTTAGATATCTTTTTGGAATCTATACTCTGTGCTCCAGACTTAATTGTTCAGAGCTGTTTTAAGGGCACATGGGAGTCTACAAAAAACAGTCAGATAATTTAAATGTTATGGCTAATCAATTTACAGTATATACTCATTGACAAAAAAAATCGTTGCACCCAGATGGAATCAACCAACAGGAATGAACGTTGGTGGGTAGTCATGCCAGACTGTAATGGAATGACTCGTGTAATTGGCAGCTCGTCATTTCCAGTGACAAATCCTGCTTTTGTCTTGGTGGAGATGACCATCAAATCCCAGATCACATTTGGTCTTGATCACAGGGATTCTGACAGCCCAACCTTACATTAATAAGGTTTTGTAACCATCCACACTACCTATCTGAAGGCACATTGTGGGCTATTCCAGGAGGACAATGCTCATCCACATCTGTGCCATGTGCTAGTGGACATGTTATCAACACTTCACTCTTCTCACATAATCTGCAGGGAAACTGCGTGGGAAAATGTGTGCAATGTGGTATGGATTATCATAGGACACTATTAGGAACCTCTATAACTCTGTGCCTAGATGTCTGTCATGTTGTTTTACAAATGTATTACACACTACTTACTTACTGTATGTGTAGATCAATAAATATGACCAAGAGTTTAACATATCAATCTTAATTAATAATCATTTATTGTTCCTGTTAACTTTTATCTTCCTTCTAAATATTATTATTAATATACAACTATTTTTCCATCCATTTCTTTGGTGATTAGTATTGCACAATATCTCTCTTGAAATCTTTGCAATTCCCGTTCTAATTACATGAATCATTTCCTCTTAAAGAACAGGGTAACAGGAAGCTTTTAGTTTGAAATCACTACATCTAAAAGAGTTAGTGCTCTTCTGGAATGATAGTTGTAATTACGCAGCAAATTAGCTCTAACGTTGTGATGAATTGGATGCAGTTTGTTCCATTAAACATCTCACGGTCTCTCAGTTCCAGCACTGCAGATCAATGTCAGACTCCTTCAGTCTGACTAAGATCAAACAAAATCCAACAGCTGTGCTGCCACTGACTTTATGTGAGTGCTGAGCTGCACTGATGCTTTCCCATTACCATTCAGTGCAAAGCTGTGCATACTGAGGAGAGGAACAAGGTGGAGGGAGAGATGTGTTGCAAGCTAATTTCTTTGTGGTGCATTCACCCTTCAGCTGTTTCTGGTGAAATAGTGCTGTGTAAGCACATGCAGGAAATTTGCTTTAAATTGTGCTTAAAAATACAGTGCATGAGTTTATCAGTGGCTTGTTGATGGATGTGTGAATAAATGTCTTCTTCTCTGTACTTTCAGGACTCTTCATAGACAAAATGGGAAACTACAGTACAGGCTTTCTGATGGCGGGAATTGCTCTTATACTGTCCTCCTTCTTTCTGCTTTTGTTGGATCAGATGACCAGAAGGGGTTGTGGTACCCAACCTCAAATAAACAGATAATCTGGAGGAGTGAAAAAATATATTGGATGAAGGAGAAGGAGGGATTCCCATGGCTCCTTCTCACTACGACTGTGAAAATGACTGTATTTTGACTGTGTTGTGCCACTTTATTATCTTATTCATCAATTTAGTATTAATATTAATATTATCTTGTTTTTATAGAATTATTATAGATAGATCGATAGATACTTTATTGATTGAAATTCTAGAAAATGACTCCTTAACAAAGTTCTATATACATGAATATGTAATATATTTAATGACAAAATAACATACTTTATTACAAAAAGGGCTTACATGCAGTGTAGGCTCCATGATTATAACTATGACACAGCATCTGTCAAACATGGTGGAGGCAGTGTTATAGCATGGACTTAAACGCCTGCCAGTAGAACTGGGTCACATGTGTTTATTGGTATTATGACTAATTATAACTAATAGAAGTAGCAGAATGATTCCTAAAATGTAAAGAGGTGAGGATATTGATGGAGATAAAAAAAAGAATAAACAGTGCTGCTAAGCCTCTACTTGTTTAAGCCTTTTTTTAGTTCCACTGAAATTTCTCACATTTTTTATATGACAAAATCCCATTGAGTTGAAGAGTTACAATCCAATAATACCTATCAGTTGATGTGCAAAGTTCCTTGATGAAGAATAAAAAATTGTCTTAAATCTTGTTGCAGTAAGGTGGATGTCCTTTTTGGACAAATTGGGCCGGTTTCCCAGACAGAGATTAACCCCAAACAAAAACAACACAGTTTTATGATAGAAGGATTTTTGAAAGAATAAACATAAATAAATAAATAAATCTAGTTTAGAGTGAAACAGTAAGGCAAATCCATGATTCAGACTACAACAGTAATGGCTAAAGCATGGCCTGTCTCAATGTGGAAATCTTCATAGTGGTCTCCCTCTAGTGGTGAGAAGAGGTGAACAAACAACGGTCAGGGACTTCTTTACTGCAAATTTAAAGAAATTACTTTGCAGATTTGTTCATTAAGGCTATAAATTATGCTTTTATAAGATAGATTTAATAGATGCCAATTTGTAATGATGCAGGGTAATCCATTATGGCACTTTCTTATCCCGCCCAGAAGAGAGGCCATAATGATTCAATTATGTAATACTGTGTTGTGGAGGCCCCTAGGCTGAAGCACTCTTAATATGGAGCTCTGGCTCTGGATCTTACACTGCGATCTCAGCGATGTATCGGCTACACACAGCCTGCAGTTTCCTGTTTATTCTGGATTATACAACGGGACACTGTAGCTTCCCAAACCAAGTAATTTGTACAGCATATCAAAGCCTACTTCTGATGCTATCTCTTCAGAAGATGCAGTATCTCCTCACAGCATCTCTACTAGCTACTGGCTTGTCTATAGCCTTCAAAGATAAGTGACTTTGCAAATTGGAAATTATCCGAAGAGTTGTGATAGAAATCTTACCCATGGAACAACACAAATAAGGCTGAATGAACTCGTCACCCCCTATAAATCTCACAAAATAAACGAGCTGCTGAGGTTTGGCCACGGTAAGCAGTTTTACAGACACGAGCGATGTATTCTCTAAATAACCACAAATATTTATCTCTCTCACCCTGTGTATCTCTCTCTCTCTCTCTCTCTCTCTCTCTCTCTCTCTCTTTCGCTCTCTCTGTCCACTGTTCCACTAGTTTGTCTGGGAGTATGTCACCTGCTGCATGGGCTTCCAGTTCATCAGATACCCATTACACCAGAACTCTGCCCTAAGGGGAATTCAGTCACAGCCAAAACAGATGCACTTATGGAGCTTGTCCACAAATGTAATCTCTCTCTCTCTCTTTCTCTCTCTCTCTCTCTCTCTCTCTCTCTCTCTCTCTTTCACACACACACAGAGTGGCACATAATACAGCCACTCTGGGATGGACGAGCCCCCACCTATTATCAGATAAAAAGCGGAATGTAAGATCAAACAAATTGCCCCCACATTTCCGCCCTACAAAGATCCTGTTCTGAACAGCTCAGCCCCCTTGAACCACTTAGTCCTCATTTAACCCTTTAGTTCTTTGCCTTCAGTAGTTCTATACATATAAAAACTTGCTAACAGATTAGCCATTACATTATGGCTAAAAAAAAAAAGAAGTGGTTTATTTTCATGGTTATGCATTGCAAATACAGTACTATTTTGTATATTGGCTTAGGAACACACAAGAGACCTTCCTGTATACTCTGTCGTCACCATTTATGTTTCTGGCTTATGGACCTTATGTTATTCTGTGGTTTGGGGAGGATAGTGGTGGAGTATGTGTGTGTGTGTTTAGTTGTGTTTTTATCTATGGTATGTTGTTATTTACTCTCCTGATGTTGGGATAGAGGGTGGATAAGGATCTCTGCTACTGAACTGCTATTTCATAACAGAAAAACCCAACACACCACACTGGGTACCCCCTTAACCACTAAGCAACAACATTGGAAGGACCGAGAACACCTTAGAAACCACCTGAAATAATTTACATGCCACCATGGAACACCGGAGCCTGAAATATCATTGCATATACCATTGCAACCACTTGAAATACCTCAGAAGCCAATTCTGATTTAATAAAATTTTTCTCCAACTCAATAAAACCAACAAAAATCTAATAAAAAAATAAATTAGTGATACAATGATACTACTATTTTAAACACCTTGAGTAATACAGACCAACATAAACTACTTGAAACTTTACTATACCAGTAAAAATGCTTAGGAACACCCAACAAACCACATGGGGCACCACCTCATCCACTAAGTTAATGCTAATAAATGCTGCATTTATTTATATAATTTTTTAAAATCATAATTTCTTTATATATTTAATTGTCTAAAACATATATTTAAAAGTCTAAACACAGACTATAAACTGAGTGCAGATGTTGCTTATTGTTTAATGCACTATGTAATTGTATAATAACATCTGAACTGTACAGCAAAACAAAACTAACGCATTGTGACCATTAGTTACAGTGCCTTCAGTACTCTGCCATAGGCAAGTAGACAGAGCACAATCTTCTATTGTAGGTTCAAACTTGACCATGCACATCCCCTTAGTGTGTCAGAATCTCTAAAGGCCCAGGAAAGTGGGCATTCAGAGAGGAGTAGAGCAGGCTGAAGTGAAATGAGAGAGGAAAGTGGGGCACATGCTGTTTGAATGAAGCCAACTTTTTCTTTAAACTTGTATGGACAGCGCCTCCTTTGAAGTCCTTAATTGGAAACAGTTGATTGGCCATAGCTAAATAGCTCCATAGGATCCCTGGTCCATCTGCCATCCTATAAACTCCCTCCCTCCCCCCCGGCCCCCTAGTGCTGACCTTGAGGGCAGACTTCCAGCCGGGCAGTCCCCATGGAAACAGCCGGTTGAAATGTTCTCTGTTTGACCTTCCTCACACGGGTCAGCGTGTGGAATTCGGTTCAGCTACCTGAGTTGAGTTGAAAGAGTATGACGGAGGGGACGGGTGTGTGGCAGGACAGGGAGAGAGAAAACACAGTATAGTACTGTATGTACAGTAGATCAATTAATGCTATATCACATATATTAAAAAATATATTTTTAAAAAATGATTCAATAATCAAGTATTTATTTATTGTAATATCTCAACACTGATAATGGTGTCTTTTTAACTCAGTTTGACATCGATAGTTTGCATTACTGTCTGTCATGCTGCAGCAAGGAAGGACGCAGAGAGTGGATGCATAATCAAATAACCAAACAGAAACTTGGAGTACAAACTGAAATACAAACAGGACAGAAATGCAGCCGAGACAGACGCATAACACGCACAAGAACCAACAAACTAACACTAAAGACAAAGGAGCTTAAATACACACACAAGGCAGGGATGGGTACAGGTAACACCTGGGGAAACTAATTATGAGGGGCGGAGCTACAAATGAACACAGGTGACATGGAGTTGTCTCTGAGTGGTTAAAGGTAACACATAACCGAAAGTACCTATACATGTTTTTTTTTTTTTAAATGACAGTTTGTGGCAGACAAAATAAAACACATTTTAAGCATTGGTACATTATGTACAGTAAAGATAAAAAAATAATTGCAGCACTGACACATCACTTTATTAATGAAGAAGACTATAGTCAATAGCAGAGATAGTTAAGTATGAGCTTCAAAAGACAGAATTAGATACTTTTAAAAAAGGCCATTTGAAGCAAATATCAAGAAGAAGAAGACGTAACTAAAACTAGAGAGAAACCAAAGCTGTGGAGAAAAGCTTTGAATAATTTCTCAGTGGAGCAGATTTGCTCTTTTCAATTCTTTTCTTCTTCTTTTTCCCTCGGCACCTGGGGGCGGCTAGGTGGTCCTGATTGGGGCAGATGAGGGGAAAAGTGCCCTAATGAGGAGTGATAGGGACAGCTGTGGGGGGTTAGTATAATGAGCTGTTTGGGGAACACATACTCATGGGCCTGACCAGAGGGACAAAGAAGCTTTTATTGGAACACAGAAACACAACTTTTCCCAGGCTGAGTTGATATCATATCATTGGAGAACTGAGGCTGCCAGAGGTTGAATGTAAGTTAGAGTAGGATGCACTGGAATGTAAATTAGAATGAGAGAAGATAGCATCAATAGAAGTTGAGAAAAGACTGCACTGCAATTACTGAAGCAGTGAGAAAGTAAATTTAACATTGATCTCTGGGCAGAGAGTCCTTTTTTGAGTTCTGCATGCGCACATATTAGTTCCATAAAATAAATTGACAATATGTTGTTAATGTTAATAAATTTATATATATGTTGAACAGGGAAAATTAATATTATACTTAAATGTTGGTGTAACAACTTTCTATGATTTTTAACAGTCCCATTACCATCTTATTCCATGTTGTTTTAGCCAAACACAAATAAGGGGTCAGAGTAATGGAGTGTTGAGCACATGTGGAGATGGAGGTGGTGTAATGGGAGCGTTGTTGAGATGTGAGTGGAGTAATGAGAGTGTTGTACAGATGGTGTGAATTAATGTAGGTCTAATGTCTTTTCTTATATCTTTCCCCAATCACCTGCCTAACTACCATAATCAGTCATAGTGAGAGCTATTATGCAGTACATTTGTAATTACAAATTAACAGTATTACTTATTGGCATAATTTGTAATCTATCATCTGTAATCTAATAGTAGCAATATTTCAATATATCTTACTTTGATTACATGATTTGTGGAATCAAACTACATCATGTATCTATCACATAATCTATTACAATCATTACTGTGTTTTAACCCCTTAAACTGTAGGTTAATTGATTCCAGTAGATCATTTATGTATCGGATATTGTGGCGTGCCACAAGGTTCTATTTTAAGGCCTATGACGTTGAAAAAAGTGTAGTTATAATAATCAAGTCTGGACCTACGCATATGATTTAAAAGGCTTTTAAAGGACTAAGAGAATGCGCCATAAATGTTTAAAAAATCAAGCATATGCTGCACAGAAACACACACACACACCGAGATTAATTCCACAGGGACCGCACCACGTAAGGTTGCCCACATACAGAAATCAAAGCAGTTATGTTTCAAAGTGAAACACACAGAGTTCAAAGTGAACTAGAGTATGTGGGGTGGGACCAGTGAGATAGTAGGCCCACATAATTTTTCCATCCCCTCTTTCAGATTTATATCTCTTCTCTCTCTGGAGCAAATTGGTTGCTGCCAAGTCTCTTGTTTCCTTTATCAAGTCGAAGATCATAAAAGTCTATTCCTGCACCATAACAGTCACATCAGCCTGATGATATACTCACACGCTCACGCAAACACACTGTCTGTTATGACTTACTCTCCAGCACTGCATTCTGAAACACAACACGCAATACTAATAAGATCCAACTGTGTACTGTGTGTACTGTCTTTAAGCACCTGCAGAAATCAGGGAGATAATTAGAGGAGTCATCTGTAAGGAATGAAACATACCTTTGTAGTTTCACAATACAACAAGATGGGCAAACCTACACATTAAAACCATCTAATGCGAAGTGAAAGCCAATGTTTATCTGAGGTGGGGGGTGGGGTATATACTACATATTAGGCAGCAAGTAAAAAGTCAGTTCCTAAAGCTGTGAAAGAGTTTAAGCAGAAATTGGGATAATCTGACCAACTAAAATAACTGTGATAACTAGACTGTTTCAGATTACACAAAGGGGATATAGCACATCTACAGAATGCCAAGGTATCTTAACAGGTATCCTATTCAATTAATCCTACATTTTACAATATATCTATACATCTATACAAGCAGTAGGGTGTCAAATTGAGGGCTGGGCTTGCTACAATCCCAAAAGAAATGTAATTACACACTAAAAAGCCCACTAGCTGGGAATAGCTATGGAATTGGGTCTCAGCCACTGCATCATTTTTGACAGAAGTCCTGTAAATGCCATTTATCTTCTAATACTTCCTTAATCTTATATTACGCACTTAGACTGATCTAAGATAATGCCCAATCCGTCTGTGTAGTCATATACATTGCAACACTATATGGACAATTGGTATTGGTACACATGCTCATTCATTGTTTCTTCAGAAATCAAGAAGTATATTTTGCTTTTGTTGATATCTTAAGAGCGTGATGCTTTTGTGGGGCTCAGCAGAGGATACTGACCTGTGCGTTCATGCTGTGAAGGTTTGCCAGCAACTAATTTAAAGGAAAAGTAATGGTATTTTATTCTTTATTCTGTTTATTGTTAAGGTAAAAGTTGGCTTTGCATTCTGCTGTGCATCCTTGTGTGTGTTCAATGAGCGGGGGTGTATGCGTGCTGGGCACTGATGTCTAGGTACATTTTAATCAACATTTGAGGCAACAGGCCAAAAATTTACCTGAACACACCTCCTTTCTAGATCACTGTGCCCATTATTGTAGATGTATTACTACTCTACTGACAGCATGGGTGCAAGGCGTGAAAATAGACTGTTGACAGGGTATAAGATAGGATAAGCTTCACGATGCATGATCTGTGTATTGCTCTGAGATGTTTAATACTCTCATTCGCCCTAACATATTATACATGCATTCTTAATGCAGCATCCCATTCATATATCTCATTCACACACAGTTTATGAAATAACTCTACCCATTGTTTTACCAATTGCCAGTGCCACCAATTACAGTCACATGTATCCCTCACACGTCAGGCCAGCTGTCACAGACACATGGTTCTCTTTAGCTCAGCAGATGCTGCTGTCTGTACCGAGCAGCCAATGAGGGTGGCCTGGTATTTAAGAGAAGCCATGGGCCCTTCCCATCTTCATCTCCAAATCTGCCTTAACTACAAGTTCAAATTCACCACCACCTCCATCACCATCATCACCATCCTCATCTGAGCTCCAAAAGGCCGAGCCCTCCTCCCACTCCCATCTGTGTGAGATTAGAGTCCATCCTCAGCTCCAGTCAGTCTGGAGCATGTGATTGTAGTAGAAAGCTGTCCAAAAGCCGAGCCGCCCCACTCTGCCGAGAACGCTGCCTCACATCAAAGGAATTTGTGCCTCACTCTCGGCACTGTGCAGACGCGTTTTTTGACATGACAGCTGTGGACCACCGGATAAGAGCACAGTGGCCTGTATGCCTTTATCTGCTTACTGACAGCACCAGTCTTGATATATAATAGATCAGAGTGAAGATGGTGAGGCAACAACTACATTAGTTGTTTGAGCACTTCAGTTGATTCTTAACATTAAACCCGTCCCCTGGCGCAATAGTAAGGCCTACATTGATTGAAAGGCTTTGCTAAAAGCAGTTTCTGCTGTCAGTCCAACTCAGAGGTGCATGTGTGTGTGTTTGTGTATGTTTGTGTAGAGAGCTACAGCTGTCTCTATTACAGAAAGTGACTGGGCATCATTCTTGCTATGACATATAGTTATTTGAAATAAGTCCTGGTAGAAAGTAGATGAAGAGAAAAATATCAGGCTTTAATTTATTAAGGAAAATGATCCAATATTACATATCTGTAGGTGGCGAAAGTATGTGATCTTTTGCTTTCAGTATCTACTTTGACCCCCCTGTAAAGCAATAACTCTAAAACACATCTTCAGTAACTGTTAATCCTGTGCATCAGCTTGGAGAATTTTTTGCCTGTTTCTCCATACAAAACAGCTTCATATTTGTTGGTGTGATTCCACCCATAAACTACTCACTTCTGGTTCTTCCACAAAATTGGATCCTGTTGGATAATTGCTGTAATAATTCAGAATTTATTGTTACATCAATGACGGCAAACCACCCTGGCTCAGCTGTAGCAAAACAGCCCCATACCATTATACTACCACTGCTGTGTTTCACAGATGGTATTTGAGTTTTAATGCGTGAAGCTTAAATGCAGTGTTTTTCTTTCTTGAAGCAAAACACTTCCATTTAAACCAAAAAATCTTTTTTGGTCATATCCGTCCACAGAATATTATTTCAATAGCCTTCTGGCCGTGTTCACGTGAGCTTTATCTAACTACAGACAGGCAGCAATATATTTCTTGAAGATCAGCGGCTTTCTTCTTGTAACTCTGTCAGGCACATAGACTATTGTTGTAGCATTATTCTTCTCCTGAGGGTGGACTCATGAAGACTAGCAATAGCTAATGTGAGGAAGGCCTTTAGTTGCTTAGAAGTTACTTTGGGTTCCTCTCGTGACCTCACAGACTGTTTGAGGCTTTGGTGTGATCTTTGTTGTCCAACCACTCATGGGAAGGATAATAATGGTCTTGAATTTGCTTCATTTGTAGACAATCTGTCTGATTTGTGGTGTATAAACTCTTTAGAGATGAGCATTAATATCTCCTCTTCTAAACTCTTCAGAAATCTTGTTTGTCCATGCCCTGATACACTTCTATAAAAGTGCTGTGAAGAGCAGACTCCACTCGATCATATCTAATTGTCATCTCCTTGATCAATAATCCTAAATGTTAAAATAATTTTGGCAGATTTGTAATCTTGGATAATTTTGCTAAAAAAATAAATTGTCATGTTTTTTGTTTCATTTGTTACATTTGTTTTTTATGTATTTTAGGAGTCAAATCAGATAATGCTTAAGGTAAAAGTTATGCATGAAATATGGAAGAAGTCTAAAGGGTCTACACAATTCCAAGCACCACTGCAAATTCATTTACCTACAGTGAGGCTTGGAAATTTGTGAAACCTTTACAATTTTTAAACAAATTAGACAAAAACTTATGCTTGAACATTTATTTATTTAGGAAAAAGAATCCAATATTGCATATTTATGAATGGCAGAAGTATGGGAACCTCTAGGATTAACAGTTAGTTTAAAGGTTAAAAAGTGTTCTGTTTGGAGAAAGAAAAAAAAAACAGCATGCCAGCATAAGAACCTTGTCCTATATGTGAAGCATGGTCATGGTAGTATCATGGTTTGGGCCTGTTTTGCTGCATTTGGGCCAGCATGGCTTCTCTTCATTGATTTAACAATGCATTTTGAATTATATCAGAGAATTCTAAAGGGAAATGTGGGTCATGCAGCAAGACAATGACCAGAAATATAGAACATTCTAAAGGATTAACAAATTTTTAAGCACCATTGTATTCCTAAACTCAAGATGTTTAGTCACTGCTGATTTAAGAGACTTACTTTAATAGGGAGGAAGAGGAGTTAAGAGAACTGAAGAGAGTAAATGCATAAATACCCCTCTTTCCTCTGTGTAACCAGATGCTCTCTCCTCTCCTGCCAGTGTCTCTTCCTCCAGTAAAATGGATAATGACAGAGATTTGAGCTGACTTTTTTTACTCCCACTTTTCAGAGCGGTTATGTGAGGGGGGCGTGAGGAACAGAGGGGGGGATGTCCTACTTTAGGAGGTTACACACACGTTCAAAGACAAGTGGCCCCTTCCCCACAGTTCAGCACATACTTCCCTTCTTTCTGCCTACTACATCCCCTGCATTTACACACACACACACAAACACACACACACACAAATGCTGGCAGTCAAAATGTTTTCATAAAAAAAAAATGGTAATATACTGTATGTGTATGCTGTACACACTCACACAACACTGATATCTGTAGACGGCACTCAAGGTTTTTACTACTGGCTTACACCACTTTTAACATAAACATCCTCTCAGACACACACACACACACACAGAAACAGACAACTCCAGCCCCTCAAAGTAACCACATGTGGAAATTGCTTTAGATTTTGTTTAGGCTGCTACCACTTGACTGTGTACAGTATCTACAGATCCTTGCATGACTACATAACTACACATACTGTACATAACATAAGCATTCACACATGAACACACACACCACAAACACACACATTTAAATGTTATTATGCTGTTTTTTTACAATGTGAGGTTATACACTGAAATTTACCAGTTGTTTTTACCAATTTACCAATTTACCAGAAATATACCAGTTGTCATAGGACAGGAACTAGTGTTTTTGCCTGAACATTGAAGAACATTGCATTGGATCATGGAGAACAATCTGCATTCAAGACTAATATGGATTAATGTAAAAATGAATCATATGAACCATGAACATTTTGTAATAAAGAATGTGTTAAACAAACCAGAATGTGTTTAGATTTTAGATTCTTCAAAGTAGGCACCTCTTGCTTAGATGACAGTTTTGCACATGATGGCATTTTTTCAGTCAGCTTTAGGTGGTATTCAGCTGGAATGGCTTTCAGTTAACAGCTGTGCCTTGTTAAGAGTTAGCTGTGCCCTCTTAATGTGTTTGAGAGCATCAGTTGTACAGTTCTGAGGAGGTAGAGTTGGTATACAGTGAATAGTTCTATTTGAGTAATGTTCTAATCCATATTGTGGCAGGAACTACTCAACTAAGTAAATTAATAAAAATACTTTTACATACACTTTAAAAAGTGAAGTTAATATGAAAAAGGCTTTTAAAAACATTATGATGAAACTGGCTCTCATCAGGAACACCCCAGGAAAGGAAGCACAGGAGTTACCTCTGTTGCACAGCTTCAGAAAAATCTATTTTACAGTATAACAGATAAGAGTACATCTAAATGCTTTACATTTGGATATTTTTGGTTTATTTAACATGTTTAAGTTTACTACGTGATTTCTTATGTCTTCCTTCATGGCCTGAATGACTTTATTAATTTACAATATAGAAAACCAGAAAACTATTAAATGAGTAGGTGTGTGGCTGGTTTGCTGTGGTCTGAATTAATTAATGATTATTTAAACTGGGAGCAGATTGTTCAGCACGTACTGCATTCACACCTGCCCAAACAAACTGAATCAAGTGTGAAATCATCTTAAATTATCTGAACTCCAGATTTACCAGGGTCAAAGAAGAACTCTAAAAATAACCTGTTCCTTTTCACCTCATCCTCTGCTCTGTCCCCTCCCACCGTAACTCTTCCTCCACTCTTTCACCCCCTCTCTCTCCCCTCCCTCACTCTCTCTGACTCTCCCTCAGAGAGAAACATGTGCACTTCACTCCACCAGACACGTTTTTGAACCCCCTCCTCAGAATAACCAAGACAGCTGCCTCGTTCTTCCCTCTCTTTTCTTTCTTCATCTCACTTCTCTCTCTTCTCTCCTTTCCCCCCTGATCTGCTTCTGCTTATCCCGTCTATACTCCCTCCTTTTCTCTTTCTCCTCTCAGGGATTGGGTTGGGTGAGTGCACAAGGAGACCTCTAACCGGCACTGACTTACAGGCAGCGGGGAACCAGCAGGGAACTGCCTACACACACACATATACACACACACACATACATACACACTTACACACACTCACATGGGCAAATCCTGAGGAGAGGAAGCCACAGCATAAACACACCAACAAGGGGGAAAAACAACAACTGGAAAACAACTGGACTCCAAACAGCTGGATACAACTTCAGAGCACAGAGTTCACTGAGAGAGGAGAAGCAGAAGACAAAAAAGGAGAAGGAGAAAGGAGGATAAAGAAGAGAAGGAGGAGAAAGGGCCATGGCAGGCGCTCAGGTCCGGCTGCTGCTGGCCTGCCTGCTGCTGCTGCTGCTGGACACCGGCTCAGGGAACGCCCGCAGGATCAGGAGGAGAGGACTCAGTCAGAAGGTGAGGAGCAAAACTACTTTTTGAACTTTTTAGAGTTGGGGTTCTTGAGTGCTGCACCATAAACATCTATTGGAAAAAATGGGTTACAGTTGTAATAATGTAATAATGTGATTTAATAATTACATCTAGCTTTAGAATTATTTTTATAAATGTCATTTAAAAAACTGTATTATTTGTAAAAAATAAATAAATAAATAAATAAATAGCCAACTACAATTTCATAACATAGAGACCAATATAAATGTTCCAAAATGTCCTAAAATTACATGAAAAGCCTAACCTGTACAGTCAAACTTTTAGACCTACAAGTTTTTGTTCCAATAGCGATGGTATTCTGGCATGTGTATCATTCTTTGTAAAGTGAAGAATATGATTAACTAGGTTTAAAGTTACATTAACAGAACATAAAACACATCTGTTTGAATTAGACTTTTATGATCCTAAAGATATTTTGATATTTTGAAGGCTTAAGTGCTTGAAATCTGTATTTCCATGACAACATATTGACATTTAAAACTATGGTGCCATTTTATAAAAAGTTTCTCTAATAACTGTGTAGTTACACAAAAACAATCCATATAATAGCAGTGTAGCTACTGAAGAAGTACACACTATTACAGATCAATCACAGGTGTACAGGTTATGTAAACACATACATGTCAGCTTTATTTTTGACTTGTGTTTAATAGTGGATAGTCTGTGTCGATTTTTGACATGTTATAGTGTCTGTAGAATAAGTTGTGCATAAATACAACTTTTGTGTGGTATATAATTATGGCAAAATTAAACATTTTATCAGAAATAATAAGAACATTATAGGTAGATTATTATGGGGGAAATTACTCTGGTTTGTCTAATTGACATTTATACACATGTACTTTCATAATCTTTACAACTGTAATTAATCAGTAACAATTTGTACTTTACTAATAGTAACACCGTTATTACATGGATTGTTAATGTGTAACTACCCACTTATTAGAAATAATTCATATAAAGTGGGATTCAAACTATTGTTAAGCATCTGTTTAGACAGTCAACAAGTGCTCAGTGTTCAGTAGTGTAACATACTCTGTATAAGAAACTTCTTCAAGTGTTCATTCAGATCTTCCTTCTCATTCCTGCAATACTTCTTTAATTAACATTAGTATTATAGACCCTATAAACCCGTGAAGCATGTGGGACCCAAAATGCTCTACCATTTCTAAATAATACATACTTGGTTCTACATTTTAACTTATAACCGAAATAACATACCATTACAATTAGAAAGTAGAATCTAAACTTTTACTATACTAAATGAACTTGCCATCTAGACTTGATGATAGAAGAGGACCTGATTCCTATTGAACAATTATTGATTATTTCTTTGGCCTTGGTATTTGGTAAATATTTGGTGTAATATAGTCAGTACCAACACTTCAATTCCCTGGCTGGGCAAACACAGCACACTATGTTTCTAAAAGTAATCTGGGCAAGACTCCTAATTATGCATTCGTCTACCTGTATATCATGATTCTAATGTAAGACACTCTGGGTTACAGTGTCAGCCAAATACACCCACAATTGTCCTAAATACGTGTTTAATTGTAGCTAAATCATTGTAGTTATTTTTTATATTTTAACTGATCTGTAAGTAACACTGGACGTCAAGAATGATGTCTTCATCTTTTATTGGCAGTGGAATTGTTAGCAAAGAGTTAAATAACTAATTACATCAAGTGCAGTTAAAATTACATTAAGGTCATTTTATGCTCATGGAATTACCTGAATTACCTGAATAACACAATTAAGTCAACAAGTTTAAGCGCTTGTTAATGCACAGTATAAAATATATTTGTGTATAAGTGCATACACTGATGATATAATTAGAAAGGTAAAGTGAAAACACTGATTATCATAATATATGGTGGCATCTGTCAAGAATTGGGATCTACATATTAGGCAGCAAGTGAACAGTCAGTTATTTAAGTTAGAAGTGTGTTAAAAGCAGGAACATGCTGAGCATAAAGATCTGTGCTATGTTGTGAAAAGCTCTCTTGTGATGACAAGATGACAGGATCAGAACATCTTCACAACATCAGCAAGTCTTGTGAGGTGTTTTCAATATGTAGGGACCTATGGAACCGGTTACAGATTCATGGACACCTAAGGTTTGTTGATTTAATCAATATAGGCCAAATACCACAGGACACCTTTAGAGATCTTAGGTCTGTTGTGGTGGCACAAGTGGGATCTACTCAAAATTAGGCAGGTGGTTTTAATGTAATTAAAATGATTTGTGTATATATGTATGTGTTAAAAGAGAGTAAGACCTATTACTGTTCTCTCAAATTACAAAGTCAGGACAGTTTTAAAAGTTGAGTTTTGATAAAAAAAAATATAGCCAAAAAAAACATAGCCAGGAACAGAGATATGTGCAGATATTTATTCAGCTTGCCTTGTTTCATCTACACCTTCTACTCTCTTACACTGTGCTCTTTTCTTCTCTCTGCCCTCCATAAACTCTCCAAGAATCTGCTTCATAAATCTCTCTTAATTTACCTTTAAGAAAGATTTATGAAGAGCTGAGGATGCCCCTTTCCTTCTATTCATCTGCTCGAGTCATTGATTTTTTTCTTGCTTAGCTTGATAGAAAACATCAGCGTCCCTCTCTTGCTTTTCTCTCCTTCTCTCTCTCTCCTTCATTCCTTTCTTCTGCAGCTCTCTACAAAACGACTCACGTGGCAAGAGGAGGCATTTCTGACCTAAACAATGTAGAACAGTAATGGTGCTAATGGTGCCATCATCATTAAAGTAGAACTAATTGTAGCTGACTGCCCATAAAGACCGCCCATAAAAACAGTCTTATGTGGCAACTGTCGTCAGGTTGGAGAGTCAGGTTGAAAAAATCCATTCAATTCAATAAGAAAATAAGGAGCAATGTAGAATTGTAAGGATACAAAATATTGCTGTTTATTTTGAGGACCTACCAGGTATTTTGATGCACAACCAAATTTCCTAAAGTTGAGATGCTATGTAAAATGTTAATACATAAAAAATACACAATGCAAAAACAGAATGAAGAATGATTTGCAAGTCTCATAGATCCATATTTTATTCACAATATATCATAGAACACATTTTATTTATTTAGAACTTTATTTATTACTTATTTGTAACTGAGTAAATGGTACTAACAAAAAAAACACCGGCAGTAAAAGCAATAGAAATCCCTGTTTACATGGGACAAGGTTGGATGCTGGTGCTCTTCGGGCCCTCAGGTGGCACTGTATTAATAGCATGACTCTGTATTGAATAATCACAGCATTGGCTCAGGACCTCTTTCAAAAAACATTATATGTGGACATTTTATATGCCAAATAAAATGAATAATAAAACAAAATGTGGGCCTATGAGATGTGCTTATTATTGCATTTTGTTTTATATACATTTATATACGTTTTACACAGCATCCCAACATTTTTCAGAAATGAGGTTATTCAATCAAGTTAACATTAGCAAATTGCATATTAGCAAATCCGCTTGGTGCTTCTGACCAGACTAGTTTCAGCTACATAGTGCAAATGAAGTTCATCAGATTGAATGTTGTTGCTTGTCCCCAACCCACAACCCTCCCAACACTTGCTACAAAAAATGAACAGCAGAAAAAAAAGAATAAGCCGTAAAGACATTGAGCTTTCCCACAATTGAAAGGCTTAACAAAGAATATTTTCCCATAGTTCGAGTTGTGTGAGCCAGTGGAGGCAACTGCCAAGCCAGTGGAATTCTCTGTGTGGGCCCAACAGAGTCCAACAGGCAATGTGGTCCAGCTGGCTCTCACCTCGCTCGTAACTGTAAGCAGCCATGAACAATTGATCCTGTTAGAGCGTCTTGTGTTGGGCAAAACTGCTGGTGCCTTCGGGTTGAGATTTAAGTTTCAGAGGACCACACTTGATGCATTATCTGAAAGTAACAGTGCAGAATTGCCAGGTTTAAGGCCAGTGTTGGGTATCCACAATTTTCCAATGAACAAGAACACTCTGTACATGTTAATCAGTGAAGTCTGAAGACCAAACAAACAGTTCTCAGAGAATACCAGGGATAATGTTTAAGCTGGGGTTCCTGAGTTTCCTAAATTCTTAAACTTTGGCATCAACAAGCAGATTTAGTGGGAAATAAATCCATTGCTTGAACTTTTTTGCATCAAACTCAGCCCTCTCACACTCTTAAAATCAGGGATGGTATTATAGAGGAGATTGGTAGCTAGTGAAGCAGAAGCAGAGCAGACTAGCAGTCATGCGGCAGGACTTTTCTCATAGGAGTCTGCAATCTTAAGCTATAAATCAGTCAGTGTCTGACAAAAAACATACACTGGAGACATACAGTATACAGTAGGTATGAAGAAAGGGAGAATGTGCAGGAGGAAGCTGAGCAGTTCCAGCACAAGCAACTGCTTAGTGGTAAAAGCTGTGAGTAAGGACACTCTTAAAAATGAAGGGAAAAACAAAAATTTAGCAACCAAAAATATTTGCAATTTTTGTGTGTTTGTGTTTGTCTGTATAAGTGAAAAGGCAGAAAAAAATATACATTATGTTTCTGTTACCTCTAACATTGCAATTGTTTTCAGCAGTTGTGGCAGGCCCATGCAACCAGTTAACTAACTACATAACTTGAGTTGTACTGTTTACTGCAAATTTATGATAAGAATAGCACTACTGAAGTAACTAGCACAGCTAAAGTAAATGATTAGAATGACACTAAAAAACTTAATTTATGACAAAACTGCACTACTGAGCTAAAATTATAATTAGAATAGCACTACTGATGTAACTAGCACAGCTAAAGTAAATTATTAGAAATGCACCAAAAAAAACTTAATGTGTGACTAAAACTGTACTACTGAGCTAAATTTATGGTTATGATTAGAGAAGTACTACTGAACTAAATTCAATGTGTGTTAGTTTTTGGCAAGGATATTAAAAATGTAAATTAATAAATATTTTTAAAAACATTTTTAAATGAAGTTTTTTGTATGCTTTTTGTTTGAAAAGCAAGACAAAAATACCCTTTCACCATTTATATTATTATTGGCCAAAAAAGTTGCAAAAGTAATAAAACACCTGTAAAAATAATCATGTTTAGTATTTGGTGATCAGCCGGAGGTGACTGGAGGAATCCTTAAAGATCTGTTTTTGCATCTGAGACACACAAGTGTGAACAATGTGTTTAAAAATATAGGAACCTCCACAAATGTCATTGGACTAGGGACAGTTGTTGTATGCCATGTCCTATGAAGGCTAATTAACTATACACTAACCTGTGGGATTTGAATTAAGGATCACCTACTTTAAATATGGATTTAAAAGGAGTCACTTGTGTGATAGCACAGACAATTCTAGCCAGACTTTGCTGGTTACAATCATTACTACCTACTGCACTGTCCACTGTGAATGGTAATTTTAGCCTTCTAAGGTGTATTCATAATACACATGATACTAGATGACACATGAGAAATTTTAAATGCCCACAGAACTTTCCAAATGAAATATCCCATCCATCTGATACTCTCGCTCTAACTCGAAAATTTACCTTGACATGAACATGCCATCCAGTGTTTAACCTCACTCACAAGATAACACTTTACAACCTATACAAATGTGAGCATTCCCAAGCCATCCTCTGAGGTTACACTACATTAAAAATTTACATACTGCTTTCCAATGACTTTTGGCATCAGTAGTGAGTGTATATGCCAATTACTCAGAAAATCATACATCCAAGCCAAGAACGATTCAGAAACTGTTATTTTTTTAAGGAGTATTTTACCAAAATATCTGTTGGGAAATCAACTCATTCATTATTCAAATATTACACCACAACATACTGTACATTTCTGTTCCAATAAGCTGCCAGGTATTGTGTATTTTTCTTCATTTCAGAGATAATTAGATATCATGTGCTGATAAACACAGCAGTATGGAGGATGTGTAGCTGCTTGGCACATACTGAGATATTTCACAGGGTTGCAGAGGGTGCTTGTACTGCTTGTCAGGGCATGTAGGCGGGTGTTTGACCTTCACTGCATCCATGCACTCCCATTCATCTCTCCAGATCCAGATTGACTTTTGACAGGTCTTAAAGGAACTAAAGGAGCCGACAGGTGTTCTGGGTTTTGTTGTCTACAGATTTCATCTGCACATAGATTGAGAGTCTGCCTGTCAAGTTTCTAGCATGATGTTTTCCACGTCCAGCTCTCGCTAGGCCACCAGCATTAGGAGACTAAACAGTGACAGGCAAGCACATCTGTTGGGCGTGTCACATTTTGTTTTGTTACGTTTTTTTTTTAGAACTTGTTTCATCTTTTTCCAGACTATTTTTCTTGTCATCATCAGTTAATTCAAAAGAGGCTGTGGTGCAGGTTCCAAAACAGGGATAAACTGCACAGCATTTTGAATGGAGATTTCCAATTAAAAGAATCATTTAGTCCAGGATTTAGCTTAATCTCTGTCTGGGAAACTGTATGTATATAATGGAACTTAATGTATTGTGTGAATTATGTTGTATTGAAATGTTTTAAAAATATTATAAAGGGGTTATACTGTGAACAATGTTGAGAACTCATATTTTAGGGTTTTTTAGGACAGGTTTCTGGAAATTCAACTGGAACCATCCATTTGAGTTGGACATTCTTATTTAAAAATCAGTGATACATATGCAGTACTGTCCAATGTCTAACGGTGAACATGAATTCATTGCGCTTGAGTACACAAAATACTGTATAATGTTAATGTGTTGTTATCTCCCAGTATAATAAGGCTAATCTGATACAATGCAAAATGACATATTTGGACTGGATTCACCTGCTAAATAATTGTCAAACCAGTAGTGGTCTTCGTTAATCTGTTTTATGGAAATGTTTTGAAATCATGTCCATTAATCTAAATGTTTAACTGGAACGTTCTCAACTCTGGTGTGATTGTATTCCCAGCTCTATCTTCCAAAAAATTGAGGTTACTAGAATACCACATCAGTAATTAAAGTAACTTAAAGTAACAAAAACAGCCTATTTAATTGTATGGGACTCATCTAAATGGGGTAATCTAAGGTGTGTCTCCATTTTAGGTCAAAATATTTTGGAACCCCACCAACTCACCACCCCTCCTTAACTCTAACTAAAGATTGGCAGTACTGCTTTCTAAAAATAAAAAATAATACATTAGTAGGATTCAAAAACTGTTGCATGTCATCTTATTCATTCTGTATTTGATTTTCAAGAATGTAAGTGCAAGAAATCATGATTCAAAATTGACTTAATCTTATAGTTTAAACATTTTGTGGAGAAAACACCTGTAAATTGCCATGTTGTGATCCTCAGGTTAAGTACACCTCTCCTAGAGTTTGGTAATCTGAGTTTTTGTACCATTACTAAATGTCTTTTTACAAGTATTTCAACCCCACCCTGCAGTCATTCTTTCTGCACTATGCATGAGTTAACCCCATCATATAGCAGTCATGTGCTCTCTGCTCTGGGACTAGCACATTAATCCCAGTCATATGAGCAGGGCATGTTTCAGAGCGCTGTAATGTACTGTAATGACCCCCTCTTTTTATAGCAGAATACCACAGTGTACTTCTGAACTGTCAATCACCTGTAGGACCCTCCCACCTGCTCAGGGCAGGGCCATGCACCAGCTGTCAGTCAACCAGAACTAGGTCAGAAAATGAATTCCTTTTGAGTAGGAGTTGTCCAGATGTCTAGACATGAATCACTGCATACAGCACTGTACAAACATCTAAAGAGAGCTGCGACACTTGTATGATTAGCTACTTTTGAGGGGGCACATCTATCTATCTATCTATCTATCTATCTATCTATCTATCTATCTATCTATCTATCTATCTATCTATCTATCTATCTATCTATCTATCTATCTATCTATCTATCTATCCATCCATCCATCCATCCATCCATCCATCCATCCATCCATCCATCCAGCCAGCCATTCATCCATCTAACCTAAAATCGTAACTGTAATAACTGTAATAAAGGTACCGTAAATATGTAAATATATATATATATATATATCCTAAATACTGTCCTTTCAAATTGTACCATGGATTGAATCCTCATTTCTGCATTTTGTTATTGTTCAAGTACAACAATAATTTTAAACATTTTATTCATGGGGTAGCATTATGTTTTGTGAGAAGATGCATATTTTGAATTTCTCAAAGTACACCCTTAATGATTTTAAACATTTTTCAGTTTCACTAAAGCCAAACTTGAAACAGCTTTTCTAAAGCATGCCTTCCATGCTTATGCTTATCCATCAGTGATAAAAAATTACACCAGTTTCTATTTTTTTCCTAATTACCATGTCCAAAGGCAAAGTATTATGACCTGTGCCTGTTTTTATGCTGGTACCCCAAACATGCCTAGACATGCCAGTAAATACACTTCGGCTGCTCTCATTAATGAAGTGCCTCTAATCTCTAAAGTGCACTGGGATGACAGGAATTTACGAATTGTTTAACCAGTATCAACTTAAGAAAGTGTACATGAAAGTAGAGTGATACAATATTTAGGTTAGATGTATAAAGCAGATAAATGATGGTGGCTGTAGCTCCTAGCTTAGTGTTATTCACAAGTGTCTATAAACCCAGGCTTTTGTAGAGGAAACACAGGCCTATAATGACCTGAAATACCCGAAGACCCAAATGACGGCAGCAGATTAATGAGGGCTTACATAAAGTGCCAAATGTGGTCTCTCGTGACCTCTCTGGCTGTCTTGAGAGACGATGTAGCCAGTAAACACTAGCATCATGGAGCCGCTGGCATCACCACATTAGAGCAGATGAGGCAAACAGGAAGGAATAAACAGTAAGAACCCAGCAGGCGAAAACAGACACACACACACAAACATACACACACTTATCACCGGTCACTCCAGACAGGAAGAGGACGCTACTACTTCTTCCCGATACTGAGTCTCCTGAGAGGAAGTCCACGTAGTTGGAACGATGAATGGAGTGATGAATGAACTAGGCCCGGCTTTTATCTGCAAGTAGCTCATGTACGTATTTAAATGTACTGATGTACTGATAAAGCGTCAGGGTATTTTGCACAATTTATTGGTTTGTCTACATCTGTTGTTGTGTTTTATGGTTCAAACAGTTGGTGCTAAGGTAATACTTTTGGTTTTATTTGGTTTCAGAAGTAGGGGTGCACTAGAAGTTGGTGGGAAATGGAAATGGGTGCTCTTGGTTCCCAATGACCCATTTTCAGGCCTGTAATCTGCTTTCAATTGATTTACACTACAATAATACTACTAGTATTAGCTGAATCACTACTACTGCTACTTTGTTTTGTAACTTCCTGCAGGCAATTGCTTATTTCAAAAATGTAATTCATTAATTGTTGGGCTGTCTTTGAGTTAAGTCACTGACGTATGAGGGTGAGTCATGTTTTCAGTCTTCAAATGATTCTTTGAGTGGTGACATAGAAAACTGCATTATCATAAAACAGTAAAATATCAAATGCTTACAAATTTCTGCTTTCCATTTATTTATTCTATAACATTCATTCTGCATTAGAAGCATGAATGTGTAGCATGTATGTGTAGCTCAATAAATATAATCAATTGTTTAAATGCTTAATAATTAATTGTTCCTTGTTCATTTAATCTTTCAAATGCTATTGCAATCCAACACTTACTTCTGGCTGTCTTACTATTTTTGCAACAATTGTTTTGACAATGTGTGTATAAAGGAAAAGATACACTAGATTAATCTTAAGCGCACTGAAAATCTAAAAAGTATGTCAGCATGGCATTGCTAAAATTGGAGAACCACAAGAGCTTAACTGCATTATGTGTAACGATGCAATTCATCAACCGTGCAAAGAAACTTAAATCAAACCAGCAGCACTGTCACGCACTCCAGCTCTCCAGACTGTATGTGTGGGTTTAAGTTCTAAACACCTAAATACTGAGCTACAACAACCCATGCCAAACATTTGCTTTCATTTTAACAGTTGCTTTAGAGGTGAAACCACTTACCAAATAAACAGGCCTTTTTTAAACATTAAGTGCAGACTGCGATGCTGTTATCTAAAAAAGCCCAGGCAGGCAGCCTCGCCTCACCCTGCTACAAACCTCCATAAGAGAGCAGAGCAAAGTCACACAGTCTCAATATCAATTTGAAGATAGAGAAGAGGTAGACATATATTTGCTTTCAGAGAAGCTCTGGCCTGGAGTTTCAGCAGCAGAATGTAGGTTAGTTTACACTTGGCTTGACTCAGCAGAGAACTGGCGGAGGCATTAAGCAGAGCTGGGCTGCAGTCGAGCCAGAAAGAAGAAACAAAGAGAAAAAACATTGTGAGAGAAAGAGAAAGACTTCAAGCAGAGAGTGTTTCCCTAAACAGTACCTCTTCTGCAACTGGAAACCTATGGGCAAGCCTGGAGGAGGACTTTTATAGAAGCAGCCCACATCCCTCGGCTGACACACAAAGAAAAAAGCCCTGTGGCTTTCTGAGAAAGAAAAGCCCCTTTTTAGAACTTTACGTTTGGAGGAATTCCTGAACACTGCATCCTTTATGCTAGCACTAGCATCCCAGGCATATAGTAACAGCACTAAATCTCCTGTGCTGAACTTTGGCCTCAGTCGGGGGTCCCACTTTACCTCTCCAGAGCGTAGAAAGAAGGAATGGCCATGCTCAGTCAGCCGAGAGCAGCACATTGGCACATGGCTTCTTTGCAGATCTGATAGAGTCGGTGTTTCACACAAGTGCAAATATCTGGCAGTAAAGCAACAGTACAGCCTCCACCCATGCTAAAAAGGGGAAGGGGCCTCTCAAAGGACTCAGAACCATAGAGAATTCAATTTCACCAGTATCTGTGGATAATTAGTGCATATAATTGTAATGATAAGACCACAGTAAATGGATGAAAGGTAGAATTATTAATGGAACAAATTCTGGGAAAATGTAAAAATTAACATCAAATACCCTTATCTTAGCAAGTGAAATGATCTTGTATCAGTTTTTTTTTACACAGGATTCTGAGGAAGAAAAGAAGGACCCCTGAAGAGAAATACACAAATCCACCAATATTTAGCCCATTCTTTCAGCAAATGCATGGTGAATTGTGCCTGTAGCCATGCTAAGCCCTAGCTGCATCAGTTGAGGAGCAATTTGGGGTTAGATGCCTTGCACTAGGGCACTTTAGTTACATCCTGTCAGGTCACAGGCAACATTTCTAAGCTTGTCTTCTCAAACAAATACACCATATTACCAAAAGAAACCACTCAACCATCCAAATAATTGAGCTCAAGTTACAATCACCATGGCCACATTTATTCAAAATAAAGCCCCTAGGCATGCAGACTGCTACCACAAATATTACCTCAATTTTTTCTCTTAAGCATCTAACAAAATTACACAGTTGTAGGTTGATAGTAACTTCAGATACTGTATGTAATATATGTGCACAAACGCTGAAAATGTGGAGGCCCTCTCCTTACATTTCCTTACTTCAAAGTTGTACATAAAGTATTTGGGTGTAATTTGAAGTTACTAAAAAACAACCTTTCTGATGCTTAAGGTACTTATTATCTAACTAGTTTTAAGATACAGAGTTAAATAAAGAACTAGACATTATTGCACATTTTAGGAACCCCTACTTTTTGATGACCTTACTAGCAGATTTTTGTGTGGCCTACGATAAACAGTAACATCTAATTTTCTAATTTATTTCTCATTTTGTGAGTGGCTTTCTTGAAGTGTCCAAATACAAATAGCTGTGGCTTGCACACAAGTCAGTAAATCAGAGTGATACTTAAAAAGATTTGAAAAATGCATTAGGAGATTTTGGCAGTCATAGATAGCCTCTCAGCCAAGCACTCTGCAAGGTCTGAACACTGCTGGAAAAATATTCCGTAAGAACTTGTGGGCTGTGCCCTACAAAGCTCAGAAGCTCAAATCAAAGTTCTACAAGCTTCAAATGTCAATATCTACAGACAAATGAACAAACATAAGTGAAAAAGAGGTGTTTGAGGGTTTTGAAACTTGTAACATGTAGGCAGTGAAAATATGGTGGAGATGCTTTGATATGTGAAGTTTGCATCCTTTACATAGAACATAAGATGCTAAACTAATATTGCGAACAGACACTGGACTCAGACTGTCAGTTATCTTAACTGGTTTGGGAGCTAATTTAATGTAAAGCACTGGTATCCAAATGTAGGATAGATGACCAGCAAAGCGTATGTTACACTGGATGTCCAACAAGGTCATGTTGGTTAATAACCTTAGTGATGGTTTTCATGTAGGTCAACAAGCTTGGTATTGATGATCATGGTGGTCAACCAGCTTGGTGGCGCTGGTCATGCTGCATAAACATCTTGTGAACAAGCTTGGTGTTGGCTAATATGCTGATTTTCTAGCTTGCTCATTCTAGACATGCTGGTCAACCAGCTTGGTCCTACTGAACATGGTGTTCAAAATGATGGTGCAGGTTCTGCCAGCAAGGTCATATTAGTCATAATGATTGACCAATTTGAGCAGCACCACCATGCTGGTTTACCAATCACGATAAGATCAGCTTGACCTTGTTAGTCGTGATTGTCAACCAGCTTGGTGATGCTGGTCAAGCTGTCGACAAGCTTGGACTTGATGCTCACAGTGATGGACCGGCTTTGTGATATTACTCATGCTTGATCTTGCTGGTCAACAACCTACTCAAGGTTGGACTTATTGTTGGCTTGAGCAATTTAATCATGTTTGTTGACCAGCTAAACTGTTACTCAACACAAAAACAGAGCTAAGCTTGTCAATCAGCTTAAATAACTTAACAAATCTAAGCAGGACTGTTTTTTTTTTTTAGCAGGAGGTCTCTGGTTTATGTGCCAATCATATCTGTCCGTCACAGGACTTAAGCACAGCATCCCACCTTAAATCTCCGAAGCAACGGACCTACAGAACAAACTGAGATGTTTAGATATGAACCTTAAAACTCCATCTGTTAAAGAGTTGTGTGATACATTTAAACTAAAGTTTCTTTCTCTCTGTCTTCTCTGATTTGTTGCCAGGATTATGAGTATCCCAGCCAGTCTCAGTCCACTCAGCACCAGAAGAATGACCGGTGTCCTCCCCCGCCGCAGATGCTGCCCGAGCGGGCGTGCGAAGTGCCAGGCTGCCGCTCAGACTCAGAGTGCGAGAGACACAAACGCTGTTGTTACAACGGCTGCATCTATGCCTGCCTGGAGTCAGTCCAGCCTCCACCTGGTACACACTGACACACTTATTCACATACACAAGCTTCTTCTGCGTTTTTAAAAAAAAATCTGCATGATTCAATTATTCAAACATTAACAAAGTTACAGACTCAGATCTCTTTATAATGATGGCGAAAAAAACATGCTTTGCCATGATTACAACCCAATTCTAGCAAATCTGGCAACCTATAGCTACACTTTCAGGTATTATTTAATAAGATATGTTGATAATTAAAATAGTAGACAACAGTCTACTAGGTAACAAACGGTAACAATGAAATATGACTTTTATATAAATTTGCCATTGTTCTGTATAATTTATTCTTTCACTATTTCGACCGAACATCAAAAGCAAATGTTTTCCATTTTGGTCAAATATTTTTGGTTACCAAATATTTTTTTTGCTGCATCACTAAATGTTAAATATGTATCCCTTTACATTTTTTAAGTACACTTACGAATAAGAGTTCATTGCAAAACTATTATAAACCAATGTGGTACATACATAACTACTTTATGTAACATATTTCATAACAAGATGTCTGATTCTGTTCACAACCACTGTAAACAATTCCTTCTCAGGAGCAGATCCTCTCACTGACTGTGGTTAAGTGTTGACCATTGAATTATGCAGAAATGTAGTAACTGTTCTCTATGCACTGAACAGATAATGTTGGTAAAATTGCAAATGATCTTTTTGTGTGTGCACTGATCTGATATTGAACAGTCCTGGATTGGTTGGTGCAGCCTAAGCCACGGTGGTTGGGTGGAAATGGCTGGCTTTTAGATGGACCAGAGGAAGTTCTACAGGGTAAGTATTATGACATTTTCCAATTGTGGTTTGTAAGTCAAGAAATGGGTGATAACTCACTCATATTTTGCAGACTGAATGTAAGTTACGTTTCATACATGAAGTGGCATGGTCATATTGTGGTGGTGTCCCAGCACACTTGGTGTCATCCTTTCTCTTTTGTTTGGGTTATATAGAGCGTTTTTATTTTGTTTAAAGGGATAGCTTGTGTTTGTGTTATTGTGGCTAATTTTGCTGATTTAGCGTTATCCACTCTTCTGATGTTGGTGTAGAGGGTAAAATAAATGGCTTTGTTACAACAATACTCACAGTACTACAATATTATTGTTTCCAGCAAAAATCACAATTCCAATTAGTGGTGTATAGGCCTGTTATATATTACACATCAGCAAGAGTTAACTGATGTGGAAAATCAAAGAAGTAACATTCTAATCAGATACAATTAGCATAACAATTTGTTGGTACCCTACTGTTTTATCCCTTTTGAATGCTCTGTTCTCTTTTGCCTGCAGTCCACTCATTGAAATCTAACCTGTCCTGTTTTTGTGTGGGGTTTATAGCTGAGGCTTGCAGCACTACAGAGGATGGGGATGAGCCCTTACAGTGTCCTACTGGGTATGACTGCCATATCATCAACCCTGGAAACCCCTCGGCTGGAATCCCCAACCGTGGCCAGTGTATTAAACAGCGTGGAAACTCAGGTCAGACAGCAAATCCATAGACCTGATCGATCATGACAATGTTCCTCCATCCTCAGATCTGAGTCAAAAGACCAGGGGAGGGGACCTGAGGGCTGGAGTCCAGCAAAGTTTGGGGTGTCCCTACTCCAATACATACAGTAAACTAAACCTGCCAATTAGCAGATTAGCTAAATCAAGTGTGCCAGAACAGGATCATCTTCCAACTGTGCAGGAATCCGGCCTTTTAGGACCAGAGTTCCCCTCCCCTGCTATAGATGAATAAGTATACATTGATGATTGGATATTTAACATGATAAAACTTAGTAGTAAAAGCCTCATATTATTGTAGTTTGATACAGTGTACAACTGGTATCATTGCTTCAGACCATGTTCCACTTGTATCCCTGTGCTAGTGTCAGTCGTTTGATACTAAATGCACTTGTCGGAACTGTTCTCCCTCTAGATGGTCGTAGCCTGAGGCACAAGTACTTCAAAGATTACAAGGATTTCTTAGGTCAGTATGACCAACAATTCATATTTACAGCTTGTGTACTATTAGTCATAGGGAGGAAAAGTATCAGTGTATGTCTGATAAATCTTTGACCCTTTTTTGAAACTATTATCATTATTTCTTCTTAACAGGTAGTAACTCCAACAATGCAGTGGGCTATGAAAAACATTACAAGCACTTAGGGTAAAAAGCAGGTAAGCATTCTGTACTACTACTAACACAACAGCTTGTAAATATGTAGGCCTGTCTGAAAAAAGCTTATCCTAGTGGAGTGTGAGAAGTGATGAAAAATGTCTTCTCAAAAAAGCCTCTGGAAACAATAATGACATTAATGACATAAAATAAATGACATTTTAAGATTGGTATATAATAATGCAGTTTTTGACCATTCTTTCTGACTGTGTGATTCAGGATTGTATACAGATTTTTAGTCAGATGACCAGCAACCGATTTTAACTTTTATTTTATTTTTTTTTTACATATGAACCACCATAGCAACCACCTAGAACACAGCAACACATTAGCAATCACTCACTCTAGCAAGCACTTTAGAGACAACAAAGCAAGCAGCTGAAAAATACAACCACAGCTTTAGCAACCACCTGGAGAATCTAAATAACCCTCAGATATATTGTACCTTAGCAAGCATCATAGCAACCATCTGGTACACCTCAGCAACCACCTAAACTAACATATCATATCAGCAACCACCTAACATTCTGTATCTAAGAAAGTCCTCTAACAAGCACTTAGTACACAATAGCAAACACCTGTTACACATTTGAAACCACCCAAAACACCTCAGCAACGTGAATCCTGACAATATTGTGATAGAATTGTGGACTTCCCCTGAGCTTCCAAACAGTCGCTCACTTTTTCTCTGACAGACAGACACATCTGTCCCAAGAACGCTTAATTAACCCCAATGCATGCATTTATTCTGCATCATATAATGTGTCACGATGTCAGTTATGCTAGAATATGTGTATCTAGTCATTAAGTCATTAGTTATTAACAATCTACCAACTCTGGCAGAGTCTTACATCTTAGCTCTTAGCTAAGAATACTCTGAGTTTAAATATTATGTAAATATTATAAAAAAAAATAATTATGAACCAATCCTGCAGCTAATTTAACAAATGCCAAAAACAAGGGTGAAACCATGCCGCACCTATTTTGTTTCCCAGTGAAAACCCTGATTATCTGTGATAATGAAAGTGGGCTAACATTGTGCGTGGCTTCCAGAAATACTCCATGTGCTGATCCTCTCTTCTTTCCACAGGTGTCCTCCACCGCTCTGCAGACTCCTTCCAAGAGAACTTGGACTCAGATGGTTAACACTGCACCAACATTCCAACAATTCCAGATGGCCTTTTTTCTTCTGTTCAAACTGCTTCAATTTGGTGCTGTACATTTTAGGTGCTATAAGACGTAAAGACAAAGTCAACATTTCCTACCTCTTTCAAAAACCAAAACACACAAGGCCAGAGACAAAACATGCTAAGCTAGATAACAGAATACCAGGTGTCCTTCATACATCCTCACTCTCCTATCTGTACACAGTATTTTCACTCATTTTCATAAAAAGAGTTGCACTCAGAGAGAATCGACCAACAGTAATGAAGTTGTATTAAATTGTCATGGAGTGACCTTTGGTGTTCATTACAAGCTCTTGTGACAGCTTATTGAGATCCTGCAATCCTTGGCTGAAGATTTTAAGATGCACACCCCTGCAGTATTCTATTACAACAGGACAACACTCGTCCACATGCTGCTGCCATCTATGGAGCTTGACTTGAAGCCACAGATACTATGCCATGGTAAGCCCCATTGCCAGACCTACAAATATCTCAGATTGAAAATGTGGGATGCCATTGGACAAGCTATCAACACTAACAAAAAGAATTTGCAGGATTGTCATTAGGAACCTCTACAACTCCATACCGAGATGGCATGTTGCATTACACACTACTTCTGTATGTGTAGCTTAATAAATATGACTAGGAATTGTCCATCAGGCTAAATTCTAATCAGTTTTTGTTCCTAAGGATCTTCCTTTATTTTTCTTCCGAATTTTATTGCAATCTGACACTGGCTTCAGGGTGCAACTATTTTTGGATGATGAGTGTATTACAGAATCCATATGCTCTGAAAGCTAAAGGCATTTGGAGAGCTATGTTGAGAGCTGTGCTTGGGAAATAAGAAGCATACCAAAGATACTTCTCCAGATCCTCTGCTGCAGCAAGGCGTGAGAACATACAGTATGTCTGTATAAAATAAGGCATTTCAGATATACTCAACACTGACCTCCAGAGAATGATCAGAAAACTATTACACTTACACAAGCATACTGTACACACATACACACACGCACCCGCAGCTCACACCCTTGGGCAGGGTGAGAACTGGCCAGCAGGAAATGAGGACCATGTGCTGCTCTGTACTTTGTCGTCCCAGCAGGCCAACAGGATAAGAGGCAGACAGGAGAGGGGATATTTGGGAAATTACTGTCCAATAGTACTGTGATGTGATCCACCTTTACTGGGTGTCTCACTTCTACTCTCAAAAGAAGAACTTATTCCTTTAATACCTCTTAAAGAGCTATCAGGTTAGACGGCCAGGTTTTCTACAGTTTCTAAAGATCTAAATCCCCTATATTGGTTTGTGATTCCTAATCCTTAGAAAATATAGAAAATAAGACCTACCTCTTGTTAAACTGTAACCCTTTACAGACTAAACAAACAAAAAAAACAGGCAAGCTTATAGTAGTTCATGTAAAACATGATATTTGAACAACAGAGATGCTATTAGGATGCTATATGTGCAAAATGCCATGTTACAAAATATGACATACAGTATATAATGTTTCATGTACCATGATAATCTGCCTGGTACAGAACTCATGCCTTGTCCTTAGAGCCATAATATATTTTAGAGCATATTGTCGCTGTCTGGTGAAAAACATATATCTCCAAAACAACTACAGGACAAACCTTTTTTACTTTTAATGGAAGTCCACGCAAATTAGTTAATTTCAGATTTTTCTCAAAGTGTGAGGAACAGTTTGTGTGGTGACAATGTGGTGAATATATAACCAACCCAATTTGTGGTCAATAAATATTAAATCCAAAAATCAGTAATATGCTTTATATTAATAATAATCAAAGTGCATGATGTTGAGTGAGGGTTGTATGAAGGACACCAAGCTTCCAGAAGCAATGCAGTATCACCCAGACCAAACATGTTCATGACTGGTGCATTTTAAATGTGCTTGTTCTTTTCAAATGGTGCTTTACTAAACTTGCCAATGCTGTTCAATAAGCTCATGGTTCAGCCCAAACACTTCAGACACTCCCCACTCAAATATAAGCTAAGGGGAGCCTGTAAGGGTAATGGACCTCCACATATACAAAACCTGTATCAATGTACTGATATTATTCCCCTAATAAAACGCCCATGAAATGATATCCTGTCTAGTGTAATTATTTATAAAAAAAAAGCATTGATTTACAGGCAATACTGCATTATTTGTACTACCAGTAGGTGGCATGGTGGGGCAGAAAGTAATATAAGTGTCACACAGCTTTAGGGGCTGGGGTGTGGGTCCAATCATTGCTCCAGTGAATCTGTGCGTTTTTCATATTCTCCTATGTGTTTTCTCACACAAAACATGGTACATAAACTTGGTCTCACTTGTGAGTAAATGAGGGTGTGTGTGGTACCCTCTTAGAGGGAATTCCTGCCTTGCGACCAAAGATTACAAATAAAATCCAGGCCTAGAATAACCCTACTTAAACTTCGTAATTGTTTCTCATGAAATACATTGGGAGGTCAGGATTAAAAAACAAACAGAAGTACTAATCTAGAACTAAGACTATTTAAGCGCTGGCTATTCTACCATCCTCTGCAAAAATATAGGTACCCTTGGTCATAAACAAATGAGCCAAAAGAGAGAGGAATATAAAGAATATCAAGAAAACAGATGTAATTCAATGATTCTTGCTAAACTATTACTGTCTACTATTTACTAGTCTAAAGTATTTTTGATTGAAAAACAACCAGTTTCTTCCCTTGTTTGTTCAAACACCAGAATAGCTTTGTCCTAACATTGTAAGCTAAACAATGTTGGTTGCACAATATTTGGTACATCTCTTAAAGTCAATATTAAAACTCACTAACACAAGCTAAAATGAATAAATATCCATTTACAATGACAATGCTACAGTCTGATTTTTACAGTAAATATTCTGTTTATTATTGTTTCAAACAGCCATAACAAAGCACTAAGAGGAGTATGTTCACAATAGGCCTCTCTCTCACACAACTCTCACACAACTCTCACACAACTCTCACACAACTCTCACACAACTCTCACACAACTCTCACACAACTCTCACACAACTCTCACACAACTCTCACACACAAACTTAAGTGGCAAACTTCTTCTGTCTGACTGGTGCTGGCAGCTGTGCAGCAATTTCCACCAGAGGGCGCTCCACTGCTACCAGTGACTGATCCTCCATCAGCTCCACAAACATCAGCTCCTGCAAGAACAAAAATCATTGTGAAAAATTAAAATAAACATTAAAGCTCACAAGTTCCCATCAAAAACACTTCTAATCATTAGATTAAATCAAAACATCTGTCAAGCAGGGAAAAGAACACCCACCTTGAAGGTCTTGCACATTTTGAAAGCATGGCTGTGTTTTGTCCTGTCCTTCTCTGGTAGGCTCCTTAGAGTCAGCTGATTGTAGAACTGACTGCATGAATCAGGGAGAGGCTGGAGATAGATACAATTGATAGATCCAGTCAGAATTAGAGAGCCTTATAACATTTGACAAATGCTTGACACTATTTATAGTAGATGTATAACATTCAGATTATCTTTTTCCACCCCTTTTCACAATCTCTAACTTGCTATGAATGCCACCTTTTCCTTAATTACATGTCACCTTGCCATGCCACCTTACATCACCCAGTCATCTCTCTTTAACTCCATCAAATATTAATTTTCTTGCTCTTGATTCATAGTAGTGGAGGGTCTGGTTGTCTACCACAAAGCAGAAGCCATCCAAACTCCAGCTGGTGGCATGGTCCAAACTCAAACCAAGACAATGATGGTCCAGAAGTGGGGCAAAAGTGGTTGCAAGAATTTTTAAAACAAGATCAAGCTTTAAATTAGTGGTGGAGTGGTAGGTCAGTTCTGATATAGTATTAAATACTGCACAGCAAATGTTATTATTCTTAATATAATCATTTAGGTTATTATTCTAAATTATACTGTTTATGTATATGTAAAGAAGTTGCATTTTCACAAATGATTTAAAATTTGGCAAAACAAATATCTATTTTAAATTTAGCCCACAAAACTACTTATGGCCATGTTCTGGTTCACTATTCTTATATGAGTCTTATATGAGCCACTAGTAAGTACTAGATATGGCCTATGTTTGGGCCACATTGATGCTGATATCAGGGCAACTATTTGACTTGGTTTAAAACACAATCAACAGCTGAAAAATGTCCTTACCAGGGTTTGGTCAATGATGCAGAACATGTACGCATCATGCAGAATAATGTGGGTGGGATTTTTGGGATTGAAGGTCACGTTGGTTACGGGCGTGTCTCTCGCTAACCACAGATAATGAAGCCCGTTCCTCTGAACCTGTCTGCTCCAGTCCGTGTACTTCTTCTCTTCTATCGAGTACTCAAAGACCTTAAAAAAAACAACAACACACAACAAAAGCACACATAAGACTCTGCTTAAAGCATCTCATACATATAGAGTAGCTGTAATTGCTCAGTACCTGCTGATCTGCATGCACCATGAACAGGTTGTTAGTGGTCGGGTGGATGGCCATGGCAGTGACTCCGGAGTTGTAAACAGGCACTGTGCTGTGGAGCTGAAACGCAAAGCACCAGAATGTGATTTACTGCTCATCATTTCCTACTCATTTAACACTACCGTCCAAAGCTAACTGCTATGGGGTTAATGAAGTACCTTCATTTTTGTCAGGTTGTAGATTTGCACCTCACGGTCACTGTTTGCTGAAGCCAGCCACTTCCCATCCTCACTGGCTGCTAGCAGGTGAACTGCCTGAACAGATCCTTAAGAAAAAGACAGTAGGGGAAAATGATAAATGCTCCTAAAGGGAATTATATACAGTATATACAGAATTATAGACAGTAAATCTGATTTATTTTGTGTGAAACAAAATCCTACCCTACCCTGAATGTTTCCTATCAGTTTTTTTTAAACCAGTAAACAGCAAGAAACTGAAACAGATAAACAGGATTGCTTCTACTCCTGATATTTAAAAAGAAAAATCTGTACCTTTTACTCACTACAATATTAATATATATATATATATATATATATAAACACAGACATTTTTGAACAGGAATGGAAATAGTATTTTTTTAATATTGGTGTACATGCTTACTTTGCAAATTCCGAAATTATAAATTCAGTATTTAATTTACATTGCATTGCCAAATGTATTCGCTCACCCATTTAAATAATTTAACTTGGGGGTCCCAATCAATTCCATGGCCACAGGTTTATAAAATCAAGCATCTAGACATGCAGACTGCTACTAATGAAAGAATGGGTCACTCCAAGGAGAATTCCAGAGTGGTATCATAATTGTCCAGTCATGAAATTTCCTCACTATAAATATTCCAGAGTCAACTGTTAGAAGGTGAAAATGACAGAAGCCCACTCTGTCAATGTAAAACACTCTCTCTCTCTCAAGTCTCAAATGTAGAGAGTTTCATGGAATGGGTTTCCATGGCCATGCAGCTCCATCCAAGCCTTACAAGCACATTGCAAGCAAGCAAAAATGTTTGGCAATACAGTGTATTTTCTAACAGGAGTATTTGTACTTTTGTTTGTGTACTTCTGCCACATCTGCCTATATTTCCACTATTGTTAAAAGTGTCTCACCAGATTTTGGCTTGAGGGTGCACACAAACTTGTGCACAGTCTGGCTTAGAGATACCACATGTACTGATGAACAAGTGGATGCTGCAAACAGCTTGGAGGAGTCTGAAGAGAAGCAAATCTGATTGGCTGAGCTGAGAACCTTTGGAAGTTTGGACACCTGGGGGGCAAAGAAAACTTTGTTATCCAACACTGACAGCACTAAAATGAACATTTCATTTTGAGACAATGCAGAACATTACTGCATGATGATGCATTATGCTTGTGATTGTAGATTAACGTATGTGTTATCAACAAGGATACTTGCCTTGGTGATGCTGACATTGTTGTTGTCACAGTGGAGTCTGTATAGTCGGAAACTGGCCACAGTTGAGTATGCAATCCACTCTCCACATGGTGACACTGCACTGCAGCAAATGTGCTCTTCACCCTATTGACCAATTTAAAAGCAAATGCAAAAACCCATAAAAAAACAAGAATTTATAGCTATTTATAGCTAAGATCTCCTTTTTATCATGTAAAAAAATATATCTTTAACACTTATACATGTCAATACATTGTCAGCACTGCATGATTTCATAAGACATCCTATGACAAGTTGGGAATATTTAAGTATATCATGTACATGAATACATGATAACTAATGAATGGGTTGTGAAGGATCTATGCAGGTAGCCTTCAAATACAGTTTTTCGCAAAGTTCATCAACTATTACAGGCCAACTACCATACATTACAGATACAGATTAAAAGGACTCTACAAGTCACAAAAGCAACCATGTTACCTTTATCTTCAAATGAAGTAACTTCTCTGGTTTTCTTTTCACAGGTAACACACTTCCAGAAGCTCCTGCAAAAAGAAAACATGCAGTTTTAAAAACAACCATCACCACTGAATCATTCTCCCAGGGGTCACTCTTAGTAATGCTCAGGTTAATCAATTCTTCAGAATTTCTCACCATGTCCATCACTCTCTCCCAGTCTCCACAACTCCAGATGGCCAGGGTACTGGAATAGAAGCAGGCCGGCCTTCTTTGCACATGACACTAAGCTCCGCTGTGTGATGAACAAGCAACACCCTTGTTAGCAGAAAGTAAGCAGAAAGTTTTATATTCAAATTAAGTACTGCTGCAAGTACTCACATGTGGGAACTGGATTTTGCGCAGGACACACTCAGGACCCCTCTCCTCAATTTTATCCAGGAGAGGTCTCACCACAAACTGTGTGTCCATACCTGAGAAGTGAGAAAAGGACAGTCAATCAATAAGTATATTAAAATAAAATAATAATATAATAATAGAATCTCACATCAGTTTTTATTTTGACCTTCTTGTTATCTTTGTAGTCAGTTTGACCCCATTCAATCCTTAAAATAATTTAGCATTGTGCTTAGTATTAAATGTTTTTTTTTTTCTAATGTAAGGAAAACAACCAATCGGACAACTTAAAATTTATATTTGCATATATACTTTTAATGTTCTGTACACAGTTTATGAAGAAGATCCCATGGCAATATATAGATACACTGCCAAACATGTCTACTAGGGGTAATAATGTATCGTGGCATAAAACAATACAATACTACATTTTGCTGCCCACGATAACCTCTCATCACAATAATGTGATTCTGTGATACTAGATATGTCACAAGACAATTCTCTACAATACTTCATGGCATCTGTGTTACTGAAGATGATCAAATACTCCTAAACAAACAGATACTTTGATTAGCACTGCCAATGAAGTAATGAAGCAGCAACTGAAGTAGGTCAAATAGGGGGCGCTTAGAGCAACTATAGCTCTGGAAACAAATAAGAGACCATTTAGGAATTATGAGTTTCTTTGATTTTATCAAATTGAAAACCTCTGGAATATAATCAAGAGGAAGATGGATGACCACAAGCCATCAAACCAAGCTAAACTGCTTGAATTTTTGGCATAAAGTTAACCAAAAGAACATGCCAAGATGCATGTAAACTGTGATTAAAAACCAGGGTTATTCAACAAAATATTAATTTCTGAAACCTTAAAACTTTATTTTAGCAATTTCTCATTTTTTGCAAATAAATGCTCTAAATGACAACATTTTTATTTGGAATTTGGGAGAAATGTTGTCCATAGTTTATAGAATAAAACGACAATGTTCATTTTACAAATTTTTATCATTTTATCATACTTTTATCTATCATAAATAGCAAAATCAGAGAAACTGATTCAGAAACTGAAGTTGTCTCTTCATTTCTTCCAGAGCTGTATGATCCAATAAAAATACTGATATTTGATTCCAAGAATACGATACCATCGCATTGGTGAGATTTTATGTTGATCTGCATATACTTTCAGAATTGTGTGAAATGATACTGATATATAAACATAATATACCTGACACAATCTTGGGTAACATTAATTATTTCCTTAACGTTTACAATGCTAAGATAAAGGGTGTTAGTACATTTGATGATAACAGGAGGGTTAGTGTCTTAATACAGAACTTTGTGAACTTACCGCCTGATACAACAGCAGTGCCGAGCTCCAGCACAGCCCGGACATCATGTGTGTGGTTCTTAAAGATCCTTGTTTGGACCCACTCTTTGTCCTCCTGGCCCAGCACTACTGAGAGGAACTGGAACTGGACCACAGTACCTTCTGACGTCCCAGCAACAACACTGGTTTCATCCTGAGGATCATAGTGAATTCCAAATGCAATTCATTTACTGAAATCATGCGGGCGCCTAACAAATCAGCTGTGCATCTACAACAATCAGTCAATCAACAATTGATTGCATCTCACCTGTGAAACTGATAATGCCAGCACATCCCACTTGGTGACCTGGTGGCTTTTAATGAGTGTTCCAGTGAGGTCATCCCATATTTTAACCTTTCCGGATGAATCTCCACTGATGATGGTGCCATCTGAGAGGTAAACCACACCCCAAACCACACACTCCACACTCCGGGAGGCTCCTATTCCACGCTCCACCAGTAACCTGTGTACTGACTGCCCTAAAGGGCAACACAAGACAAGAGTCATGCATCAGGTGATTAAGGCTATGGTCACTCAGCCACTTTTACCTGTTATTTTAGTGTAGCTTACATATTTACAGTGTGACTAGTTTCTCTTCTACTGAACAGGCATAATATATTCATACATCTTCTTGCTTATAATTTAGTTTTAACTTGTTTATATTAGGTCCCTGGCAACAAAAAAATGTCACGCATATTCTAAGGGAGTTACACAAAGAATGCAAACTATATGTTTCTAACTACAGCTTACCTGTTTCTGTGTTGAAAACCCGAATCATATCCATCATTCCTGCTACTATCCTAGAACCAGAGGGATGCCAGGAGAGAGAGAGAATACGTCCTTTCTGCTTCGCCAGATTCTTTTCGAACTGGATTTTGCCTTCACACACCTCAAACAGCTTCACAGTCCCATCTTCACACCCAACCTGCAAAAACACAAACACAAATAAAACTCTCTCTCATTCGCTGCTTTTAAAAAGCCAGGCAATTCAAATTGTTAAGTTAAACACCAAACAACACTTACAGCTAAATGTGTGCCCTGCTGGTTGCTAGCTATGGTCCACATTGGGCCTCCAAATGCATCGATTGTGTATTTCACTTTTTGGTTTTCCAAATCATATTCACTAATCACTCCATTCAAGCCAGCACTGAAGAGGCGATCCCCGACCCAGGCAAGGGCCTCAGTAGCAGCTTGCTCTCGTCCTGGAATTATCTGTTAATGGAGGCAAAATTTAATTTCACACAGTGTTCTTAAAACAATAGCAAAACTTTTTACCCAAATGTAAAGCGTGCACCAATTCTACTATTAGTAAATAATAGGCTTATCACACTTTAAAATACAGAAATACTTAATTCAGATAGAGGAAGCTTACAGAGGTTTTCTTTTCTTTTCAACATGTAACCCAATAACTCTCACAAAAGATTACTTAAGTTTTACCAAACATGCCTTTACCCATACAACATTTATAGGAACAGTCTGCTAAATAAATAGATCACCATAACTTTACACATATCCCAAACGTTGCTGATCAGTCAGCGTTTCTACAAGGAAAGAAATCTACAGTAGATATTTAAGAATAGGATAAGAGAAAAGCACAACCAACTGGGAAGAGAACCTGAGCAAGACCCAGAACACATTGAAGGGATTTTATCTCCAAACTGGCCTAGGGATTACAAAGGAGAGGACAGAGATGTCTAGACTTAGCAGACAAGAAGAAGGTGATGATGATCACTACATTAGCCTCTTGCACCAATAGAACACTAAAAGAATAAACTTCAGACACAATTACAGCCTTGGCTGCCATTTTTTTTGGCAAAATCAGAATGTAAAGCTAATGTCTAATGTTACACGGGAAGTGTTCTAGACAAGGATTATGCCTAGTCTTGGACTACGCATCACAATGAACAGAGATTTCCATTGAAAATAAAATATAGTCTATGAAGGGGCTTATTCACTATACCAGAAACTAACCCACAGAGTTTAGGATAACTACACTATCAAAAGTACAGGTTGTTTGAGTAGGAGAAAGCTTTAGTACATAAATTAACATCACAGACCTTTTCCTGAAAGAAGCGGTCAGCACAGTTAAAGATCTCCACTGAGCCACTTGTCCGGGCTACAGCAATTTTCTCCCGCTGCGGTTGGAAGGCAAGAGCTCGGATAGCCGACGGCATGTAGTCAAAGAACCGGACCCGGTGCACCTTAAACTCCCCCATTGTAGAGAAGAACCAAGCAACTGGAAAAGAACAATGACATGCTTTGTTAAATCATACAGGATCACTGAAGTATTAGGATACATATATAATATTTAGAGACAAACAATTTCTTAGGCTTTATAAATCCTTCCCTAAATTTAGTAAATTGCTCCCCCCTATTTAAAACTTCACAATAAGGGTACATGAACTAACAGTACTCATCACAAAATGTCTCAAATACTTATTTACTGATACGATTTAAGACATTAACATTCATTACAACATTTTAATCTACATTTTAATGTATCTATTTATTACTGTTTTAAACATTTTTAAGATTAAACAATTAGTAGCATTTACTAATGTCTAACCAGTGTCAATTACTAATGAGCTGAGAGAATACTTAGGAATTCCATAATGTTTCTTACATATAGAAATGTTTATTGCTGTTATTTGTGACCATTTTGAATAAATGTATACATTCTTTCCTAAATTTGATAGTGTTCCTTATTTTTGTAATTTATTAAATTGTTCTATAAATTTAACAATCAGTTTATTACTATTCTCTATATTAAAAGTGTTTCCTAAGCTGGATAAAAAAATATTTTTCTCAATAACTAAGTAGCTAATTTAATCAACTCAATGAACTGTTCCCTTACTTTAATCAATAGTTTATAGTACAATGTAGAAAAGCAATTTTTAAAAGACATAAACCGATCAGGCAAGTTATTTCATTCTTTTCCTCTGTTCTGAAAGGACGTTAACCTGGCGAAAGCCTTTATTAACTGATTATTAAACTAAATCATCATTTAATAAATCCAGTGAACAGCTTAAGTCTCTAAATATTTTTTTGTACTTTGATAATTTAAGGTTGTATCAAACACTAAAAATCAGTAATGATAACTTCCGAGTACAGTAACTAAAGAGTCAGTTCTGTAATGCCTAACAATAACTTGTATGAATGTGTGTTTAATGAGCTGTAGAGTTATATTGAACTACAGCTCAGGTAAAAACACTGCTGAGGAAACTGGTGCTGATCTGAAACTAAACACACAGACATAACTATCTAAAAAATAGCTGAAGGACATGCAGGAGAACACCGTGCAGGAGAATACCGCTGTAATGATCCTACCTTATTCAATAATCTCCTTTATAAACTCGCTCTCTTCATTCTCAGCTGCTCCACACGTTGGACTGCTGCGGGAACCACGTTGAGAACCTTAGAGCCGGAAGTGAAACTGACTTTGGAATTAAAAGTCCCGGCGATTTGTTGCAACAAAAAAAAGCTCAACATTGAACTGCCTCACAATTACGTTCAGATTAAAAAATATATATTATTATAGTACTAATTCATGTTAGGTTTAATGACGTTATTTTTATTTTCAGCAATAAAATGTTACTTTTGTGAATGCAAAGGGACTTTGAGTTTGTACTTTTCTACCCCGGATTTTGAGACCCGAAGCGCGTTAACGTAAAAAAAAAAAAAACACTTCAAAATAAAATTAAAAATCAAACGGCAAAAGTTTTTTTTTAATATATAATATAAAAAGCTGCAAATATAAAACAAGGGAAAAGAAAAAAAACATAGAGAGAAAGATAGATGAGTCGTGTAAAATGTATTGTAGAATGAAAAGACGGGAAAGGCAAGTAAAAACAAACTGATATAAACTGATATAAATTCCATGTAAATTAACATTAATTATATATATACATTAAATGTAAGTTAAAATATATTTTAAAAATATATATATATTATATCATTTATTCAGCTGCAAAAATACATACATTAAAATCAATTAAAACGAAGTAGCCTATAGGCTAGATTTAGAAAAAGAAAATTATTAACATATGACTTATGAATTACTTTTGTGAGTTGAAAATGTGTTGTACTGAGGTTGTTCTGCTTCTGATGTTACCGCGGCCGCGGTAGGTTTTAAAAGTAGACCAAAAAACGCACCACGCCACCCCGGAATTTTCACTTGCGAATGGATTTTCAAACAAACACAATTTGGCGGAAAAAACGCGAACCTGGCAACTCTGTATATCAGAAAATGAGTATCAGCCGCTAGAGGGAGCCCGCGAGTCAGTCCAAAATTAATTGAACGGCGCTAAACGCCTAAAAACTCAAATGGGTTAAAACTCTGGTGAGTCAACAACCTGTGGAGAGGAAGCTGCTTTCATTTTGGTGAGCATACTGGAGTATTTTGCTGAAAACAAACAACTGAGACGCTGGTTACTTACCCGGTTACTGCTATTTTGTGATACGTGTGTTTTCTGTAAAGGAGCCACAGAATCCCTTGAACCCTTTTTTATTGTGTATTTTCTTGGTCTTTTTGGATTCACTTTTTAGTTTGCTTTAAAAAAATAATAATTTGCTATAAAAAATGCCCTCATTCCAAACATTTGTTTATTCTGACTTGTATAGCTAATCATATACACACCATGGCAAATTTTCAACAAATAATGAATTAGAAATGTCTTAAATCCATTGATATTTTGAAGCTTTTTTTTATTTTATTTGAATCCCACGTTTCTTTGTTCTGTTAGTTTTGTTTGGATATGTACTGTCAGTCGCTTTATTTGCTGTGGTTTTGCCTTAAATTTTGTTAATTAAAAAAAATAAATAAATAAAAGAGACTCTAACATTACTGTTACTGTAAGCTGGTTAGTTGGTACGCTACCAGCGGGTGTAAAGCTTTTAAAATAATGTGTGTGGTACTGAAAAAGGTCATATTGGTCTGTACATTATCATTCTAAACACTATCAAACATTTATAAACAACGATTTTGCTCAATAGCTCCCTATTAAATCCATTAATTTTGGTCTCCCTCGGGAGCGCCCTCTAGTGTATGAAAGAGAGGCGCGTGTTGGATCAAATTTTGAAGAGTGGGTACTCTCCTTTCTTTACAGGCTCTGTGGCAGCAGGTCATGTCTTTTGCCGCTAGAGGGCAGCAGTACACTAAGTACTGAACCCAGAACAGTCAGTCTATTTTTATAATATAATGAACTGACTTTGTGTTTAAAATATTACCTGAAAACTGTTCTGTTTAATAGAATTTGTATATTTAAATTCTTTATAATCCCTTAATATATGTATTTTATATAATTAAATTATATTATATATAATTAATATATAATTAGCTGCTTTTTTAGAATGCTCCCATGTATGAACGATCTAGTGTTGCCATTTTTCAGAAATGATAATAATTTATCATATAATTTACCACAGCTCCTCATGGGCCAGACTCCTGTGTATTTTATTTTATATTTTATAATTTTATATATATTTATATTGAAATATAAACATTTTGACACAAAATGCACAGAATACCCTACAAACACTTTTAATATAGGAAATGTGTAGACAATCAATCAAATCACGATAGTCTACTAAAATAAGGTATGCCCTACGGACTGACATCAAGCACAGCCAGATAGCAAATCAATCATTATTTATCATTATTGTTGGATTTAGTGTTGATGTTTGTGTGTTTCTGTGTGTGTGTGTGTGTCTGTGTGTGTTGGACATTTATGGAAATTCAGAACAAATCATGTCCCATATAATGAAAAGATGGAACAAACAGAACCCAGTATTGGTTCAATATGGGACACAACATTTAATTGCCAAATAAAGGACAATTCCATATTTTATGGGACGGATGGTGACCCTAGAATGATCCATTAAATTTGTATTATTTGCTTTAAGTGTCATAGTTATTCCAAGTATGTTTCTGGTAAAGATTTGTACAGCAGTATTTGGGTGGATTGCTTTCCTAAATAATGCTATCACCTCATGAAATGACCCTTTTAGTGTCCATGCATTTCTCTCTCAGAAAGAGAGAGAGAAGGAAAGAGAGAGAGAGAGAATATGAGTCAGACTCAGTAACTGGAACTGGATGCAGTAAGGCCTTCATAACAGTCCAGCTGAGAGGAAGTAACATTGGCCCAGAATGTGTGATAAGCTGCACTTGTGTGCCATAATCTAGTCTTTATTAATTCTAGCAGTGTCTGTTGCTGTTCCCTGCATCTACATAGTTTCCTAGATTTCTGCTGTTTTATTTTGTAGATAAGTGGCAAATAAAAGATCATAATTAAATCATTACGTTTCTATCTTCTTTACAAACAACAGAAGCTTTAATATAAACAGCCACAGACACTGCTATAACAGTTATCCTTATCAAGACAGTAACAAATATCATCAGTGCAGCCTTGCTTATGAGGCTTTGCGCTTTAAAAAAAAGCACTTGCCACTTATATTTGCCATATATTCTGTTCACAAAACCTAAAATATGTTTTGGCCCCTTAAACTCGGCAAGCAGTGGAGTGTTTCAGGTGTTCGTCTCTCCCATTCTTCCTGCAATTATGTCATCATTAAGGTGTGCAACAAGGCATCTTCATTGCTTTTCTTTTTTAATTCATTTCTATTTTTTTCCATTTTCTTTCATTTTAGCTATGCCCCATCTATTTAGCTGGTACTCAGCTGTATATCCCCCATCACTAGTGATGTTACAACACCAGGAGGGTGAAGATTAGAACATGCCTCCTCTGATACATTTGAAGTCAGCCACCACCTCTTTTCAAACTGGTGCAGCATTGTCAAGTAGCATCACAGCGCACTCGGAGGAAAGCGAAGTGACTCAGTTCTGATACATCAGCTCACAGACGCAGCCTTGTGCTGAGTGACATCACCCTTTGGAGTGATAAGGGGAAAGAGCACTATCTTCCCACCAAAAAAGGCCAATTGTACTCTCTTAGGGCGCCAGCAGCTGATGGCAAGCTACATGACTGGGATTCGAACCAGTGATCTCCTGATCATAGTGGACCACTCGGAGCCCCTTTCATTGCTTTATATATTTTATTTGTATACATTATATATTGAGGACAAGTCAGTTCTGCAGATAGACCAGTCCAGTCCCACACCCTCTTCTTCTGTAGCCATGACTTTCTCTGTAATGTGTGCAGTATGTGGTCTTACATTGAATTGTGTAAGAAATGTTAAATTTCCTAATTTGCTTTTTTGGGCCTTGTTGCCATCTTATGGAAGCTTATTCCCATTATCACATTATTTTGAGATACTGAGTCATTATTTTGAGATACACTCTCAGTATCTCTTTAATCTCATTTGAGATATTAAATCACTATATTAAGTTGCTATCCCATTATTCTTGAGATACAGTCATTAGTTTGAAATACATAATCATTATTTAGAATTATTTTTTGGAAATACAAATTCGTTATTTTGAGATACATATTTTTAGATACAAAGTCGCTATTTTAAAATACATGATCATTAAATTGAGATACTATCTCATTTTAAAACGCAGTCAGTAATTTGAGATGCAAAGTCATTAAATGAAGATACAATCTCATTATTTTTGATACTAAGTCAGCAAAAACTGCTTTAAATAAACATAGTATCTAAAAACATTACATAATAATGAGAAGAAAAATATGTGCTGGATTTTTTTAGTTTATTTTAGGTGGTGGAAATGCACGTGTATGTACTGAATCTGTTGTGCCCCTCATCACCACCACTATTCCCCTGGGGCACCCCCTCCCCACACACACACTCTTTATGTAGGTTAAGTGTGCTCTGTAATGGGGTCATATTTCTCCTGGTGTTTGCAGTGACGTGGTGCTTTAAGAGGAGGGTTGTGGGTGGGTGGAGGAGTTATGAAAGGCTGATGTTTTTTTTTTTTCTTGTTCAGGGCTGAATGAGAGGCTGCAGCCACGAGACTGCACGGCGCATTGCAGAGCCAAACACAACACACAAGACAGGAAAACAGAGGAGAGATCTGCACTGCTCCATCACCTCCATTACGCACACACACACACAGCATGACCACACAAACAACAGCCAGCTGTAGTCCTGACTCTGCTTCCAGAGAAGATCAGAGGAGCTGATCTGACAGAGGAGGTGAGGCTGGTGAGGCTGGCTGTGTGTGGCTGTGTGTGGATGCTGATGATGCTCATATGCTTGTGTGAACCTGGAGCTCTGAATGATGCAGCATGCTGGCTAATGGTGATCTGATGAGGTAGGATGGTGATGTGAACCAGACTGATGACTGTATGACTATCACTGTTGATTATATGATTAATCAAGTCATTTTCTGATATAATCTGATTATTAACTAAATTAAGCATTTTGTTCAGTACCAAGCCATAAACATGGACCATAAACCAGGCATGGACTGTCAAATATTTTGAAGATTTTTGAAGATATTTTTCTGACATGCATGAAAGCTTGCAAACAGTTTGCTGAAGACAAGCAATGGAGCTTGGATACGGATAAGAACAGGATAAGAGTAAGATACACTTGTTTGGCTCAGGCTGTGTCTAGCGTGTGTGGCAGCACCATTTTAATGAGTACCAAGACAACTGCTCCTTGCCTACAGTCAAGCATGGTGGTGGTAGCATCATGGTTTTGGGGCTACATGAGTGTTGCTGGAACTGGGGAGCTGGATTTTGGCATGTCCTGTGACATTTTGATGCAAAGTAATGGCCACAAACACACCTCCAAGAGGACAATGAGAGACCTAAACCCAATTGAGCACCTGTGGGGCCTCCTCAAATGCAAGGTGTTGACATTTAGCAGCTCTGTTATGTCATTATGGAGGAGTGAAAGAAGATTCCAGTAGCAACCTGGGCATTTCTAGTGAATTCCACACCCAAGAGGGTTAGACTGTTCTAAATAATACGGGTGTTCATTTTCACTGTGAGGTGTACTTACTTGTGTTGCCACCTATTTTGATATTAATGGCTGTGTGTTTAATTATTTTCAGAAGACAGGCTAAATCCAGACTGTTTTACCAAGTCTACAAGTTTCATTTCGATAGTGCTGTCCCATGGAAAAAATCTATATAATAAAATATGTGCAGAAATTCTCTGTTTATAAGTGTGATGTGGTCTTAAATGGTGACACAATGGTGTTTCCTATTTAATTGATAATTATCTCATCTATTAAATCATAACAGTGACAGTCCTAAATGTCTGTTTATTGTATTCAGCTCTGTCATTCTGACGGCTGCCTGTCTGGGTGCATTTGTAACGAATATCAGCAGTGGGCTGCTCAGTATAAGCTCTTCTACTGTACCATGCTGTCCATACAATAGTATACACTGTATCACAATCACAGTGGCTGCAGCAGCAGCTAGAGACACATTCCCCCTGTGGCCTGTCTCCCGGAGCACAGTGGGATATTGTGCAGGCCTACGCTGATTGTGTGTTGAGTGGGTGCGCTGTAGTTGTGGCTGCTCATGCTCATGTGATGAGGGAGTGATGAATGGAAATGAGTGGTACTAAAAACTGATTTAAATAGATTTACAGAGCTGGTACTGTGTCTCTTGCTTCTCTAATGTTCATTTAGTGTTTTGCTTAGTGGAAAGATATGAAAGGCTCATAATTAGTATTAGTGAATTTATTTGCAATAATTGCTTGTATAATGTGAATTTTAATGTTTTGCTCTGTTTTACATAATTTTAGAAACACAAACAAGTTGATAAGTGATTTATTGTATAAAAGTGATTTTATTATAATGTAATCATTAGACAGTTCAGCTGCACTTATTGGACACACCAGAAATTCTTTTTTATTTGCCTTTTTAAACATATAATGTCAATTTAGGAATGGGCGATATGGCCCTAAAATAATCATTTATTTCACAATATTTCACAATATTTTTGGATGACAATATTCTTTGTGCTATGACAAAACATTTCATAAAAATATATACTTTAAAGAATACTCTACTCCAACAAAATAAATATTAAACTTTAGTTTGCAATATTATTGTATACAGTTTGACATGGCACACCCTTAATTTTGGATTTTTCAGCAGGTTGTAACATAAATCAATGATCCAACATGTCATACTAATAATGCACTCCATATATCAAAAGTAAAATAAATGATAGTGCACAGATATAATCTGTCTCTAGTAGATATTTAATGGGAAATGAGAACAGTATAAATGTAACTTTTGCTACAAACAAAAAAACTACACTGATGGCCTCAAATAATATTACAATATTTAAGGAAATTTTGGCAATAACAGCGTAAAATATGGTGGTGATATTATTACATACATTTTGACCTGACACACCCAGCTGCCCCATAATGCCCTGGGACTGAAGCCACTGTGGTGTAGTATAATCATGACCACAACATTGCAGAACATGCATATAAAGCCATCTGTGACGCATTGGCACACATTTGACAGAAGTGAAGTGCTTGTCAAGTGACCATTTAGAGGGTTTTGTTTGTTTGGAAGGGGGAGTGATGAACGAGGCTGAATTTATGGCGCAGAGTCAGTAGCAGCAAGAGGTGAGGACTTAAACTGCATTGCTCAATCGAAGAAAACAAATAAACACACAAATATACTGTACCACTTAACTCTGAGGTTTTTGAATTGTGGTTGGGGTTTAGCTGCCTGTTCTGCTGGGAGGGTGGAAGGGTATGTGTTTACGTGGTCAAATGACAATGTTGTTTGGTTGAAGTTCATACAGAAGCTTCAGTACGGGCTACCTCAGGTAGTTTATAGTGGGTTTTTGAAGTTTGAATATTTTGGATCATTATCCTCTTGTAGTAGCCATCCTCTTGTGTTTTATTTTGTAGAATAATCCTCCATGCAAATGTGCAGTACTTACAATGCCACTAGCAGCAGCACAGCCACAAAGAAAGCATGTTATATCCACCCCATGCTTCACAGTTGACAAGGTGTTCTTTTTATGAAAGGGAATTTAATTTTTCTTCATACGTCCAGTTACTCATAGTGACCAAAAGTTCCATTTTGATTTCACCAGCACTAGTCTTTCAGAGTCACATCCTGACTGCCACAATTATCCTGAACTGCCATGTCTTAATTATATTTTTTATTGTAGAAAATGCTAACTTTACTTGTGAAAAGTGATGTTTCTGTTCTATAAATCTTTAGACAATTTCTTAGAGGGCTCATGTTTGAGCTGGGTTAGTAAAATATTTTAAGTGAAAATAGCTATTTTATTAAACGCTGTGACGAAACTCAGAGATGTGCCTCTGAACGGGACAAAAATTACCGGACGACCACAGAATTCAGCTAAAAACAGTACTTAGTTCAGCATGTAATTTTTTCATTGGCTGTCTGAGAAAAACACATACATCGTTGGGAATAAAATCACAGAGGACCCTCCATAAAAGAGAAAATTACCCAGGGACCTCCCAAAAAATTTATCACATATGGATAGAGCTAAAGTTAGTCTTTTGACCACGAGACAATGTTATGTTGTCTTATGTTGAGTTATGACAATATTACAAAATTCAGATACTATCTGGATAAGAAATGCATGTTAATACTAGGTTTCCTTGTTTTATATCTGATTAGCTACAGAGGCTGTGTTTACTACTTCTTATTGTGTGTGTCATTTTTACAAGGGTGGCCAAATGTTTGTGTATAACAATGGGTTAACTTACAGTCTTTGAATTAGAATTATTGTAAAAAATTGCCTTAATTTAAAATTATTTTACTAATTATGTTTTGCAAGGAAGTACAGACATGTATAATACATGACCTTCCTCTGGACTGCATTATGCTGATATGTTTGATGAAAGCTAATGGTAATGCAATATCATTTCTCATAGAGCTTAGTAATAAGTAATCTGCATTAAAAAAAAACAAATAGGCCTTGATGGGTTGTTTCCCAAAACCTCTCAGACATGCATTATCCCTGTTAATCCATGTTCCAATGATGACTTTACCATTGTGTCTAATTGTCTGGGTGTTTCCTGGGACGGACACCATATGGCTTCATGAAGGGGTGCGGGGGAGGGCATTGTTTACATTGGATTCTCATTGGTTATGTGACGTGGGGCAGCATATGTGCTCAAGCTCAGTGCCCTTAACAACTGACCTTGATTTTCTTGTGATCTGAACTGTATTGAAATAGATAGGGGACCTGAGTCATTAGCCTTTTGGACATGACTTTTTTGAATATGTGTTCTCTAATAAGGGCTGTAATATGATGCTAAAAGGGCACTTTCAGAGCTGCTGAATGGAGGTAATTATTTCAAATTTGCTTCAGTTAGCTGACCGTTCAGGCCATCTGAACGCTGAGTCACTGCTTAATGCACTATGCTGAAATACACTGCACAGTAGCTCAGGCAGAGCCCGATGCTTTCCTCTTGCCTCCCCACAGCCTGCTGACGTGGACGATCCACATTTCAGTCTCATATTCTTATCCACCAGACAGATTTACTGTCTTGCCCCTGTCTTTCTTCGGCTGCAATTCAAACCCCCCAATTACCCAGCCTGTTCCAACTCTGCGGCCGCTTTCCCTGCAGCCCCAGGGCCACTCTGCATTCCGCTAGGCCGCTCTTTTTGTCTGGGGAGCCGTGGATGGTGCCACTGGACGGCGTAGGGCCCACACACACTATTCCAGGGCGGCTTTTGTCTGCCTGTGCCAAGACACCGTGGCCGGAGCCTGTTTGCTTAAAGCTTAACAGTATGCCTGGAGAAACGTGTTGTTTATGCAACCGCAAGGGTCCTTCATTTATTAATGGATTTTCTTCCTTGAACTGTGTATAGACCAGCCACCCCTGAAGAGCTGAGTGTAAAAATAGCAAACGCCAACAGGGATGTGTCACCATATGGTATTAATCCTTGGTGAACAGTCATATGCATGTGCTGCACAGGATTATGTAATACTGCACTTCATTTGAACTGCGGTGGCTTCACTAACATAGGCTTAAGTAAGAATATAGGTTAAAGTCAAGCTTACAGCTAAGCTCAGGATTTCTGTGTTATATGGAAGGAAAACTCTTTTATCCAACCAAAGCTGGATTCCTGTTTCTTATGGAAGTGTTATAGAGTTTTAAAGGAAATTGCAATAGACATCTTTATAATAGAAAATAAAATTGATTGCACAAATCTATATAGCATCTACGCAGGGTCAGATCAGGTTCAGGTTTGTTTTGTTTTGGTGTGTTGTTACACTACAGCAGTGCTGCCTTTTCTGAAACATCACAGAATAAATCAGACAGAAAGAACCACATCTGGAAGAATCATTTGAATCAGTGAGAGTTTACTTCTTAGCCAAGATAAAAATCCATCTGCATCAATGAAACAAAGCAATACTTTGCCAAAATGTTCCATTTAGAGTTATTACTAATGAGAAGTTTTGTTCTATATTTTTTTTTACTGTCTAAAGGAGAGACTCTAAATCGAAGGTCTAATTAGGATTTGATCAGTATATTTTGAATCATTGATAAAATGTGACAAAAAAAAGGACGATACTTTTTTAGAACACATTTTCCTTTATTTTTGCCATTGTTACCGACCCATTTTGTATTTTTGACTATTCTTTCACCTTTTGCTCTCTTTGTTTGATTGTTTGACTATTATTTCTGTGTTTAGACGACTTCTCTTTTGCCTTGCTCTGGTTTCTGCTGGATTTTTTGTCTATGACCCCATTTTGCCCGACTACTCTCCCTGGTATGTTGCTTGTTCTTGCTGCCCTTTTTAATGTTTACCATGCCTGTCCCTTGTAACTCAAGTAAGTTGAACCATTTGATTGATATACTTTATGTAAAGTATCTGTGAGTGTCTAACGCTTGTCTGCCCCTTGTCTGCCCACAGTGTAACCAGCAAACTGATTGTTTTTTTTGGTAAAGGGTGTTATGAGAACTCCCAGACATAATTCAGTGGTTGGTCTCCTCAATAATAGTGTCTCTGATCTGACAAAGTTTCCAACATGACCGAATAGTTTACTATCTGGAAGATATCAAATACCAATTTGCAATAATTACATATGTTATTTCGCATAAAAGATAAATAAATACAAAAACACATGTATGCGACCAAGTTGGGTTAACAAGTTTCACCTTCGTGCCTAATCTTCCTTGTAAGCTTGTTAGACTTGTAGCTCTAGAAGAAGCAAACTAGGAGGATTAACCATTGTTTGGTTAATTAACTACATTTGGATGAAGGTTTAGCATATTTTAGTAGCTTGCTTAGCAACATTTGAAATGTCTAGATAAGCTAAGCCAAGGTTGTTAATGCTTGTGTTGTCTGGCTTTATGTGAAAGTGATGAGCTTGAGAGGAGAACTGTCCTTCTCTCTGCTCTCTCTCTCTCTCTCTCTCTCTCTCTGTCTACCTGACTCTGCTTTTTTCTCCCTTAATCCGCAGTCTCGGCTCAGGCCCAGCATGAGGGGGCGAGAGATTACAGGGGTTACGCAGTGTTATTGTGTCTGTCAGGCGAAGGAGCACAAAGCGAATGCAGCTCTTGTGCAGCAGTTTACTGGGATTCTCTGTCTGTCCCTCACATTATTTTTCTTATTCTCTCTTTACTCACCCCTCACCCCCTTAGCATTCCCTTGCTTTTGTTCCCCCTCATCCTCACAGCACAGGGATCCTGTGTTTCATTCAGTGTGGAGGAACCGGTGGCGAATTGGATAGCCATAGTGAGCCCGGGCCAGGCTCTTGCTTTTCCTCTGCCTTTAACATGCTTAAACAAGGTGCAGTTTCTCAGCCAAGGGCACATCCAGGACACGGCCGGCAACCTCCGGTCCAGGACACACAAAGCTGACAGAGCCCACCCTGAGTGAATTGGCGTGGCTTGGAGTGTGTGGGTCATTAGATACTAAATGCCTGTGCTTTTAAGCCTGTGTAAAATGACTCTCCAGTGCAGGAGTGACGGCTGTTTAAACCTGAGCTTGGGCTGAGTGCTTTAAGTCTTTCTCTCTCTCGTTTTTCTGTCTCACCCTCCCTCTCTTCCCACTTCCTCTCGCTCTCATTCATTGTGCCAAGTGAAAAGGAGAGTTCTTGCTCACAGCAGGGTTAGCACTAGTGAACAATTTGTGAAGGAGTTTTACTTCATAGTTTCAAAGTTTTTGGTGAAATATAGGGTGAATTAACTGGGACTGGGACAATTAAACTGTACAATGTTTACTTGCGTAAAAGGAGATTATTTTAATTATTCTGTATTACAGAAAGTGATCTTTTATTAGGCTATTTTGTTCCATTAATGGCTAGAAACAATAGCCCTTAATTTATTGATTGTTTTTCCTCAAATCACTAGGGCTATGAGGCTATCAGGCCAAAGTGCTAATATAGCTAAGAAGTCACATAAGTAGCATTTTGAGTCAGAAACCACATAAGCAAGGTAATTGTGAAGCATGTGTCTCTATGCTTCCATTGTCTTTTTGCTACACTAGCTTCATTGCTAACCAACAAAATTATGCAAGTTAAGGGGAAATAGTGTAAATTATATTTTTTTGACTGGACCATCATGTTAATTGTTATTGAAACCATATATTAAACCACGCACGTTGGGGACATTACTGGGGATAGGGGGAGCCCTAATGAGTGGTTTGGGTAAATAGCCTTTCAAATTGGGAGAAAATGGGATCTGAATATTCCTTTAATATAAATGTGCTCAGTTTTATAAGATCATTTCCATCATTTTTTTTTTTTTTAAACTACGGACACATTCCTAGTTCAACATCACAACCTTATTTTGCAACAACAATTAAACTTTATAGGAACATTGTCTTGGAATTTTCTGAGAAGTAATGTTCTCAAAACATTCCTCTGATTTCTGGTTTGGTTGCAGGAATGGTGGATTGGAAGCTGGTAGCTGGAGCTGGTAGTGCAGTATAACTATTGTAATCGTACTATGTGCTTGTGTGTGTAATATCTGGGCAAAGCATGCAAGGTTTATCCCCCAGCTGTCATTCCTTCTGCCTGTCGAAACACCAATGAAGTCATATTCCATGTGTGTACACTCTGCTTGTTTCTACACGCGTGTGGGTGTATTTGAGTGTACTTATGTGTAAGGGTGCGGCTGCTCTGAAATGTGGGGATGGGTGGAGAATAACCCCAAGAATTAGACAGACATCCTCCCTCATATGCAGTCACACACATTCCCTGTCTACTGTCTCTCTCTCTAGACCCAGGATCTGCTTAGGTCTAAGCAGTCTCTGCGCCTGAACTGAACAGGTGAGGAAGCTCTTTCAGAAGCACAGAGTGTGAGGTGAAGTATCAGATGAGAGGAGGATGGAGGATTCCAGCTGTGCACCCAAGCAGCTAACAGGATGAAGTGCTGATAGTCTGTAATTCACAGTGTGTGGGAGCTGTCTGTCACCTGCTTTCCTCATTTAGAGGAATTAATCTCTCCACACCTTTCCTCCATCATGTATTACATTACTTTGAACATGACTGAATGTGCACGGAAAGGGAGGTTTTAAAGCCTTGATTTGGCCAAGAATCAAGTTTGCTTACCCCTAAACTGTCAATCAGCCAAGTTTGCTTCTTTGGTCTTGCATAGTTAAACTCAGTGGTGAACTGTGACTATTAGAGCTAGATTTCCAGTCTACCCACAGATTTCTATTTTTAGCCATTTTAAATTAAACATGGATGTTGGAGGCTAGTAAAATACATTCCATATGTTTTATTTGAAACTTGCAACAGACAATAACATTTCAACATTAAGGTTTCAGTAAAGAGCCCTGGCAAAGGGCTGTTGCCACTGTTTTACTTTCTAACCAAGCGAAAGCACATATCTTGCTACAAACCAGGTACTTGAAGACTAAGACCAATTAATTAAATGAGTGGAATCAAATGATCTGACTGAATTGAAAGATTGGTGTCCTGACATTTCTTTTTTTCTGCCTGAATACCACAGTAAAACATTCTGATTGGACAGTTGGGCAGCCATCATCCATTGGACATTTAAAGATATTTATAATTTTGTTGACCAAAACTAAAGTATTTGTAAAAACATATACAAAATACAAAAAGACCACTTCACTTTCTGAATCAGTTTCTCTGATTTTACTATTTATAGGTTTATGTTTGTGTAAAATTAACTTGTTGTTTTATTCCATAAACTACAGACAACATTTCTCACAAATTCCAAATAAAAATATTGTTTAGAGCATTTATTTGCAGAAAATGAGAAATGACTGAAATAACAACAAAGATGCAGAGCAGGTGGAACAATCCTGTTTTTTAATTACAATGTTTATGCATCTTGGTCTGTTCTCCTCCACCAGTCTTACACACTGCTTTAAAATAACTAAATAAAATAATTCAAGCAGTTGAGCTTGGTTTGTTGGCTTGTTACCATCTATCTATTCCTTTTGATTATATATGTATTTTATATACAAACCATATAAATACAACCATTAAGATAAAAAATATATTAAATAAAGGTGGTCTAGAGGGTTTCCCAATGCTAACAATGGCACTGAATTAGGGTATTTTAATTTGCAGCAGTGTGGCATACACAGTGAGATACAACATGAACAATTTTACTCATAGTTTTGGGTTAGCAAGTAATGATTTAGGCTGTGCAGTGCTAACTTAGTGGCTGCAGTGTTAAACTAACTAATAAACACACACTTGACAAGTTTTGACAGAACCATTACTTTAAATTAAATGTTTGTACAGAAAGATGGCTGCAAGGTGTCCCAGGATCTTTATCTTTATTTGTAAGGCTGTGCTTGAATAGAACACCCTCTCATGGGTAGGATCACTGTGCTCTCCTCAGGGAGTGGCTGGGCTGACTGTGGCTAGCTTGGTTGCTTTTTCAACCAGAAGGCTGGATTCAGACAAGGTCGTCTTTTGCTGGAGTTCTGAGAGTGTATAAAATAGTACATTAAATATATGGAAGGAATGTGCACTTATATTCAGAAACCTATGAACCCCTTTTTATGCTCAAATGCTAAAAATGTACTTCAGTTTTGGTGTGGTTTACTTTCCTGAGAAAACTAGTGCCCTTTTATTCTCTCACTGTGGTCTTTGAGTTACATACTGCTCAGCTTTCAGATTCCATTAGCCACCAGCAAGTGGTCTTACACACAGCTGTCAAAATTGCTGTTATGCTGGGAGCAACACATACTGGATGTGATGGTAGAATCTTTAGTCCACTCCCTTTGGCAAAAACAGACAGGCAGGACTCAATACACTCTCACAGACACATGCTTTACCCATGTCATAACACTTTGGTTGATTACACAGGCAACATAAATGATTGATTGTTTTGTTGTCATAGTATTGCTATATGTATTAATTTATAATCATTGAAAAAAATAATGCACCCCAGATTGCTGAAAAACACACACAGAGACTTAAGGGTTTGTATTCAGGTGTGGTCTGAGTACAGAATTGGTTTTGCCACAAGAGCATATATACAGTATATGTGCTTCCTCTCCTGCCCTATACATAGACTCTAACAGGCTGTTTTTGGGTAGTGTACCTCTTTGTGAGAGACTGTTGACTGCTAGAAATGCCTCTATGACACATTCAGAACTCAAAGACACCTAGACCAGTTGACAGACTTTCAGAGGGGGTGCATTACTGAACCGAGAGTTAAGATTCAAGATTCAAGATTCAAGATTTTTATTGTCACATCACAGAGTACAGGTGTACATGTGAGTGAAAAACTTGGGTGCAGATTCCCACCAATGCGTAAAGAATAATATTTACAAGAGAGTAATAAAATAATATAAAATATATAAAAATAGGACATACAGATAACTTACAGTATAAACACTATTTACAATACACTTAATTACAATAAACATGATAACTTACACTATAGACAAATTGCACAGAACAGATATGCACAGATGTAGATATGGATAGTGTGGAAGTAGTCAGTATGTCACAGTATAGCTATGAGTAAGTGCAGGTAAGGAATGAGTTGAGTGGGGAGTGCAGGGGGCAGAATGCTGTATAATATGGAAAAGTCTGATAGATGCAGTGTAAAGTAAAGTGCAGGGTGCAGAGTTTGTATGGGTGTCAGTGGGGTGGGTTGGGCAGAACACCGTTCTACTGGCTATTCCACAGCCTGGTTGCTTGGGGGAAGAAGCTGTCTCGGAACCGGCTGGTTCTGGTCTTCAAGCTTCTGAGCCTCCTTCCACTCGGCAGCTGTGAGAACAGGGAATGGCTTGGATGGAACGGGTCCTTCATGATCTTTTTGGATTTCCTCAGGCAGCGGTTGGTGTATAAATCCAAAAGGTTTGGGAGCTCAACCCCAGTGATGTACTGCGCTGTGCGCACAACCCTCTGCAGGGATTTCCGCTCCAGAGCAGTACAGTTCCCATACCAGGTGGTGATGCTGCCCGTTATTGCCCACTATCAAAGCCATCCTTACATCACGACCAGGGACTAAGCCAAGCCCTGGACTATAGAGCAGTATTACTAAAGATTATTCATTGAAAGAGATACAGTATGTAGTATAGACCAAGGCTAACCCCCTATCTTGGAAACTTACCCATACAATTAAATTTAATTTCTTGTAAAATTAGCTCCTTATTGTGCATGTCAATGCATGTATATAGGTTGTTATATATTCGGGAATAAGTAAATTTATCAAAGATTTCAAGATGTCTTTACTTGGAAAGTACTGTCCTGGCAGTCTAACATAATGGTAAAATTAGCAGATTATGTCAATCCTGAAATAGTACAGGGGAACAGCCAGTCAGCATCCTCTTTTGTGTGAATAGGGAAGGGCTTAACCCCATCCAGAGTGGAACATTGAGCTGATATCATACTGCTCAGCGAGAGCCAAGTATGATTCATTTCAAAATATCTATTAACCTCATAACTCCTGAAATCATTTGCCGGGCCTCAGGCCTGGGCAAGGAACCATTCAGCAAGGAAACAATTCAGAAAGCATCCAGTACTGTTACTTAACACAGAGGAGAACTGCTGTTGGATGTATAGTAGGATTTCTTATTTTCTGTGTATCTCATCCCCAAACTAGAGAGTTTTTGTTTAATTATGAATCAATTGACAATTTCCCTTCCTGAGTAAATATTCAAGTTCTGTTAAATTTTTTTTAGCTTATTTTAAAGTTAAACATCACATAAAGTGTTGTATTTCACAGAGGAAAATCACATGCAGTAGTTCTCAACTCTCCCATCATGAAACTTCCCAGAATTCTATTTTGGTAGGAAATTGTGGCCCTTTTCTCTGCCAGTTCTGACCAGAACTTGACCTTAAAACAAACCTGTGGTCTTTCTGGCTGCACATTTTTGCTACTTCTTAACCATACAGTACTATTAGTGCTCTTACTCAGCTCTCCAGAAGCATTCACTGTTAATGTTCGGGCATTGCCACGAGTGTTTTATAGACTGAATATGACTTTGTTGGAGGCGTAACTACAGTTTTTATGAAAGCTCAACCAGTATGAATATTTGGTGAATAAAAAAACATATCAATTATCTGGGATGAAAATTCAGATGGTACAATTTAGCCACTAGGTTCATGCCTCCTTTGATACAGTATATGTGAAGTCAGCCATGGGCTAAGGAAAGCACCATGTCTTCAGCTCTGATAAATGAGCAAACAGGTGCCTGTGCCAGCCAAAATTACATTAGGACTTGTGAGGAAAGAAAGGGCTATCCACTCAGAGAGAGCAAGGCTATCTTGTGACTCTGGCTGCTGATGGCAGGGCAGCATAAAATGGGATTCTAATTCTAATTGGGTTTTAATATCATACTTTAGTAATAATAGCTAAGTAGTGCTTTACAGCTGATTTAATTTACTAATAATTAAAAATCAATACAGTATTTCAAAACAAAATCCCATGATGCTTCTATACATCAATATTTTCTAATCAAAAGGCCATTCAGTTGTTTACTGTCATTTGTGTAGTGTAATATCAAGGTGATGACTGCATTCTCATCAAATCAGTAATAAATAATGTTCTTCCGTGATGAAAGCCAGAAGCAGTTCAGCTCTTTACTGCACTCTTTTAGTGGATTCTTGGCCTTCACACCTGGCCGTGTTTTGTTATGCCAGTTGACCGTTGACATCCAGCTGTTTTGATATTAAGTTCTTATTCCAGAACTTTATTCAATTTCTGCAAAGAATAACACACAAATGAAATGACGTTGACATCATCATCTAAAACTGTTTGTGAAGCTCACCTCATTAAATAAACACACTCCTTTTCTGTCTGCTCCTGTCCCTGTTTTTGTTGAAAACTTTATTTAGCCATAATGTTATTTTTACGTCTTTGTTTTTGAGAAGATATAGGTTATTAAATCATGTGTAAGCTCTGTGGAATCTCTGTGTGCAGTAAAGGAAACGAGGGATGACAGTTTAAGGTCTTTTGCACAGCTTGCAGTCGCTGGATTCATGTTTGTCTGAGAAGTTGGGCTGTGATTTCACTTTTTATTTCTGTAGTGGAAAGTGCTTATAAAATATGAATTTAACCCCTTAAACCCTAGACTTGATTTTACCCCAAAACTGTTCTCCATTATTCAACGTAAATTATCAAGTATCTACTATGAATTATTTAGCATTTAGTATGATTTTTTTTTTTTTACTGTGTATAATGAATGATTTAGTATCGGCTACGAATTATGCAATGTGTACTATGAATTATTTAGTATTTACTATAAATGAAACAGAATCTAATATAATTGATTAAGTATATATTATGAAGTATTAGGTATTCATTATTAATTGGTAAGCATCTACCATGAATTATACAGTATCTATTATAATATATTTATGATCTACTATGTGTTTAAGTATTTATTATCGTTATTATTTTTTCAACCTACTATAATTTATTTGCTATCTATTATAACATTTAATATCATCTGTGACTTATTCAGTATCTCCTAAGAAGTGTTTACTATAAACTATGACCTATTCAGTATATAGTGTAATTTGATTTAGTATTCACTTTAAATTAGTAAGTACAAGTATTCAGTATCTATTCAGAAGTTTTTACTGAAATATTTACTACATATATTATGAACTATTTTTGAAATATTTATGTGCCATAATTTGTTCAGTTGAAGTATAGTCCCATATAAATGCCTTTAGAGTTTTCAGTTACGTAGACTAGGGTGTAAGATATCATGCCTATACTGAATTCATTGCAAAATCTTTGTGCTTTTCAGCTTGAGATGGTTGCATAACAGCAGCAGGTAGCTTATCTTTTGTTGATCTGTAGATTCGTGAGAGAAGTGGCGTGCGAGTTCAGAAGCATCTAGGTGGCAAAAATGTATGTTGTAATTAGTAGACGAGGTCAGGACAGTACTAAGTGCTTGTGAATACTCTTCATAGCTCTTGTGTTCACAATAGCAATTTCACACTCCCTGCTCACTTGACGGTAATCACAGGAGAACGTGTCTGCACCCTCCCTGACTGGTGATGATAACAGAAAGTGTCAAACACTGTGTGATTCTTGCTTGGCAAGACAGCGTTAAACATTTACGTTGTGTTAAAAACATGAGAAAGTCTGCCTCTGGATTCTAAGGAAGGAAGCACCTCAGATTTGTCCCTGCTTCCAACACCTGATCCCATTAATTAGCTCCATAACAAACTCTTAAGTTAAATTGGTGTGCATTATAGCAGGAAAAAAGCACTACAAGTAGGACCAAAATTGGGAATCACTGTGTCATTTCAATCATTTTCAAAAGTTTTAAATTTACTGTTTAAAAGACTAAGTGTTGCAGAGATGCATTATTTTAAACCCTTTTTTAACTTTTAGAAAAGTGATCTGGGTCTTTTGAAAGTAATTCTAGTCTTTTTTTATAAGTAGTCTGGATCTAATTTTTTTTTTAAGTTTAAATCAATGTTCATAAAAGATCCTTTTTTTTTCCAGAGTAGTTTGGGGCAGTGGTGGCTCAGCATCAACAACAAAGTTGTGGGATTCTACCCAGGTTTGGTGGGCCACCGCTGTTGGGCCCTTGAGCAAGATTCTTAACCCTCCCTGCTCACTGCTTCCCGCAGTGATGGCTGCCCACTGCTCTGAGCATGTGTGCTCACTCTATCACTGTTTGTGTCTTTTGAGTGTGTGTTCACTGCATGAATGGGTTAAAAGCAGAGGCTAATTTCCATCTATGCCCAGCGTAAGTATTGTGTGTATATATAGTATGGTCTTCTTCTACTCCTTCTTTTGAATCAATTTTCAAAAAGTTTCAAATCTTTCCAAAAGTACTTTGAATCAGTCCAATATAGTTTAATTGAGTTTTTAATGAAATCTTAGATATTTTTTTCCAAAAGGTCGTTTTTAGAGTTAAACCAAACTCTAAAAATTGTTTTAACCTGATTAAGGGTTCTTACTCTGCTACTTTGTTCCAGTAGCTGTAATGTTGTGCTGCTGGTGAAGAGAAACTGGATGTTTGTGTTGTCTCTGTTCTGCTTTGATATTGTCAGAGGGAACTCCAGTGCTCTGTCATACTTTCATTTAGCTGGACAGACAGAACGGTGAGATGTGGGACTCTGTCCTCTTCTTTCTGCCTTTTGTCTCACACTGAAGAAAAAACCCTTTGTATCCGACTGCGATCACATGTCACAATATTTGAACAGCTGCAGTGTGTGTGTGTGTGTGTGTGTGATGAGACTGTATGAAGTGGAGTTGTGGGTGTGTAGAGTGGTGAAGTTAGAAATGAGTGTATTTAAGTTTCTTAAAGGGAACATATCCTTTATTTATATCTTGTATATAATGTAGGACATCAAGATTATGATACTATGAAAATATATATGCTATAATTCTATTGTATATTACCTCTTTTTAAACTTTTGTAAATTAGCTGCCCTGTAGTGTGCCTTATACAAACAAAAGTCCAAGCTAAAAACATCCTCCTTCTTTTTTCTTTATAGTCTAAGTGTATATACACACACACACACACACACACACACACACACACACACACACACACACATATTTTAGATGTTTGAGTGATAAAGTATTCCTGATTAAATACTGCTTGAACCAGTTTGTATGCAGATCATTACTGGCTGCTGCATTAAAATATCTCTATTTTATATTTTGTACTGCATTAATAATGCCAAAAATGTTAAATATGTGTAGTGCTAATCTATGGAAATGTAGCCTAAATGTCTTTGTGGTGGTTACTATGGCGTTTAGGTAGCAGTGATGGCTCAGCAGTTAGAGGACCTGGGCCATCCACAACAGTAGTGTAGGTTTGATAGCTGGGTTTGGCAAGCTGCCACTGTTGGGCACTTAAGCAAGCAGCGATGGCTGCCCACAGCTCTGGGCACATGTTCTCACAAAATCACTAGGTGTGTCTTCTGGGTGTGCTCCCTAGTTGTGTATGTGAGTCTTCACTGCATGGATGGGTTAATAGCAGAGGCCAAATTCTGTCTGTGCCCAGCACAAGTATGGTGTATATGGTAGTCTTGTCTTGTCTTGTCATGCCTTGTCTAGTCGTGTGTAAGTTGTTTGCTAGGTGGTTATGGTGCTGCTTAATATATTTTTGCTAATTAGTTGCAAGGTATTTGTTAGCGGGTTGCTAATGTGGTAATGGGTGTTTTTAATGGAGTCACTGACAAACCTGTGTTTTAGATGGCTGCCAGGTAGGTACTGTTGTTTAATAATTGCCATGATTAGGCTTTATATTGAGTAAAAACCTTGTAACTGAATCTGGAGGTTCATGTTTAGCATGAAGGACTGCACTTCAAATGCTGCCTCTCCTAAGAATGTTCACATGCAGGACTGAAGTATACTGATATCCCTCTCCACTTACTGTTTCTGTCATGGATGCCATGGATCATGTTAAAGCTCTGCGTATTTTAAGCATGACATCAATCTGCTGAGAACAAGGCCAGAAGGTTCAGCCAACTGTTAAATACCAACATCTTTACTCGTACCGCTTGAGTCAAAGATACGTACACATTTCACATTTTGAAGGAGAAGGAAGATTGAATGCCTGTAAAAGTGCTACCAGTGCCGACTTGAAGCGTTACGTTGGAATTGTATGGCTTGGTGGAAGTCACTGTTCGGTGGGATTTGAGGCTCATTGTGTAAGTTTTGGGTGGTGAATAGCAAATAGGGCCTCTTTAAAATACTGCTTGTGTTGAAACAGGGTGACAGCTAATGACTGGCCTTCTCTTATGTAAGAGGAACTCCAGCGGGTGGGAGGGGGTTCGTTTGGCAGGGAATGGTAATGTAATTAAAATTCAGGAAATGGACAAAGGCGGAGACATGCACACTGCTTGGCAGCAATATGTCAGCATGCCCATGCCAATCATTTGTTATTATGTAGGCCAGTTTTAGGGACTCTTTGGGTATGAAATCTACTTTGAGGCTGAAAAGAGGTTTCAGAGCTGAATAACAGCGTTTAGTTTACAGCTTTGGGTACTGTATCATAATTATACTATAGACTGATTAGCCACAACATTAAAACCACCTGCCTAATAGGGCCAAGGTGTTCTGTGGTATCTGTCATAATGATGTTGGTGTCAGATCCTTAGTTTCTGTAACATGTGAAGTGGGACCCCAAGGATTGCATCAGTGAGCTTTGGCTGCCCATGATCCTCTAGCCAGATCACCAGTTGTCCTTTCTACATTTTGTAGGTACTGACCACTGAAACCCCACAAGACCAGTCTGCCATTTTGGAGATGCTCTGACTCCACCATCTAGCCATTCCAAGTTGACCCTTGTCAGGATGACTTTATTTTTATACTTGGTGTCTAATATGTGCACATCTCTTGACAGATGTCACTGTAGGTGAAGATAATTAAAAGATAATTAAAAGATAATTAGAACATAATCACCTGTCTAGTGGTATAATGTTATGGTTGATTGGTGTCTATCAACATTGTCATTCAAAAATCTCCAAATCTCCAAAATGAAAAAAAAAGGAAAAATAATTCATTCCAGGTCTTTTTGAGCATTTCAATTTGTCCATTCAACATTAAATTCTGACATAATTAAAACAACAACAGATTCATATTCAGAGAGAAGTGCATAGTGTGTGTGGTGTATTTAAATAGAAAACAGTCCTGAGGCTGCTTGATGCCTAAAAAAATAAGCGTTCTCTTATGAATCATAATGTTTCACCAGAGGGAATATGTGCATAAGTTATGGGGTGAGATCAGACAGTTATGCAATAAAATTGCTCACAGGACTAAATTGGCCTTGTGCCTCACGTGTCGTGTTGAGCCTGTAGGTGACTGAACATCCACTGATGCGTGTAGATTTTAAAACTTCATAAGAAATAGGGCCCACCCGTCTTAACTCATCTGATGTGTGGAGTAACCAACGGCTAATAAACAAAATAACGATTAGAGCAGAAGTGACCGCAGACTGCTTGTTGGTACGCACTGTAATGCAGTTCCAGCACTTCTACATTTTATTACTTTGGCCTATGAGGACATTTTTAATGTGTGCTAGGACATAAAACAAATAAATTAAAATGTAACAATTGTCAATTTGTCATCTTCTTGTCATGCAAACTGAGAGAACTCAAAGTCTTAGATTTTCTGTTGTCTTGCTACACACTGGAACAAAGCTAAACCAAACAGAATACTGATTTTGGGAAGGGGTGGTGCATTAACCAAACCATTAAATCTGCATGAATTTTTGCTTTAGACAGAGAACTACTTAAGAGCATTGATCCCTGCCCCCCCTAAAATCAGTGTTCTCATGTGGGATTATGTGATTGGTTCATTTTGTTATGTGACTTCTTTAACTTATAACATTACTTCCCTTTTTATGTATTACATGAGTGCATGTACTGACATCATATAGCAAAAAGCACACATTTCACTCTGCATGGGAAAATAAAAATGTCAACTGACATTGACAAACCAAAAGTGAAGAATGAACCATCACAATTGATCCTTGGTTCTGATGGAGTTCGTGTGGGCCCTAAACCAGTCCATAATCTGTCCTGGATGGGGATTCATGCATTTGAGAAGTTGATGCAATCTAAAGTTGAGAAGTTGATGCAATCTGTTCTTCAAAAGTTATAGCTAGCACTAATAGAGCACTGTTTAAATTGTGCTAAAACTAAAACAAACTCTGACAATAACCCTTTTATAGCTCTGATATTTATAATATAACATTTTAGCCAAGGTTTTCTAATGATTTTTAAGTCTTCAGTAGCAAAAGAATAAGTGTGCACACATATTCAAAAAGATCTGAAAGCATTGAGTTTCAAATTTACAACAACCAGTGGGACAGCAGCATTAAATCCTATCTGACACACAAGGGGAGCTGAATAATGTGTAATAGTGGTGTTAGTGGGGTGGGAGCAAGTTGTATATCATAATAATGTGAGCACCGGCACTTTTTCGTTCCACGTCAAGAACTCATGCAGACCGATTTAAAGGCTTATAATGAGAATCACTTTGGAAATCACAGCCTGAAGCTGTGAGACACAACAGAGCTTCACTGTGTGCCAACAGTGTGGGCAAATAGAAACCACAGTTTTAGTGTGAGTACCTTACTGATAGCTTCATGCACCATAAATCCTTACAAGCCGTGTTACTAGCCTCAGCCTGCTGCTCCCTGACCATGACATGAACCATAGATCCACAGAGCAGTAAATCAGAGCCTGACTCACTTATGTCCAGTTTAACACATGTGCTGATCAATACTTACAAAAGAAAAAGCGATACAGAAAAGAAATGTCTTTTTTTTTTTTTTTTTTACCACTGTGCTACTTTCTCTGACATTGAGAGTCCCTGATTAGTGTTTGGTGGAAACAGCAATGAGAACAGAAGGACTTTAAGCCTCCTTTTACCACAGCCTCAGGCACTGTACAGTACTGTCCTGCTATTAATACTCCATGTCACCAATGTAGGACGGTCACTTATAGCCAGTGACCCCTTGGTCACTGAACATCTTGGGGGAGGGATTGTGTTTTAAGGTTGTTTTAAGGCAATCTCTTAAGGGTGTTCTACTTCGAATCTTCGAGAAGATGATAGTTTTATATTAATAGCAGTTCATTGAACAAGGTATTTACAGGAGAATACCTAAGAACTAAAGACTAACCAATATATTGGTTATCCGATAATACTGTCTAATATTACGAAGAAAATACTCCTAAATATGCAAATAACAGGAATGATGTATTTATTGTGACATTTGTACAACATTTGACAACCAATGTTTTTCACTGCAAGTTTACCAACTACATGGCGAAATAAAGCAGTTTGTAAAATTTAGGGGGAGTCTTATGTCTTAGACCTTTTAAGAAAAATATTGATACCTGACGCCATGCATCAATGCTCACATGTATCACAAAAGGAAACATGATATATGATATATTGCTATTTTGGTATTAATAATGAGGCATGAACTCTATAAGACATAACCAGCATTAGCCTTTTCAGCTATTTGTGTTAAAGAAGATCTTCTTTTATGAGATCCTACCAGATAGCTGTCACTCTTGCAAATTAGTGAAAATTGGGTTCCCATGATCTTGTCTCTATCTGTCTGTCTTTTCGTTAACCCTTTCTGTCCGAGTCTTCCATACATTAAAATTAGGTAATTTTAGCTTATTGTTGTAACTTCTTAAGGTTTCAAGGTTAGCAAGGATTTACAATGTTTTTTTACCCCTAATAACTGGTGTTTTGTCTATTTTTGGAAATTAAACATTTAATTTAAGTACAACGTAAAAGGTAAGAAACAAACACGTTCTTAACCAACGTGTTTCTATCTTATTGTCATGTTAGTTTCTGCATATCGTTGCTGTCCTACGAAAAACACTTATCTCCATTTTGTTGATTTTTAGTTTACTACATAATTTGAACAGACAAACTGTTCCTTATACTGTGCCAAAATTTCTTGATGAACGGACCAATAGAAACTCTTCAAAATGACCTGAAATAAACTCTTTTTACATTGACTTCTATTGGAAGTTTACAAGTTTTTTTTCTCTCTCCTGTAAAGTTGCTGTTTTGGAGATAAGTGTTTTTCATTGGACAGTGACGATATGTAAAGAGCTGAGGTCTGTTTGCTTCTTTGTTGTGACTGTAGAATGATGGCAGCAACCAGCACTAGTCTGGATCACTTTATCTGTCTTAGTGATAGCAAGAGTGAGTTGGTATCCCACTATTTAATACAAAGCACAAAATATCTGTCAACAGCAACATTTAACATGTTTGTTATACAATGTGATCAATATTGGTTATTTCTCTTTGCTCACAGTAAATCTACCCTAAGCAGCCGATGCCTTTGAAGAGCCTGTCTTAGCCTGATTGGATGTTTGCACAGGTTCTTTAGTGGATTTCTTCAGAGGAAATTAAATGTTCATGTTACAGGTTCACTTGGGCTGATGTTGCTAATAATATTCTGGCTACACGTTTAGGCTTTTGAAAGCTATACTGTAAATGCATTTGAATTTAATTAAATAATGTAAATCCACAGGTCTCCACTGATGCTTAACAAAGGAGGTGTTACTGACAAAGTAGTCATCTTTCCTAGAATTCCATTGTCTTTGTCTGTCTTTTCTTTCCCGTGTACTTATCCCACTCTCTTGGTGTTTGTGGCTCCTCTTGAAACTAATCCCACAGCTTTAAGAGGTCACAGGCCAGTTGACCCCGGCCTTTGTCCCTAATTCAAAGGAAATTCACACAGCATGACTCTATGTGGGATTAGCATAACACAGCCTATGATGGTGTTTATTTCGGGACTTGTGAAGCTGATCAGTATTCTATTTTTTTTATCTGTATTTCCGTATGTGTATACCTTCACAGAATGATCTTGCTGTATGTGAAGCCATGGTGGTGCAGTGTGCTCAGTAGTCTGTAACAGATTTATAATAGCCGTGCTTGTTAAAGTGCTTTCACGCATCATTACTGGGGGCTTTTATGAGCCACTGTATTGACCTGGAGGCGGAGCTAGCTACTTAAATCAGCTCTGACAACAAGGAATGCCTGCTAGTCACTTGATGCACTGAAAGTCTGTGGCATGTAGTGGCACTGTGGTTCTCCACATGCATATGTTTGGGGTGTTTGGTGGGAAATGACCATGCTGCTTCTCTCAGTCCAATGATGCACCCCATCTCAAAGTTTGTCAGCTGGGAAAAATGTTTTTGAGTGACCCAAGTATTGCATTGCATTCAGTGCTCTCTCACCAAGAGGTACAGTACCCAAAAGTATCCTCTGAGAGACTTTTATATTGAGCAGTGGAAGAAGAAATTTAAAGCCCCTAGTGGGGCAACACCCAGTGTGTGATCAGACCAGTTTTTCTGTGAATTAGTTTAAAAATAATCCAGGTTGTGTTTTTTGTGTCAGTTCATATATATATATATATATATATATATATATATATATATATATATATATATATATATATATATATATATATATATATATATATAAGTTAATGCTTGTTTTCTCCCATTTCCAAGACAAAGTTTTTAGCTTCTTCTCCATTTAGGATCTCCTATATTATTGTATATTCACCTCCCAAAAAGCCCAGCAAATGGGTTTAAGATTTTGGTCACTTTCCAAAAAATTGCAAGCAGTCTCTGGCAATAGATAACAAACAATAAGCAGTGCCAGGAGTTAATGTATTAAATGCAATGTTATTTTAGCCTATTGCATGAAATGGATGAGTGAAGCAGTGTTGACAGGTTCCATATTTTTTATTCATGGCTCTTACACACCCAGCCAGTGACTTCAGAGCGCAGGAGGAATACTGATTCATAATGCATGAAGCTGGAGAGTCTGCTTTGGGCTGGTCCTCTGTGTCTGTCTGAGGGAGACAGAGGGAGACATCGCTGATAATAACAAGGTTTAACCAGCTTTAAGATGTGGTGTGCTATATTTGTCTTGTTTTTTTTCCTTCTGAGATTCACATATGACCAAAACATTCATCAGTTGTTTTTCCACAATGATTTTCCATGTGGCTTTTTAAGACTGATATATGTAAATGACCTCTGCTCTCACTGGCTGCTCGGTTTTCACAAAAACATGTAACTTGAATATCTGGATATACAGTAACCATATGTTCAAAAAACACTTTAGCAGGCCTATTTACCACCCTGTTACTTTGCCTATGAATGAAACACACAGATTTTCCTACAGAAACGTCATATTACAATGTAGTTTTATGTGGTTACAAAATTACTGTAATAATTGCCAATAGTGTTGATATTTGTCCTTTTGCTATGTACTTTTGACACTGTTAGCAGAGATTGAAGAGATAGAAGAGATTATAGCCAGTTAACTTTTAGCATTACCACTTTTCCTTCTGATGTGAGAGCAGACAATGAATAGAATGTACGGAAAAGCTTCCATTATCTAGCATTAGCTTTTAGCCTAAAGCAAATCTCAGTTTACTGCCCCTGTCTTTTGCTTCATCCTGTGCCCCCTGTTTACCCTCCCTCTCTTTGTACACTGACACAGGAAAAGCCACAAAGCCATAGGACAGAGTCATGGAGTAATGCGGTGTTTAGGGTGGCTCAGAAATTAAATGCTGATATATGGACAATGACACAAGAACTGATAAGTTAAATCATCCCTCCCACATCTGTGCAGAAGTCCTGCATCTGGTCTTCCATGATAATTTCCTGCTCAACAAAATTCAATATCTCATTATTACTTCAGACCAGGGTATTTCCCTCCCGCTGTTATTACGTCACAGCCATGCTTCGACTTTGTCTTTGCTCTGAAAACACAATGAAGTCCATTAGCCTACGTGTCCTTGAAACAAAAGCAACGCTTCATGCGTCCACTACTCTTGCACACTGAACCAATTAGAGACTGCTATGATCTCATTAGTGTCTGAGCATACCAGTCCTCGGTGGAGAAGGTCTGGTATTCTGGTTTCTGTACTGTTTGTCCAGATAACTGCCCATAAAATAGCCCCAAATGTTAGCATTATGTAATTACAGGAATTGGCTCACATGCTGTGACAGATTGGAGATATCTCTTATCTTCATTCACACAGAGGCACTTTCATCTGAACGCATTTTGACAGAGTTAAAGGCACAAGTACTCGTTCAGAACCTCTGGCTCTCGTGGCCCTTGCTGTTGTGCGCAGTTACCACCATCTGATAACAGGTAATCAGTGATTTATTTAAGAAGCTCATTTAAGCTATTTTAAGCAAGTGGCTTTGGCAGAGGTGAGGGATTGGAGGGGAGTTCTGTGAAAGAAGGCCTTTTTTAACAGGCTTTCATCACATTAACTTGCTATTTTGCCAGATGATTACATGTCAACAACCGTGAAACAAGATCACAGGATCAAAGAACAGCGATATCCACCAGCTTGTTTATAGCCAGGGTTTATATGCTTCATTTCAGACTGTTTCACATTCTTTCAACCTTAGCCTGTGACCTGATTTCAACTATTGAACTATAAAAAAAAACATTTATTGAATATTTTAGATTGATCTTAGATGTATACACAGCACGTATTTGACTTTGGTTGGGTTGGAAATAGCTTTATATTTATTTATGTCTATTTACCACTTAAAATTTAAGATTTTAAGCTCTACTTTTGGACCACACACATATTATAGCATAGTTTTACCATTGAGTCTTACTGGAATGTGCTTCTGTCCTTTCATTGTGTCCTTTCAATATGATGTTCTCTTACAAGATAAAGAGATTGTAGCTTAACTCTTTGCATTAGCATTTATTTTCCTTGGGGTTATCTTTCTCTAGTTTTACTTGATAAATAAATAGGTCTTCTGTCTTTTGCCTTCTGATGTTTATTATGTTTAGCTTTTTTTTTATCTTTTTTGGTTAGCAGTTTGAGGGAGAAGATGATGGAAAGGAGAGATGCTAAAAGCAAAGTAATAGCTAGCATGGATCCTTGATTTGCTTTTAGGCTTTCACTTTGTCGTATGCTGACACAAGTCTGAGGCACAGGAAAAGCCATGATCACATGACCTGGTTTAATTAGGAGTCTGATGGAAATGAGCTGCTGTCCAGTGTCATCAACATCATTTTCTCAAATGTCATTGTTGCACTTTGCCATCTTTGACTAGGAGTTTCGTTAGTGGGCTGGGTGTGTGTAAATGTTTGAGGTGTAAATATAAGTGGGCAAGGCTGTTGTGGCAGTATTTACGCTTCACAGTTTGTTAGGTTAATTTACTAAACTTGTTTTATTTAACTATTTAAAGGTAAATGTAAGTTGTATAATTTGTAATTTTTTGTCCAGTTGATTGAGGATAATTCTCAATAACATGAAATTAATATAACTCAAATGAAGGTAGAGTTAAGCAAGGTAGAGTATCTCTTATATCCTGCTAGTGCCCATCACACAGCAGTGCATTAACAGCAGTGCAACTGTCCAGGCATCGTCTGCACTGTTATAAATAACTACCCAGCAAGGATTTTGTGCGCAGGGCTGGTGGGTCAAGCTGCCACATATGGGAGAATGCTGGAATGCCAGGCCGTCTTGCTGGTGTGTTATTCCTGTATCCTGGCAGACCTTGCTGTGCACCAGCACATTTTGTACACAGCCCCAGCAGGGCGCACTAACACTTTCAAAGCTTGGGCAGTCAGTCAGGCACTGGTTCCACTTCAACCCCCCAGCCCAACCCAACCCAACCCAACCCACACTCACATACACACACACACACACACTTACACACTGTGCTTGCCACACCCATTGTCTTAGACACCTATTGTTTGTTTCACAGGCATACTGAGAGAGGCTACTCTTTGTGAACACCCTGAAAGGCCTCGGCAGCATCATCTGAAGGAGGAGGGGCTCGCTGGCTGCTCCCGCCAAATCACGTGAGGCCTTCCTCGTCCGGTAACCATGGCAACCAGCACCGGTCCAGCCTGCATCTCGCTGCCGCGGTGAGGAGGAGGATACAAGAGAGGGAGAGAGGTATAGAGAAAGAGAAAGAACGCGAGATAGGAAGAAGCCCTGAAAACACATACAAATACATGCTGCGCCCTGGAGCTGCCACGGATATTCCCACAGTGAGTATCCCATTGTTGACTTTCTCTTTTTCTTTCCTTTGATGCTTGGAATCCCTGCTAGGTGCCTTCGTCTTCTTACAGCCTGTGCTCTTGTGTGCATTCATCCCGATGCCAGCTTCATATCAGGGGCTTCCTCCTCCTTGCTTTTGTTATGAACTGAGTGATGACATCATACGCCTTTCCTAGGTGCAAGGTAGGGAGTCCCCCATCCAAGGATAAAGGATTGAGGATATTCCTTTGTCACAGATGCCTGCCTTTCTTTAGCCGTATCTATTGTGTCATTGGCATGCAATATACACTAAATAAATACCGTGGCAGACAGGTTTTGTAGCCCCACCTACACCTAATAAGGGTGGATCCCTGGTCCTGTTGTTGTTGTGGTTTCATAATTGACCCTATGCTGAGCTCTCTGTGGCTTGTGCGCTTCACTGCTCCCATTAACTTCTTTTAATAGCTCTCCACCAGCAAGGTTTCAGACTCTATTGGAGTCACTAGCTGTTCCCAGTGTAGTTCGTGTAATTAGCAAACCCCTGCCTAGCTCATACTCGAGCCCAAATTCTGGGTCAACCTGTTCCTGAGTCGTCCTTGTGATGAGTGATGACTGAGGACAGCAGGAATGACTGCTGCAAATCAAAGCAAATATCACAGGCCGTTTAAGGCTGTGTTTCCAGGGGCTTGGGGGTAATTGATTTAGAAGGTCAGCTGATCATTGTATAATAACGAGAGATCAGCGCGGGGTAGCATTTGCATACCTAGTAAACTCATCGACAACCGTGTAAAGTGATATAACTGATCAAAAGATTAGACATTTATTGATCTGACTAACAATGTTCTGATTCATTGCAAGAGACCATGATCTATTCATAATAGAAAACATATCAGTTAAAGGGCCATATCCCACATGCATTGTTTTCCTAGAGGTCTACTTATGATGATTGTGTGGTTTTATTTATCAAAAACAGCTGTAAGGAATTAAGCTGTCTATGAAATATAATATGCCTTATAATATTTTATTTTTTTGTGATCAATATTTTATTTACAAGTAAACTATATTTACAAAGCCCAAGATATGTGCATAATAATAATAATAATAATAATGTTTTTCTTAAAGTTAATATAAGACAGATCTGTTTTGAATGACTGCCATGGATGCCTGTACCTCAGTCACAAAGACTGCTCATGCTGAAACACTCCTTAAAACTTTAATATGATTATCTCGAGCAAAAGGGCAAATAGCCTTTTTTGTAAATATGCTGATTCAATACTGAATTTAAAACTTTGAGGAAAACAAAGCAGCCATGGACAGGGTAGTGAACATTTTGAGTCTGCTTTTGTCTGCTTTGTATGTCATTGTGTTAGGGTTTTGCTTTATTATAACCTGATCTTTGGTATGAACCTTCTTTAGATTTTATATCTGAAATCATAATATACTGTAATACAGTAAAGAATATTTGTTTATTATTTGGGTTCTTTAACAGAGTTTTTGTTCAGCTATATTTTAGTGTTATGATCAGGTTCTTTCTGACAGGACTTTTTTCATGACAGAACCCACATTTTGCTTTCTTTTAAAAGGAGACATGGCGTTAGTCGAGGTCTGTTGGTTTTGTCCTTTGCATTCTTTCCAGGATCTGAGACATTTTTTCACACATCTCTCATTATGCATTGCAGATTAAGTCATCCTTTTGAGGAATACTGTTCCCGAACATTTAGCCTCCCATTTTCCGTGAAATACGTTCATCGTGGGGGTAATACTTAACAGATGTAGGCTATCAGTGTGTCTCCCTCCACCTTCTTTTTCTGCTTAAAATGGATTTCACATAGAACCCTTATAGACTTCCCCTGTGGGTCTTCTGTGATAATAATAATGGCAACAGTAAAGACTAATGACTTAATGACATCTCGTGGTTTGGTTATACTAAAAGTAGAGCCATGAGGGCTCCTGGAGGTTTAACTTCCATCTTTCCAAAGAATCTCACTCCTTAAAAATGTTAATTTCCTATAAGCTACAGCATGACCAGGACATTCACTCTTCCCAAGGTCAGACTGCAAAACGCATTCTGTAATGCAAGAGGTGGCTGGAAACTGTGGTTGAATCCTGACATTTTAAGTGGATGGTAAAATTATCATTCTGTTAACGTTGGAATGCTTAAATAAATGGAATAAATGGAGACTTATAAGCTGGTGTCTGTAGCCTCAGAGTAAAAAGTCTTAAAATTCCTTTGTCTAAAGCATCAGAACAGTGTTTCAGAAGTCCTTTGCTTGACTGTCCTCTTGCAACCTTTTTTTTGCACAATAAAACTTGTTTGGACAGTTTTCGATGGTACTGTAGATGCTGTACTTTGAGATAATCTGTGGTAAGAGTGACCCTGTGATTATATTTTAGGAGGTTGGACCATTCTTGGGCTTAATTTTCTAGAAAGGCCTGGCCTGGACATGTTGGCAGTTGTTTCACTTGTAAATTATTTTTTACAATGGTTTCAGAAATTCTAGGTTCAGGGAAAGTAACTTAAATCCAATGTATTGTTTATGTGTCAATGTTAAACAACAGAAAAACACACTTCATTTGACATTTTATGCCTTTAGTTTTATTTTGGTATAGAAGTCATAAAAATAAATATTCAGTGAAGAGTGCAAGATCAGAATTAATGCAGCATTTACGTCAATTCAACCCATATTTGTTGGTTAGATAGGGAAATAAATGACAGCAGTGAGGGGGGCGGGGGGGGGGTTCAGTGGTGGAATACTAAGGTAACAGAAAGATATTTGGGTTGACACCTCTGTTTAAACAAAATTAGAAGAAAACTAATTGCTTCATGTGTAAAGATGCAACCAAATAATCATGTGATGCATTGCTATTTTGCAGTTAATGGGCTTGAACTGTTCAGACAAATAATATAGGTCACATTAAAAAGCTAATGTGAAGGGGTGTGCTAATGATTTAGTGAAAAAAATATTATTATACTCTTTTAATAATAACTTACTGCACGCTGCAATACCTTTCTTGCTTGCACAACCTTTCACTAATGTGGGCTAATGCAGTTGTTAAACAGTCCTTTTTCACATGCTGACTTTTGTCACTGTGACGTGTACAAGGCCTAATTTGTCTGGCTAAATGTCACGGTGAAGTTCAGCATATTGACTATTTATCTGAGCACACTCAAGAGTCTCCTATGGGTGGGTGTTAAGTGACTGGAACACTGCAACAAGGCTGATAGTAGTTTGGAACATGTCTAGTCCAGTTTGTGGTGTACAGCTTTCCCAGATAAGAATATATTTTTTACTTGTTATCTCTTGTTTATCTGTTTGAGTCACATTTAGGACTGGGTTCATTAGCAGATATGTGTGCTGTAAAATGTGGTGGAATTTAAATAGCTCTCCAATTCATAGGAACTATGCTGACCTCAACTTTTATTTATTATGTAGAGGCTGTCACTGAGATTTGATTTATGTCATGTTTCAAGAAATGTATATGTAGTGCACATATGGCTGACTGAACATCCAAGGTATTTAACATCCTTCACAGACTTTGTGAGCCTCTAGACAAATAAATGTATTGCCATTATAGTGTTTATTTTGGGTTGGAGCTTTGGTCTTTGGGTGACATATTGCAGTAAAAACAAGTGGATTTCCTGCACCATTGACTTTACTGTTGTATTATTAATGTGCACATATTTCTGAAAAAAGTGACATGGCTTGATGTATAGTCATTGTATTACTGCACTACGATATGTTGGATCCAAACGCTAACTTTTGAATGGAGTAGTTTATCAGAGGGATGCCTGTAATGGAAGTTTCCAAGTTATTTCCTTTGCATCTTCATGGTTCTTTAAATGCCACAGGGTGATTTAAATGTAGTACCAAAATGATTGCATAACTTCACATGGTAATGCTCCATTTACAATGTTGGGTCCAATTTTCTCAGAGGAGGAGGGATAAAACATTAAACATGGCTAATCTGAGCAAGGTATAACATGACAGATGAGCATCTGCCAAAATAAAAAATTACCTGAGGACCCTAAACATGGCTATCGATGTCATTATGGTTCAGTTTGTCCAGGGCCACACTGTTCTATTTGCTGGACAAGGCCTGGTCCTTGTCCATGTCGCTCCACAAATCATTTGGCTGACATTATCCAGTGAAGTAGCATTTAAGTAGGGTCTTGAATATAGGTGAAAGTGAAAATACCCACACAAAGATTACATGGGCTGAACTATTCACTTTATGCACACCACCCAATTATATCACTGCACTAGCTACTTATTGTCTACAGATAGTATTCCACTGATGGAATAACTTGGTCATTCAGTATATTCAGGTAGTCAGCTGACTTCATTCTTTCAGCACATACTGTTGCTGAACATAGACCTGCAGAACCAACGGCAGCAACCCCAGATCATTTGCTTAGTTAATTCCAGGTAGCAACTTTTTTTTGGGGCCAGGCAGTGTATGTATGCATGCAAAGTAAATTTATAAGCAATGTTTTAAAGAAACTGAGGAGAAACATGACAACTGCATGTATAATAGTTACTACAATAACATTTAAATATCAGAACAGCACGAAATAAATAAAGCCATTAGATATTTAGATAATTAGATAATTAGATATTTAACATCTCTGCATATCTCTGCATTCAGAGTACATTAGTAAAAAAAACTCTCACTAGCCCTAACCGGACGGGATTAGTTTCTCAGGGTGACGTCCGTAAAAAAAAAATTCATACTTATACTTTATGATAAAACTCTTGCAGGACCATTGAGTTTTTTGGCTTTCTCGGTCACATGACATCACGTTCAGTAGCTCCTTCATTTCCACTCGCTATTGTGTTTACGTGGATCTCTGTGGAAACAAGCGCCCAAAGTGTATTCACGGTGCTTGGCAGTGGACAAGTAGCGCTTTGATTAAATGCGAGGTGACGAAACTCAGAGATGTCAGTCCGGACGGGACTAAAAAAACAGTTGGTAATTCAGTCTGTAATTTTCTCAGAGGATGTATGAGAAAAACACATATTTAATTGTTCCGGACGGGAATAAAATCACAGACGACCACCCATAAAAGAAAATATTACCCCAGGACCTTTTGAGAAACTAATCCCATCCTGTCTCTTTTTTCAAATTTAAAAGACAAGAACAAAAAATCAGACCAGCATTCTGTTTTTATTATTATTATATATATTTTTTAATGTATTTTTTTTTTACAAACTTTTGGGTCCTGACCCAGCAGTTGAGAACCGCTGCTATAAACAAGTTATAGTTAATAAATAAAATAAAAATAAAAAAAACAGCAGACAACACCGTTATCAGCCCGCTAGCGTTAGTTGGTTAAGGCTTGTGAATTCCTCTTCTCTGCGCTGAGAGAAATGTGAAAAGACGGGTTTTGTGTGACCGCCCACGGCTACGTCACTGTGAAACACCAATCGGATTAAAATGTTGGGAATGTACCACTTCACTGCATAGGGGGAGGAGACATACATCAGCTCTAGTCTTGAACTTGACATGTTACTTCGGAATAACGGAGAGTAGACAGTCTGAATAGACGTGTACTTTAAAATCTACGTAGTAAATTGCTCGTGTGAAAGAAGAACGAGGCTGTTTAGGGAAAGCTCCAGCTGCTCGTTTTCTCGGGACACCCCTCTCCGTGTTTACGCGGAGTCTCGCCCTGCGGCTCCTCGGCGAGTTACTCATTAGCGCCTTTCTGCTGCAGTATGAATGTGGATAAACACTCAGCGAGGAGGCGACCGTTTAATATCAGCTAAAGTTTGGACATATCGCTGTTTTACACATGGAATAAGTCATGCCATCGCCCGGGGACGCGTTAAGGATACGTGTGTAGGCGAGGCAGCCCGCGGCCGTGGAGTTCTCGCCCGTGTTTTTGCAGATCCGTGAAGGTAAGAGCGTGGAAACAGCAGCAGCAGCAGCCTGAGCACTGATCCGAGATCAGCTGTTTTTATCACTGCTAGCTGGGTCTTCTGTGTATTCCTGCGTGCTTGTGCAGGAGGTAGCAGAGAATAAACAGTTCAGAGTGAGTGAGAAAATATCGATTAAGCTGCTGAATTACAGTTACAGTGACTGTTGCCAGAATGAACTTTAACAGTTAACTAGTTATTTAGGTACTGGTTCAGCCTCTCCCTCAGCCAGTTTATTGCCCTTGGAGAAGTCATGGCGTAGTGATTCATATTAGGAGTGAGCAATATGGCTCTAATATAATATCACGATATTTTTTTGGTATTTTTGCGATCACGAAATGCTTGGCGATATAAAAAAACACTGAATTAAAAAAAAAAATCAAGAATACACTCCTGCAACTAAATGAAAATAAATTTTATTATTGCATACGATCTGATATGGCACACCAGTAAATGAGGATTTTATCAGATTTGTAACAGAAATCAATGATCCAGAATGTCATTGTACTAATAATGCATTCCATATATCTCCATATATCATGAAACCAGCAAGACAAAAAAATAGACAAATATCTATTTTTAACATTACAGCAGACATACCAACACGGCATAATAATGGTCAGTCTGTTCATTTTGGTTGCCAAATATTTAATGTTGGGCAATTTATCTATATTGTACTCTATCGCAAAAAAATAATTTCTACAATATACTTTTTATACCTTATTGTGAATATCATTTGTGCTTAAAGAATTCCGACTCAACTGTACATTTCATTAAATTATTGATGTGTAATTAGTCCTGTTTAATTACATGATGTGCAACAAACATTTAAGAAAAATCACTGTACTGTTCATGAAATAGTATTTGAATACCAGAACATTATAAATACACTGTGTATTGTGAAAATGTCTTTAAATATTATGATATTTATTGTACTATATTGCTCCGCTCTATCAGTGTGGTGGCTATAACTGTTCATGCCGATATTGGAATTATATCTTATCGGAATTAGGAGAAATATATTGTGATATTAATGTTTCAGTAAAAGTGCATCTCTGATAGAAATGTACCAACGTTGGATACTAGACTTTCCATGTCTGTGCAGAAAGAGTTCTCTCTGTTTATGTGTCCTATTACTGTATTGGCTGGCCAAGACTGATCATGTTTGTCTAAGATGTCAATTGGGTTATCTGTCCTCTGGGCATGATGGCATTCGTGCATCTACATCTCACTATGCAGCAACATAAACACGCACTCATGAATGGAATGGTGTAATGGAGCAGCGAGATCATAGCATGACATTTCCTATAGGGCTCAAAAAGCTTTTGCCATGTGGAGACTGTCCATACATTTGTTCTACTCTTAATGATTATGATTGTTTACTTGTTGAACAATATATGAATGATTACTTGTTTTTGCTGCCATTCATTGGAGTGGAACTATCTTTGTAAATCAGGACTTTGGCTGCTATTCTTGAAATGGTGCGGATAGTCACACTGTTAATGATAAAGCTGCTATTTAACTTTGTAGGAGACTGGCTTGGCTGCCAAACATCTCTCAGACAAAAGGCTCTCCCTCAGTCTTCCTCATAGCCAGGTCAGTGAGTTGGAAACACAGACACAGAGAGAGAGAGAAAGAGCGAGAGTGGAGGAAAGAAGGGAAGAGAGAGGGAGAGAGTTTCCTGCTGACTCAGCTTGAACACCGTTGATTATCCCACCCTAAAGGCCAGGCTGAGATTAGATGTTTAACTTTTCTAAAGGCCCTCATCTGCAAGAAGAAGTGCCTGTTTGTTTTTGTGACCTGGTTAATAGATGTGAGGGAGCTCTGAGAGTGCTACACATTCGAAAAGTTCAATCCTGTAGTAAAAAGAGCAGCTGCTCTGTTTCTTTCTTTCTTTTTTTTCTTTCAACAGCCTGTCGCTGCAGGGGTGAGGGTAGTACAGGTCTCTGTCTTCTATATTTTAGCATAAGACTGCTGACCGGCACTGTGGAATCTGTCAGTGTGTGATCGGTCTGGATATGAGCACTGAGTTGGCCTTAAAAGGAAACGTGTTCAACCTGCGCCTGTTATTGTTTGGTTACTCCGACTTCAGGAATTTACTGCAGCCAACGGCTTTCAGATTTTCAAACGCTGCGCGCTCTTTTCCCAGGAGGCTGTAAAAGAAGCTTCACGGAAATGGAGCCGTGAGAGGGGGTGTTGTGTCTCACACGTAGAACACACACTCACACACACACACGTGCTTCTTAAGTTAGAAGCAGTTTGCACTGTAATATGAAGATGTTGATGCAGATGCAGTAGGGCGCATTTTGTGTATTACCAAGAAACTGGTAAAAAGACACACATCAGGAATTTGTATATAATATATTGGGATACATGTAGATACTGTAAGTGAGGTTGTCATAGGCTAAAAAACACCATCATATACATAAAATTTGTGTAAATTAAAAGTTTAATTTTTATCTTTAAACACAGTGTTTAGACAAAACTGAAAATAAACAACTGTTTTCCTCCAATCTTTACATGTAAACTGTTATTCAAACATTGACACTGTTTCTGCATTCCAAAGTCTTAGTTGCTGCAGAGATAGAGCAAATCATTGGTAGGACTGCCCAAGTAAACTTCTTCTCAATTGCCAATTAGTCACAGAAATGGAAGAGTCTAAACGTGCTGCTTGGCAATGTCTCCAGAAAGGTCCCACCTTTTGCAAACATGGCATGAACTTAAATTCATTCAAACGAACATTTTTAAAACAAATACTTTAGTACATTTTCAATATTATCTTATATCCCTGGTTGATTGTTGATAGCCATTTTCTTTTAAATCAATGAGAGTCTCTAGAGTCATGTTTCTTTAGTTTTTGGAGAATACAAATCCTAAAACATATCTTAAAAAAAGGAATTTCACCCAAAAATTCCTGTGTAATTAAATCATTACGCTGCAGGTCATTCAGTCAGTATGGTCTGGTGTGGAATAAGCTTGTTCACAGGGTTGGTGATAGTAAGCCGATATCTTTAGAGAGTTGTATAATAGCTCTAGAAACGCCCTTACAAAAAAAAGCTATGACATTCCTTAGTTACTTAGGAATACTGTACCTGATGCCTGAGGCATTGTTTTCTGGCGTGCTCTGACCTAACAAAAGCTACACCTAAAACAGGCCACCAAAATGTCATCTGCTGTTCCATAAATCCTTGCTGTAATGCCTTAGATCTAAATGCCCTGATGTCTTGTATCTTTGTTGGCACAGCTGCCTAGAATTTCCCTTGTGTATTTCCTGTATTTTATCTGTGTGTCCGATCACAGATAAGAATTTGAAAAATGTACAAGTAGGTCAAACTTCCAGTTCTAATGTACAGACATTCTTGTAGACACAACTAATGCAATCAGTGTTTTTAACAGTCATCCCTGAGTGTAAAGGGTTTGTGCGTGGCTGGCGTTTGCATTTCGATAGTGAGGTGACCCTTGGACCGCTCTGGTGGGAAGAGCAGCCAGTGCAGCTGTTCTGCAGGCCTTACCAGGCTTATTTAATTACATTTATTTTGAATGTGCTGTACTGTGCTTGGAATACCAGATCATTAGAAGTCTGTTGATAAAGCGATACATAAGTTGCATAATTTAAAATTCCTGTATGAACTGCCAGTGTGCCAGTTAGTTGAACACTTCCATGAGTGTATAAATGAATAGTAACAGAATTGGAAGGGGAAAAAGTACATGGAAACAGCGTGAACTTTTAATAAAAATGTGCTCTATCCAAAACAGAGCTGTTAAAGAGGCAACAAAAAAAATACAAAAACAGTTTGAATTGTTTTTTCTCATTATATAGGATATGCATTGACATTACATTCCTGCTGAAGCATGTACCCTTAATTGAACTGAGTGACAAAACATTATACAACATGGATGTGTTTCTTTGGGGGGGGAAAGGAGACCAAACTGGCAAAGAATCAAGCAATTATTTGCTCAAATTAAAGGCAGTTGGGCTTGACAGCCATCTGTTAAAGTTACCAAAGAACCAATGATTCATAAATATATTGATATAAGTAAAGCTAGTTATAAACCTGTGGGGCAGTTCAACTCCAGAACCAGGAGTGAGAACCACTACACAAAGCAAAACTTGAAAGCATACATTTCCAGTTGTTTCTGCGAATTACAGCAAAAATTGCAACTCAGTAGTCTTTAGCTTTTGGCAGTTTTTAGAGTGATATCTTGGATTTCTGTCTCAATCTGTTTCTACTGTCAATCACATAACAATCCTTTCCCATTTTGTGTAGCAGTTCATTCACAATGAACGGTAACACTGCCACTCAGTCTGTCGTTTTGCAACTCACTGGGCATAACCACAATGAAAAGACTAGGGATGCTGAGAAAAAATGAGCTAGCACTAGACCATGGTTATATTTAAGACTGTGCCAAGGGTTTTGCTTATGTTTTGGCTTGAGGTATGGGTGGACTGTAGGTTTAAGGTCAATTAAGGTGAATGTACTAGTAAAGTGAAGTATCCACAAAGAATGTCGTCTTTGTGATCTTCCTAGAGTTATGGCTTTCTATGGCTTATGTTGTTGTTATGTAGGTCAGTGGACGTATGGATAACTCCTGTTGTGGTGATTATCTTTCAGTGTCATGCTGGAGCTGGAACGTCCTGTGTCACCACTGCATCATGCTGGCTAAGCTGCACCAGAGCCTGAGGGTCATGACGGAGCCTATAGAGCGTTGATTGCGTCTTTGTTGGCACCTGCTTGACAATGGGGAGCAGGGCACATGTTGAACGTTTGCCAAGGCTCTCCATGGCACTGATGCAATGCAGTGACTGCCTACGCTATTGTTGGAGGAATTCCCATATTAGATCCTTATACATCTGCAGAATCCAGTGTTTCAGTTCTAAGAAACTGTCGTTATTAATAAGTAATTTCTACTGCATGTTAATAAGGTACCTATGAGCAATATTGGGGCGAATGGGGGAAAAAAAGCTTTCCTCTGCCTCCCTCAGCCCCTGCCACCCAGGCTATTTCCCAGAATGCTGCAGCACTCAGTGTGTCTTACCCAGATAAGGGAGTGCTGTGCCAACCTCCTTCCAGCCTCCTGCCACCCTCAACCCACTACTCTCGTCGGAAAAGACTGGAACAAACCGTTTCCACACTCTCACACTCACTCGCACCTCTTTCAGATCCACACCTTCTTAGCAACCATCTCCAGGCCTGTTCCTTCCACATATGAGTGAAAATACGCAAAGTACGCAACATGCCCATATTTGATATGTGGACACAGTGGGCCACGTCATGGCGAGACTGTGGTAATAGGCTGACTGCAGTTTTTGTTTTTGTATCAAAGCAGTTAAACTTCCCTCTGCATTTCATGTGGTACTATGCCTACCATAGAGGTAGGTGGTCATACCAATGTCTGGAGATTAGATTTATGTGGAAGTCTTGATTTTTGAAGAACAGTTACATTGCAATTAAAAATAGTTATTGAGCACTTTATTTTTTTATATTCTAACAGACAGACCAACAAAGCATAATTACTCCATTTACCCCAGCTGTGTTATTTTAATCATGAATTTACTCTAATAAAGTTTTTTTTTAATTGTTAATTCACCTGCACTGATACCCTAGTCACACATTTACCTCAGCAGTGCAGTTTTGTCCCCCCTCCTCATTGCCCTTTTGGTCTGCACTCAATTTGGTTAACATTTCGGAAGTCTGTTTACAGCATCATAATACAACTTTTGTTTTGAAGGTCCGCTTGTACAATACAATGTTCACGTTTTTATTATTGATGTTTTTACTAACTTACTGTTTACTGGATATTAATATCGTGCCAGAATCCAACTGAACCGTGCTCAGAGCAGTTACAATAGTCAAATGGAGTGGGCTGCTGTGGCAGTCAACCATACAGAGTGCGTAGTGAGAGTACACCTTCAGTCATATATTTACCTCTACCTAGTTCTATACCAATGATAAATTTACCTCAGTAGTGCTATTCATGTCACATGTCCTCTAAACAAAAGGAAGGTCTTTAACAAACAATTTTTTTTGGTAAAAAAAATTTAAGCTCAGCTTAGCTCACCTAATGTCTGTCCTCTAGGCCCATGCTCATTGTTGTGCAGGTGTGAAAATGAACTTAAACCTGGCTTTTGTTTGGCTGATTCTTTTTACTTGTTTACTATTTTCGGACGAATCGCTTTGGTTGCCATATATTTTGTGCATCCCTATTTAAAAGCGCTGAAACGGTCATCTTAGATGCTAGGAGTACTTTGGCCAGGAGTAGTCAAGGGAGCAGAATGAACCTGACAGAACGTAGATAATGTCTTTGCAGATGTTTGAGAAAAGTGTTTTAGTAAGTAGATCAGATTTCAGAGCACAGCCAAGCTTAAGGTTTGGCCTCCATGGTTGTTTTCAGTAGTCCCAGGTGCTTTGTTGGCTCACAGACTCAAATCATGTTTTTTTCCTTATGCTCTTCCGCAGTTCATTGGCAAATCATTACCAACCCCAGGTTTCTGGGTGACTGAAGGGTAACAGTTATGCTATGTTCTGTTCTTGTAGTATATAGTGAACCCCCCACCCTTATTTGCAGAATTTCTTGCAGATGTTCTTGAATTGTTCTACTGCACAACTTGTTTAAAGTCTATCCATAAATGCAATATGATGTGAGGGCCATTCCGAAAGCTTCATTTTATCTCTCTTTAGGTATTCTGTGGTGGGTCTTTTTTTTATTTATTTATTTTTTTTAAGCTTCATTCTTTTTACATTTGGTTTTTGTCATTTGTCATCTGACATTGCACATCCTGCAACGTGACTATTGCTCATGTGTACATTGCGATTGAGATGCTGGAAAGATATACTGCATACCTAATGCCTGCGCCACTGGCAGCAGCACAACCACACAGGTGTTCTTTTGTCATGAAATGTTATTCTTTTTTTATTACAGATTATTTTGCTGATTCTGAATATTTATAGTACTCCCATAGGTGCAGCCCTAGCATATTTTGTTTATTTCTTTGGTATTCACCAAAAGCAATGCCTTTAAGTGAATAGGTATTGGATAGGTGCTCTGTCTTTGGCTGCTAAATTAGAACCAGAATCAGAAGAGAAATGTCAGTACATTGCTATATTGTAGAGTGATGCTCATTTTAAAACCAATTTGCAAGCATGTGATTGTCATCTATCTGATCTTCCAGCTTTGTCACTACATATTAGGATGTTTGCTGAAGTTACCCTACTTACTCATGCTGCAAGTGCCTCACTATTGACTTGTTTTCTGCCTCTAGCATCTTCCTTTCACTTCAAACATGTGCAGATGTTATTTTAACCTTGTTGGACAGTCTGACTGAACCCTTCTGCTATGAAGACTGTAGCTGTTTGATGGCCTGATTGATTAAGATAATGGACAGGAGGTCATGGCCCTGGTCATCTGGCTCAGGGGCCCAGGGCCTGGTCAGCAGACTGCCATGGCAGGGTCACTGGAGCTCCTACAGGGCTTATTTGCCCTGTAAGCTAATGCTGACTCCACCCCATCTTGGGATTATAGAGACGTGCTTTGGGCTGTTCTGCCAGGATTACATCCCCTCTACCTGCTTCACTGTACAAACCATAATACTGACAGGCCGTGTTTGTCATAATGATGGTGGTGGATTCTGACAGTGCTCTGTATTATCTTTGGCCTCTTCTCAGTCTGGAAGGTGTGTCTTGCATACTTTCTTTATTCTTCTTTAATAGAAGATTAAATACAATATAATACAATCCACTTGCATAAGAAGGGGGGGGGGAGTTAAAGATAAAAACGGGATTTTCCAGCACTGGAGATAAAAGGAAATGGGGCACCTGACAACCTGGTATTAACAGTATTTAAAGCTTTTATCTAGGGAGAAGAAAAGCTCATGTTCTACTCTCGTTTCAGATTTTTAGATGACTCAGCATTTTGTGCTTGAAAGGATGTGGTGCTCATCCAAAAAGTTCTTACTTGGGATGCATCAACATTAACAGTGTTGTCTGAAACTGAACAAAATGAACAATCCATTTTTGTCATTAGTGCTTTTCTAATCGTGCATTTACTTCAGTCACATTTACACAGAGAAAGGCCACATTGCAGGTTAAATAGAATCAGTTGCAAAATGTGTCCAAATATAGGAATGATCTTCCCAGATTATCCTGATTGTGAAGCATACATAAATAGCAATAAATAGCAATAAATCAAAGTAGGCTGACTACAGAAATGTTCATTTACAGCACACTGCAAGAAATGGTATATTGGCAAATAGAGATGTAGACATTCACTCAAACCACAGCTAAAACTGATTAATGAGATTGGGTTCTCTCCTAACAATGATGGATACATTGTCTAGCTGAAGTAACACTGAAAGGATTGATAGGTTTACTTAAAATAAGAAATTAAAATAATAGATTGAATAATCTATTAAAATAAGTAATAGATTGAATAATAATATTGCAACAGTGTTATGACATTTCCACCATTTTTGCTAATGTACTGTGGCCAAAAAGGCCCCAACGTGTTATACATATAATACATCAAGGTAAATCAATGGATAAACTCACATCATTTACAGTAATTAAATTAAATTTAATGTAAGTGTATACATTCATTTGTAAGTCCACTCATTGGCAAAAATGGCCAATTAAAACACACATAGGAATTTCAACATCCTGCACCACATAGTTAAAACTGAAAGCATGAAACTGCACAGAGCCGGGGGATCTAGAGTTCATTCTCTTTCCTTTGGCCTGAGATTTACTGCACAATCTGTGGTTATCTTTAGCACCCGTCCAAGCAGGCTGGAATTCCAGCTGCCTGCATAAGTTCTCTTGAGTGAAGTGTATAGAAGCAGTCATAGTGGTGTTTTGAGTGCAGCCCATCCTCTTCACACTTACTCACATCTTGTATTTAACAAAGCAAACTGATCTGGGTATAGCATATAGGAACACTATTTTATTGTATAATGACAATATGAGTGTATTTCTCCTGTTTCTCTGCATGCGGTACTGTTCTTGATTCGCCCTGTTCTTCAATGGCTAGGACCACAGGACCACCACAGGGCAGGTATTATTTGTGTTGGTGTGTCAGCAGTGCTGCTGGATTTTTGAAACTCTGTGTTCACTCACTGTCCACTATATTTGATACTCCTACCTGTAGCTGCTCCACATTGTTGTTGTAAAGTCAGAGAGAGAGGCTCTGAATCTGTTGCTGCAAAGTGTTTGTTGGTCATCCTTTAGTCCTTTAGTCTTTCATCAGTGGTCACAGGAAGCTGCCAGCAAGACTCTGTTTTTGTGGTCGGTGGGCTATTCTCAGTCCAGCAGTGACACTTAAATAGCCTTGCATTGCATATGGGATTAAGGGTGTTAAATATAGTATGCCTAGTATGTAGCGTACTACCTTCTAAACCTTCTAAACATCCAATGGATGTAAAAATATTTTTATCAAGTCATGTTGGAGCATTTCTATTGGTCCATTTGTCATGAAATGTGGACACTGTATAAAGAAAAACCATCAGATACTGATTAGGTGACAGTAACTGTATACAAAATATGCAAACAGGTCATATTCAGCATATATTTGGTGAATACTGATGGACTCTTTTGCTTTCAGCTGTTGGGCCTGTTTAACCACACACACCTTTTTGGGGAGAGATATGCAAATGTGTGCAGCTGATAGTCAAACTGAAAAATCCAAGAAGCCACATGTGAGATTGCTGAGTGCTGAGGTTTTATTGGACTTATAGGCTTATTTTTCTACTGAACATTTTATAACGTGTGAATTTAAAAGTCAATATGCACTCCACTGTTTGAAAACAATTCGATCTCCTGCTGTTTATGTCTGCTTACCTGCCGTGCGAGCGCTGGGATCTGGGCCCTGCAGTCTGAGCTGGGATTGTAAAGGTAATCCAGGTGAAAGGCATGGACCTGTGTTACTCAGGCAGCATAGGAGAAATTGCTCCTATAGGATAAAATCTCCAGCTGTAACAAATGCGTGCTGTAATTTAATTATAACAATGTTTCATTTATCGCCGCAGAAAAGCATCAGTAAAAGAAAAGTATAGCAGTGTACTGAAATATATTTAAGGTTGTATACCAGCCAACAAATTAAAAATATGGAAATGCTTCACCTTAATAATGCAAAACAGTGCATTTACTGAGTATTTAATTTAATGATTGTTTCTTGTATAAATAAGTTAGCATGTGACTTTACCTTGGGTTAAGGCAAAAAATGCTTACATTTTGTTTTAAAAATATATATTACTACCCTGTTATTTTGCCTCAGAATAATTGTACAACTTTGTGAAGCAATTGTAGCTGCCAAATTAACTTTTAGCCTTGCTGCCACTTACCTTCCAGGGTTTGGCTTTCACCAAATAATTAACAGTAAAATTAATCTGATTTTCCTACTGACCAGGGTTTAGCTCCATTGTGGTTAATTTGAAGTAGACTTGTTTGTTTTCGGGGAAGAAGATAATTAAGAGAACATATGGTAGCAGGCAGTTGCCTTATGCTAGCTTTAAGCCTAGCACAGTTCCCTGTCACCCCTCCCCCCACCTTTCACTTCAAAACCTGCCTTTTCTTGTTTGCGCATCTCTAGGATGGGGGACTCGTTCACATAGCAACTCATATTCCAATAGCTAGTGGAGTCTGGAGGTGATAAGCTGCTCTCCAGTATCAACAACATCATATTCTTTATAAGTCGTGGTCCTGTTTCACTGTTCTCCAAGCTTTGACTGGGACTTTCACCAGGAGACAGCTCTGTTAATGATAAAAGGAGAACAGGAAGAACTGACTGATGGACTAACTGGAATGTTTCAGCCTTTCCAACCTTCCTGAGGAAATTTAAGCTTGGCTGCCAAAGCCACACAGTTTTGCCACTGTTGATGTGGGGAAGATCTTCCTCAGAGTACTGTTTAAAAGATTTGGATGCTGAATTTCCTTCTCATCCATGTTTTCCATCCACAGTGTACAGAGTTTCCAAATATAGCTCTTTTATAGACCTGTGCACATCCAGAATCTGTTACTAATCCGATATTGTACAACTATAATTAGTAGGAATGCAGTGAAAATTCAGCAACTTAAATGATTTGGACTTTTATTTACTAATTTATTAATTTACCTAAAGACTAGCTGCCATTCTTTGTGGAAGTTTCAGAAAATGTGTTGCTGGTGCTTTTTTTGGTCTTAGTATCACTTTATTAAATTTATGACTGTTAAAATGATGCTTGGTGCATTGTGGCACTCCCGCATTTCTCATTTTAAATGAAAAGCCCACTTCAGAGTTTTGCAATTGCAATTTTGTGGCATTGAATACAATTCTTTAGCACTGCCGACATTACAAAACAGATGTAGGGAAAACACTGAATTGTGTTTTGTTGGTACGTTTGCAGGGATGTATATTAAATTTATACTAAAAACAATAAATTGTTTATTTGGATTTGCTAAGTGAACTTTTGATCAAAAAAAGAAAAAAAAAAAAACACTAGCCGTCTGTAGCCTGGCAATGCTAGTGTGTGATGACATACACTGCATGGCTCTTAAACTGTTGTTCATATCAATATTGGAATCATATTGCATCAACCAGACATAAAAAAAAAAATAATTCTGATATAATTTTTGGCCATATCTTCCAGTGCTACCTTCTTTATTGATTAAGATTAAGTGTTTGTTCATGGTAGTTACGATGACTTGGAGACAAACAGAAGGTACCAAGGTCACAGTTTTGTTCCACATTCCAGCTCTGGTTATTGCAGCTTATTGCAGATCTGGGTTTTTATATATGGGCGGATAACTGGATGGTAACTTGCGTACTGCTGTCAGATTGTGTGTTACATAACCCAAGGGCTGAAGGGTGTTTCTAGCTCATGGGAAGCTTTCAGTTTACCTTCTTCCACAACAGGAACAGTTGTTCTCTGGAGGGTTCAGGTGGTGTTCTGGTGACTCTTCGTTGTTGTTTTAGTTTCAGTCCAGTGGGAAATCCTTTTCATTCATCATCGGGGGTAAATAAGCTTATCAGTTGTGCTATTTCTTGTCTGTATTTATTGAGCATACAGTGGGTCATCCTTCTGGAATGAACCAGGCTTGACCAAGAGCTGCTTGGATTTTCTTTTTCCTCACCAGGAAGTCCCTGTTCTCATCCATCCATAAGAAGTTCAGAGAGCTTCCTTGGTCTTTTTGCCTGGTTACAAGGCTGGACCGTGACGTCTTCTCCACCATCACTATAGAGATAGTCAGCTTAGGTCTTGTGATGTAATTCTCCCTCGGTAGTGTTGCTATAGCAACAGCACTCAGTCTCGCCACGTGACAAGGAGGCAGCGTGAGGAGAAGCCACCGTGGAGGTCAATGACATCATTGTTGTCTGACAGAAAAGTGTGCGGTGAGCCTAGTAATTTGTGGTACAGTAAAGGCTACCCGTGTGGAGAGGGGGCAGAGGAGCTCCTCCTGGAACAGGAGACCGCTGTTCAACAAAGGAGGAGCTGGGACTTAAACATCACAGCCACAAGCCACAAGAAGATAGTGTTTTCTTCTTTTTGGTGTCTCTTTTGAAGTGTTGCTGAGAATTTTTGGAGCATATAGCTCCGTCATGTGAGTGAGCTCAGAATAAACATTGGTTTCTGTCCATATTTCTGCTCTTTTGATTCATGGAGAGTTTGACCTTGACATGTAAAGCTTGCTGACGTCCAAAGAAAAGTTAAAAGGCTAGTTTAGTCTGTGTTTTTCAGAAACAGTTGTTATTGTTATGTTGTTATGGACACATGACCAGCATGAGTGCAGAACTAGGTCAAAATGTAGGAATGCACCGAATTCTGCAGAAAAAAATGGCATTAATTCATAGTAAACAATGAGTGATTAATGTATTTGTGGTTATACATTACCTGCCTAAATTGTCTGTTTTAACTTGACTTCTTATATAAATTTTGGATTAGATTAGCACTACTGAGGTAAGTTTACAACAAATGGCACTGCTTAAGTAAAGTTGTATTTAAAATAACCCTACTAGGGTCATTTTTTATAGCTAGATTTGCACTTTTAAGACAGCTAGCTGGTTAAATGTGTAACTATAACAGCACTGCAGAAATAAATAAATTATTAGAACTACACTGCTGAGGTAAATGTATATGTTTTGTTGATTGGGGTGCTGGGATGTTAAAAATAAGTGTTCAATGAATATTTTTAAATGGTAGTTTTGTAATTTGTTTTTTCTTTAGCCATTTAATGGATTAATTTGTGAGTAAAAAAAGCTTTTAATTCAGTCTGGTTTTCGATTCAGCCAAATAATCTCACTTTTTCTTGTTTTACATCTGTTAATTAAACACATTGCATTGATTATTGTTAGTCAACTAAATTATACAGCACCATGCTGCTAAACAAGCTACAGTGTAAGCATTGTGTTAGCTACAATAGCAGTGTGGAAAACATGTCTAATGATTGTCTGAACTGGTTAACAAACCACTAAGCAACATAACCCTAAGCATAGGCCGGGCATCACACTGACCGTCCTTACACACACTGTTGTCAGGGGTTCCATCACAGTATTGAATCAATGAGCTCATGTCTGAGTCTGACCCGCCCTGCCTAAGGGCTTGTTTAGTACTCTGCGTTTCTTTCTCTGTCTATCTAGATGTCCTCATATGTTGCACCCATTGCTGACACAGATGTGCAAATGCAAACACGGAGAAATATTGGCAAACAAAAAAAGAGTATTGCTGGAGTAATTGTCTCTAGGTTAATAGTTTCTTGTTTTTCTGTTCTATTTATTGTCTTATTCTTTACTGGCCTTAACCCAATGCATACATGCACACTGAGAAAACACACATACAGCGTTATTGTGAAGACACATGCCCAGACTGGTGGGCAGCCATCTCCGGAGCATCCAGGGAGCAGTGTGGGTTAAGGGCCATGCTCAGGGTTTTCAAACCACAACTCTGTCATCAGTAACCCAGCACTCTGACTAACTGCTGAGCCTCTCCAGACCCACCAGAACCTGATCTCTGTGAAACATGGTGGAGGGTGTATAATGATGTGGAGCCCTGCACTGCTTTAGTCACTGAAGGGACATTTACGTTTTGTAAAAAAAACTTCTTCTTTAGTGGTTGAAGTGAACCACTAGGGGTGGGCAATATGGCCCTAAAATAATATCATAAAATATATTCCTGGCGATATGACAAAACATCAATTTTCTTTTTATTAATGTCATGAAAATACTACTGCAAAATGCAAAATAATTGTTTAGTGTAACTTTACCAGTTTCATACTATCAGTATAAACAAAAAGATCTAACAATGTTGCAGCATATTTAGTGAATGCATATAAACTGCAAACAAACAAATTAAAAGGGAACACAGTAAATAGCAAAACAAATACAAAATAGATATTTTTTTGCAATGATATTGGCTATGTTACAATCTGGCATCCCCTATGAACCACTGTCTGCCACCAGTCTTTACAAAATTCATACTGCGTTTTTAAAGAATTGGTAAATCTTTAAAACGTCTAAAATGTTAATCTTTTTACTCTGGTCGTTTATGCATATTCTGGAGTCTTTAGAAGACGTCACTTGTTGCATATTTTACACCCGTCTTATCTTTGACTTAGATCAAACCTGAACATGTTTGTTTAGATGTTGTACTTCTTGTATTTCAGGTCTGTTTGTTATTCTAATGAACAGATCTGATGCGTCAGAGTCTCAGTCAGCAGCGTGATGTCACGACATGCGTCTTTTATTACATGATCTTCGAGGGTATGCCGTTCAGGTTACGTGGCTCTGTTTACCCTCTCTGAAATGTAATATCTCCCTGTAATGTCACATCTCACTATGGCAGAAATGCACCACGCAGCACTTCCTGTGTGAACGGAGCTGAATTTAGACCTGCTTCCAATTATAGTGGGCCCCTGTTCTGGAAGTGCTCAGGCAGTGTGGGGGGCTGTGGAGTAGGCTTGTACTGTAACCTGGCTGGAGAGAGATTTTGTGGTGACCTGGTGTTTCCTGTGTTCTCATGAATCAGCGCTGTGAGAGGGCTCTCCAAACAGCACACTAATGATCATGTCCTCTGAGCAGAGTGAGTCTGTTCCTGATGATCAAAGCCTGCTTTATTATCTGGAACTCTCAGTTCTTTATGAGCACTGAGGTCATTTTTAAGGCAGAGATCAAGCTGTGAACCATATGCACAGGGCAGAAGGAGTGGTGCTGTCAGAAAATAAGCTCTGAAATTTGTATTTAATAGCTGAATACATACATGTATACCTTTTATTCGGACAAAGGAGCCATATTTAAAATAAAACATGGTACATGTGTTCTGTGTTTATTAAATATATCTTAATTGTAATATATACAATTAAGACATATATATAATTCTGGAATTTCACATAATGGCATATTTATATTATGTGTCATAGTATGTCTATTCACACCAAACTGCCCAGTATATGGGTGTCACGGTTCGATACATTCAGTCACTTGGGAGGACTGGACAATAACTAGATATGAATATGTATCGCAATAGCAAAGGTTTCGATAATAGTTGTATAATTTTTTTAAACACACTTTTATTATTTCAGTATTATTCAGAACCTACCCGAGACCCACATGAAACCTGAAGCTATGCACCACTATTCTGAGACCAAAAACTGAAGAACAAAGTAATGTACAGACATAATGTAAATATCATAACACACAACAAGACCTACTCTCAGTGACATTATCCTGTCATGAACTATTAGCAAGTAATCCAGCTAAAAAAAAAACAAACCCACTCAAAATCTGCAAAGTCCAGGTTACATGTCCCCCACACCCCCTCTTTCTTGTCTCTCTCCATCTTGTTACTGTGTGTAGAAAATAAGATAACTCAAGCCTGTTTTCATCTCTATTTATTCTTTATCTCTCAAAATTAAAAATGGCTGAAAATAAACTAAGCACTTCACTGATATTCTGGCTTTAACAGTTTATTAATTTCTAGAGGACTGGATAATGTAGGGATGATGTGTGTTTTGTGAGTGTGTAAGAGAAAGAGAGAGAGCTGGCACAGTTCCCTGTTTTTGGTTTGGTGTATATCCGACACTAGTTGCAGAGCTAACACCAGAATCTGGGGCATCACTATTCCCATGAAGATCCATGTGTAGATCCATGTGGCTGCTATAGAATACCAGGAGGTTGCTGAGGCAGCTGCTAAGGTATTTCAGAAAGTTGCTATGCCAGTTGCTAAAGTGTTGCCATGTAGGTGCTGTGGTGGTGTTAAGGTATTTTTGATGCTTGCTGGAGTGGTTACTATGTTATTTTACATGGTGGTCTAGGTGATTGCTAGGTTGCTTCAAAGTGATACACCATGTGATTAGGTTGGTGTTACTGGTGGGATATTTACTTTTGCACCCAATCATTTTTAAAGTATTTTGAGTAGTATGCAAGCTATATGTCTAGGTAACTACAATTTGTTCATCAGCATGTGGGGAATTGTTATATAAAAAGTAATTAAAATATAAAATAGCTGCACATATTGTTGCTGGCCAACTGAAAACATGCATCTTCATTTTTGCCAATTTTTAGTTTAGAACATTTTTTGAGCACAGCTATCTTTGACGTTTTTTTTTACAATGTGTCAAAATATTTTTTTTCTTTGGACAGCTTCAATGTGATTTCTGACCCTATGTGACGCATGTATGCAATTCTGTAATCTACAGTTTTCAACAGTTCTTTTGTAAAGGCAATGGTTCTATGTAAAACCATTGTATCACAAACACTGTTTGTATCCCTAAATGGTTTTAGGCTTAGGTTGGTGGAAAATCTTTTGTAGACTGGTTTCATACAGAAGCTTTAAACACCAAAATACTAGGGGTGTGACGAGACACTAATATCACAAGACGAGACGAGACACGATATTGGGTTCACGAGAACGAGACGAGATTTAAAAATAAATTTTCAAAGAAAACGTCAAAAATGAAAAATGGCTTGAAAACTAGTTTTATTTGATCATCTAACGCAAACTTAACAGACTGGTTTCTCTCACACATTGATTCTATAAGAAATAGAAATAAGAATAAAAAATAAACATAAAACTTTTCTAGGTCTTATATAGTGCAAACAATAAGTGCAAACCACAACCAGTCATATTAAGCCTATGGTTTGTGTTTTTTTTTCTCCTAAATCTCTTGTAATTTAACTATGCATAACCATAACCAGTCATATTAAGACTATGCTTGAAGTGCAAACAGAGACAGAACTTTTTTTTTAATACAGTACAGAGCTAAGAGATTAGTACAACTGCCTATGAAACAGTCACGTGTAGGATTTACTTACAGTATTTACATATGGTTTGTGTCTTGTTGGTCACTCTGTTACCGTTTATTGTTTCGACTGGAGACAGGTTTAAGCCTGACGAGAAATATCGTCCGTTTTAATCTCGCGAGATCTCGTGCCATGAGATCTCGTCACACCCCTATAAAATACCCCATGGTGGTGTTTTGATTCCAATGCAGTTGCTCAGGGCAGTGGTGTGGGTTTAATACCCGGGTCCAACAAGCTGCCACAGTTTCGCACTGATCTCCTTAAGCGTCAAATTTTGTGAATACAATAGTGAATATGGTTGTCCTCCTAAAATCAAAAGATGCCATGGTAACTTTGAGGAAGCTTACCGGTAGCTTAGTTTAGCACAGCTTATTCAATTATATTTCTACCTTAAATGAGCAGCAATTACCTAAAATGATGCCTAGGTGCTAGGTTGGTACTGAAGCAACGTTTAAGGTGGATAACTTCAGTTTCATGCTTAACTTTATCTCTACAACTGCTTTTACCAAAGGCTGATTCTACCATCTCAGTTTTTTTAAGATCATATGTACGATCATATCTGTTCTCATCTATTGGATACAATAAAACTGGCATTAATCTAAACTTGTTCTGTCAGTCTGTGTCTGTATACTGTTGTCTATAAATACCTGCATAATTAAGTTAAATCCATCAATGGAGGCACTCACCACATTCATTTGTTTTACAGTCACACCTCCAGGCTATAAGTCTATTTGAATTAAACCATGTATTACAGTTTTAGACTGAGAGAAGGAAACCGCTGAATGAATGTTTTCACACACCTTCCACCTGAACACTACAAAACCACATTCATCTCCTGTACCTCCCGCTCACAGAACCACAGCGATCAGTCTGATGTATAAAAAGCCTGTTTTGAGGATCTAAAACCAGCAGGTTTTTTTCCTCCTTGGGTAATTTTTCCACCCACATGGTGTGGAAAGGGACTGGTGGATGGCCAGGCTGTGGGTGGGGTCTCTGCTGGCACTGAACTTCCAGAGCGCAGGGGTCAGGTAGCGGGACGAGTGTGTTTGTACAGACTAGAAGATTTGGCATTTAGTCAGACAGAGTCACTCTACCCTTACTCCACCTGCTTACCCTTTCATCACGCTCTCCACTGCCACTCTTTCCATCGGGTGGAGATTTCCTTGGAACATTATTACCACACCTTAAGATATACATATGAATGTGTGTGAGTTTAAGCAGGTGCAGGGTAAGAGTGTGTTTTTTATGTGTGTGCCTTAGAGGTAGAGTTATTATTAATGTGGGAAAAAGCGCTTGGCTGTCACTACCTGCTTATTTCAAATATTTTTTTGTGCACATATGCAGTAGTCAAGTTGTACAACATAACATATCTTGTTTTTGGTCATTTTACATTAGCTAAAACCTTTGTACTGCTTGATGCAAAATAAAAATTTCCATTAATCAAATTTTTCGTATTTTCATATCATAACATATCTTCCAGAGGTCGATTATATCAGTCTTTTCATACACAAAAAGCAATAGCTAGCTAGCTATGAGTAGTATAGCTGTAATCCTGGACAGTGGGAGAGTTGCTTAACCTTTACTGTTGCTGCTACATTCATTTCAGAATGTCACAAAATTGTTATTCCAAAACTAAAATCTTCAGAGAGCTTTAAATTTGATAGAACTGATATGGGCAGTGGAGATGCTCCAACTACTGGCTTCATAGTAGTTATATATGATTAAAGCAGTACAGTACATCACAGGTGAGCTGAAACACACAGAGCACACACACAGGCAGCCTGACTTTTGCTGTGCATTTGCAAATGCTAAGGCCATGTTACCTCAGCTATTGTTAGCTTCCATGCTAATCATCATTTATCCTTAAATCTTTAGGTCACAAACAGCCAGTTTGTTTAGAGTTGGTAAACTGGTAACAAGTGTTAAACGTGATTCTGGCTGCTTTATTGTGTTTATTTTATGTGAAAGGAGTTAAAAAGTTAACTTATCTGGCGAGTCTGTTGTGTTTGGGCCTTATGCCTCTGTTTAAAAAAAAAAGAAAACACTGACCATTGCAGTATAGCTAAGTTTTGAAATGTAATGTATAAATACCAAGTAGAATTTCCAGAATATAAATATAGTGTCAAAAATATTCCTAAACTGATACAGTTGCTGTTTTCTTTTTCTTTCTCAATGTGATGTGCTAGCAAAACCAGCTAATGTAGCTGGTTAGCTTTTAGCCTTCTGCGTCTTACTTCCCCATGTGATCGCAAGAGAGAATCACTCACATATATGAAGAATATAGAGATTATTATTTTACAATATTGCCCAGCCCTGGCACTTTCCTTTTTTGTGTGTTTAGCTCAATTGGGATTAGCTTTGTGGGAGTGGAAGAGAGAAAACACAGTAAAAGCCACTCTGCTAGTGTTAGCTTTAGCATTTTACAATCTTTTCTCCAGGTTTATCTTGGACTTTGTCTACTGTAGTAGACTGGATTTATGTAATTTCTTGGGGTTGTAGATATAAATATGAAAAGTCGATACTCTTAGATAACTGTTTGTGGTTTTGGAATTAACCCATTTTATAGCTGTGTTTTGGTTCTGCTAGTTTTTCTTTTGAAAAATGACCAATAGTGTTTGCGGTTCAGTTTATCATTTCCGTGTGCGGATCTCTCATTATTCAAGTATACAAAGAAAATACAGTTTGACATTGTAGGTCTCCATTAGTAATGAAAGTTGAAAGCCTCCTGGTAGCCTAGGATCTGGGAAAATACTTTTCCTGCAGTGGTGACCGCAGGCTATGTTTACCTTTCTTCTGTTTTGACAAGCCAGCTGATTCAGTCTGGTGTGACCTACAGTGTGATTAATCCTAGCACTCCTTCCACATAGACTGCATCCCTGTTTAAATAAATATAAAAAGCAAAATAAAGCAGTTAATTGTGCCCTTTTAAACTCTAGTAATCTGCTTGCATGGTCTTTATCTGTGTGTCTGTGGCACTTGGCAGCATGCCTTTCTCTTCAGTTTGCTGCTCGGTTAGTGGATTTCCGTTGTTCACTAACCATGTTTAGATAAGAGCAAATGGTTGTGCGATATCCTCAGCACATCCTTTTGCTAACGCCTTACCAGTTAAGCTTGGAATTTTAGTGACTGAGGATTTCCAGAGTCCTTACTGGTGCCCTGGTGCACTGGAGTTTAATTTTAAATATTAAGAGATGCACCAAATTGAAACTTTGTGAAAACCAAACAAAATGAACATTTGTCTGAAGGCCAAATAACAAATACCGCAGGTTTTTATTCTTTTTATTTTTTATTTTAACCATTTGCATTTTTTGCCAACATGCCAAATGACTGTTGCCCCAGCATCAAGTGAATCTCTCTCCATACTTTTGGGATGAGTTGGGGATATAGGGATGAGGTGGGGCGATGATCATCCAACAGAAGTCGTTTAGCTGGAGCATTATTTAAACAACAATTTCAGAAGACACACTGACTAGATAGGTGTACCAAAACATTTTTTATATGTAAAATGTATCTCTGATTTTAGTATAAATGCTAATCTGTAATAAGTGTTATGGCAAAGGGTACTTCCTTAAAGATTATGTGTATGTGTAATGTTCTCTGTTTTTTTTTTTCTAATGGGAGCTGTTCCATTAAGTGCAGCATCAGCTTATGAGGGTTTTGTTAATGTATCAGAATGCCGGATGGCTGATGTATCCTCCCACACAGCCTGCCATCCAATTACACTCCTCATTTAATGTTCTGTAGTCATTTATCATGGAAACATCTTGGATTCTGCTTGTCTGAATTTCCTGTTTATAGTTCAGTGCACTGATTCAGTTCTGCTGTTTTTTTGGATACAGCCCCTGTCAGAGAGACCCACATTTGAAGTAATTTCTATATCAAACCTCAATAATGCTATTTTCTCTTTTACTTCTTCCGCAGGATGAAGATGTCTGAAGCAGGAAGTTGAACGTGTAAAACACAGTCACTGACTGAGTGTGCCAGGGCCAGTCCCATAATCCCCTTCGTGGGGTGAGGGACCATGGGAGATGGAGGTGCCAGGGCAGCGGGAGAGGGGGTCAATCAGTCCCATGTACTGTTTGACCGCTTTGTTCAGGCCACCACATGTAAGGGCACCCTTAAGGCCTTTCAGGAGCTGTGTGACTTCCTCGAGCTCAAGCCCAACGAGTACCGGGTCTTCTATCACAAACTCAAGTCCAAGCTCAACTACTGGAAGGCCAAGGCACTGTGGGCCAAGCTAGACAAACGTGCCAGCCACAAGGAATACAAGAAAGGCAGAGCCTGTGCCAATTCTAAGGTAAGAAAAGAGCCATGGGGTGGTAAGATATTTTGTCAGAGGAATCGATCAAATTAGTATATTCCCTGTATTGTAGTTACAGGAAAGATAATTATTTTATTAATAAGATTCACAGCCTAATGGATCATACAAATTTTAGGGATGCACCAAATGATTGGCCAAAAATATATATATTTGGTTAAAAGTCGAAAAAAAGGAAGTTAAAGATAGAAGAATTTCTACTAAACAATGATTTTTCCATAACAAAGCAGTCTTTGTAAATGCAGCGAAGATGAAAAAGTAGCAAAATGATTTAAAAAAGCATGAATTGGCCAAATGTTTTATTTAGTTCTGCATCAGTTTTGGCCAAAGTTTTTCATTTTAGGGCATCCCTAACAGAGGTATGGCAGGGGTATAACAATACTTCAGTGTATTTTTTTGGAGAAAAAAAAATATTATTGGCGACATGACAAAAGATTTTTTTTTTTAATGAAATCCAAGAATATACTACTGCTACAAAACAAATTTTAATGTTTAGTTTATAGTTTCATACATTCAGTAGAAAACAAATAGGAAGATTTTTGCCCGTTTTGTAAACTGCAACTTACCAAGTCCTTATTTTGTATTTTTGTAACAAAATATTAAAAAAATCTAGCACAAAACTAAAATTTTGCATATTAAGCAAACAAACAAGTAAATTCTGTAAATAGTGGGGAAAAAAGCATGTGTTCAAGAATATTACAGTATTACAATATGAAGGTTTTTTTTGGTCAAACCTTTTGGCAACTTAGCATACAATACGATATACACACCCCTAATTCCTGACCTTTCTATGCATTTTTTTGCAACATAATATAACACCAAATACTAACTGTGCAAATAAGCATTATAAATAATTAATAGGTATGTCTAATGTAATTAATAACAGCTGCACACTGAACTGTAATATAGTTATTGCAAAGGCTACACATCATCACAGTTTTTGCATGCTCAAAAGTCGCAAACCTTATCTCAAACATTTTTACTTCTTGATGCAAAAGGAAAATGTGCACTTTGACATATCTACCAGGCCAATTTGATCTGTCCAGTATCATTTATTTTACTCCAAAGAGTATCAATAATGTTGTACATGTAACTTCTGGTGATAATTTCTACATTTAACATTTCTGAAAAAAAAGTGTAAAGTAAGCATTCTTATTGTGTACCTTATGTGCATTATTCTGCAGTGTCTGATTATTGGAGCAGGACCATGTGGCTTGCGCACGGCTATAGAGCTTGCTTTTCTGGGAGCCAAGGTGGTCTTGCTGGAAAAGAGAGATGCTTTCTCCCGCAACAATGTCCTCCACCTCTGGCCCTTCACCATTCAGGATTTACGGGGACTTGGTGCCAAGAAGTTCTACGGAAAATTCTGTGCAGGATCCATAGACCATATCAGTGAGTAGATGGACCCAAAACCTCATCCTGTGAAAGTGCAGAAAATCTGAGCTGGTTTTAAACATTGGTTTGGCTTTTTGCAGGTATTCGTCAGCTGCAACTTATGCTGCTGAAAATGGCTCTGCTGCTGGGTATCGAGATCCACGTCAACGCAGAGTTTAAGGGTCTCATCGAGCCGCCAGAAGACCAGGAGAATGAACGTATGATGCAATTTTTTCCGGTTTTATCTTAACTATTAGAAGTCACATTAGGTTTTGGTGAAAAATGCCCGAATACTTAGATTAGTATGTTTACAACAGCTGTTATTTTGCTGCAAAATAATGATAAGCTCATGGCAAATGTTTTTGCAAATATTTTTGCAAAAGTCTAACTAGTTAGCACTTCTGGTCATCTTTGTGTCATCTGTGTCCACCTAAAGGTGTGTGGTTAGCTAGAGATTGTTGTTGGACAGTGGGTCTTAGCTTTTACCTGAGTGATTTGCTTGCATTACTGTTTAACTCTGAAAGGTGTAGAGTTAGCTTTTAGTCTTGCCCCTGCTTGCTTCCCTGTGTTCCTCTGGTTAGTCTAGCTTTTAGCTTAGCTTTCACTTGCTTAGCTTGCATAACCTGCCTCTGGTCTACCCTTCTACTTTCTTTGGCCATCTTGGTGTTTGTGTTTAGCCTTGCATATTATCCTAAATTAGCTGTTGCATTTATGGTTCAAAGGTTTTCACTAATGGGCTAAGTGTATTTAAATATTGAAGGATATTAAGATTTTCTTTGCAGTGTAGAGACAACAGTGTTTGAGGACTACAGTCCTTGCTATTCCCTGACAGCCTAAATGATCTGATTAAACAATTAAACTAGATTTCTAAGAGTTAACATTAGTTTTAGTTTTAGTATTAGTTAACAGCTAATACCACATATAACATGGTTATCAATTGTTGTATGAAAAAAGAAAAAAAAACATTACCTTTATTACTAAATGTTGTGCTACTTTCCTGATTTGTGGTACATTTTGTATTGCAGGGATAGGCTGGAGAGCAGAAGTTCATCCCAGAACGCATCCAGTCAATGAGCTGGAGTTTGACGTCATCATCGGGGCAGACGGGAGAAGAAACACACTGTCAGGTGAATTAAACTCTGTTTAAAAGGCCTTCTGTGAAACTCCTCTTATTAGGGATTTCTTATCTAGAGCTTTGTATTACTGTGGCTCATGGTTGTATTAACTTCGTCTTTGTGCATAATCTGCTGATTCTGCTTGCTTAATAAGCTGGGCAATACTTTTGTGAGTAATTGTTCTGGCTGCTTATCCAAAACACTTTGAACAGCTTTGAGACTTTCATGACTTGTTTAGCTGGTTTTGCAAAGGGCACACAGGCTCTTGGCGCTGGCTCTTAAATAATGAAATACAATAGAGGGCACTTTTTCTATCGAAGGGCCGCTTACAAGCGGTCTCAGTGAGGGAAGTGTTATCTGAATCGCTCTCATATGTTCAGTCTGCTAGAAAATGAGTATTATAGAAATAAAGAGGCTTTGTTGAGCTGGCTCTGAGTCTCTGCCTGACTTTTATCTGACCTTTTTTTTTCTCTTTATCGCTAGGTTTTAGAAGGAAAGAGTTCAGAGGCAAACTGGCCATCGCCATCACCGCAAACTTCATTAACCGCAACACTACAGCCGAGGCCAAGGTGGAGGAGATCAGCGGGGTGGCCTTCATCTTCAACCAGAAGTTCTTTCAGGACCTTAGGGAAGCTACAGGTACAGCTATGTTTGGAATATTGTGATGAACATTTTGGGGTGGGGGAAAAAAATAAAAATAAATTGTAGTACAATGTTTGGAGGATTGCTGGTTTAAATCCTAGAGCATGCTGCTTGCCATCAGCAGCCAAAGTCGGAGAGAGCAATATCACTGCATCTTTACTTTTTATATGAAGGCTTATTTAACGTCTTAACTTTTACCTAAAAATAAAAGGTTTTAAAAAAGATCACTATAGTAGGGATGCTCCTGTGGCTACAGAGTTGCATGGCCCGAAACATCCATGCAGTACTGTAGCAGCTGTTTTTAAAGCTTTTATTTTCTGGCAGAAGAAAATAATTTAAATCTCTGTGATTTTTATATAATAGAGAAGTGGTGAGTGCAACTTCTTAGTACCAGTATTGAGAGATAAGCACTGATTTTAGCATCTTAGCTAGCTAGTTTACTTACTAGTATTTAGTCACACTAAAGTAATTGGTCTGTGTAGGAGGCGGGGCTGTGATATGAAGCCACTGGGAGAAAAATCATATCTCTTATTGGTTTTACATGATAAAGTATTAAAAGGGTTTGTACTGTCTGGAGCATATAAACAAACCTATTGTTACCATGCTTAATACCTGACATGAGATAGAGGGGTGGTGGGTGATGATCATCCAACATTCTAACCCCCCACCATCTAATGCTTTTGTTGCTGATCAGATCCTCATGTTAATGTTCAAAAATCTAGTCAAAAGCCTTTCCTGGACAGTATAGATTTTTTTTAAATACCATTGAATGAACACATATCCCAATACGTTTGTCCATATAGTGTATGTATTTTTGTCATGAGATGTTTCTTTTGTATTAAGCAGCATTGATAATGTTTGATTTAACTTACCCTCATCTGACATTGCATGTCTTGCTGTGTGACCAGTGCACATGCTCACATCATGGTGATGATACTAAAATCAATATATTGTGCAGCCCTATTTTATGCATCACTGCGCATAGCAGCTGCCTGCCAGTCTGCCCCTGTCCTGGCTCTGAAGGCTTTATGCTGAGTTGGCAGTGTCTAAAGAGCCTTTGCTTTTGTTTTGCCAGTCGTGTAATCGCTGCTGTTGGCCTCACACTCTAATGAAGAGCGGCACAGTGAGAGAAAGACAGAGAGAGCAAGAGAGAAATGGCTGGTTTGGCTGCTCTAATAGGGAAATCATTATCTCTGCAAGAGGAAACTAATGAAGTTCCCACTCTTTTTCTTTAAAAAAAATCACTCCTGTTTTTCTTTTACAGGGGATTACTCAGCGATCTCACTCTCCCACTCAGTCTTCCTCATCCTCTTGATTATTTTTTCTTTTTTTTTTTGTCTCCCCAGGGATTGATCTGGAAAACATTGTCTACTATAAGGATGACACACACTACTTTGTAATGACTGCCAAGAAGCAGAGTCTGCTGGAGAAGGGTGTCATTTTGCACGTGAGTGATCAAAGAACAGTCTGTCTGTCTGCTCTGTATGCTCTTCTTCTCTTCCACTCTCTTCGTCTAGGACTCCAACTTTACCCTTGTTATCAGCTATCTGTCTCTCAGCCTTTGTATGGCTTTAATTGAATGGCATATAATTAAATATTTAGGCTTATTTGTGAAGGAATTTGAGTAATTGGAAGCTATGTCACTTTAATAGTTTTTAATAGTGATTTAATTTGTGTAATCTACAATCATGTAAAATTTTGGACTAACTGAACAAATAAAACTAAGGAAACGTCTTTAAAAATATATTTAATGTGTAATAAAAATGCTTTAGTCCACCAGCCCAAATAGCTGCTGTTTCCCTGTTTGGCTGAAATAACTTCAGTCAGACATTTCCTATAGCACTCTGACATTGACTGGAGCAAGGTTTTTCCCTGCCCTTCCATATAGAATTCCTTCAGTCATGGGATGTTTTTTAATTGAAATATCTTCCCTGTAGCAGGAATTAAATTTGACTTTGATTTGGTCTTAAATTTTATTTCTCTTGAGCCTGAGATTTTCAGGACTGTTTTTTTTTGGGTTATTGTCATGTTTCATGGTCCACCTTCACTTTATCTCTAGTTTATTCCCCTTAAGCAACTTCTAATACAGTAAAGAATAAATAAAGGTTTAAAAGCTTGTCAGGCTCTGCTACAGCTAACCAGCCTCAAATAATGTCCATTCCACCACCATGCTTTACAGTTGAGGATCTTCTGCTCTAAATGCTGTGCTTGCTTTGGAACAACAACTGTTTTGTTGTTGTGCCCAAATAATTAAACTTTTTAAATTAATTATCTGTTTAAACCCCAAATCTCTTTCAGAACTTCTGTCCTTTGTCTGTGTCCTTTGGCAAACTTTAGTCTTGTTCTGTTTTTTAATTTTTTTATTTGTCTAATCAGCAGCAGCTGATGTGATGCACCTAATTATAATTTTAGACAGTAATACATGTGGGGGTGTTGTAACATTTTTTCTTATTACATTACATTTTAAAAATTATTTTAAAAGGCATTTCTTCAGTTTCATGTGTTTCATTGTATTACATCTGTGTCTCACTGTTGACACTCTTGTCAGCAGAGCAGAGCCAGTTATAGCAACATGAATCAGAAAGTAACACAACACTAAAATCCTCCGTCACTCCGTCACTGGCCTCTCACCTCTGAATTACACACTTCTCATAAGCTTTATCTAAACACTTCAAAACAGCCTCTGATTTTAGTTCAGAATAGACTCACCGCTGATTTCAGAAATTGCACTGACCACAAAAGAGGCATGTTGTTTCACGGGTGACGGACTCCACTGTGACATCATGTCAACTGTTTTCCTTTGTGTGTCCTTCAGGACTACGTGGACACAGAGATGCTTCTGTCCAGGGCTAACGTGGACCAAGCCGCTCTGCTGTCCTACGCCAGAGAGGCAGCTGACTTCTCCACCAATCACCAGCTGCCCACACTGGACTTTGCCATCAACCATTATGGACAGCCTGATGTGGCCATGTTTGACTTCACCTGTATGTACGCCTCTGAGAACGCAGCACTGATCCGGCAGCGCAATGGCCACCAGCTACTGGTAGCACTGGTGGGAGACAGCCTTTTGGAGGTGAGAGCATACAGAACAGAGATGCTCAATTTTCTTCAAAATATAATAGGAAAATAGAATCATTATTATCTTAGTATCATCAATCAGATCCATTTATGAGTGAAATGAATTGATTCATTACTACATGCAAGCTGTGAAGATCATGATCATGTGCAATCATGATCATATTATTTTTAAGATTATTCAGGCACTGCTTAGATAGTAAAAGGGCCCTGGCTGTCTTTTTAAATATATCAGTTTAATACTAGAATACTATGTGTACAAAAGTTTTTTTGTAAGTACACATGCTCATGCATTGTTTTTTTTCTGAATATCCTGATTTTGTTGGATTTTAACTGTTTTTACTCTAAAGGAAGGGCTTTCTATTAGATAAGAGAGCATTGCTGTGAGAATTGGATGGAATTCAATGACAAGATCATTAGTGAAATCAGGATGTTAGATAATCACCACCCTACCACCACCAGAATTGTTAAATAGAGCACCATTGCTGCACAGCTCAGTGCTTGGTGGCTTTCTTCCACTCTAGCTCATGACTGGCATTAGGCATAGTGCCAATAGGTGCATGTTTATCTGCTCCAAAGAATTCTTTTCTATTAGCAGTGTTTCTCTACTCAGTACTAGACAAGCTTTGTATGTGCATTTGCACATCTACGTCCACAAACATTTGGGGATATTGTGTGACTCTGATTTGCAGGTCAGTCAGTCTTTGGTGTGCAGAAAATGATATACGTCAGTGGTGTAGTGTGGTGTTTTTGCCTAGGTGGAGAATTGAACCCCAGTCTGCTAAGTGTTATTCATTACATTAATCAAAGTGATTGTTAATTAGTCCATTAGTTAAATGAGGTGCGTTGGTGCACGGACAACATCAGAACTAGGGTTGGCAACCATTTATTTATTTATTATTATTTGCCGCTATTGATGATCTTGTCTTTTTATTTATTTATTTTTTAATGATATTATTTTGTACTAATTAAAAGAGAACAACATAGTTTATTGGTCTGGCAAAACTGACAGTTTTCAGAATCAGAAGTAATTTCTGATTTTATTAAGGTTGATATTTTACATGATTTGACCCAGTTTCCCAAAAATATCCTGCTGTATCACACATCTTCATAAGAATATGTTTCTGTGTTTGCAGCCATTTTGGCCAATGGGAACTGGCATTGCCCGAGGCTTCCTGGCAGCCTTAGACTCAGCGTGGATGGTGAGGAGCTGGGCTCAGGGTGCCTCTGCTCTGGAAGTTCTAGCAGAGAGGTAAGACAAACTCTTCATTGTGCTGTGACACTCATTGTCAAAAATATAGTTGCACATGAATGAATGATAGGTAATCATGCTAGACTATAATGTGTGGAATGCAGTTGAACACACTATCCACTCTCCTTCTTGCCACAAAACCCAGGACACCATTAGGAACCTCTACAACTCCATACAGAGATGACTGGCTTGGTACATTACACATGCGTTAAAAACACTGCATCTGTATATAGCTCAATAAATATGAATAAAATAAGTTGCCCAGATCAGTCTAAATTAAAAAATGACGTCTTTACACCTGAATTTGCTTGTAAAACACATGTAAGGTAGTTCATCTTGCTGAGTTCGCACTGCATTTCTGCTGTAAGTGCTTTATGAGTAAATTGCCAGTGTTAAGTCTCCTGGGTCAGATCAGAGGCAGCACTAATGGGATGAAAGCGGCTCTGAATGGAATTGAACTGTGCTCCTGTGTCTGGTCCTAACCGTGCAGCAGTAACCCTGGCTCCCTTGTGTCTCAGGGAGAGCATCTACCGGCTACTTCCGCAGACCACTCCAGAGAATGTCAGTAAGAACTACAGCCATTATACTGTGGATCCCACAACACGATATCCAAACATCAGTCTGCATTTACTCAGACCCAACCAGGTCAGTGGAATTTTGTTGTTTTTATGTTTTAATGTATTTATCTTTAAATAATCATGTATAAAGTGGTTCCCAACCCTCATCACATATAAAATGTGGGCTAGGTGAATATATGGTATTGTTTTGGTGATATGTCATGTGGGGAATTTAACCTATATGAAATATTTTAATTATAGTATTAAAAATAGGATGTGTTTCATGTTTACATTGTAAAAAAAATATTTACTATTTACTACTAATGAAAAAAGATTTACTTACTGTTTGCTTTTGTTCCACTGGCAGATAAGGCAGATTTTTTGTCAAAAGCTAAAACTGTTTTTGAATTAGGGAAAAAAAAAAACGTCCACCAGTAGATTAGATCATTCAGACAGATAAAATTGCTTGATAAGTTTGAAGAATGATCAATGATCTTTAGTTGGATAAGATCATTCATGCAGGGACAAAAACAGCCACTTGATTTAGTCCATAATGAAAGACAGAAACTGACTATTTTTTTCCTCTTCCACCATTTAGGTCCGACATCTCATAGATACTGGAGAGAACAGGGAAATCCGAATCGACATGGAGAATGTGGTCAACTCTTCTACTCCCAAACTCATGAGAAATGGTGTGCAATTTGTTTTGTTTTTTTGATACAGAGTTACTTGTATTGTATAGTTTGTTGTTTGACTGAATAGGACACCTCTGGCTGTTATTTTGCAACTTAATGCCTTATTATTTCCATCCTAGAACTTCTGCTTGAGAAGCAGTTGCAAGGTAACTTTGGTGGATGATGAGGGTCAAAATGCATGATGCTCTCTCCTGAGGGGTTCATCTAAAGCGTCTTGTTGTTGACTGATTAATTCATTAGAGATTTGGTCAATAATGGAATGGAGTTTTTCCTTTGGAACTGAAACACTGTACAAACTGAACCACTGTATGAACTAACAGACTGTATTTTACATATTAAGGGCCAAAGAAACAGCATTTCTAACCATAACTCCAAACTGTCTACCTCCTGAGATTCCCAATAACCTTCCATAAGTGAATGAAATCCACCCTTTGTCCCCTCCCTTCCTCCTCCTCCTCCTCCTCCTCCTCAACCCTGCGGATGCTGACTTTATTGTACAACTAACGACTTTGTCTTCTGTATGAAGGATTAATGGTATCCCAGATAGTGGCTCATTGAGATTTGTGTTATTTCCACAGAGTCTATTGCACGCTCCAGTAAGCTGCTGAACTGGTGTCAGAGGCAGACAGAGGGCTACCGAGGGGTCAGTGTGTCTGACCTCACCACGTCCTGGAAGAGTGGCCTGGCTCTGTGTGCCCTCATCCACCGCTACCGACCGGACCTCATGTGAGTCCAGTCTGCTTCCCTCACGTCTTCAGTTTAAGCTCTTTATAGGTCTACATGCTGTAGCTTTGTAGTCTGGATAATACCAAAAGTGAGGATTATAAACATAATCCCTGGTGTGGGCTAGTGTCAGTTTCAGTAAGCTAATTGTTCATTACCAAATCCTTCAAAACATGAGGAGTGCCTAGTATAAAAGCTAAACTTAAGACTCAGTATGAACCGGTATACCGCCCAGCAATAGTTTGAACCATAACAAAAGCTTACTTTTTTTTCATCGTACATAATAAAAAAAAAATACTGATAATAAATTATACCATAATTCCCTTTGGTTTGAGTATGTTCTAAACCAGGGTTTCTTAACCAGTAGGCCTTAGACCACCAGGTTGGCTGTGAAGTGGTCTGCAGACGCACCTTGGGGGGAGGTAGGCTTTAGTGGACCAATTCCTACACTTGATATGTGCTACTATAGCCTCTCATGTCTTTTCAAGCCTCTGCAAAGAGGCAATGTCTGCATGTGTGTAATGGCTATTTTATCTGTGAGTGGCTAAAGCACAGTGTACAAAAGTTTAAATCATTATAACTTTATAGTATTTTATAATATATTATCCGCTGTGGCAGACTCTGGTTATCATGACTGGCTGTGTCTGCTCAGCAGTATCCCACTGACAACAGTGTGTTTAAAAGTGCACTGGAGATCTGTGTTCAGTGTAAATGTAGCTCTAGTCATAATAATGTGGAAAAAATAAAAGTAAGAATCAATGGTTAGACTAACCACTATATGAACATACCAGAAACACAAAAAAGTAAGAGCATGTCACAGAGGAAACACCAAAGGATTTTTTTTTCAAATACCTTCATGGGTGCTTGATGCAGACATAACAGTTTAAAAATAAAGAAAAAATAAAAACACATACATTTTGTTTTTTTCTTGTCGGCTATTATGAACAGGTGGGCTGTAAGGTGGAAAAGTTGTGGAAAACAGGTGGTTAAGAATCCCTGTTATAAACAGCACAATTGGAACAGTTGCTATTTACCATCTCACTTAGTCTCACTACAGATCCCAGTAGCTCCTCATAAACCAATCAGTCTCTCTCTCATAGCAGCTGATAAACCCATTACCTCTAAGATGCACATTAGCATTGTCTTCACTCTCCATTACTGTAAATGTTCAGATTGACCTTTTGCAGGCCCAGCTGTGTGGTGCCTGTTTTGGTCTTCTAGCTCTTGCAGTGTACTGTGGGAGCAATATTAGAAAGAGCTGCATATTATATAGCCAGATCCCCTTTCAGACACAACACACAACTCTTCAGGGTGCAAGTTGTTGTGCTAAATATTGACCATGTGTTTAGCTCCCTCCACTGTATCTCAATTACATGGAACCTAATTTAGATTCACTTATAACGTTACATTACTTGTGACCTTTTAGGTTGTCTAAAACACAGCCAAATGTTCTTTGTTTTAGATTTGAGTCACTGATGTTTAACTCTGTTTATCTGTGTTTGATATATATAGCGACTTTGAATCCCTGGATGAGAAGGATGTGGAGAAGAACAACCAGTTGGCATTTGATGTGTCTGAGAAGGAGTTTGGGATATCGCCCATTATGACTGGGAAAGAGATGTCCGTTGTGGTGGAGCCTGACAAGCTTTCTATGGTCGTGTATCTTACTCAGTTCTATGAGATGTTCAAGGACACTGTGCCTCCTGGTGGTAAGTAGTAATTAGTATGTAATTGATCAATATGAAAAGTGTCCTGAAACCGATTTCCCCAACAAATTCAATATTTGTTTTAGGCAGTTCACATCAGTTTTTTACATGTGGTCTATATCAGACATTTTTTCTGAACAGTTCATAGTCCAAAAGTGAAATGCTTCACATGAAGTTTCAGTTTCGTCTTTCCACCTGGGCTTATCACTAACAATGCATTTAAGCTTGCTGTAAAAAGTACATGTTATTGGGCCAACCCACTTATTTATTTTAAATGTTTTATTTATTTTAACTTGGAGCCACATCTCATTAGAGACACAGCCTCTTAATTTTCTATATTTTGTATATTTTTGAAGTTCGTCACCTGTTATCAGATTTTTGTCCAATTACTGAACTCCTCACTCACTGCTGTCGTCCTTTTTCCCTTCTCCTTGCACCCTTATAGCCTTTTTCAATAATTCTGTACCACTTGTTGAAATGGCCTGGTCAAAATTGAAAGTGTCACATTCAGTGTGTGCTTTGTCGTTTACTTTCACTCAAATAATGTCTGTAATACATAAGGCAAAAAAACATTTGGATACCTCCTTTAAATTCATAACTTAATGAATATAAGGTTTAATAGCTCAAATCTACATGTTCTTGCTGTGTTCCAGAAAACCACAATCTAAGTCCAGAAGAGAAGGCCGCTCTGATCGCCAGCACAAAGTCACCCATCTCCTTCCTCAGCAAACTGGGTCAGAGTATTAACATCTCAAGGAAGCGCAATCCCAAGGTACTGTTGCTAATTTTTTGGATAGTCTGAGCTTAGCACTGAGACACTGCAGTATTGACTATCTGCTCTCTCTGATCCTGACTCTCAGTGTTTGCTGTTTACACTTTGACAGGATAAGAAGGAGAAGGAGATGGATGGAGTGGGGAAGAGGAGAAAAACGAGTCAGGCCGGCCAGTCTGAAGATGTAAGAATATATTATTGTTATATTTGTGGACTTGTATTGTACAATAAAAGTATTTTCTTTACATGTATCATATGGGAAATCTTGGGTCGAAGATCAGGGTGAATCATGCTATGGCATCCCTGGAGATAAGTTAAGGCTCTTAGATAAGGGTTCAACGGTGGCAGCTTTAGGAACACGGGGAGCTAACCCACAACTTTGTAACTGATAACCTAGTACTAAAAAAAAAAAAAACCTAGTAAAAAAAAAAAAAAAGGAATTATGTTATGCTCCTGTGCTGTACAATAGACAATCTAGGAGTGATGAACAGAAGTTAATGAGTGTATTGCATGTCTACTTGTAGAAACCTGACAATGAGGACCTATTCATACTTTTTAACAATAAAGGACAATACTACTAGTGCTGTTTTCACACAAATCCCAGTGTAGGAACTTTCTGTTTCCCTTAAAAAGGGAGTAATGTGATAAAAGGAGCAAATTGTATTATGTGCCATTCCTGGAAATAGTTGCAGAGCTTTGGAACTCTGATATTTTCCACACTTAGCCAAACTAACAGAAAAACACACAAGAAAACAAAGCAGAGGAAATTCTCAAAATTTCAATATATCGATAAATATTGAGTTTATTGCATAGTAGATATGGGGAATATTTTGTAAAAATCTATATATATATTAAGCTATTTTCTGTAAGATAAAAAAGGAAACAAAAAAAAATGTCTGCTGCATGTTACCTTTTGTTTTTGCAATTCAATTCCTGGGGCCATTCATGTGAATATGATTTGATTTCCAGAGGGATGACACTTAACAGGGCAGGGCAGACTTATGCTACACTGCTTTAATGGCATAGTTTGCACGACAAAAAAAAAAAAATGTTAAAATGCTATTAAGAGTTAAATTGTCTTATATTTACATAAAATAACATTTCACTTATTCACATTACTTACACATGTACTGTTTAGATGTCCAGAATGCTTTGTTATTAGAGTATGGTGCATGCTATTGTATAGAAATGTAAAATGTTTACATATATAATGATTAAAATGTTTGGAACAGCTCTAATAAAAAGCTGTATAATAACTTGTTACATTGCAGGCTCTTAATTGTTATTTTTGTATTCTGGTCCAGGAGGAGCTGCAGCAGGGGGTCGGTAATGAAAGGTCCACAGCCCTGACGGAGCGCAGAATTGACACCACAGCAGCGGCTAACAATAACAAGGTGAAGTCAATGGCCACCCAGCTACTGGCCAAGTTTGAGGAGAACGCCCCTGCACAATCCACTGGACTCAAGAGACAGGTAGGTCAGAGTTCATGTAGTAATAACAGGGCTCTGCTTTGCTACTGGAAATGGAGGACACCTCAGGAATCCAATATGGAACACGATTGTCAAACATTGTTCTCAGCATCAGTTCTTCATCTGTTGTTTGGTGTTTTAGCTCTGTGTAGGTGTTGTTTGTATAGTAAGATCTGTGTGTGAGAGTGTGTGTGCGTGTGTGTGTGTGTGTATATATATATATATATATATATATATATATATATATATATATATAGAGTTGACTGGGTTCTCAGGGCAGGCCTGGGTCAGTCGGCAGCTCTGTGTGTGGGAGGTGGGTGAAGCAGTATAACGCTGGGTTTGTGTTTTCTCCTGGATTTGCCTGGTTTGTCTATTTATCTTGGCATTGCTGCTTTGTGTTGAGAAGTTTTCTGATTGTTTGGCCCAGGCTTGGTGGGACTTATTAAGTTTTAAGGTTTTGGGGAGTGAGTGATGTGTTATATATATACAAAATATGGCCCTAAAATAATATCACAAAATTTCAGGGTATTTTTACAAAAATTATATTCTCTTATTTTACTATTTACAACTGCAACAAATTAATGTTAAAGTTTTGTTTTACATAAACCTTCATATATAACATTGTTTCCAACAATAATTAGGAACAAAAAAAGTCTGTACATTTTTGTCTGTTTTGTAATTGACAGAAAAAGTAATAATGTTAAAAAGATGTTAAATGTTAAAATGAATTAAAAAAATAAACATAACGTTATATTACTTAAATCTACCACAATACTAAAGTACAGAATATATATTGGATCCATTTAAACTGCAAAGATAAACAATTATACAAAAATTGCCCTTAAGCTTCACAGTAAATGGCAAAACATGCAAAAACATGCTTTTCAGAAGATATTATTTAATTTAAATATAATAATATTAATTTGTTGTTTTTAAAGCACATTTTCACACAGGGACATGTAGGTTTGGATTTATTTTTCTTCCTTAATAATGAAAAAGTTCATTTAAAACTATATTTTGAGTTGTTTTTTGTGTTATCTTGTGTTATCTTTGTGTTATATTTTAATTTGTTTGGTGATCTGAAACATTCAAGTTTGACAAATAAGAAAAAATAAGAAATTATAAAGGGGGCAAACATTTCTTCACACCGCTGTATGTTTATCAGTTCTAGCGATTCCTATTGTATTGGCAGTGTTTCTCTACAAGGACTAGACCAACTGTGTATCATCATGCAGCTGAATACATTCATGTGTTACTGTGACTAATTTACATGAAAAAAAAAATCACACAAACAAGACAAACAAAATGATGCTAGTAAATGTATTAATATTTACACAAAAGAGAAGGAAAGAAAATTAAGGAAGAAAAAATGATAAAGGAAATCAGTGGATGACAGTGGGCAGCGCTGGATCGTCCTCTTCATCAACCTTTATCTCCTTCTTGCTTTCAATCCATTTGGCTTTTCTTTGCAGGAAGTTCCTTCACACCTCCTCCTCCTCTTCTTCTGAAAGCTCACACTTGCTTTTGCATGAGAATTTTTGTTTAGGAGGCATCGGAGTTTTTCGAGCTAATTTGGTCTTATAGATTCTGTCTGTTGTCTTATACCGTCCACTGAACGCGTCAGTGATCTCCAAGTCCTCGTCATTCCACCATTCTGTGAACGCCCTGGGTTCGTGTGTACTTTTTGCACACCTGAGGTAGTGCTGGTGGTCTGGCATGTACCACAGTGATTTAAAATCACAATAGCATCTGTCCTTACTCTGGAATGAGCATAAACACGATGAACTGGCTGCTTTTTCAGCGCTCTCATTGGACAAAACATCCTCACGTGCTAGCTCATCATTTTTCTCTGCCTTTGTCAGAGGATCATAAGACTCTGTAGGTGATGGGTCAACACCAAGACAGTAGGGAGTGACCACTAATTCTTTGAGACTTTTGATGATAGAGTTTGTAGAACAGATGCTCTTCTCAGTGGTTAATGACGCTGGTAAAAGCACTAACAGCTAGCTCAGGCTCCAGCTCGTTGACCTCCACACTGTTCCCTCTTTCTTCTAGTGAAGACATTTCCAACCCAGGTTAACGTAACCAACAGAGAGGAAATCTGAAAATCGAAAAAGAGTCAAACCCTAAGATATATTTGAAACCCTAAGGGTTGTTAAAGCAGACTGAGGCGGTTCATTAGCAAAACTTCATTAGCAACAACAGGTCATTTATTATATCGTTTTCTTATACAGCTCTGGAAAAAAAAAACAAGAGATTTACATTTTTCCAAATTGAAAGCCTTTGGAATATAATCAAAAGGAAGATGGATGATCACAAGCCATCAAACCAAGCTGAACTACTTGAATTTTTGCACCAGGAGTGACATAAAATTATCTAAAAGCAGTGTGTAAGATTTTGATTTCTGAACTCTTAAAGCTTTATGAATATGAACTTGATTTGTTTGCGTTATTTAAGGTCTAAAATTTCTGAATCTTTTTTTGTTATTTCAGCCATTTCTCATTTTCTGCAAATGAATGCTCTAAATGACAATATATTTATTATGTTGTCTGTAGTTTATAGAAAAGTTCATTTTACCAAATAAATTTACCTATACATAGCACAATCAGAGAAATTAATTCAGAAACCGAAGTTATCTCTTAATTTTTTCCAGAGATGTACATATATAACGTTTATATTTTTTGTTCAGATCATAATATTTTTCTTATTTTAAAGTATCTAAACCAGGACCGCGCCTACCTGGACAGATCTGCAGAAGAAAAGCAGTGGAAAATGTTTCTGAAATATTCAGCACCAGGAAAACCAGTTGTTCCATGCTCAGTAGAACCAGCGAAGTGAGGAGTGTTTTGATATGAACTAATCTGAACTGGCTGATGATGTCACAGAATTCTACCATGCAAAGATTCTATTCTTCAGTGATTCTCAGAGCAGAGGAGTGTGAAGCTTTATATCATTATAAATACCTACCCAAAATACACTACATGTTCAAAACTTTGTGGACACTATATTTCAGGGTATTTTTGCAATTACAATATTCTTGGCAATGTGAAAAAAACACTGTAAATAGTACAGTATTAAGAATACTGCTATAAACCAAATGTAAAGGCTTTAGTAGAAACTAATAGTTCTTTTCAGAAAGGAAATATGTTTTTTTTATACATGCAAACACATTTTAATCTCATTTATGCAAATACTTTACCTAGGAACCACCTACCAACACCTTAGCAACCACCTAGCATCCACTTAGAAACAACCTAGCAACCACCGTAGATACCATAGAAACACCTTAACAACAACCTAGACACACCTTAGCACCCACCTAGCAACACTATAGCAACTACAACAGATACCAAAGCAACACCTTAGCAACCACCTAGCAACCATCTAGCAACAACATAACAACCATCACAGATACCATAGCAAGACCTTAGCAACCACCTAGCAACACCTTAGCAACCACATAGCAACACCTTGGCAACCAACTAGCAAAACCTTTTATTGCTACTTTCCTAACAGAGGTGATCTTAAAAGTCCTAAATTAAAGTGCAATCCCTGGAACAATTAATTAGTATGTCTTCCAAAGAGCAACTCCAACAAAAATACAAACAAATACAAAATATATTTCAATACTGCTATTATTGAAAAAAAAAATTGTAACACATTTTTTTTTTTTTTTTTAGCATTTAGCATTTTTAACATTTAAATGTAATATCACGAGCATGTTTTTGTGTTTTATAATATGGCACACCCTTACTTAATTTTATGGAATAATTTTATGTAGTAATTTTATGGATCCATTTATAGTGAAAGTTGGACACAGTGGCAAATTTCACGCAACTGCAAGTTTCACATTATGTTCAAAAGAAAAAAAAAAGTCAGACATGGAGATATGTGGTTTTGCCTGACAGTAAACAAATTTGTTTTGTGCAGCTTACTTTTTTCAGTATTTTATTTTCTGAAGTAACTTGTGTTTATCTGTTGAAGTGGAGTCTGGGTCATATCTGAATAGACAGAAATGAGATTTGGGACTGTGTGTATGTGAGTCTGCATGCTGTGATCTACCCTAATGGAGTAACCAGCAGGAATGAGTGGCATCATCGAGGATTTAAGAGCTTTTTATAGCAGGCTAAGCCCTCTGTGTTCTCTGCACCACTGTAGAGTGATGACCCTGCTGGGCACACTGCAGTTTGGTGGCACGGTCATCTGCTGGACTGTGAAACTGTAAAAGTGAATTTGCTTTCTCAATAAATATGAAAATTATTTCTGTATTTCTTTCTGTAGACTCGTCTTCACAATCCTGTCATCTATGTAAAATCCTGTACTGTTCCTACACTATTAAAAATTAAGATGCTATAAATGGTGTTTTGAGGGATGCTACAGACAACCTCTTTTTACATAAAGAAACACAGGCCTTTTTCACCCACTCTACTTAAGAAGAGCTGTATTTTTTAAATGTACAAGCACAGCTATCACAAAGATTCTGATATTTACCCATGTTTTTAATATAGGTCAGTTTAGTTTAACAGTACAGTAGAATCAATCATCAATCAGCAACTAGGGGTGTATTAAAAATATTGATAGATCAAAAGAATCAATATTTCTTAAAAAAAAAAAAAAGTATTGATTGTTAATGAATAAGTTTATCCACTGGTTCTTACTGGTTCATTTTGCAATAACTTGAAAGTGCATTTTTCTTTTACACATATTTTGTGGTGTATTATGGTGTGTTTAAAGTTAAATGCACATACAGATGGAGCTTTCTGTACTCTGTATTTATTTTCCTGCCCACTTTTTAAAAGCTTACAGCTACAGATGAAAAGTCAAGAGGCAGTGTAGATAATAGCTTAATTGTCACTTGACTGCTAGATGGATGAGGAAGAAAGTTTGGCAGAAAGTAAACTTATGCTATAACTTTATGAAGAGTTGCTGTCCAACCTAGTTAGAAATTGTAGACCACTGTTGTTTTTTTGTCATGAATGCTTAGCATCCATGACAAAATAAAGAATGCATAGAGGCATGTGGGCAGTGCTACATACTGCAACATTTATTCAGAATCTGATTTAAATAATGTAATAAATTGCCCTGCGTGCAGTGCTACAATGTATCCCAATATGTTGAATCATTACCATTGTATCATGATGCATATAATATTACCAGGTACGTTCCAGTACACACTTTTGAAGAAAAAATCATGAATTGACAGACCTTTTGTAGGACAATTTTTAGAAAGAAATTTGAGAAACTTTGAGTGAAACGCAAATTGAACCAGTCTTTGCATGTAAATGATTTATTAATAAAAAAACTTTCTTACACCCCTAGCTGTTGATCCTACTGTATTCTTAAACTAAACGTAACTGTAATAAGAAATGTGTGTGAATGTCAGACTCCTCATGGTAGCTGTGCATGTTTCTTCATGGAAATAAAAATGGTTCATCTGTAGCATCCCTCAAACTACGGTACCATTATTTATGGTTTGTTTATGCAATCAAAACTGGTTACTCTGACATTGTTCAAACTTTATTATTGCATGACTTATTATAGACAATTATAATTTTGCATGTATGTCATAGATTTTTTCTTTCTTTCTCTTATTTCTTTGTTTGCATGCCTTCCTTTTCATATTTTCCTTTTTTTTTTCTTTTCCCTCTTTCATGGATGACTACAATGGTGGCTCATGTTTGACTGTCTCTGCTATTTCCTGGCTCCTCATTGGCCACTTCACCGGTCATTTTCACTGCACTGGTTGCAGGGGGAGTCCATGCCTAATCTGTCAGTTTTGGAACCCCCCTCTCCACCCCCCGCCCCTTTGAAAGAGTCAGTGCCCATGCGCCTGGCCCCGGTTCCTGCATGGAGAAAGGTAACAAATATAGAGAAGATCATTTTAATACCAGTAATCTCATAATCTCATAACTTCATCCTTTAGCTGTAGTTTTCTTGGTTTAGTTGGCTTGAGAGGACCTTAACTAAAGCTTTGTTACTAATTTGAGATCTGGAGAACTGCAGTAATCTCTCTTCTTTGCTTTGTAGTTGAAATGAAATTGGTTTTACTAACATATTGTGTTGGGCTGCACTTTTGTGTGACTGCGTATGCTTGTTTGTTTTACGTGAGTGTGTTATGTGTTTAATGGCCACTACCTGTGTGTGTGCGCGCATGCCCACAGAGGCGGACTCAGTTGCAGGAACAGATGAGTTTTCGGTATAAAGAGAGGGTGAAGTGTCAGACTCTACCCAGCAGAGGGGAACAGGTATGACCCTAGTATTAGGAGGCCATCCCTGCCAGTAGTAGACCCTGGCAGACCCTGCTGTACCACACCCAGTGCTCATTCCAGTCTTGTGAATTTCAGTCAGTGATGTTCTATATATATATATTTTTCTTTCTTTCTTATATATATATATATATATATATTTTTTTTTTTAAGTAGTACATTCCTTGACAAAAAAATAATGTTTTCAGATCAGTGCAAAAGTCACCAAGGGTTGCCCTTGTTTCCACCAGATTGTAAGATTGTAACACTTCCTTGCCACAGCCATGTTTATAGGACACCAGCTTCAGCAGTCTATGGTTGTGAAGGATCTACAGGCCCAGCTGCAATATCCTTTTGCTGTAGTATTGTTGTCGTTTACTTATATTACCTTTGCATCCACACATATAAAGTTTTATTAGAAATCCATCTACTCTTTAATTCTTTTGTCAGAGTGTATTCATGACAGCGCAGTCCAGCGTACTACTTTAATCATCAATCATCAAACATCAATTCTCTTTATCTGCCACCTTATTTTAATGGCAATATTATACAGAAGCCTAATAGCATTGGCCAATTTAGTCAATATAGTACACTCCATCGTTGAAGACCAGTGAATGGAGTGCAGTTAGGAGTGTAGCCATGCTAAACTCTTATCTAATTATAACCATTATTAAATAATACATACTTGAACAGTATCTACTGTGTGAAAGGAAGTGTTGAAACCAAAGGCAGCTTTTATAGCTTAAAGTCTGCCAGTGTATCTGCCTTAGGATTTGGAAAATTGGCAGTGTTGCTGCTCTTTGGCAGTGGAGTTGGCAGCTTTGCAGCATGGTTTCCAGTAGGGACCCTGAGATTCCATGGAAAGCACACATTAAGTACAGTAAGTAGTCTGCGCCTGGCTTTTAAAGCAGAGATTGTAAAGTGTCCTTAATGGGATGCGCTCTAAGTGTTTTAAATACACTGGAAGCAGCAGTTTAGATGCAAGTAGCATTTAGATGATCAGACTGGGCTGACTTGTTCTGTAGTGGGTAGTATCCTGATAGAATCAGAGACTCCCTCCTGACAGTGGCTGTTGGCAGTCTGATCCCATTCCCAGAAAGATGCTTAATGGTCCTTAGCTTTTGCTTATTGTTCTGTTTCTTTGATTTTGCTCATTGTTAGATTGTGGTGGTTTAGATGTGGCTTTGTTAGCTTTGTTTTTACTCATTCCTCTATGGGTGGTCTGTTTGTTTCTGTGTTTGTGTGTGTGTGTGTGTGTGTGTGTGTTTGTGTGTGTATGTGTGTGTGTGTGTGTGTGTGTGTGTGTGTGTGTGTGTGTGTGTGTGTGTGTGATTTTTGTGTTATACCCTTTCTATGTTTAGAGCCTGATTGGCAGGATTTAATACACTATGGCTGAATGAACTCCTTTCTATAATAGATAGCTATTTAAACATTTTGTGTGAGTGTGGGAGACAGAGCGCTGCCATGTACTTTGGCTCAGGTTTGTTAGTGTTTGTAGTGAGAGTCATTCTACGAAACATGTGCCTGCAATATTCTACATCTTCAGTGCAGATGTTAGAAAAAGAACACATCAGTCAGCATGTCCTTGTTGATCTTTTTTAATTCAGATTGTAAAAAGTGACTGATAGTAAATTTCGTACTTAAGTTGACACAGTAATTAAGTTTTATTTCTTGGAGAAAAAAAAAACATTTAAATACTTAAAAACTCATTACTTATTGAGGGAAATCAAGGCCAATTTAAACATTTAAAAACAGAAATTTATGAAAAATGACAAGAGAAAAGCATTACAAATAAAATACAATAAATTAAAGGAAAGAAATAATACTACTTTAAGAATATTTAAGCATTGGAATTATATAATATAAATATGTTTAAACGTTCCAACTAAATAAACCATAAATAAAATAACACAAAGTGTGCTTACTGGCTTATTTTTGCAAATATTTGCAAATTAATCAGATTTTTATTCATGTGAACTGGGACACATTTTTTTTATATAATAATATTTGATAATACATACAATACTGAACTTTCAATTGTTATAAAAAGGTCATCTACTGATGTCCTTTAATGATCTACTTTAATAATAAATTGTGTGTTATCCTAATTACATCTACTCTAATGATATGTATGTATACCATTATAACAAAAAACACTTGAATTAATAGTTTTAAACTTTGGAGACTTTTACTTGCTTGCTTAATGCATTTCATCAGGCACTGCAGATGCATCTGGAAGATGTTTGATAGAATGACTGGTTAGTGGTGTGAGTTTGGAGATTATAGAGTGACCGGGTGCTCTTTACTCCTCTCCTGTCTCTCTGAAGGCCATCAGGAGCAGCGATGGTCTGCGAAGCTGCCCTAAGAAAACCATTCTGCTCTCTTCTTCTTCTCCTCCTTCAACCTCTGCATCCTCCTCTCCACCGCTCTCTCCATACACACAGGTGATATTCATTGCCATGCAGTTCAGTGGTTCTCTGCTCTTCATCTCATCCTTAAGACTAACCAGCTGTCTGTGTTTCGCTTTGTAGTTTTTCTAATAGTTTCATTCAGTCTTGCCTTTTGAAACACTTGACCGATTAACACCTTTTCTATTGCTCTTTTCATAAAGTTTTTACAAAGCACTGAAAAAAAGCATCATTAGAATCGTCAGAATTGGCGTTACTTTACATATGCATTTCTGGGCATGCTGAGGGATGTAGAGATGTCACTGAAAGTGTGAAAGAAGCATGTGGACTGAGGCAATAAGTTAATATTAAAAGATTTTATGCAGCTTAATGCAGTTACATGGTGCAGTTAACAGCAAGTCAAGCCCAGAGTAGCAACAACCTCGATGTTGGCTGTTATTTTGAGGGGAAAATGTTAAAGATGCTACTTTAACTGTGTTTTCTACCTAACCTTTCTGACCTGCATAACCTAAGTGAACATTACCATTTTCAGCTTAGATAAAATTCAATGTATCTCAGATATTTAATTACATTCTCTTACATGTTCATAAACACAGTAAGCATACAGCATCATAAACACAAACATGTGGTACTGTGCAAAAGCCAGAGACCACCCTTTTATTTAGTTATTTACTTTCCATTTCAAAGTCCAGTTTAACTTTCTTTCTTTTTTTACTCTTGCTCTCTTTCTTCCTTTTTTGCTGTCTTTCTTTCTTTGTTATCTGTCCCTCACAAGTACACTCTCAAATAAATGAAAAATAAGAATACCATAGAATGCATTTATTAAATATTATTAAATATTAGATATTTAATTTCTATAAATGTGCTCAGGGCTTATGTGCTCAGATACAATTTTGTAAACCTTTTTACCACCTTGTTATTTTAACTCATAATAAAACGCACTGAATTTTCTTTTACAGAGGGCTTGTGGGAAAACAAATATATCATCTTGGCTGGTTTACAAAAAACAGTGACAGTTCCTGTCTTTACAATACAATCTCTAATAATACATTTTTGGTATTATTCCAGTTTTACTAGGACAGTTAAGACAATAAATTATGACAGGAAATTAAATAAATAAAGAATGGTCTCTGACTTTTGAATGTTGTATTTTTATATTTTAAATCATGCACACATCCAAACCTTCCTCCCATGTTCACATATTTGTCACATTAAATCACAGTTCCTGCATGTGGAATGGTTAAACAGTGTGTAGAAGAAGGCCTCTGCAAGCATCTAAAGAATTTCAATGTTTAAAACCTTCTATACGTGGTACTACAGCTCCATCTGCTGAGGCTTAAGGAAAATGCAGTGTGTGCAATGATGGTGCATTCCACCGCAGTTTCTTTTCTTGTATTTGTTAACGTGTGAAGTGCTTTTTAAAAGCTTGAAGACTGGCAACTGGTTGCAGTAACTCTGTAACTCTGTTCTACAGAGCAGTGATCACAAAGTGGAGGTAAATGCTTATGGTGAGAAGCAGGATGATCTTGGCACCTCCCAGGACCGTTTTGCGCTCTATTACAGGGTAAACATGGTTGCAGCATGAGGGAGTTGTGTTTTATGTACTGCATGAATACATTCACACCGATAATAAGTGGTTTGGGACATTTGATGTAAATTTTCGTAGGCATATCTGGAACAGACTTGAAAAAGCACAATTTACCTTTTTTTTTTTGCTTTTGCTTTTAATGAATTTGTATAGACCTAAAGAGATTATGGAATTATCACAATTCATGAACATCAATTCCTGATTGGTTTATCAAGACTCAGGAAGCATGGCGTTTCTGTGCATCATTGCTTAAAACTAAGGATGCACCAATCTGAAGAAGCTGGATTGAATATTGATTTTTTCTCTCATTTACTAAAATGAAATCCAAGTCTAAATCTGTATATATGTATATGTATATAAATGCAAAAGGCATTTCTGAGTGGAGAAAGGACAAAATATTGTGTTTAAAGGTACCAGTGTGCTGGAACGACCATCCCTGCTGAGCCTAATAAAATATATTCATTCCGGCTCAAAAAAAAGATATGATGCAATATGCATGACGCGATATGATATATATATATATATATATTGTCCCACTCCTAGTTAGTGCATCCCTACTTAAATCATCTTGTGTATGCAGACTGCATAGTATTTGTATTTGAGTTGAATCTTTTCTGGGTACTGTTTGTCCACAGGAGGCAGGCCTCTGGCCTGAGGAGACATCTGAGCCCTTTCAGGCCCCTACCATTCAGGAAAAAGCAGAAACACTAGCCACCAAGTTTACAAGGCAGCCTTGCAAAGCTGATAAGCCACAGGTAGAGCTTTAGAAAACTCAGCATGATGATTGACACTAACATGCACATCTTTAGACTTAAAACAGTGCTATTTATGTTCATCCTGGACTTGGACTTGCACATTCTGGTTTGGTTTGGAGTGATCTTGGTTTATCAGTATTAGTTTTTCTCCTCTGTGGTTGGTACTAAGAGTCTCTCTGTCTTTCCCTCTCTGTCCCCCTCCTTCTCTTCCTCTGGAGCCTATGAAAAAACCCTCCCACTTCTTTCTCGAGCAGTGGCTGCTGACCCACGGGCTGGCTCCTCAGCAGCCCACCTACTTCCCTGACCCTCAGCTGCAGGTAGCCCTGCCCATGCATGACCTCCCTCCTCCCATGTCCCATTTGCTCAGTTTAAAAGTAGCTTTGAATTTTGTGTGGTGATCAGAGTAGGTATGTTTTCTACAGGAGATCCAGAGATTAGACTCTGATGATCAAGTGCCTTTGCATATCCCCAGCATCCGGGAGCGAGCAGAGAGGTTAACCTCTCTGTTTAAAGACAAGCCCAGCAGGCCCAAGGTGACCTCTTCATTTTGGCATATTTGCACATACCTCAATACTGTTTATAAATTTTTCACTCGTTTGGGACCATTTATCTACATCTACACTCTGTATATTGTTATTGTACACTCACTGACAAAAAAAATAACTCTTCACTCCCTTGGCTTAACTAGTCACATTTTAGTCAAACATTTATGGGACCAGCTAAAATGCCATCTTCAGCAACCTATTAGTAGGGCTGCAACAAATAGTAAATATAATAGACAATTATTGACAATCAACTAATCATTAATTTGCAACAGTACTCACTAAATATCAGTACTTTCCACATTTAAACAACACCTAGACATTTAAATGCCTTTTAAATCTCATGGTTAGCTGTCTTTTTTAATCATTCTAAAAAAAATGGAGGACATAGCAGATATAATAGTTGACTAATCAACTAATCAAAAAAAAAATCATCAGGTTAGTCGACTACCAAAATAAAAATTAGTTGCAGCCGTACCTATTAGTGTGCAGGATCTTCAGGCCCAGCTGCAACATCTGTGGCCAGAGAATGCCATACAAGATCTAATATGCTTCCGTGCCCATTTTATCCGTTTGCCATAGTATTGTAATCACATACATATTTTATCATTATATTCACACATATTATACGTATTATTTGATTCTAACGTTATGTCAATATGTGTATAATAAAAAGCACCAAATTTAACATAAAAAGTAAATGATTCCCGACCCTATGGTGGGCCCCCTTATATTAAGAATGAAGTACATGTAATACATCTTTTAGTTTTTTTATCCTATAACCACTCCCTTTCTTCTCCTTCCTCTTTATGTTGTCATGTTCCTTCTTTCCAGTGTAGTAAAGCCAGAAGTAAATTCTGTTTTCTCTTTCACGTTCTTTCATTCTTCCCCCTGAAGCCTAAGAAAAAGCCCTCACGGTTCTTTATTGAGCAGTGGCACAGAGTGCGAGAAATTCCCACAGACAGCCCCCTCCCCTCTCCTGCCTCACTCCGACAGGTATCTCTTTACTGGTGCAGTGCCTCAGCCCAGTTTTGCACCTGTGTGCTCCTGTGGATTAATCACACAGTATTAGAACCAATCATACAATGCACTGTGACTAGCTTTGTCTACTGACTGCATTTTGAGGTCTTGTGGTCTTATCCTTTCAATCCTTGCATGGTTGTGTGTGCATAGAAAAGAAACAAAATGATAAATAATAAAGTAACTGACTAGCATTTCTGACTCTGTTTTTGCAGCTCAGTTTGGTCAGCAATACAGAATAATCCGTAATCCATAATACAAAAAAACAATAGCAACTGAGCTGCAGTTTATATTGATTATATATTGTGTAAGATGTTAAGACTGTATTCCACCTCCTTAGTTTGTTTACTGTACGGTTTATTCCCAGCTGTAGAGGGAGGTCTTCCTATTCTCAGATTACTGACCATGAAAGGTTGTGGTGTTGACTGAATTCCCACTTATGAGACAATTAGACAGTACCCCACTCTAGTGCCATATTCATAAATTGTCTCTTAGAAAGCATAGAAAAGTGAAATTACTGTTTTTAAAAACGTTTTTTTTTTTTACTCTGAATGTCCTACAATCTAATTGGGGCCTCAAGTGTGAAGAGACCATAAATTCCATAAAGGCCTCCATGCTTCTTTGTCAGAAGCCTTCCAGTCTAGGGACATTATAGGATCAGGATCGGTTTTAACCAGCAGTTGGGGGTCCACAGTAAATAAGTTGAAGGGAAGACAAAGACCGAACACAATTTACAATATTTCACCTAATAATTAGTAAATATCAGCTGTAGCTCATTTACTAATTTATTTAAGGCTCATTGCTAAACTAAGTTGAGACAACCAAAAAAAAAACACACTTTATAAATGTAGTACATTGTGAATCTCGTTATAGCTGAAGTGCTCTACAACGGTGTATAACAATGTCTCAATACATTTTTGTGGAGTTTGAATTTTACAGATTTTACTGTAATCAATGCTAACCTAACTACTTTAAACAAAATACCATTGAGTGCTATTTATGTGTGTGGGACCTTCATGCAGGGTTTTAATGTGTGCAGGTTGTTATGGCCTTTGTGTTGGTGTTTGTTTTTGAGTATTTTACAGACTGTTGCTCTTACATGTTGTTATATATAAATTGGAATGGGAATGCCTTGCTTTGAGTGAAAACCCTTCTTTCATTTCACCATTCACTTCACACAGCACATTTGCAGGCCTTTCACACCCTGTTTTTTGTTTTATTTGAGTGTTTCATTTCTGCTCTTACTGTTTGTTTTCCCTTTCTATTTCTTTATTTTCCATTTTCTCTGCCATGCATAGCGATATGTAAGAATGTATACAGGGGGAGTAAGCTCATTGGCTGAGCAAATAGCCAGTCAGCTTCAAACTCAGGACAACCCCAGACTCTCTCTTGAGAAGAGGGATTTGGTAAGAGTTGATGGATTGATAGTGATGGCATGTAGTTCCAGTGTGTGATTGCACCCAGATTAGAATGCTTTGGAAAGTGTTTGGCTAACGTCCTTTTAATGTCCTTTAATGTAGTCCCTTTCTTTATAGATAGTAGGTTTGAGACCCTGAAGTACTAACTGTGTTTCCTCTGCAATGATTGTGTGATGGGATGTTTAAGTATTTTAAGTGTCCTGGTATGATACATCCATTCAGAAATAAATTATTATTCATTTTTGTTCTCACTTTATTTGTACAGTTCCTTATATTTAATTTACAGATGTTCATTTATAGTTTTTATAGATAGAGTTGCACCAAAAATGTAGTTTTTGAGCATACTTAAACATTTGGCCTAAGGTGATTTCATTCGTTTTTTTTTTTTCTATTTTTCATTATTGTTTTAATTTAAATCATCTAGATTTATTTCTTTCTTTTTAAAAATGTATTTGGTCTTTTCACTTTACATGGTTGGCAAATTTTGGAGCATCCCTAGTTATCCCAAGCTATTGTTTTTAGCTAGTAAAACTCTGTTAACATTTAGACCATGGCAAGGGTTAGTATTATTAGATGTTTGGTTGAAATTAATTTAAAGATTATTAGGTAATAATAAGCACCTGTAAAGGATGTACAGTTGCAAGAAAAAGTAAAGCCTTTGGAATTAACTGGATTTCATTACTGATTACTAATAGAGTATATTATGCCATAGCCTATGAGTACTCTGCACATAGGCGCATACCTTACGCTGTAGTCCGACACGCACCTCCTCAGAAATGTAACTGTTTCGCACCACAGACAGCAGCTGCTGATATTAAAATCATTCCAAGATCCCACAACAATCCTGAAATAGAGAATTAACCCAAAAAGACAACAGAAGACTACAAGCTCAACTACAAAATCCATTGTTCATGTGCCTTTATTATAAAAACACTAACAAAAAATATGGTCATGGTGGGACAACATTTAGGAAGCCACTACTTTCTGATATTCCACAGATTTGATTAGTAATCCCTGCAGAAATCCAGGTCATTCCAAAGGGTTTGCTTACATTTTCTGACACTATAAATAGCAGGAATGTCTAAAAAAAAAGTTTTAATTAACTTCAATCTATTAAGAGTTGTGTTATGGCTGCTTTCATTGATTTTATTATAACCTGTTACTCTCATTAACTAAACACTGATTATTTAACATGCTGTGATTCCCTGATGCTGAGTTTAATTTAAAGGTGTTAATACCATGATCAAGATTTTATTTTTTTATAATAATAATAAAATTGGCAGTAAGTTTTATTTTTCCCTTTCTTTTTCCCTCTACAGGGTTCTTTGCGGAAGGAGTTTCCTCAGAACATTGGGGGCAGTGATGTGTGTTTCTTTTGCCGGAAGCGCGTGTACGTGATGGAGCGTCTGAGTGCGGAGGGAAAGTTCTTCCACCGCAGCTGCTTTAAGTGTGACTACTGCGGCACCACCCTGCGCCTCTCCTCCTACGCCTTCGATGTGGAGGACGGTACGTCATCGAAACTAGCCTAGCTTAAACAATATGTTTTCATATTTGTAGCCTTGGCTTTGCAATTCTCTGCTGTATGCCCTTTCAATACAAACACTGTATTTTTTTCAGAGGTTAATCACTTTGATCCTGTTTTCATTGTCCATAGAAAACAACTGAACATTATCCTAACTTGATATAATAATATAAAACAAGTTTCCAATGTGTCCTAAAAAACTGGAAGACTTAGAACTGTATAGACTTATACAAATAAAATATGTGTGGACAGCCCTTCTTATGAGGAAATTCAACCACTGTGTCAACCATGCTGGCAGAAATCACTCATACTGCTTGTCTAGTCCCTATAGAGAAGTATTGTCAGTAGAATAGGACATTCTAAAGCAGATGAACATGAAACTATTGGCATTCTGCTTAATTACAGAGGTCAGAGGAGTAACAGAAAACAGCATTAAGCTGTGGATCAGTGCAACTGTGCACCCTAGAATGACTGTACTCCATCCAATATTTTGGAAACAGGCTTATTAACACAAATAAACAAATAATTAAGTGCATTGTATCTAATATTTCTATATAGTTGTAGTATAGGTATTAATATAAGTAGTGTTGTATGTGTCAAATTGTAACACTTACAGCGGTAACAGTAAAGTATAGAGTTCACTAAAGTTTCAGCACTTTTTACGACTACTAGCGTAACAGAGCAACACATTGCCTGATCACTTGCAAATTACACTGCATGTGTTGTTCTCAATATATGAATTCTCCCTGTTATGGTTTGGTATCATAATATTTCCTTTGTTTTCTAAAACACTGGCATATTGTTGCCTCAAACAGAGTAGTTATTTTTCTGTTTTTCCCCCCATTCACCCCTCCTCAAGACCACACGGCTTAGAGACTTCCCACTGGGCATGGGGAGAGAAGAAAATAAGCATGCAAAGAGTGTTTATCTGCAATTTAGGACACTTTATCTTAACTTTTATCTTAATAGGTGCAGTGTACTGTTTTTTTTTTCTTTCTTAAGAGCTGAATATTGGCTTATCTTGTGACTTTGTGTATGTGTGTTCTTTTCTTCTAGGAAAGTTTTACTGTAAGCCTCACTACTGTTATCGCCTGTCTGGTCAGGCCCAGAGGAAGAGGCCTGCTCCTGCTACTGCTCCTCTCCACTCAAAGGTACAGACATGCAGACTGCCATGCAAACAATACATCTGAGACGTTTGCTTCAAGTTAACTGTTTTTCGCTCGCTTAGATGCATTTCAGTGATTATCAATAGGATACTGTAAAGTGTTTATTTCTAGTGTTTTGTTTTGCTTAATGCTGTATAGATCAGCTAGATGGTCACAGAACATTTATATTTACAGCATTTGTCAGGTGCTTTCATTCAGAGGATTTACAGAGTATACATAGTGAATGATAATGGCTGTGACCGATGGCATCTGGTTATAATTAACCATGTAAACAAACAAGCTAATATGGTGCTTAAAAGTTTGTAAACCCTTTAGAATGTCTCAAGTTTCTGCATAAATATGACCTAAAATATTATCAGATTTTGGTGGGTCATGCAGCAAGACAATGATCCTAAGCACACAAGTCTTAAGAACCAAATAAGAAGGTTCAAGAAAAATAAAGTTAAAGTTGTAGTCCTGACCTTAATCCAATTGGAATATTGTGGAAGGACCTGAAGCAAACAGTTAATGTGAGGAAAGTCACCAACATCCCAGAGTTAAAGCCGTTCTGTACAGTGGAATGGGCTGAAATTCCTCTAAGCTGCAGTGCAGGATTGATTAGCTATAATCATATATATATGTATACTGGGTTCTCTTTACCTACTTTAAGGACTACAGCATTCACAAACTTTCAAGCACCACTGTATTGTGTCAGGATTCACCACATCCACATTCAAGATTCGCATATATATCTCACATATCCCATAGGTCAGTGCAGCATTCTTTAGCATTTCCATGGTACATGGCAAAACTCAGGGGACTCAATATTATATATAAATATAAATGTTCTTGTCCACCTACACTTTGGGGTAAAAACCTGTGTAAAATTGTTGCCATTGATTCTCTTCCTTCAGATCAGTCTTACCCCTACACATGATCATAAAATGATCTTGTCTGTTGCTCTAAATGTAACCTAAATTATATATTTTTAATATTTATTTACTGAATCTTTTTTTCTCTATGCTCTCAGGAGCCCCAGGCCCCAGCGGTAGCTCCAGTCACTGTGGACGCACCCGGCCGAGCGGCAGCCGCTCAGGCCCCTGCGGAGCGCCGGCCCTCAGGTACCCGCCTTTCCTTTCTTGGCCCTGTCCTGCGCCTCTCTCCCGGGGTGGGGGGCACGGTGCGCTCACTGCGGCGCGCATTGTCCTGGACTCGCCACCAGGTGGCACACAACCCCTTAGACTTCCCCTTTCTCCTCACCTACTGCTTATACCTATTCTCCTGCCTCACTCTCAACTTTCTGCTCAATAGCCTCTAGCATGCTTCCTCTAAGATCTGAGAACTCCTGAACTCCACACTGCTGAAGGGTGGACTCAGGCCATTTGTTTTGTTGTGTGTACTGTAAGAATTATTTGTAAATTACTTGGACATGTGCAATAGATATTGTGTAAAATGACAACATATCTTCGATAAGCTTTTATGGCTTTATAAGTAAAACTATCCAGCCAAAATAAGCAATTTAAGCTGTATGGAGTGAATTGGAGAAAGTGGTTAAACAGGAATTTTACAGAATTTTTAGAATTTCCAGGTAATGCAAGCAGTAAAATGTAAACAAAACCATTATGATAGATTCAGCATTAAGTGCTGCATTGAGAAGAAACATGTCCATTTTCTGAACCTGATGAAAAAGTGTTTACCGCCTTTAAAGCTAGGTCATCGGAAGCTATTGATTTATATTTTGTCACTGTCACACAAAAAACCTAAAAACTAGATTTTTTTTACCCCCCCATTTTTACCATTGCTCAAATAATAATAAGTAAATACAATTAATGAATCAAATACCCTACATTTATTTTTATCTTGCTTAATAAGCAATTGCTATTGTAGCACAAAACTATATTACTATATTAACTAAATATTTTTCATTACAATGTCACTGAAAGTGTTTTATAATAATATAAAAAAAATATTTTTTGTTGCCAAATATTCTGTGCATCCCTACTATGAATCTGGCAGTTTTTTATGTTATGTCAGAATGTTATTACTGAATCAATAAAGTTCCACTAAAGGATATGAAAGTTTATAATGGTGAAGGAGTGGTAAAAAATAAATATTAAAATAAAAGTACTTTTAGGTCTTAACTTCTCATGTTTTAAAAAGTATGTTTTACACTAAATCTATTTGCAAATGTCCAATCCATTGGGCAGTTTTTTTTTTCTTTTTGTCTTTTAGTGTTGTAGCTTTAAGGGTTTTAAATCACTCTTTTAAATTAGTGGGGGTTTTTTTGCAGAAATTCCCTTTTAAATTAAAATCTGACCGGTGTTTTTTTCCTGCATGCACTTCTGTTCTGTATTTCTAATATGTGGATATTGTATAGTTTATTTCTGCCTGTTTCTTACCGTTCTGTTGCTAAAATCTCTTTCTCTTCCACCTATTGTCCTCTACTCCCGCCTGTAATAGTGCCTGTGGTTCTGTTCTTGAAATGCTGTAGTATTGAAGCCCTGTACTAGCTGTATTAGTGCTTGTATCAGTGCCTGTGATTTGGATGACTCTGTAAGCTTTACCTTTCCCCTCTCCTATCAGAGCAGCTCTCACTAAGCTAGTGCCTGCATCAGTGCCTGTGATTGGTCCGTAGCTGTAGCTCATTATGTCCTGTGTCTGTTCCTGCTGTTTGTGCATTTCTAAGTCTGTACTGCATACTAACCCCATTCCTGTAGTGCATCTCATCAGCCACATGATTCACATTGCAGTGTTATGTCTTAAAATTAAATTAACTCCTCTTAAAAGGTGTAGTGAATGATTGCATATCATATATGATATATATTCTATTATAAAGATTATATTATGAGGTAAACATCACACATTTTAGAGGTTAATACTTCAGCTGTTTGTAGTGTTTTGTAACGATAAAAAATAGACTTATAGACTATATAGACTAATACTATAGACGCAGTGAATGTTTGCAGTAGTCTGCTTAACTCAGGTAATTTAAGTCCAGGGTAGTAACGTAAAATATATATTTAAAACTTAATTCAGGTAGTTTTGGGAAGTTTGACACAATTTTTTTTTTGCATTTTTAATGTACTGTTAGATACACACAAAGCCGCACTTTTCACCCAACACCACACATTCACATGCTTAGTTTTGGAACATTGTGCATATATATGTTTAATTCATAAGCTACTCACACTTTACACTTTTAGCTTTAGCTAGGCAGGAATCTGTTTTTTTCTGGGATTGTTTTTAGATTGTAGCAGTTAGAATGTTTTGCTTTAATTTCAAATATCCAGCTTAAAAATAAATACAAAAATACTATGTTTAAATATTAATTAATTTTTTAAACCATAATTTTTTTTTTTTTTTTTGATAATAGTGTAGACTGCCTTACATGATATAGGCTAAAAAGAAATCATGTGCATAGACACATTTTACCAGACAATATAAAGTTTGTAGATGCTTACAGTTTAAATAAGTATTTTTCCTTTTCTTTTTTTTATATATATTTATAATACTTTTCACCAAGCACTGCACATTCACATACTCACCTTGCACTATTAAACTGTTGTTTTTTTCTCACGTGAATATTTATTTATAAGCTACTCAGCTTTATTTGTACCTTTTAGCCGTTGGTTTTCCTCGAAGGGATTGCTTTATTTTTCACACAACTCCTTCAACTTTAAGTTAATAAAAAATTTACAAAGTTCAAATATGGACACATTTTTAAACCATTAAACACACCACCACACATACCCATACTCACCTTGCATTTGTTAAATGTTGTTTTTGAACATATTTCTAATTCATAAGCTATTCAGCCTTCACTCACTTTAGCCGTTTTAGAGGTATTCTAAGGAGGGATTAGTTTTTTCTGGGAACTTTTAAGAAGGCAGCATAACTTTTATTTATGTTATTGCTGTGCAAGCAGTGAAAATAAGTCATGCTTTATTCATCACACATTTTCAACTCAACAAACTTAGATAGATCGAATATGAAAACGTTTTTATACCACAAATTGTTGCTTTGTAGGATGGGAAAAAGGCAAGGTACCAACGTTCTGTATTGAGTAAATATGTAATATATTTCATAATACCGTATAAATAAATTTATGGGTTTTATTATTTGATGTAGGCTTATAAATCATATGCATAAATAAATTTTATGAGACAGTACTAAGCTTGTGTTTGTCTATTTTTATTGACTAGGTATAAAAAATGAATGAGATTTTGCTCATTCGGTGCTGGCAGACTACTGTGCTGACTTTTTTACAATAAATTAAACATTTCACACACACCCCTTCAGCAATACCTGTAAGAACGCACAACATTGCAACATGTTATTTGATGTGTTTCTTACTCTTCTAGTATTAGCAGAGGTCACTAAGGAGAGGTTAGACAGGAGCTGACTAATGTAGATCTTTCAGTAGTTTTACTGACATTATTTAAAAAAAGAATGAAATTATTTTCCTTATTTAAAGGAAAATAAAAATGGCTAGGTCTAGATAAGTCACCATAAGCTGAATATATATCTAGAGATTTGTGGGCATCCATGAAAATCTCCAGAGTGGTCTTCAGACCAAGAGTCCAGCCCTTTTTGTGTTTAATCTCCAAATTCATCATCTCTCCGTCACTGTCCTCTGCAGTTCCAGAAGTCAATGGGGTGGGTGAGCCCAGCCTGGCCAAGCGTCTGAGAGGGACCCCCGAGCGCATCGAGCTGGAGAACTACCGGCTGTCCATCATACAGCGTGAGGAGGAGCTGGAGGAGGTTCCTGAGGAGACTCTAGCAGAACACAACCTCAGCAGTGTGCTGGATAAAGGAACAGACGTAGACGATGGCTCCAGGTATGCCACCTTGCAGTTGTGGAAACGGACACTTACACACGTTTATTTATTTTACAATGTTTTAATAATCTTAAATCTGTCCCAAGTAGGATCTGTTCATATTCAAAATCAGCTTAGGTTAAGAGACCATGGTTTACATATCTAACACTCAACTAACTATTGAAAGAGAGGAAACTAACTTTAAACATATCAGTCATATGTTTTTATAGGATATACACTGATTTCCATGCATGCATTTTGCTAATTTGAATATTGATCATTGAAAACATTAAACAACCTAAAGGTATTTTGTCTTCATTTTCAAAAAAAGAGCCCTTACACAACTACATTTTAATTAATATTTACTGAATATTTTTAATAATCAACAAAATATAGTACGTTTGCCATAGCAGGGCTATTCTAATAATTCATTCACCCCAGAAAGGTTAGTTAATCTTATTATTAGCATACCTCAGCAGTGCAATTGTATTTATTTATTTACTTTAGCAATGCTATTTTAGTCACAAACTTACCTCAGCAATGCTATTCTAACTGTACATTTATCCCAGCACTGCTGCTGAAACAAATCCCAAGATTACAGGACAATTCACTTAAAATGTGTCATAAAATAAAGCAGTCATTGTTAAGTGTAAGTAATTTGTTCTTTTCACTTCTAATTCCAGTTGCTAAATAATCAGTATTAATGTGAAACCTAGTTTGCAGTCATTGATTATGTGTTAAGTGATTAAGTTTAAAGCCCAAAACGTACCTAAAAACACCCTGTATAAATCTGAATGCAGAGAAGTACAACAAGACGGAAGATCTAACCAAGCTGGCAATTAGTACTTTCTGTGCGTCGGAACAGGTCTAAGCTATTTGTCAGGTAATTAATGAGCAATCTAAAAAGCACTGAGCTGAGGCAATATTGGGCATGGTAGAGCTGCGTCATTAATCAAATTTGTGTTGTCTCCGCAATATGAGTTTCTGGGCGGAATGCATCACAATGATCTGGAAATCGAAATGCATTACATGAGCTTGAATGAAACATTAGGAGCTGTGCCAGCTATTAGAATTGTGGTGCACTGTCTCAAACCTCAGTCTACTGCGTATAGAGTAAGGGTCTTGTCCTGTACAGTATTAATGATGTTTGTTTCCTGTATATGTGTTTGATATGTACATTATAAAAGAAGCCTTGGCACCAAGGGTGCCATGTACGGTAAGTGTAGTGCTGTTCATTAGTGACACTGTGTGTCTGTTCTTTGCTTTCTCTCTGCAGTAGCTCCGAGTCTGACATGGAGGAGGAAGATGAGGAGCTGGAGCCGGCTGGACCATCAGACCTCGGAGGAGTTCCTTGGAAGGACGCTGTGGAGATCCACGCCAAACTGAAGAGTGGGAGTGACACTGGGGCAGGAAGGGAAGATGGAGAACACAGGGAGGGAGAGATGGAGGGTGAGGATGAGGAGGATGAGGAAGATGAAGAGGAGGAGGAAGAAGAAGAGGAAGAATCAAGTGATGGTAAGTAGAGTTTTTTATTTTTGTCCCTTTTTAAAATGACTTATAAAGCTCTGGAATCCATTATTGCAATATGTAATGAACGTGTATTGACCTGCTCAAACATCGAAAAGCTACAATAAGAGGGCGGGATCAAATGGTGTGGAGATTTTGCTGTGAGCTTGTTTGTGTGTTTAATGTCCATCTTCCTGTCCACTTCATAGTCTGTTTGTTTGTGCTGTCTTTGTCTGATAAAGTTTGTGTTGGCAGAGCTAAACCCTAAAGTCTATATGTATATATAAATGTTAGCTAAATTCAGTTGCATTAGCTGATCACCAGACTTTACTATTAACATTATTAAGCATTGATTTACTAAACTAATTAGTTACAAAACTAATACTAGAGTCCCATGGTGATGTAAAACCACAACCCTTTCTATTATTATAATTCATAGATTTTTTTTTATTCTAATGTTTATATATTTACTGTCTTACGTGGTACAACTAGCAGTGAATTATTTGATTGCTGCCCAGTAGATGTGCACAATATGAAATTATATCACATTATTTTAGAGTATGTTTGCAATAAAGATATTCTTGGTGATACGACAAAACATTGATTAAAAAATAATAATAATATTTTGTACAAATTAGTTTCATACATTCAGTAGAAAAAAAAACTTACTGTAACTTGTTTTTGTGTTATTTTGCCCCTGATTACGTATAAAATGGTAAAATTTTAACAAAATAAAAATGTAGCACCACTGTCCACTCTCACAAAACAACAATAAAAAGATAAAATATGTTAAATATAAAAACTCGAGAGTATGCAAAATATAAAATAAAAAAATCAAAGCAAAGATGTCAAAGATATATGCAGAGATAGAACCTAAAACATAAGAATATAAATGTGAACATTTACATAATTTAGAAATGATATGACAGTAAAAAGTAGGGTTGAGTAATGTATAGAGTCTGCATAATGCTGTGCATCATAATATTTGTAACAATAATGAATTGGTTGCATATCTATATTCTCACATTTTTTACTCAATTTTGTTTGTTTATTTGTTTCTTTATTATTAAGTGTGTGTGTTTGGGTTGTCTTGAAGACTGCTGTTTTTTTTTTTTTTTTACCTTTTTCCTTTTTTTTTGTGGGCAGTTTTATTTTTTTATTTATTTTATATTGATTTGTATTAGTGGATATAACAACCTCAGTGACCCCAGCAAGAACAACATGCTGTACCAAAAAGAGTCTGATCATTCTGTCTGTCATCCTGTACTGTGAAGACATCATCCTCAATTTCTTCCTCTCTCCTCATTCCTTCCACCCCCTGCTGTGTGTGGTGTATGCGTGTGTGTTTGTATGTGAATGGCTGGATGGCTTCTCATCTGTGTGTGTTGGCGTCACCTGTCTCTTCTCCCCTGCTCTGTGTGTGTGTCGGGGTAATTGTGTGGGCTGGCAGAGGGGGAGTATTGCCCCTGGGAGTGGGAGCTCCAGTCAGGTGTATGGCTGGAGAACCTCACAGATGAAGAGGAAACGGGTACATTTAAAGGTAGCGCTGCTTGTGGATGCGTTTGGTTTGCACACACACTCACACTGGAACTCATTTATTTGTAACCTCATTACCAGTTTTCAGGATAGCTGCACTACCTAACCTCGCTCCATTTTTAACTTGGTTTCCTTCATTAAATTTTTGTACTGTTTTTTTAAGTGTGTTTTTCTCATGACTGCTGTTACCACATTAAAACTGTGGCCGCGCAGTATGTTGTTTATAAGTTGTTAGCATGATATTAACCTTATGTCCTAAAGATATTTCTGTTTTGTAGTTATAATTATTGACTCATTATTTCAGATCTTCAGACAAAACTTTAATATAAATACTAATACTATACTATAATTTTTAGTATAGAGAAATGGAAGATTTGTAAGTGATCCTTTCATTTACTGAGGGAAATGTTATCCAAAGCCAATTGGCACCATGTAAAAGAAAAGTAATGACCCACATAGTTACACACTTTAACCAGTTATAGTTCCAGCTATATTACATTCAAATGCTTATAAGGAAGCACCCAGAACATGCAAAATAGGACGAGAAGTTGTCAACACAATTGGAACAAAAGTGGTCTAAATGCACAAGGCAACAAATAAACGTGTACACATCATTATATTGGACATATTTATGCTATATAATGTTATATTAACGAAAGAAAAAGATAAATAATAAGGTATTGTATGTTTTTTATGTGAATTATGTCATTAATATACCGTAGACAGTTAATGTTTTTTCAGCAGACATATTTCTGCTTACCTGACAGAATCTGATCCACTTTACACTTGTCTTAAATATGAGCTTGATATTTGACAAGCTGTGAATGTGGTTTTGTGGTGATCCAATCATAATCCGTTTGTAATTTAACCACAATGCATTTTGAAGGATTTAAACCTGTTTTTAAGTGAAATTTGAATGTCAACCAATCACCAAAAAGGTGTATTAATGCTAGGTGTAAACAAGCACTAATCGTCACATGCACATTTAAACAATGTCAAAAGTCTGCAAAAAAAAAAGTTTCAGAAGTCTTTGAAAGGAAAGTTATGGGATATTTAAATCTACTGCATAGTTTCAAATAATAAGAAGTCATTGCTCATGCTCTGGGATGTCTGAGAACCCCAGTCAAAGCGATTATCTCCTGAAAAACAGTGTAATCATTTCTCCTTCTTCCTACAGTAAATGATTTGATCATTTAAAAACTGTGTTTTATGCTTCTTCATGTTCTTTTTGTCTTTTATTACATTATGCATGAAGATCTGAAGGCGTTTAGTGTGACGAATGTGGAAAAAAATAGATGATATCAGGAAGGGGGAAATACTTTTTTCCAACTGAGCTGCGTACCTAATTCATCAGCCTCTGCAGAATTGTGTTATCTAACAATTTACAAATTTATTCATCTTTCTGAAGCATGCCTGCAGTGCTGAGTTTGGAATATTTTTCTTTTTCCTCCTTTTTTTCCTTCATCGGTACATTCATTGCTGTGCAAAAATGCAGTGTTTAAACTACAAGACAAGCCAGTAATTTCACATGTCTATACTCATTTTGTATTTATAACTCCATAACCTATAACTTTGTATATATTTACTCTATCCCCGCATGTTTTTACTGTTTATCCTTTAGCATTGGCTATTACCGGGTATTGAAACCTATTCTAAAGTTTTCTATTCTTTCTCTCTTCTTCATTATTTCTGTCTGTCTACTCCAATCCTCCTCACATCATACATTTTGATCTATTTCTACTTGGGCTTTCTCTCCAGTTTTGGTCACCTATGTATGTAAACACCCTGCCCACACAAAATCAAACCCTCAAATGTCCAATGGCACAGCCAGGAACCTGAAGATTGACCAAGTCCTGCTGCCAGTGGACCCTTTGCTCCCTCAGAAGGACCCCAAAGCGCTGGAGGGGGACAGGGAGGGTCCCTCAGGCTCAGTCTCGGGCTCACAACCTTCACTCCCCAGCCAGTCCACCCAGCCTACGTCTAGCACAGGTAACCCAAGCCCAGGAGGAGGTGTACCCGACCACTGGTGTGTTCACAGAGAGGGAACATGTGAGGGAGAGTGTAATAGTCTTGTGTGTAACAACGTTTGGCTTCAAGTGCTTTGAGAACACTTTTCATCTCTGTGTCCTTCCTCTCACACATCCACACTAATAAGCTTCTCTTGGTGTGCCTAATGATGAACATGGTGTTGGTGTTGTATTGTCTGCAAATGCTTCTTATTGTTTAAAAAAAAAAAAAAAAAGTTTTTTTTTGGTTGTTTTATTTTGTCATTTTTCTTAAGCCTACATTCACAGAGCAGGTAAATGTGGCCCAAATCCCATTTTTCCGTCATATGTGATACAGATGTGTCAAAATGCATGGAATCTGACATTATCAGTTCTGATTTGGGATATTTCAATATGTGGTATTGAAATTTGATACACCTCTATTTATTGGCAGTCAGGCTCAGTGTGAACCGCCAGATTAGAATTCATGCGACTTTCAGGGGAGAAGGGAATATGGACATACAGTATTGTGCAAATATTTTAGGCACTTGTGTATATTTCATTAAAGAAACACCTTTTTATCTGTGAAGTAAGTGTTTATTAGCTCAGTAAAACACTAAAGCATTACAATTAATACAAACAGCAATTTAAAAAAAATCAGAGCTGTTTTCCTTGAAACAGCTCCTAATCTCTCCTCATTTGAGTTATTTCTAGTGCTCATCATATCAACACCTGCTTTGGTAAATTGATAAATGGCTGAGGGCATCCAGGAGAAATCTGGAATCTCTACACTTTGTTCTTCAGCTTGGCTCACAGGATATAACATACTTAGCTAAAAATGAGAATTCCTTGTTACGTTTTACTGTACGTATGTATATTCGCATCTGTTTAAATCATATGTGGTGCTTTTTTTCAGGTAAAAACTCTCATATTGCTGAGATAAATGGATTAATGTAATTTGCTTTGGTGCTTAAACTTTTGCACAGTAGATTATGTAATAAATGGGGAAAATGAAGGACAGTAGTGAGTGAAGGTTTCATTAAGGGGATAATGAAGCAACATAGAGCTGATTCTGGCAAGGATTAAACCGAAACTTGAGGCAATGTTGTTTTGCAAAAGCACATCAGTTACAGTGTGAACTGTGCCGGTACATGTCTAATAAACACTGAAAGTTGGATTTGGGACACTTTCACCTCTTGTGTGAATGTAGCCTTTGTTTATTGACCTGCACTAATACAAAGTAGAACATTGCTGTGTTGTCTGCTTTCACCTTTTTGTTTTCTTGTCTTTTGTTTTTGTATTGTATTTCATTTTTTATCATTGTTGTCACCTTATTTTGTGCTTGTCATACATTTTTTATGTCCTTGACCTGTCCTGCAATCATACTGTATGGATAAATGTGTTCCTTTATTCCTAAAATACACCCTATTTCAAGCCCCACCCTCTTAACCACCCTTTTATTTTTTTGTTTGTTCATTTGTTTGTTTTGTCTTTTGTTCGCGTTCATGTTTTTCATGTGCTTGTTCATCAAATCCTTTTAGCCCCTTCCCACACTTCTGCGCGCCACGAGGCTGTCAGGGCCTGGCTGGACTCGATGTCTGGAGGTAGTGCTGAAAACCAAAGTTTTGTAAACCAGCTTTCGCTTTAATACTCACCTTAAGTCAGTGTTTCTCAACCTTGGCCCTGGAGGCCCTGTAGCCTGCACTTTTTAGTGTATACCCTGCTTTTACACCCCTGCAACAGAGTAGGGGAAGCACTAAAACGTCCAGGGCAGGGGACCTCCAGGACCAGAATTGGGAAGCACTGTTTTAAATACACAAACCCACTGACTCACAGAGCACAGGGCATGTAAGGATGCTGGAGGAGATCACTCTGATGTATCCACATGGAATATGCTGTGCTGGCTGCATGATGAAGCTTATCTAACTCAACACGTTTCTGCATGCTGGAACCCAACTGAACCTTAAAACAGACGGTGTATATCCTATTTAATCAAGATTAAAGTCTTTGCCATTTCATTCATATTTGAATGGCAACACTAAAGGCTTTTGAAAATAAGGATGCAATAGAACAACAAATATTGGCTTACCTATTTTGTAAAAGGGATAAATAGATAATAGGATAAGGACTCAATGAGATTTTACTGTCATTTCACATCACATGTGGTACATGAGGTGGAACAAAATTGTATTCCCACGGTCCAATTTACACCCAAAGAGCAATTTTATAATAGATCAATATAAAGACAAAATAAAATAGAATAAAAATACAATAACAAAGTAGATGTCCATAAACCCTATTTAATTTTACATAAGGATTTGGGTAATGCATTTGTTACCAGAATTGTTCATGACATACAGCCACACTTCCCCCAGCTTTACAGTAGCATTTGTGTAGCATAGCCTATAGCCTACATATGTGTTATGAGCACATAGCTGCTAATTTCCAGACTAAAAGTTAATTATTACTGTAAGTTAGTTAGAAAATCGATATCATCATGTGTTTTATAATGAGTTATCAAATTCACAGTAATAAAAGATGAGATTTCTTATTCTGTAAGAATCAGTCAGAAAGTTTACTGATAAAAATGGTTCTTTATGAAGCCAAAAGTGACTCCGTTTACACCTGGTCACTTTATGCATCTTGAGTACCAGGATTATTATCTACATAAGACCAAGCCAATTAGAAAGTGTAAACACACCAAAGAAACATTACAAAAAAAGGACAACTAGGATTACTTCTAGACGCATTTGAGCTGTATGTTATAGTAGTGTAAGTAAACACTTAAATGTGTTTCTCCAAGACACATTTGACCACCAAAATCACTCCCACCAAAGACAAAACACCTTGTATCATTGCTAATCAACAAACAGATTTGTATATTCAATCTCACACAACAATCTGATTCAGTCTGACTAAAGTGCAGGTGGTTACATTTAATCAGATAACAACCCAGACACTAGTCAAATCAAGTGACCAGCTGTAAAAAAAAAAAAAATTGTTCTGTTTGAAACAAGTTTGAATGTCTCAGTCCTACCAATAAACCCTAAAATGTGCAGTTTAATACCCAGGAGCGTAACATCTGAATTTGGGTTCATTGTAAGGTGGACGAGTGGCACAAGCTAGAGCTCAGCCAGAAAAAGCAGGGTCAACGACAGGCCACATACATAACAAACTAATTTCAAGTTGAACAGGGGTAAAGTAAAGTGCAGTTCTATTCAATTTCAAGCCTACAAAGTGCAGAATGTACTGCTGAAGTGTAGTGCCTTCCCAGACACCGTGTTAGGGGATTTTAAAGAATGCCCTGTGTGCTCTTCGCTGTACTCTTCCCTTTCCATTTGTAGCTACTCAAGTTTTAAACTGGCTTTTTGCGTATCAGAAAGGTTGAAAACTGGCTTTTTGACTGAAAACCCTTTCGCGAAGCACATTTTTAAAACTAAAAAGCCTAACGTTCATTTGTCAACATTTTTTAAATTATTATTATTATTTAAGCTTGTTTTTTTTTGCCTTAATCTTTCCTATAATTGTAGTGTGTTTTGTGGAAAGGGGCATCTGTGCTTGTCTCATTTTTCTGTTCATTAACATCTTTTTGACTACGTCTCCTCAGCTGCTGAAACTGAGCCTCGTCCATTTACCATGTGTGAATGGATATGAGCATGCAACCAGGCTAACCACTAATGACCCATACATGCATTAATTATGTTTGTGTGCTCTTTTGTTTGCTCTTAGTGGTTTCATGCATAGTTACATGTTGGAAAAATGTGAAAGTATGATTTAGCATGGATACATTTTATGTTTGTATAGGCTTGCCTTAATCTGTAATGTAATCTCAAAAAAGACTTCCTTATTTGTGTTCTGACACTGTGTATATATAAACTTGATCTCTGAAATTGGACAAATGTACATTGCACACATAAAAAAGGAGTTCCTGTGTGGAACATCTATCTTATTAGAACCATTGTCTATTTTATAGCTGATATATAAGGGGTGTTTTGATCCCAGTCCAGGTTATTTTTTGAGACTCTTAATGCTGAGGATCAGCCGAGACTGCATGAATAATACATAATACAGCTGCACCGTTTAGATAAGACATGCTTCTAATAAATGCTAAAGTTAAGTCACTTTTTAGCAACCATTTACATAATGAAACATTCTGTACTGATATATTTAGTTTAGTGATTTTGTTTTATTTCTATTTTGTAGTGTTGTCAAATATAATATAATGTAGTCTGATGCTCATACCTCGTACCAATCAGCTCTCAGTTTCTTTAAAACACTGTAGTCCAGTCACTTTCATTCCAGGATTTCTGTAGCATGTGTGCGTTGCCTCCACTCAGTTCTAAAGCTGCTGTGGTTTAAATACAAAGAAATATGTGTGGTTCTCCCAAGTTGACAGTGTTTCCACCATACGTTTGTATAGTTTAATATATCGTCTTATGGTCTCATGTTCTGATGTAAAATAGTTCCACCCTGCAGACTCTAATTTAACTTTAATTAAAATGTTTATCTTCTGAGAACTCTCCTCATAGCTGCCAGCTGTGTATCAGTAGTATTGTCCATTAATGATACCTTAAGGATACTGTGTGGTGCTCTGAATATTATGGTTAAAACAAAACCTCAGAACTGGAATAAAATTAAAGTAGCTGATACCCGATTTATAACACTATACCTGAATGCAAAAACCTTGAATCTTCAAAATGGCACGTCTATAGAAAAAGGGGGAAAAATTATATGAATGTAAATGTAAAAATAATTTTTAAGCCATTTTGGAGCATTTGTATTGTTAACTTTTGATGTTTGAGAAGCTGATTAAAACTTTTTGATTGACAGCTGCAATCTCATACAGTGTCTGACACCAAATGGGCAAGTCTTTTACCAAGATATAAGCCAGTTTCAGTACAGAACAGAATAACAAAACATAGTTTGTATATTTTTAATTGATATTTGGATAGAATGAATTGTTGTACAGCTTGGATTTTTGGCTGAACTGTTGCTTTAAGACACTTGCACAATCTAGTCCAAGCCAGACAGTCATTAGTGGCCTTCTGCCTCTGTCTAAAATAGGTGGCTGACTCTTGTATTTTCTCCTTTCATGAACCCAGAGCCCTGTGAAGAGGAGGATGACCCAGATGCTGAGGCAGGGAGTCCAGATATCGAGCCAGGCACCGAGCTGGACGAAGGTTTGTCACGTTAATTAGGCTTGAGATGGACCGCAGCTGTGTTGGTCATAGCCTGTTGTAGATGATATAATGTGTATAACTGAGCGTGTCAGCATGTAATCATTTCTGTGCTACAGAGGACATCCCTTCGGATGCAGAGGCTGAAGCTCGTTCTCAGCGTGTTGACGATGCGGAGCCTCTCCCAGTGGATACTACCAAGCCGGAGAGCATTGAACATGTTTGCAGAAAGGGTAAGCTCCAGTATATTCTACAGAATTTGCTTGCAGTGCAGTGGTGGTACATGTAGAAAAAAACCTGACTTTCACTTTACGTGATGAGGAAATCTGATTGTGTGTACTTATCTCTCAGAGCACGTCTCTGCTAGCCCAAGAGAATTCATAGTGGATGTAATTCTCTCTCCCATACAAAAACCTGTTACACCCGTTGAGGAGGTAATATATTAGTTTTCTTTTCTTTTTTTTAATTTGTAAAAACATTTTCAAAAATGATCCCTGACCAGGTTGCCTGTCGACTCCCTTTTTTCCTTCCAGAACAAAGAGAAACCTTTACCAGTACTGGTTAAATCTCCAGGCACTCGTTTTTTCTCCGAGCCATTTCTTCCAGAGGATATCAAACAACAAATGTCAACTGTGCCAACTTCTCCAACTGCACCAATCGTGCTGACCCCTGAAGCCAAGAGTCCTAAATCCCTAGTTGCTGTGACATCCCCTATTCGCTCCCAACCAGCACCCTTACCGGAAACAGTCACCCCCAAGTCCCCTATTCAGCCTGATCCCTGTGCCTGCTCACCTTCAAGCAACCCCTTGTCTCCAATATGTGCTCAGCCTCTTCCATGCCAGGAACCTTCCTCTCCCCTGTCCACAGGCTCTCCTGTAAGGACTCAGCCAGTTCCTGCTGTAACATCCACCCCACTGGTCAAACCCATTCCCCTGGAGAGGAAAACCCCCGAATCCCTAAAAACTCAGGACACAATAGAGGAGACTCCAGTCAAAAAGGCGGACATCATAGAGGAGTTCTGGATGAAGAGCGCTGAGATTAGGAGGAGCTTGGGTCTCACCCCACTGGACAGGAGCAGAAGTATAATTGAGAAAAGCAAAGTCTCTACACCCGAGCCAATATCGCCCAAATCTCAGACTCCAGAGGACCTTTCTGAAGAGATGAAACCCACCTTCACTGGCCGCTCAGTCATCCGGAGGCTCAACATCACCTTGGAAGGTCAAGTCATCTCTCCAGTAGAACCCAAAAGCAATGGCTCGGATAGAAGGGAACTGAGCACCAGCTCTGGTTTGGGCTTGAACGGTAGCACCATGACTAGCCAAACAGCAACCAGTGACAGTTACAACAATTCCGACTCCACCATGCTGACACCTCCTTCCAGTCCCCCTCCACCTCCACCAAATGAGGAGCCTGCAACACTCACCAAGAAACCTCTGGTTACATGGGACAACTTGTGTTTAAATATTGATGAACCCAAAGTTGAGCAAGCACCTTCAAAAGTGGAAAAAGCACCTTCAAAAGTAGAAAAGACACCTTCAAAAGGGGAGAAAACACCTTTGAAAGTGGAGAAAGCACCTTCAAATGTGGAGAAAGCACCTTCCAAAATCAAGACTCCTACCAGCCCCCCGCAGACTAAATCTGCAACTACTCCAGTCCCTGCCCCCAGAACCAACCCTCCTGTGGTGATGAGGACCAAGGATCCCAATAAACCACGACGAGAAGAGGTAAGGAAGTCCTTTGTCGAGTGTGTTGAGGAGATCCCATTTGCTGACGATGTGGAGGACACCTATGACGATCGAACTCCAGACACTAGTGCACAGGATAGGTTTTACACTCCACCTACCAGTAAGGTCAACAGGGACAGGGGACCACCCCTCCACCTCGCCCTGGCTATGGAGAACGGAAAGCCCAACATTCCTGGAGCTCTGGTGTCCAGAGCAGGGAAGGGTCCTCAGCACTTTTCTCCTGAAGCCAAAGAGATTGCAGAAGAACGTATGCGGGAAAGAGAGAAATCGGTGAAGAGCCAGGCTCTGAAAGATGCCATGGCCAAGCAACTCAATAAGATGAAAGAGGCAGAGTCTGCTAAGGGTGCTGTGGCCAAAGTGGCCTGGAACGTCTCAGAGGTCACAGTTAAAAACAAAAAGCGTTCTAGTTTGCCCAAGGCTTCAGCTGTAAAAGCCTTAGAGTCCAAAAAGCAAGCGGAGGCGCCTTCTGACCGTTTCTTCACCTCACCATTAAATAAGAGTATAGACAGCTCGGTCACCTCATCTGAGAGCTCCACTGGGGCCAAGAGTAAGAAGCGCAGCTCCCTTTTCTCCCCACGCAAAAACAAGAAAGAGAAGAAGGCCAAGAATGAAAGCAGGCTTTCCGGTACTGAAGAGACGCCTCCAAAACACAAGTCCTTGTGGAAGGCTGTGTTCTCTGGCTACAAAAAAGACAAAAAAAAGAAAGATGACAAGTCTTGTCCCAGCACACCGTCTAGCTCCACAACAGCAGACTCAGGAGTAAAGAAAGCTTCACCTATGACCAGATCTTCAGGTGAGTATAGATGCTTTGGAAAAGTATGTTGGTTTAAGGGTGTCTCTCTTCCTTTACATCAAATCAAGTCTTGTATAACCTATACACATAAATTCTGTCTCAAATCAGATTTGCGTTTGAGAAGAAACCTTAGCTTTTCCGAGGACTCGGATCTTTCCTGTGATGATGTTCTGGAGAGATCTTCCCAGAAATCCAAGGCAGATGTAAGTTATTTTTTTGTATTTTTCATGGACCTTTTTTAGTATTTGATATTTTTCATCTTTTTTTTTTCCTCATTTCCTATTTTAATAATGGAGTTCTTTGCCTTTCTTAGCGGCATATGGACTTATTTGACCTAGTGTCCGATTTGAAAAAAGATGTAATGAAGGAGGAGAAAGAGAAAGAAAAAGAGAATAAAAGGGTAAGGCAAAGAGACAGGGTGAAGGGAAGGAGCAAGGAAAAGGCAAAGGAGAAAGGGACACAAGAAAGAATGAATGAAATGGAGAGAATAAAATTGATGGAGAAAATCATGGACATGGAACACAATAAAGTCGAGGAAGAGGTATTTTTATATCCCACAGTGAACATATTTGAAGCTGGTGAATTTCTTCTAGAACTGAATGCAGCAAAGTAGAGCAGAGAGAAAATGAAATTGCTGTAAATATGAAAGTCAACACTCCATTAATTCAATTTTTTAAGCCAGAAATTAAGGTAAATTATCAAATTCAGCAACCAAATAAAAAGAAGTAAACCAAGCGTTTGCAAAAGCACCTTTAGCACACCTGATCCTACTTTTTTTAAAATCATTACTTGGTTGCTATTGTACAGTGAATGCATCATCACAGCAGTAATTTTGAACATAGCGTATACACAGTAAAAAGTGCGCACATTTATCTAATTATTAATATATTTTTTTAATTTATCTTTTTTCTGCTAAATTGTATTGGTTTTAAGATACGATTTAAAATCTTAATTTCTGACTTAACATTACTTAAACCTGCAACTTTAGAATGTGTAAATATTTATATGCAGTGCATTATCTGTTCATCTGGGCTGCATTCCTAATAGAAATTCATTATCTTCACTGTGTTTGTGATTGGCTAGAGAACAGAAAGTAGGATTAGGGCCAGATGTGGTGATTCATCTCCAAATTCCAGAAGCTTTTTACTTGTAACTTTAAGGTTGTACAATAAACAAAGCTCATCTGGCCCTTTAGGATAGAGAGTGAATTGAGCAGTAGGTTCTCTCCTGGGGACTGTGGTTTTAATATTTCATTAGCGTGTTAGTATTGAGTCTTTACTGTGTGGTGAACTGTGTTTTAGATCGTGTATAGTTGTGATATTTGTTTTTCTGACTTACTTAAACTTTTAAAGATGAACGTGGCTGGGTTTATAGATATACACACACACACACGGTTTTGGCCATTACCTTAAATGTTGGACGATGGCAAATGTATTGTTTTCATCTTCCTACACACACTTGCCTGGACTCGTAGGAACACGTCTTTCAAGTGATTTGATAGACAAACCACTGTTGGTTCCACGAAGAACCATGTTTGTAATGGAATTGAATATTAAAAAAAATCTTTATATCAAGTTATATTTCTTTAGACCTTTACAGGTTTTTTTTTTTTACTTTTACACGTCTATTGCAAACATGGTACTTTATAGAAGCAAAAGTTCCATAGCACCTCTACGTCTAAGCTTGTTTTGTTTAAATTTATGATTTTGTCACACATTCTCAAAATTGATATATTTTTGTTAATTTGTGGTTAATATGAATCAATACTTTGTGCGTTCTTAATTTATTCTAATTTCCAGACACTACGCTGTATGTCTGAAACAATGTGGACACAAGTTTTTATAGTAAATTCTAATTAATTATGGTATACCAACTTCCAATTTTTAGAAAAGGTATTGTCAATAAAACGACACACATGCCTCACATAAAGTTAGACCTGGACAGCTGTAAAATAGGGATGCACTGACTAAATATTTAGATATTAAATCCATTCAGGTGATAATGATAAAAAAGCACTTTCAGTGCTTTGCTGAATAATTGCAAAGACTGAATTATTTATAGAAGCATTATATTTAGTGTTTCATAATATTTACTGTTTCATAAACTTTTGTACATGTTTCCATTTAGGTTATTTAAATGCTCCTTAAATTCTTACAGCAATTTTCTATAACTTTGTTGAAAAGAGAAAGAATATTCTCTCATAATGTCCACAAACTTTTGGTCATACAGGGTAGCGTGGGTAAATGTTTGGTTTTGTTTCGTTTAGTTTTTTTGTGTGTTTGTGTTGTTGTAGATTGATAGATTAATTTAATTTAACTCTACATTAACCCATTAAATCACACCATTTGTTTTGTGTTTGTTTTTTCATTTTTCTTTTTTTTATCTTTTTATTTTTTCCTTCCCCCAAAGTCTGTTTATGTTCCTCATGCATTGGCGTTCAAGAGATCATACGCCTCAAAGGTAGTGTGTTTATTTCCATTGGTCCGTCCATTCTGAGCATGCTCCTGTCTACTACCTAACTCCTGTCTACTGTGGTCCACGTGTCCCTCTGTTACTGTATCGATTACTAATGATTTCTTAATAATTTTATAAGCATGAATCAGCTAGGCTGCAGTGCCCCCTTTCTGCTGGAGGATTCATCTGCATCTGTGGTCACATGATATATTTTCCACTAATAGGCTTTCAGCACATCTGTATTCTGCATATTCTTTTTTCACTGGTTTATTTTTGCTCTGTGGGTCTTTGCCTGTTGCAGACTTGCTTTTTGTTCCTTATTTTTCTCTGTGTATCTTCATTTGCTAAACTGGCTTTGTGAAACAAAAAAGTTAGGGTGAAATAGTGAGTTATGGCACAGTCAGCCTGTGTGTTATATTTTACCCAACACTGTGCTGTTTCGTTTTATTACAGTTCTCAATCTCTCTGACCCAATGCATAAAAATGTGTTTTTAAATTGTGCTTCTAGCTTTCGCCTTAAATTAATAATGCAGAAGCAATACATTGAGAAACCTAGTAATCTTATTAAAAGGAAACTCTTATTTTTCAAGTATCACTGTGTAATTCAATAATTGTGATCTAAAGCGTTTGTAGGGAAACTTACTAATTCTTACTCTAAACTTACAGCAGTGACGCTGGGAGCCGTTGTATGTAGTATTAGTAAAATATATTAAAATAGACAGAAGCAGCTTTAGTTGACCCTAAATAAAGTTATGTTAATAGGCATAGGTCATTGATTACTGCCTTTCTCCAGTTGAGAAGTGTGTATTATGATCAATCACAAGACACATGAGTGACTTTGTTGACCTACAAAACTACAAACACAGTGATGTTCTTTGTAGTCGAGTATCATGTGGTGCTGTTGTACAAAGTAAAAATAGTGGTAATTCAAGTGGTCCTTTAAGTGATGCCAAAGAAGAACCAATGGTGAAGAATGTTACTCTTAGCATTCTGTTTGACCTTTCAGTAGAGCAGATTTTCAATAGGTCAATAGGTGTTGAATTTAACTCAAGCTATCTCTACCATTCCTCTGTCTGTAGAGAGTAATGCTAGGATAAAAATGCCACTAAAGATCACTGTGTCCTTTAGTAGTATGCTTTTTCATCTTTCCTCCTTAAATCACTCGACACAACATTTGTTTTTGGTGGAATTTCTCCCTACATTGTAAATGAATACTAAATACCTTCATGCAGAATATAAATGCTATGTCATCAATTTTAAAATGTTAAACAAACCAAAATACTTTATGAAGAACTTATCCTGTGCAACAGAGGTACGTTATGGTCTTCCTTTCATGGGGTGATCCTGATGAGAGCCAGTTTCATCATAGACTTTGATGGTCTTTGTAACTACACTTAAGGATTTTTTTTTCTTGACTTGAGTTGAGTAGTTCTTGCCATAATATGGAGTAGAATATTACTCAAGTAGAGCTGTTCACTGTGTACCAACTTGACCTCTTCACAGCTTTACAGCTGATGCTCTCAAACACATTAAGAGACAAGAAATTCAAGTAATTAAATCTTGATAAGATACAGCTCTTAACTGAAAGCCGCTCCAGGTGACTCTACCCTATGGAGTGAATTTTGTGCCAAAAGTTTTACGCAAATAAAATCCGCAATCAAAATGTTAAGAATCAAAAGCAAAAAGTGTATGTTGCAAATTCAAAACAGAAAAAAATATATCAAATATATATTTTTAAATATACTTGGTTACTTTATTATTCTTTGCAGTTATTTGAAAATTATTTCTGTTTGGATTTTGCCAGTCTTTGCTTTTATTTATGTGTTTTTGTGAATTTTCTGGGGATTTTTTGGGGATTTTTCTGTTACAGACTTTTGCTTCTGGAATCTCTTGTTTGCTTCTGCTTCAGATTTTTGCTTCTGAGTTTTGGCACAGTTTTCACGGGTGGGTGGGGCTTAGAAGAAGGCCTTCCCCCTGAATTTCCATTGGTCAGCTGGTTCTGGACTGACGGTTCCCTGAACCCTCCTCTGAGACTGACCACGCCCTCAAACACCCCGCCAGCTTCAAGCGTCCTTCCAAAAACGGAGTGAACAGCAGCTTCCAGCAAACAGCAGCAGATACTTTTACAATTAAATATTATACAAACTTTATGCTTAATGTTATATTATTCTCTGTTTCACTCCATTTAAAAGCTCACATTAGCGAGATGTGCTAAATATTCATGCACAAAGTAGGTAACTAGCTAACTCACTAGCTCAATGACTAGATAACTCTTACTAGTTCACTAAGTAGGTAACTCACTAGTTCACTCACTAGGTAACTCATTTGCTCACTTTTGAGGCAATTAGCTAACTTAATAGCTCACTGAGTATGTAACTAACTCACTAGTTCACTTGCTAGATAACTCACTAGTTTGCTGGCTAGGTAACTCACTAGTTCACTGAATAGGCAACTATCTAATTCACTAGCTCACTGACTAAGTAAGTCGCTAACTGAGTAGCACACTTACTATGTAACTCACTAGTTCTAGATCATTGGCTATGTAAGTTAACTCACTAGCTCACTGTCTGAGGTAACTCACTAGCTCACTGAGTAAGTAACCAGCTAACTCATTAGCCCACTGAGTAGGTAACTCACTAGTTCACTGACTAGGTAACAATCTAATTCACTAGGTCACTGACTAGCTAACTCACTAGCTCACTGAATAGGTTACTCACTAGTTTACTGATTAGGTAATTAGCTAACTTAGCTCACTGAGTAGGTAACTAACTCACTAGTTCACTGACTAGATAACTCACTAGTTTGCTGGCTAGGTAACTCACTAGTTCACTGAATAGGTAACTATATAATTCACTAGCTCACAGAGTAGGTAAGTAGCTAACTCACTAGCTCACTGACAAGGTAACTATCATACTTTGCGCATGAATATTCTCGCTAATGTGAGCTTTTAAATAGAGTGAAACAGAGAATAATATAACATTAAACATAAAGTTTGTATAATATTTAATTGTAAAAGTATCTGCTGCTGTTGCTGTTTGCTGGAAGCTGCTGTTCACTCCGTGTTTGGAAGGACGCTTGAAGCTGGCGGGGTGTTTGAGGGCGTGGTCAGTCTCAGACAAGGGTTCAGGGAACCCGTCAGTCCAGAACCAGATGACCAATGGAGATTCAAGGGGAAGGCCTTCTTCTAAGCCCCGCCCACCCGTGAAAACTGTGCCAAAACTCAGAAGCAAAAATCTGAAGCAGAAGCAAAAGAGAGATTCCAGAAGCAAAAGTCTTTAACAGAAAAATCCCCAAAAAAATCCACAGAAAATTCACAAAAACACATAAATAAAAGCAAAGACTGGCAAAATCCAAACAGAAATAATTTTCAAATAACTGCAAAGAATAATAAAGTAACCAAGTATATTTAAAAATATATATTTGATATATTTTTTTCTGTTTTGAATTTTCAGCATACACTTTGCTTTTGATTCTTAACATTCTGATTGCAAATTTATTTTTTTTTGTGTAAAACTTTTGGCACAAAATTCACTCCATACTACCCCATAACTCTGAGTGAGAAAATCCAGCTAAGATGTGCAAAGCTGTCATCTAAGGAAGAGGTGCCTACTTTGAAGAAAATATAAAACATATATGAAATATAAAACTTATATTCTAGTTTGTTTAACATTTTTTTGTTCACTACATTATTCCATTAGCTTTTCTCTTTATTGTTTGGATAACTTTTTTAATAATCAAATAACACTGAATTTGAGATGTGACCATACTTTTGACTTGTACATTCTATTTTAGGTACTACAAATATGCTTATTGTATATATTTATTTGCCCCACACAAAGAAAAGTACACAAACAAAATGTGCCAATTGTGTTAAATGGTAAAATTAAATGTGTATTTAAATGGGTCTTCACCATCTCTGTTACAAATATGGTTAATGGAAACAAAATTCTTGTTATGTTTCTTTTATGGAATCACATAAAGAACCACTTAAAGCAGCTTTATTTGTAAGCGTGTCGTGGTTGTGGCTGTGTAAATAGAGTTACAGTATAGATGAGTTATCTCCTGACTCAACTTGTTTCTGTCTTCCGTTAGCTTCTTCAACTCTTCCAAACTTTCTCGAGTACCAAGTTTACTTTTACCTTTTTTCAGGCTCATGCTTTTTTACTATTTTCTTTCCACAGAAGACGTACACAGAGGAAGAGCTAAACGCCAAGCTGACACGGCGGGTCCAGAAGGCAGCTCGGCGTCAGGCTAAACAGGAGGAACTGAAGAGGCTCCACAGAGCTCAAGTGAGACTGAGCAGATTTACAGATGTAGACAGCAGAAGACTCTCTGTGCGAATTGGAGCCTTTATTATGTGATATGTTTCTACTCCTCAGATTATTCAGAGACAGCTGGAGCAGGTGGAGGAGAAGCAGAGGCAGCTTGAGGAGAGAGGAGTTGCTGTTGAAAAGGCACTACGAGGGGAAGCAGGTACCTCACACTTCTAAAACATTGTTTCTTTTATCATTTCCTGTCAATATTCAGGTTTAAAAAGAGAGTTTATAGTTAGGCCTCTGGTAGTTCTGGCTGGAAAGGGCATTTTATGTGCTTATGTTCAAAGTAGTTTTAAATGTTCCTACTAGGAATGCACTAAAGTTTTTTGGCAACTGAAATTGTTTGGTGGAAAATAGCAGAAACACTTTTGTTGTTCAGGCAAATAAGTGGGAAAAAATGTATATTTTTTACCAGCGATTCTCAAACTTTTAAAGAGCTGTACCATTCATGATCAAACCAATACTTTTAGGTACCAACTACTGAAGCTACTGTGTGGACCTTACCATCTTTTTAATCTGCAAATTATTTAATATTGTTTTTTGTAAATGCAGTGTGCCTACCGAGACATGTCGAAAAGCTTGAGACATAGAGAAATAACAGTATGAGACAATGAAGTGGACTACAGAGTCTACATGACCCCTTTGAACCCTAAGCTTTTTTCTTTTTTGCTATTACTTCTAATTCAGGGATTATTGTGTATCTTGGAAGTCCACAGGGTTCAATTGTAGGGCCTATGAAACTGTAAAGAACTGAAGTGTAATCTTACATAAAGGGTCTAACCCACTCACACCCTGCTTGAGTCGACTGTTATTTATGTTAGCATCACAGGTCCAATTCTTTCAAGCCCTGCTGTTAGCTTCATGGCTAATCCAATATTTTAGACTTGTTACAACATACAATCTGCCATTAAGCATTAGCAAGTAATCCAGCTTGAAGAAAAGAAAAAAAACTGCATCACACTTAATCCACTATACTAGGCTTTATAACTCTGGTTCAGAGATGTTTCATAACAAACAACAAGCCTTACCCTATTTAACCAATGCAGTGCCAGTAATGTGTCGTCAAGTGTCCAGCTCCAGTAATTTATTGTTTTTTTGTTTTTTTTTATCAATACAGGAACACATTTAGGCTATTTAATTTATACAATGCTTTAAATATACTTTGTTAAATTACAGTTTCTGCCAAACATTTTCATTTCAGTGCATCCCTAGTACCTACTAGCTCCAAATTTCAGTGCAGATGAAAAAATGTCACAATTAAAGGAGCATTGAGCCATTTGATTTCTCCTTTTGCACATCTAGACTCATTCCATTGGTTTGATTTATCTTCAGTTGCTGTGCTTACCATGCTAGTTTTGCTTTTGGTAGTGAGATTATTGGGGTTTTGTTCTTGCATTAACACACATCACTAAACTGTTGAAGCCTCAAGAGGTTTTGGGTTCACATATTTTGTTTACTACATTTTCCCATGATACTTGGTGATTACTTTTAGCTTCAAACATAATATAATAATATTATACACCCCTGAGGTTGTGTGATGTAATATATCGGCACTCTTGCACCAGGGACTAAGGAACTGAGGGCTGGAGTCCAGCAGAGTTAGCTGTTTCCTGTGCTATAATGCAACAACCAAGCTTGGAGTGCTAAAGGAGTTAAGCAACAAAACTGGGCAGAAATCCTGCTCTCCAGGACTGTAGAACCTTATAGCTGCTTTACACACCACATACTGATTTACCAACATTTACACAAGACTGCATAGCTGGTGCCAGATGGACAGAACAGTCAGTTTCTGAAGTTGTGCAAGCGTTTAACATTTCTTGATTGACAGTGTTACATATGTACCAGCGATAAGTGACAGAAGGCATTACCATTCACTGTGGACAGTGCAGTGGGTGTTAATGATCGGGACCAACATCATCTGATTAGAAATGTCTGTGTAAACAGACAGGCGACTCTCATTTAGAAATTACATCCACATTCAGTGCAGGAAGTACTATACACACGTCCCTGCAGGTCAGAATAGCATTCTTTGGCTTCCATGAGACATGGCTAAATTCATGGGATACGATATATGTTTCTTTTGGCTTCTCAGAGTATATTATTTTCTCAATAATACCAAGAAAATATTATATTATATATAATTAGCTCTACATATAATAATAGTTAATGAGAAAATCTTAGATAATTTAATATGTGAACCCAAATTCACCACATAAGTTTGTACACACTAAAGATATGATTAAATAGAATTAAGGGTATTAGCTAGAACTGTTCATTTCATAAGCTCAGAGCAGTGGCGGGCTTTTCATCCCATACAGATGCTGTTGTTGGTGTGGAAATGGAATTTTGTGTTTTGACATGAGAAGCTATTGCTTTTTAAGTCTCATTGCTTCTTGACCCATACTTTTATATGTTCTTCACGTACAGCTCACATTTGAGAAGTACATGACAAGGGACTATCAAGAATGTACTGATCGCTTTTTTCAGTTTAAAGAAGATTATTTAAGCCTGTGATTCTCAGTCTTGGTGCTGGATGACCATCTGGAACCCACCAAAATGTTTAGGGGAAGGGGTCTTCCACGACCAGGACTGGGAACCACTGTTTTAGTTGGTTGTATTTGTAAGTGTTGAGGTTTGTGAGACCTTATTTAAAGACCAAGTATTTGTATTTGAAAAGTCAGTTAGGAGACAAAGAAGCTGTAAATGCAAAGTGTTTGTGATGTTTAGCTGTCTGTGATGATCAGTGTAGTATTAAATATTAGTGAATAGCATAATCCAGCTTAGACTTTCTGGTCATTTTGCTCCCGCATTTGCCCCTCCCTTGACCATCCCATCACTGACAATAGTGCCTTTTTAAAAACTGTATCTCTGAAGATGCCTCTTAACCTCTTTATCCTTCACTCTCTTTAAGGGTTATATAAAGGGTCTAGTGTTAGTCCAAAACAGCGCAAGAGGCGCTCAGGTATCCGATGCCGATAACAGTTGTAGGTGTTTAAAGTCGTCATGCGTGACCTCATCCCGAACGTCATCTCTCCTGGTTTCTCCCCATGTGTGTTTCAGCTGCATGGCTGTGAAACTGATTCTGTGTATCTAACATAGATTTGTGTGCCCTCTCACTGGATGTGATAAACAAAACTACTGGTTTTGTATTAAAGTGACCAATGTAGAGGTGCTTTATATGGGCGTAAACCCACATTTTAGGCCATTACCAATAGGACTTTTTTAGAATAGTGTGCTAGTTTGTATAGTGTCACTTAGGGGTGGGATGGTATGCGTGTTTGTACTTAACCCTCATGGTTCGGTGCAAGGAGTAGTATGATGAACAGAGAGTATGCTGACTCAGTTTTACTCAGTAACTTCACTCTTTTTAGCAAATGTTATCATAATTTGTTGCTACTGGGCCCCTCCTACAGGTGGAAAGTGTAGTTTCCCTTTTACACTACTACTGCTGCAAATACAGATCTTGCTACAAGCCCCCCTCATTTTCTGATATTCAGATGACTGAGGTGGCAGAGTAATGTTACAGAAATTTGCCCCAATATGAGCCAGGGTTACACAACTTTTATGCAGTTTCCCCAAAGTTCCTTAGTGCAGTAGAAGCAGATATAGAAATATCATTCCTATTGCAGTGAGTGTAATTTGAGTATAGCTAAAAATATTGATACATTAATTTGCTTTAAAAAAATCCTAGTCTTGTGCATTTGGCTTTGTCCCCTGTTTTATTGAGCTCATACTGAACAGTGAGTTTTATATGATAGTGTAAACCAAACCATGACTTCTCTGCACTCTCTGTACCCCCCTTAGTTGCATTAGGTATAACAAAACTTCATAACTCTTAAATGATATTAAGCACTGAATAGTTTATCTTATTATGAATGTCTATGGAGTTTTATTCTAGTTGAGTTCTGCCTGTTTGTAATGGCCAGTATAAGTGAACGGGTGCTGAACCAGTTGATTTTGGACTTCTCCCCACTAAACTTAAAACCTGTGGCAGGGCACAGCAGCACCCAACAGCAAATCTATGTGCCCATTCTGTCATTTTGAAGACATGCTGTGTACAAACAATGTCTGTACTTAACCATGTGTGTGTATATATATTATGTAACATCTTGTTGTGTGAGTGTGTGTGTGTGTGTTCTGTACACTTTGAGAATGTATGGGTTTGAGTGAGTGCAAGCTCATGCATGAAGGACTTGCAGAGTGTTGCCACTGCCTGTGCCTGTGTGTGTGTGTGTGTGTGTGTGCAGTAACATATCTCTAATATATCCTTATTGTAGACTATTGGGGAGAGTCTAATTACAGTGAGATCCTGGACTTGCATCTGGGCGGTATGTATTTCAAACCTGTCGCTTCAAACTAACCAACAGCTAACGCTCCTCTGTTTTCCCCACTGTACTTACTGAAGTCCATCCCTATTACTCTGTCCCTCTCCAACCCTCCCCTACCCACCCCCTCGGCTTATCCTGGCTACAATACACCTCAGTGCATTTGTCACTTAGTTTATAGTTAGTTAATGACTGATCAATGGATAATTTGTGCCTACATGATCTATATGTGATCTAATGATAAAATTAATATAGATAAAAATGATATATTTCTGATCACTGGGGTGCTTCTCTTTATTATCCTTTAAAGGGCCCCTATAATGGAAAACCTAAGTATTCTCCCTTTTTAAAATAATACATTTACATCATATTTAAACACTGCTTTAAAATGAAACATTCAGTCTCTAACTCTTATAGTGTATATACATTTATATAATCAAAATATTATGACCACCTTGTTTCTACTTTGCGCTCAATGTCCATTTTTTTTATTTTTTTGCGTGGTGGTCAATTTTAGAAATAGCAGTGATGCTAGAATTCTCTAATAGACACTCCTATCTACCCAGTCCACTTTATAGATATAAAGCATCATATCCATTAGGCCTTCATCAGTGGTCACAGGCCACTGTGGCTGTTGGCTGGATATTTCTTGTTGGTTGATTCAGTGGTGTTTTAACCACCAATGTGTCCGTGTTCCTGCAATTCTGAGAAGGACCAACTGACCAAATAATACCTGAACTGGGTAAAAAGAAGATAATAAAATGTGCAGAAAAACAGACTAACTGCATTGTGTAATTATAAAAGTAACAAAGTGCTTTTATATGGTCATTGCTAATAAGTGTATGCTAATAAGTGTATAAATAAGAAGGTAGTCATACTATTGTGTATAAAGCTAATACATACTCTGACAGCCAATCAGAGTATATATTATTAAATTAATTTAGTATTATTGACATTAATAAAGCAAGTAAAAAATAATAACAAAAAAAATTATGAGTAAAATTAACTTGATTCAGCTGTATGTGAGTTAGATTTAGATTATACACACACACACACACACACACACACACTATGCTTGTGCATAGATTAATCTGTACTAATCAGCATTGCAGCTCTCCCTGGCCTTCCATAGAGCAGCTAACTGTCTGCTTTACCCTAGCATAGCATAGCTTGAATCCACTTCCCTCACTATCTCTCCTCCCATACCAGCTCAGTTGCCAGGGGCGATGTGCAGTGTGAATGTGTGCGTGTATGCAGTCGCGTGTGTGTGTGTGTGGAGCTCAGAGTTAAGAACTCCCCCCTTTTCCACGCAGACTCCTCCTCCTTTTTTGTCCTGCCCCACCCAAAGACTGTTAATAGTGCCCCAGTGATTGAACGTGTTGTCCTGTGCTGTGCTGTAGATTGTGCTGTTGCTGATAAGCTTTGCTTCAGATGCCCCCACTGCCAGGAGATAGCGTGGAGTGCTCTTTAAAAAAGTACTTTTGAGTAAACAATCCGATAAATACATTTGTGGAGTAATTTTCAATAAAAACGTATTTATATCTCTGAATCCTGTAGCATGAGATGCAGGATGTTTGCAACCAGCATTGGTTAACTGGTGAAGATCTTTGTGTGTGTTGCTTGCACAGTGTATGAAGTTTGTTTACATAATAATAACAATAATTGATTATCGTCACTATAAAACAGGGCTGCAATTATATGCAATTATAAGTTAATTTTAAAAATGAAAAATATGTCGACTAATCTTTAATTTGTGATTGCATTGCGAGTGCTGGGGAAAGAAATGCAAAAGGGTAAAGGCTGCTCACACACTCAGTTTACACTCAGTTTTGTCTCTGTCTCAAAGTGTTTAGTCAACTACTATTATTATTATTATTATTTGCAGCCCTTGTGTATCTGATTTTTACCAGTTTTCACTAGATGGCATAATTTGAAGCTGGTAGTTTTTTTTTTTTTTTTTTTTTTTTTTTTTTTTTTTTTTACATTGTTTTCAAATTCCATGATAAATGGGCCAATAGAAATACTGGAAATTAACTTTTGATAAAAAAAAACGAACTAGTTTTACTGAAAAGAATGTTCCATTAAAGTTAATGTAAATTAAAAAAGTTTAATATTATAACATTTAATAATATGCCAAATCTTTAACCTTTTAGAGAAAGGGGGGGACTTTGGACTTGTTTACTTGATCAGATACATGTGAGTGACTGTCATTGTTATTGCACTAGGTTTAGTTTCTTACTGTCTGGGAGTTTTTAAGAGAAAAGTGGATTTTTTCTCTCAAAACTGTAGCAGTAAGAAGCACTTAATGGACAAAGTTTCCGTAGGCCAATGCTGTGACTTAATCATAACCATTCATTGGCATGTAAAGCACTGATCATTGCATATTGTGTAAGATCAGTCCATCACAAATATATATGAATGTTTGGAGAAACATGTTGGAGAAATGGATATAGTTTTTGATCTGGTGTGAGTATAGTGGAGTTTATGACATGGCTGTATGGAAGTGGTTCTCCTGCATTTACAGTTATGGAGGTTCAGAGTCCAGCAAAGTTGTAGTGATTGCCCTTCTGGAACACCTACTAAACCTGATAACACAGTTCATGCATTCTCTTTACATGGAGGTTCAGCAGGAATTAGAAGAGATAGTGGTAGCTTTTAAAAAGAATGTCAGGAGTGCCTTTATGTGTTGAACTTAAGGAAGCTTTTTATACCTGATCACTTCATGCATGTTAGATATCAGGATTATATTTGGAAAAGGCCAAGCCAACTAAAAATGCAGGTGTAAACACACCCCAGACACTGTTAATATAGATTTTCTTGTGTACTTTTTCTTCATATTTCCCAATTAATTACTGAGGGTGAGCTTGAGATGAGTAGACCGTTGTTAACTTCCAGCAATTTGAGATATTTTGCGTCTTTGCTTACTGAAAACGGATGCAAAGTATCTGCAGGTAGCTTTTGCCACAGTTAATATTAAAATATTTACAGTATCTACCATCAGAAAGAGATCATGGTATGTCCAAACTTTTTACATAATGTTTAAAGTTTTGACATTGCTGATTAGATGCAATGTTGGGTAATGGTATATAGACCTAATGGCTATCTACAGCATCTCAGGCTAGACTTATTACACTGCAGACTCTCTGGAGATGCACGTCTATGATAGTCCCTTGTACCAACATTCCACCCGCTTATGTAAGCCATTCCCTCGTCAGCTCACAAGGCCCTGTTCCTCTGGCTTTGACTCCCTTGCTTGTCTCCTGCAGACCACCTCCACCACACCACACCCACCACTGCGCTCATGTGTCAGTCATTGCGTTGTGCTTTTGATTTGGGTTTCTTTTTTGCGTCATTCCTGTTCTCTCTTTCGTCTTGCGTGGTGTGTCGGTTGCTGTTTTCCACTTCAAAAGTAGCCAGAGGAAAGACTCGTGTCTTGTAAGACTGGGCGATGCTTTCATATAGATGTGAAACATCCTCAAAGATGGAATGGTGATTACTCCACCATTCCTTTTTGTGTTCATTTTTGAGTCTCTAGTGACCCACAACTTATCTGTCTGAGTAGAACTACTTTGCAGAACATGTTGAACGTGTTAGTACATAGAACTGCCAACGTTCTTTGATCTTTTTGAGAGAGGACATTTGCAGACATAAGCTTGTGCACTGGAGGCAGACTCAATTATTTTGTTTTTTCCTGGAATAGAGGAAAGTTCAAAGTGGGGCTGCATTATGTACCGCTAAATTCTTTTGTATTTTCAGTATTTCACTCTCTTTCTTCAATCTTTTTATCTCACTCTCTCTCCTACACACACGTCTGCACTGCTTTTCCTGAGTTTTTTTGTAGTTCTTCTGCTTTTATGATTTTTCTCCTCACTGTTCTCTCTCCATCATCTCTCTCACCCTTTCTCTTTTGCATTTACCCTTTTTTCATTTCCTTTGCCCTTTCCCTCCTTTCATCACCTCCACCACTTCTGTGTTCTCTCTCTCTCTCTCTCTCTTTCTCTCTCTCTCTTTCTCCCTCTCTCTCTCCTCATACCCTGTATTGTGGAAGTTGAGCCCTATGTCGGGACCCCTCGCTGGAGACCCCTGTCCTTCTGCCCATGCTGTACCCCAGAAGGTAACGTAAACCCCGTCTCATCTGCCGCCGGCCAGCCAGCCCAGTTACTACAATCCTGGCCTGCGGCCTTACTACCTGCTCCAGATTGGTGGAGCATTGACTACCTCTTTACCTTACCCCCCTTTTTTTATTAATTTTACATTAGTTCTTTGAATAACCCTTAGCAAAACTGCTCAGTTTTGCCACCTGAACCTGATAACTTGCACGGAAAGCTCCAGTTTTACTAGCAGAATGCTCTGCTTAACATTGGTTTGCTGTTTGCTACAGAACTAAACCTCTTATATGAAAACTAGTCCATATGGTGTGTTTTTCTCCCTCAAGTCTGATCCGTACGGCTGTATGTAGTAACTGTCTATTGTAATCTTTTTAATTGTGTGTTGATGTGTGTTTGGCCCATAATGTGTGGATGAGTTTGTACATGTATAAATGTAGAAAGAGAGAGATTGTTTTAGACGAAGAGAGTTGTTTTATAAAGCAGAATTTATCAGCAAGTTACCTTCTTTCTTACCTTTGGTATGGTGCAGCCTTAACCCAGGTTATTTTGCAGACCCTTTGGGAAAAACTCATCTTTAAGCTTAGTCTAATTCAGGGGTCAGTAGTACTGCTCCTAGAGAGCTGCCTTTTAGCAGACTTCTAATCAATGTGTGATAAGTCTAATTACTGCCTTCATAAGGTCATGATCAGTTAAATGGGCATGCTAAATTTGGGACTGAGGTTGTTAACCCCTTGTCTAAACTGTAATATACCAATATCACAGGCTTTATACAAACCTAAAGAGACAGTAATTCAGTTGTCCTGCACATTTTAGTCTTTCCTTTCCTCAAATTGCAAGAAATCTATTGGCAAAAACTAGACAAAATATTGCAAATTGAGATGTATATGCTTATATTAAGCAGAATCTGCCGAAAGGATAAGCACGTTTTTGATCTTGATTAGATGTATTAAAATAAACTATTACTAAGTCTTAAAATGACTAAAGTAAGACTTAAATCAAGCAAAAATTAAGTCTGATAGTAAAAAAAATGGACCCACGAATCAGAATAACTTGACTGGTGACTTTTTGTGCTTATTTTGTGTTCAATTTACTTACAATAAGGTGAACATTCCAATGTCAATGAATGCAATTAAATTCTTACAGCAATGCTCCAGAATATAGTAGAAAAGTTCAGTGAGGTCAGTGTGATCTCTTCTAAAGCTTTTTCAATGCTATTGTTTTTTAAAGCAACAGTGCATGAACAGGTGTCCCAGTATTTTTGTCTATATAATGTATGTTAAATCCTTTTCGGAAAGTGTTAGTTTTACCTGGGGAGGTGGGGTTATGTGTTTTTATTACAGGAATACTGCAAAATGTTTAATTGACACTCACAATGAGAATTCTTGTAGTAATAATCACATTTTAGTTTGGAAATTAGCGGCATCTCTAGGCTATAGTATAGACTACATAAAGACATTTGAAAGCTGTCAGAAGCTTTCTGTCCACAACCAGAACCCAAAAATGAGTACCTGCAGTAAATTACAGTATGTGTGTTCGCGTGTATGTATGTATGTTTGTGTATGTGTGTTGCGTGGATTAATACAGCCCCAGTGGCTGTGTGTTGGTCTGGCTGCTCTGAGACTGTGCTAACTGTGGTTTTCTCTCTGGGTTTTCTCTCTGTGTTTCTTCGTTGGGGGAGCATGGGGCTGAGTGTGGTGGAGGCCGCTGGCAGTGCGTGTCCGTTGGATAAGTTGAGCCTCCAAAATCCTGTCAATCATTGTGTGTCTGTCCTCTGTCTCGCTTTCTCTCTCTGTTCCTAACTGTCCTACTCACTCTCTATCTGTCTGTCTCTCACATAGTTCAGAGGACCTTTAATTTGCCTCTCTGTGTGTTTATAAAACAGCCAACGGCGGCGCCAGCGAGCACAGACATTCGGTTTATGTGTGTACTGTGTTTTTCCTTTTTGTGTTGCGCGAGCCTCCGCTCTGTCAGCTAAGTACGTCGTGTTGCATCCAGGTTTGCCCCCATGTTGGCTCATTGATACCGCTTCGCTCCACTGATCTGTTTGCATGTGAGTGTGAAAAAGGGTGTGTGTGTGTGTGTGTGTGTGTGTGTGTGTGTGTGTGTGTCTGAAAGGGATGGAACAGGGGCTACATGTCACAAGCTTTGAGGACTGTACTAGCATGAACTGACATATGTACAGTTGCCCAGTTGGGCAGCCAGTGACTGTGTCTGCATTGGCCATGGACTTCAGTACTGCATGCTACAATATGAAAGCAAAGACACACTGGTACAACATGGGATCAAGAATGTACAGTTATGTTAAAAAAATAAAAATAAATATTTTTTTTAAACATATTTAAACAAATACAAAATTAGTATTGACAGATGGAAGTAATGAAAGTGAACACGTTAAAACCGAAGACATGTCATTTAAAATCATAAAAATGTTTTGTAAAAGAAAAAGTTAGGACACTCCCACAGTTATTGCTACTTAAAATGCCTAAAATTAGAATCAGGTGCAGCTGCTTAGCTGCGGATTATTAGAACAGGCTATGAAAGGGTGTTGAATGAGCCTGTATTATTTACACCTCAGATATTAGTTTGGTTGATTGTTGAATTGAGTGGAATCACCATGACCAGACTCATAGAGCTCTCTGAAGCTTTTAGAAAGAAGGTTGTAGATGTATGAGTCTAGGAAGGTATATGTTAACTGGCAGTATGGGCAGGAAAAGCCACCGTGTATCTCTTGCCACAGTTAACCCATAAGAGCTCAGACCCAGTTCTAATAATTGGTACAAAATTCAAAGATAAATCAGTTAAATTATTTAAGCAGCTCATTCTTGATTTTTCTTATTGTGATTGAGAGCACATGGCTATAAATAATTTATGATTAAAATCCTGATGTAACAGAAATGACACAGCAGCGTTTTTATAATTTGTATTTTATCATTTTGTTCTAGAAATTGTGACTGAACAAGTTATATGTAATTAAAGCATTGTTAATGGCTAAACTGGTTGGAACAGAGCTATAGAAGGAAAACAGTTTTAAAAGGGACTCATATTATCTCTTGTACTAACTCAGCACCCCTACACTTTGTGTGTTCTTCTGACCTTATTTACATTTACATGTACATTTTTTTGCAGAGTATTTAGTGTAAAACTAGTCTTGCCCTTGTGTATTTTTCCCTTTGACTCTAAATCATAACAATCAAGAGCAAACTAAACTAATGTCTGAGGTTTAAATACAACAGACTCCTCCAACAACCATTTTAACCATACTTTCATCCTCTACAGCTGGTGTGCTACAACTGATACAAATTTTAGGCAATCCAAGTAGTAATAAATATGGGGGAATTTTTTAAAACTGCATTTCTATTGATAACTTTTTATGAATGTGATTTTTTCTTTTTACACAAAGAACATTCTTCAGTTTTAAGTGTTTAATTATATTACATCTATCTCTGTATTGTTTAAATATGTTTAAAAAGGAAAAGGTCTTTATGGGGTGTGCCGTTTTTTGATATGACTATAGATCAAATGCCTAATAATGAGTAGCATTTTGGAGCAGGTTATTTTGGTAAAGTTTGGTACACTTTAGGAAGCAATGTGCACTGTATGCAGAATATAATGGACAGAGAAAAAGAAATAAATAAAAATTGCTTTCATGCAGTAAACTTCTATTAAATCCTTTTTTTCTGTGAGTGCATCTTATGTTTGCAGAGAATATCTCTGGTATCTATGTATGGAAATCATAAGAGTTTAAGCCCTTTCCTTTGCCCTGAGAAAAACGCCGTGTCCCAGAGTGCCCTTAAAGTGATTTGAAAATCAGAACACGTACCTCCACGCCATCTTCTGAGAATTATTTGGTAGCACACTTGACCCTAGGTCAGTGATCTTGCTCCGGTCCCCCCATCTCTTCTCCCCAACCCTACATCCCCTGACAAAAGACATCCCAGCTTGGCTGTCATTGCATTGGCTGTGTGGGTGTCCGTGTCGAATCTCTGTGTGGGTGACTAGATGTCCGGGAGGTTCCTCACTCTTTTATGCTTTGCCGTTTTCAGGTATGGGTAAAAAGGATGATCCGAAGCTGATGCAAGAGTGGTTTAAACTCGTCCAGGAAAAGAATGCCTTGGTGCGCTATGAGTCAGAGCTGATGATATTGTGAGTATGCCAACATTCAGTTTTGCTCTAAGCCTTGGAAGTTATCATGTTGGTGGACAAGGCATCATTGTGGTGGCCATGCATTATTTATTTATATATATATATATATATATATATATATATATATATATATATATATATATATATATATATAAATAAATAAATAAAAAAAAAATATATATATATATATATATATATATATATATTTACATACATACAATATTTTTTTCCCCTTTTCCTCAGTGCTCGTGAGCTGGAATTGGAGGACAGGCAGAGTCGACTGCAGCAGGAACTCCGAGAACGCATGGCAGTCGATGGTACCTTTTTCCTTTTGTCCTTGTATTTTAAAAAAGTACATGTACCAGATATTTGTAGGGTACCCCATGTTATTTATTTTTTTATTGCTCCAATCCTGATCCAAGGCATTTAATATTGAGCATCTGTATTAATAGGTATTTACATACAATAAACCATATTAAATCTTTAATTTAATATTGAAGAAGAAAGAATGAGTCTAATCCAATTCAGCAACAAAACTACACACCTGAAGTGACTCACCTTTTGCCTTAACGCATGACACATATCTGACTTTTTTTTAGGTCTGTATCCAATATCCAAAATTGGATATATCCAAAGCGATCATTTCAAATCAGATTTGAGGCTTTCATATGTGAACCTAGACTGGATATGTATCGATTTGTGGGCATGAATGCGAACCATCATAATTGATTAACGAGGCTTGTAATGTGAACACAGCCGTTATAAATAAAGGTCCTTTATTAAATAAACATTCTTTGAGCAGTGCCATGGAAGAACCATTTTTGTTCCACAAAGAACTGGTTGTGTAAGAGGGATTGTTAGAGACTACTTCAGTTTCCGAATTAGTTTCTTTGATTTTACTATTTATAGGTATGTTTCTGTAAAATGAACATTGTTCTTTTATTCCATTAACTACAGACATTTCTCCCAAATTCCAAATAAAAATATTGTCATTTAGTGCATTTATTTGCAGAAAATGAGAAATGCTGAAATAACAAAAAAGATGCAGAGCTTTCAGACCTCAAATAGGGCAAAGAAAACGGGTTAATATTCATAAAGTTTAAAGAGTTCAGAAATCACTATTTGTATTTTTAATCACAGTTTTAATGCATATTGGCATGTTCTCCTCCACCAGTCATACACACTGCTTTTGGATAACTTTATGTCACTCCTGGTGCAAAAATTAAAGCAGTCCAGCTTGGTTTGATGGCTTGTGATCACCCGTCTTCCTCCTCATTATATTCCAGAGGTTTTCAATTTGGAAAAATAAAATAAACTCATAATTTTTAAGTGGTCTCTTATTTTTTCCAGAGCTGTATGTTAGCCATTGATTTTAATATATTTATATTGGGGCAGATAGTAGCAAAAAAATAAATAATAATAATTTGATATTGGATGAAAAACTACACTGTATTCCCATCACCAAGCATATTATCCCTAATATCTTTAGTCATGTCATGTTGCACACTCATATAGTTTGACTATTATTTGTTCCTGCAGATCACCTGAAGACGGAGACTGAGCTGGCAGAGGAAAAGCAGATTCTCAATGAGATGTTGGAGGTGGTGGAGCAAAGGGACTCTTTAGTGGCTCTCCTGGAGGAGCAGAGACTCAGGGAAAAAGAAGAGGACAAAGACCTGGAGTCAGTCATGCTCTCAAAGGGTTTTAATCTTAACTGGGCTTAGTAGTAGCCGGCCCGCCCAGCATCCTCTTCAGAGCCACCGTGGGGAATGTATAAACTGTACAGACTCAGTCGAGCCTGCCTGTATCTCTCACACCGGTTCATTCGGCAAGTAGGTGACGTTTACACATCTTCTCACAAGCAAGTTGACAATGTTTACGCGTCCTCCTGGTTCAGCTCAGAGCTGGCCGCTCTTCCCGCTGCTTGCTCCGCTCCACTGGGAACACAGCCAAGGCCTTGCATCTCGGGCAAGGTGTTCTATCATACTTGATGGAAGAAAAAAATAATCCATTTTGAAGATTGTATTTTTTTTAAAGCTGTTTTTGGTTTTGTGACAAAGGAAATCAGCAAGAATGGTGTGGAATGTTTGTAAACTTTTGGACTTTTCAGAATTAACAGAGGTAATCTGCCAATACAGCTGGTTTTACAATTTTACACATTGTAGAATGTCCCATTCAGAGCTTGTTACATATTACTGCTTTGGAGAAGCAGAGACTGGTCCTTGGACTCCATTTCTCAATCTGTTTTTGTTTCTTTCTACATTGACTACTGACTGAAAGTTTAAACACACTACAAACAGAGCTTTCTTTCTCTCATTCTGTTTAATCAGATTCCTACAATTAATAGTAAAGACGTTATCAACAAAGCAATTAAAGCTCTCTCTGACAATTGCAGTGTTCTGCCACAATTCAGTTACAAATATATTCCCAAATGTTAGATAATGTTTTTATTTATTTTATTTGTTCTGCAGAAAAGCATGCACTGGCTTGTTTGACATTCAGTTAATATCTAGAAAATATCCAAGTACATATCAAAATCATTCATGTTAAGTGGAAAACATTCTGTTTTGTTCTCTCATCAGTAGGCCTGTCATGATGATCAAAATATTTGGATGTTAGCCTAGAATGTATTGCAATAAATTATGTAATTGCAATTTTAGTGTAATTGTATGCATAATAATGCAGTTTCCAACTTTTTTTAAAGAATAATACACCTTGTGTAATTGAGAACATTCAGATGTTGGGACATGGGAAGTTTTAAATATGTATATATTTTTAGTATAAAATTAAATAAAATAAAAATGTCACCTAATTCCCATTAATGAAATCTCTTAGCTAAGACAAATTAGCCATAATTGGCTGTATCGAGATTTGTGAAAAATGATTTCATGAGTTCATGTTCATATACTGTGCAGGTTAATAATTAGTGATAATGTTATTGTCATGACAGGCCTGCCCAGCAGCCAAATCAGGATCAGGAGAGGAGCTTTTTTCTGGGAGCAAAATCACATATCCTTTACTGTGTGTAAATATAGCACATATCCTTTAGCTGATGTTAAAAGTGTTGGCACACTCTTGGTGGATCATCTCAGCTCCAGCTTCTCATGCTATCTATCCCTGTGGTCTCAAGTGATCTTACTAGTCCTACTTAACATTATACAGACACTTATCAGACAGGAATTTCTAGTAGCAACAATACCGTTTACAAAAATAGTGTAATATTTTTACTGAAGACAATTTAGCAAGGAAAAGAAATACATTAACATTAATGATCAAGTAGCCAGTGTAAGAGAATACTATGTACATACAGTAAGATTACTGATACTGGAGAATCAACCTTTTCTACTTATTTGTAGCAGCCACAGATATCAATAAGTCATCACCCTCTGTTGCGTAATTCACCTAATTACAATATATTCGGTTCTTATGACAAACAAGAGAACAGAAACCTGAGCAAGAGAACAGAAATCTGCTGCACATTCTCATACAAATATCAGCCAACCCGGATGGAGAAGATGCATCTCTGAGGACCGCTCTCCCTGGCTTTGTAGTACTATGCCTTTATCACATATTACAAGCCATCTTCTGATCTACATGGTTTTACACAAATCCATGGCTTGTTGTTTTTTTATTTATTTGTTTTTATATAAAAAAAATGCATTTGTATTAAATATGAGTGTTCAGATATCACTAACATACAGTTGCAGAAATCAACATGGCAGATAAATCTGTATGCCTTTTGTGAACAGTACATTTCAGCCTGGTCACCACTGAGCTGTGAGCTGTGTAGGTGGGCAGAGATTTCTGTCAGAAAACATAACTGTGAATGATGCAAAGTTACAGAAGTTCAAGGCTAGTCATTTTAAATTGTGTAAATTGTTTTACAGAGTTGAAGTCTATTGGTATTTATTAACATGTGTTGGGAAAACATGTATTATATGTAAAGAAAATGGAATCTAATTTTTAAACTTGTATGTTGTTTGTCAACTCTTGTAAATGCTTCTTGTAGCTAATGTGCATATAGGATGTTGGATTGAAGTTGAAATGGTAATAAAACAAGCTTTTGTTCCATGTTTGTTTTTTTTCTCACATTTTTTAATTCATGCAGGTTTGAAATCATGATATATTCTGTATTGTGAAATTATAGATTTAATAACACTTACACCAACTCCTTGAATTCAGGGGTTTCAATTAATGGCCACAGGTGTATAAAACCAAGCTTCTAGACATGCAGACTGCTTCTACAAACGTGAGTAAAAGAATAGGTTGCCTTCAGGAGCTCAGTAAATTCCAGCGTGATTCTGTTTCACTACATTTCCTCACTACCAAATATTCCGTGGTCAACTGTCAGTGCTATTATAACAAAGTAAAAGTGATTAAGAACAAGAGCAACTGTAGCACTGTAGCAAGTGGTGAGGCCATGTACAATAAAAGGGTCACCAACTTGTACTAGTGCTTCTCCAAATATTAAAATATATAATTAAAACAAGTTACTTTATTTTTGTAATTCAGTTTAAAATGTAAAACTTTGTGTATGTATGTATTACACACAGAGTGATCTATTTTAAGCGTTTATTTCTTTTGTTGTTGATGATTATGGCTCAAATCAGTGTCTAAGAAAATGTTTTAATTATATAAGACCAATTGGTGATTTTAGCTGTGCACAAAGTCCTGCTGAGAAATAAAATCTGTATCTCCATAAACGTTGTCAGCAAAGGAAAGCATGAAGCACTTTAAGATTTTCTGGGAAGACACTGCACTGACTTTGGACTTTATATAACACAGTGGATCAACACCAGCAGATGACATGTCTCTCCAAACCATCACTGATTGTGGATTCTTCACACTAGACCTCAAGCAGCTTGAACTGTGTGCCTCTCCTCCCTTCCTCCAGACTCTGCTTCCTTGATTTACAAATGAAATGCAAAATTTACTGATGATTAATGATAAAGTATACACTACTCAATGAAAAGAAACACTTTGAAAACATCAGATCTTAATAGAGAAAAATAAAAAATAAAAACTTATATGATATGGTCTGGGTAATGTGGTAGGGACAAATGGATGCTGCATTGCAGCAACTCAATATGGTAGTCATTAATTTGTATGGAATCTACATGCTTGTATGCATGCCTGGTCACATCGTAGCAAACTCCTAATGAGACACCGGATGGTGCCTTGGGTAATTCCCTCCCTTATCTGAACCAGGGCATCACGGACAGTCTGAGGACATGCTCCAGATGTGTTCTACTGGATTTAGGTCAAGCGAGCAGTGGAGCCAGTCAGTGCTATTAATTATTTCATCCTCCAAGAACTGTCTGCACACTCTTGCCACATGAGGCTGGGCAATGTCACACACTAGAAGAAACCCAGCCACCACTGCACCGGTGTAGGGTCTGACAATTGGTTTAAGAATTTCCTTTTGTTAAACAAACCAGAATATGTTTTATACTTTAGATTCTTCTTCTATTTTGCTTTGAGGACAGATCTGCACTTTCTTGGTATTTTCTCAGTGGCTTCATGAAGTAGACACCTGAAATAGTTAACTTAGAGTATTGAAAGAGTTCCTGGAGGTGCTGAACAAGCTAATCCTAAATCACCCATCACAGATGGGATAAGGTCAGGGGATTGTGGAGGCAAAACACTTTTTTGGTTACTATGTAATTCCATATGTGCCTCTTAATTGCTTTCATGTCTTTAATATCAATCTAAAATACAACAGTAGAAAGTAAGTTAACTACAGAAATAACGAAAAACATAAAGAGACATTGTTTCGATTTGTGCCAATGTCACAAGATCTCATGCTCCCTGAACCACACTTTTACAATTCCAGTCCCGTGAATCCTGACATTTTTTTTGGCCGGGTAGTGTCATATTTTTATTTGCTAAAGATGCAGTAAGTGTATGTAAATCTATTTTATATATATAAAAGAGTTTTGGGTATATATAAAAGAGTTTTGGGTATTTTAAGTGGTTAAACAAAAACAATATTATATATACATATAATATTGTTTTTGTTTAACCACTTAAAATACCAAATACACCAAGAGATGTGTGAGTACGAGAGAAAAGCACGTAGCTCATGTGTAAAAGCAAAAAGATGCATCAATTCTGATTTGACCGCTCACATTTATGTTCATGGATCAGATATATATCCGATTTAGGACCACGTAACTTTAGGCTGACTCAAAACTGATTTTTTGCTCAATGTGGCACAGATTAGATTTTTTTCATGGTTGTGAGAATGTGACAAATCCAATTTTTTCAAAAATCTGATTTAAATCATTTTATGTTTGGTAGTAAATCGGATTCGTATTCAATCCATGGAAATGCAACATTAATGTGAAAATGGTCAAATCGAAATTCATGCGTCTTTTTTCTTTATGCATGCGTTATGTGCTTCTCTCTCATACCCACACATCTATTTGATGCAGCTCTGCAGATAAAGCTGCAAAATCAAGCCGCCTTTTTCACCTCCTCGATCTGAACATGTACTGAAGAAGAGTTGTTTGCTCTCCACTCCAGCAAAAGACACACTTTTCATGCTCCGCGTATGAACTGCTAACACATCAATTTCACCTTTATAAAGGTGCAAGTTGTCTCTTAAATATGTTAAATATGTTTTTGTTGTTTGTGAAGAAGGTGACGTTTATTCACGTATTAATGTGTGCATGTGAGGCGTTTCAGGGACAGATTCGTTCACATTACACACAGATACAGATCACTTACATTTGTGAATGTGAACCATAAAGATAGCCAAATCCGATCTAAGCCAAATGTTGGATTTAAGCAATGTGGTTTGTAATGTGAACGCAGACAAATTGACTCAAATCTGATTTGAAAAAAAAAAATCGGATTTGGCACGTTCACACAACCATTAAAAAAATTATCTGAGCCACATTGAGCAAAAATCTGATTTGAGTAACTTGAGCCTGGTAATGTGAGCTGCTTTGGGCTCTGTGAGTGGAAAGTGAGTTAAATCCACACTGTGAGAAATCCAGTCCAGCTTTTCAGTTTCTCTCTCCGTCAGAGAGGCTCGAACTGTTTTTTTTTTCTGTCAAGTTAAAGTTTTTAGAGGGCGAGAGGGGAGCTTTCAGCTATGCTGGCCGCTAGTTTTAGAGACTGTAAGGTAAGGAATTTATTTATTTATTTACAGTGTTTAATTGCAGAGTCAGGAGCAAGCTATATATCGGGCTTTCTGAGTGTTTTCTGGTGTTAGTTACGGGTAACAGACCCTGACCTGCACAGAATATTTCCACTGGCTCCTCCTGTCTCTGCCTGCAGTAATGATTAATGCGCTCACTGTTTTCTGTCTTTATTTTAATTAAATTATATTAGGTTAAGGTTAAAGCAAGTGTCCTACAGCAGCAGCAGGTTCTTCTGTTGACCTTCTCTGTGCAGTCTCTGTGGTTCACCACAGCTATGCTGATTTTTTTTTTTTTTTTTTTCTTTAGCTCGAATTAGAAGGAATGTCGTCAGACATTAGCTACATTAGTTACATTCCACTGTCAGGAAAACTGTTACACAAGGGAGGATGTTATCATGAGGTGGTCACGGGTATGTGGGTGTGTGTGATAACCCCTGACCCAGATTTTCTCCTCTGATTTTTGTGTTTGGTTTGTGTTTGCAGGCGTGGGAGGCTGAGGGTCTCCCCCTGTCCACTACCAGCAATGAAGCCTGCAAACTATACGACGCTATACTGAATCAGGTAAAGACAATTTTGAGCTCCTTAAGTACCTGGAAAAAGTTCAAGAAAAAAATGAATCATTGGGTCATTATGAAAATAATGTGCCTTTGGTGCTAAAACTTCATTTTAATGAGTATTTATCATATTTATAAGACTTATTTTAACTTTTTATTTCCTGCATGTATCCACCCTGTTATGGTGAACTGTATAAAATGGTAGACATATTAAGCTGTACCTCAGATACTGTAAGTATGGAGACAGTATTAGAAATAGTACATTAAAATTTAAACAATTTATTTATAGTATTAATTGCTGAACTTGCAACAAACCTCTTCACACAGCAAAAAAACAAAACAAAAAAAACAAAAAAAAAAACTAAACCTTAGCTAGTGAAATTATCTTTGTTCAAGGCATTAAATATTATTTTTTTCTCTAATAATAGTTTTTGTCTTATCACGCATTGTACGTGTAATATTATTTTGCTTACTTAGGATCATTAGTTATTGGACTCAAAATAAGCACAAAAAATCACCAGTCAAATTATTTAAATTCTTGAGTCACAATTTAAGCCAAAATCAGTTATTTTTGCTTGTTTTAGATCTTACTTTACTCATTTTGAGATGTTGCAGTTGCTGGTCTCAATCTACATATATTTTGTCATTTTTTTTGCCATTATTTTTTGCAGTGCAGTCTCCTAAAAATAAAGCACTGATGTCACTGTTATATTCACATATTTAAAAACAATAAATCGATAGCCATTTAAGGCTCTTCAGGTCCAGTCAACAACTGGAAATGATACAAGTCCAGTGTATCATCATTTTGAAGTAAAGGGGCCAGGGCCTTTAAGCAAAACCCCCATGTGCACTAAAAAAATCAATTCTGACACTAGAGATCAACATGAATTCAGTGCATTGGTGATTAAAAAGAGGTTCTGTCTAAACAAAAGGAGTTATAAAACTGAGTGAAGAATATTAGAAGGGGATGTTTTTGGAAACAATAAAGAGAAATCTTTAGCTCTACACAGTACAGAGTATGAACTGTTATATTCATTTCATAAATAGCCTCTTCATTTGAATTGCTCCCTCAGTTTATGTATATTTTCCTTCAGTTTAATAAAGCCTTCCTCCAATTTAATAATTGTTTTCTTCAGTATTTAACATTCAGTTGTTTCAATTTTAATAAGACATTCCCTCCGTTTAACTATCAGTTTACTTAGTATTTTCCTAAGTCATTTCTTTCAACTAAAAACATTTTCTCCAGTTTATGTGCACCTTGTAGACTTCTTAAATTAAGAAAAATAATAAATGTAATTCTTTACATTTCTAAAGTATATTTTCCTACCTTGATACTTTATACTTTTCTGCAAAAGGTCATTGTGGCTGCAGGTTTTTATTTTAATCACCAGCAGCACACCCAATTCTACTTATTCAATTGGTCAGATAATGTTTTTCTGCTTAGCTGGAATTAAAATCTGCAGGCACACTAAGCCTTCACAGATAAGATTGTAGAGATCGGTGAATGTGGATGTCTTGTCTTGTATGTGAAAGAACTTGTAAAGAGGAGCGAGAAAGTAAAGTAATAATAAATCATAAATGTAGTGTGTGTGACTGTATTCCGTGTTATCAGTAGTTAATCGTTTGGGTTCTGTGCTGTTCTGCTTGTTGTCAGTATGTAACCTGGCGTAATGATGAGACACTGGGAGGAATCGAGGGGTGCATTGAAGCAGTCCAAGCAGCTGACCCTAACTTTGGTATGTGGATAGAGCTTGGAATATTGAAAGGTTGTGCTGAAAGATTTCAATGAAGTCCATGAACAAAATAGTTATCTCAAAATTAGAATGCATTCACTTCAATTATTTGCTAGTTTATTCTGTATTTTACAAATCAGTAAAAGTTCTAAAGTGGAAAAAAAAAGCAAATATTGTCAGAAGAAGAAAATAAATAAACAATTTATTCAATTGTATTGCATTTGTATTTGACAAGCTTTTATGGGTAACTTTTGGTAAAAAAAAAAAATCACAAAATTAGCTTTATAATGGTAGGGTGTGGTTTCTGTAAGCATAGTTTCATTGCATTTAAAATGACTAAGCCTTTTAATGTAATCTCAATTAGAACTCTTTTATGGTTTTAACCTTTCTTTTAATTTTTAAAAATCCCAGTTGTTTTATGTTCCCATTCATGCATTTTGCATACACATTTTTCAGTTTTGATAAAATTAAATTGTACATTATATCATCTTAAATGGACAAACAAAAATGCTTTAAAATGTCTTTCTGCTGTAAAATCTGTTCAGTCTTTTTGAGGCAAATGTATTTGGCATGACAGCAAAGATATGTTGACACACTTGACTCAGTATATTTTTCTGTTCACTATGCTGTAGTGATGGGTCATGTGATTGGCACTGGACTGGAGCTGGTAGGTACTGGAAGTTCAGTACTGCGTAATGAGAAGCTGGCAGGAGCTGTGAAAAGGACGTTAGATCTAGCCAAAAGCCAAGACCTCACACCCAGAGAGAAACTGCATGTTAAAGCTGTTGACCTGTTCTCCAGAGGGTGAGTAGTACTAGTTTATAATTTGCAAGACATGATCATTATTCAGTTCAAAGAACTGAAGAAAGACCTTCCTGCTTATCTGTCCTTCAATAATGCACTTAGTGCACACACAGCATTAGATATGTTAAAGGGGTGAGCATATACATTGGTTAATTATTGGCTTTACATATTTTCACAAGGTTAAATGTATCCAAGCTGAATTTGCTCTTTTTTTTTAACCAAAAGCATGTCATTAACTGTTAAATTTGCCTCTCATACACCCACTGTTATTTTAATGAGTCACAATGGTTCCTTTGTGATAATGAGGGAGTCGTATGGCTTAATTAAATGTAAAAGAAAGGCAGAAAATAATGAAGGTGAAGATGAAATTAGGATAACCTCACATTTATTACTATTAAAACTGTGCAAAATTAGAATCAGGTGCAGCACATTAGCTGCAGATTATTTGAACATGGATAGGGAGGATGTAAATTAACCATAGAGATTGCAATTTCAGTCCAAGAGCAGACCAAAAGGTGTGTAAAGAAATCTCAAACATTCCTTAAATGTCATCACTGGCTCTACATGTAGCTCTTATCAGCTAATTCTAAAGCACAGCATGTACCTTTTTAAATAAGTAAAACTGTATGTTAAATTATAATGGGTGTGCACAGAGGAAACCCCTTGCTATATTGTGTTATCTCAAGGGGCATAATATCCTAGTATTGTTTAAATAAGGATCAAATGTCCATATGTTTACACAGCAGCGGGACACCTGAGACACACAGTTACTGTGAACTACAACTACAAATGGTTCTTAACAATGTGTTAAAACATGTATTTTTAACGTGATATTTTGTAGTACATTTTACATTTTTTTAAATGAAAAGACATTATTTCATGTAAAAGTAAATTTTCATTTTGAGCAGTTAAAAAGTGCAAGATCCTAAAATTGTGTTTCAGAGCATTGGACAAGGCCTGTGATGTGTGGGAGGATATTTTGGTGGAGCATCCCACAGACATGCTGGCCCTGAAGTTTTCCCATGATGGCTTTTTTTATTTGGGTGAGCAGGTTCAAATGAGGGACTCTGTGGCCAGAGTGCTTCCACACTGGAAACCACACATGCCCCTGTACAGGTACATATTGCAGATTTTTCTACTTTTGGTTTAAAGTTTTATCTTAAAACAGCCCAAGAATACAAATTTACATTGCTCAGATGAAAGCAGTGGTCAATAATACAAAAAAGTTTATCTTTTAAATATGATTTTCACACACATAGAAATGACAGGGTGGAACACATCACACCAAAACTGAATGAAAGTTTTATTGCTTTTGTTCTATTTTTACTGATGTCTTTCATATAACACAGCGAGCTGTAGTACGTTGGGAATTCAGAGTAAAACATCTCATTTTATCAATGCTGTTTCATGTTTTCCTTTAGTTATCTGAAAGGCTTATATTCCTTTGGACTTCTTGAGACTCATTTCTATGACCAAGCTGAAAAAGTGGCAAAAGAGGTAATATTTTTGTTTCTATAATTATATAGTATGTAATTAAGTTTCTATATTCATTGGGAGGTTCACTGGCTTGGAGAGTACATCTGATAAAGTATCTTGAACTAATTTGTTGAAACTGGTATAACTCTAGGGCCTTGCTCTGACTCCTGAAGATGGCTGGTGTGTCCACTCTGTAGCTCATGTCCATGAGATGAAGGCAGAGATTGAAAAGGGTCTAAAGTTCATGGAGTCTAATGAGAAGAACTGGAAGGTCAGTCTTTGTGTGATTCTTAGATGCATGTTATATGTGCTTGTTTTTTTGTTTTTCTTTTGGAATCTACAGAGTTAAGCTGTGTTGTGTGTGTTTTTTGTTTTTTTTTAAAGGTGTGCGACATGTTGGCCTGCCATAATTACTGGCATTGGGCTCTTTATCATGTAGAAAAGGTAAGCTTAAACTGAGATCCATGATATCCAGTCAGGATTTTACTAGTGCTTCCACACATGCCTCTAATTTCTTTGCTGGCCCTGGCATACAGCTCATATTTTTTAAGGGTGCTTCACATGTTTTTAGTGGTTCCATTGATGAACATGTAATGGGTTTAATGAGTGGGGAAAAGCCCTTATATCGATAAAGTGTAGAAATGCATACAAATTAAAATGTTGGCAGTTTTTTTGTCACTTTTGTTATCAAATAACCTAAATAAACAAATGATCTAAATGTATCTTTCAAAAATGTAATTACAAATCTACAATTTAAAAATATTTAACACTAAACATTTTTAACATCCCAAATATACAAATCCAACAACTCACAGTATGACTTATCACTGTTGGATATGAATAATTTGGTATTTTCATGCAAAACATCAAAAGTACGATTTTTGGCTAAATAATTTTGGTTGCTAAATAGTTAATGCATTCAAGGTTTTTTTTAAGGTTTTCACCCTCACACTATGAGAGTATGCATTAGTGATATATGTTTTGATGATCTGAATTCTGTGTTTCTGATTCTCAGGGAGAATATGAAGCTGCTTTGAAGATATATGATGATCAGGTTTGTGCTCTGAATAACTAACCTGCTCTTAGATCTATAATATGTGTGTATGTTTGTATGGTTGTTTATTTGTGTAGTCAAGCAGGATGAGAAAAAGCAATGCAATGTTAAGTACAAAATGTGAATAGTGAGCTTTATACTTCTAATGAATGTAAAGCTGGCTTTACCTAGGTCAGGGTAAGTGAACAGTTGCTTATTTGCTGATAGATTTTTATGTAATTCATATTTTAAAGATTTGATAATAAATATTCATTTATTTTTTTCATTTGTGGCATTAGCTGACACATTTATTCAGTTACATTGGCTTTTTGTTACATTGGCTTTTTGCCTCCCTTGTTACACAGGGAGGAGAATGCAGTTAGAAGTTAGTATTGTTACCCAATGACTTTAGGTGTAATAATGATCAATAACACTAATAAGAAGAGAAACTAATATACTGTATGTTGTGTATGTTTTTGCTTACTAAGTATTATGCATGCACCAGAACAGTTATCATTTATAAGTTAATTTACTTGAGTAAATAAGGCAACTAAGATCATGAGTGAAAAAAAACAATGTTTGTTCTACATGGTTTTGTTTAATACATTTTGATACTTTCTAAGAGTATCAAAATGATGCAAAATAAAAATCCATACATGCATAGTGTTATTTAATTTATATTTACAATCAGAAATTGTTTGTCTCAGGTGTCCCGTCGCTGTGTAAAGTCTGGAGCTATGCTGGATACGGTGGATGCCTGTTCTCTGCTCTACAGGCTGGAAATGGAGGGTGAGGCCTTTGTATTGGTTTGTATTAGTTTGAATCGACTCATTAAGCATACTTGGTGCAATGACACAGCAGTCAAATCCTCACAGCATAAGCTCAAAATTTAGTAGACAGCCTTCACTGGAGATTAGAGACATTTACTGCAACAAAAACTGGATAAACATACTTTTGTACCTTTTTTTTTTAATAGCCCCAGAACATTATTTTCTCAATTCATCTCTATGCATGTGTACATTCCATGCTATCTGTATTAATTAATTTAGGTCTCAAGTTACTAATAACACACCTGAGCTTAATTCCTAAGTTATGATATTTTTCTGGTATTTTTCAAACTGTGAACTGATAAGTAGAAATTATGTGTTTATGGCAAACTCCTCTGGAATAAAGCCCTCCAGTGTTTAAATTATACACTAATGAGCCTTTAACATTAACACCATTGACAGCTGAAGTGAACACTAATTATTGTAAACAACAGTGACTACAGTCAGCTCTTGAAGTTAATGTGTAGGAATCAGAAAAAAATTGTCAAGCCTAACGATGTTAAATATATTGACAAGTGCCAAACTGTGATGTAAAGACAAACTAGGTAAGGGCATGTCTAAAACATCAGGCAAGTCTTGTGCCAGGTCCCAGTATGCAGTGAATGTACCTACCAACAGAGATGAACCACCTGTGAATGGCATCATAAGCACCTAGGGGGTTTATTGATTTAATCCATGAAGACCCCACATTACTACTTATAGGGCTAAAGGATGTACTGATAAAGTATTGGTGTATCTTGTTGGGTCCATGTCTTAAATGCCCTGGGATGGGTTTTCCAAAAGCATCCTTGCATCCTTGCTCTTAATTGGTCGTGGATGTTGATCATGCTCTCTCTCCATGCTAAGATGTTCTACATGCTAATATGCTTTTGGGAAAATCTGCCCATATGTTTTAGTGACATAAGAGGACCTTTTCAATTTTAGGCAGATGGTGTTAATATTATGGATGTGTACACAGTATAAATGCTGTGTATAAACTCTGTATCGTGCAGTTTATGGCTTTATGATTTCAAAATGCTTGTTACATTCCTGTCATGGTCACAAGCCAACAGTATTTCTCATAGTACGTGTTTCTGTGCTATGGTAGGAGTAAATGTAAAGGGCCGTTATCGGGAGCTCCTGCAGGTGACTGAGCCGCATTCTGAAGACCACACTCTGCTCTTCAATGACCTGCACTTCCTCATGGTGTCTCTGGGCTGCAAAAACACCAGTACAACGCAGCGTCTGCTGGAGAGTCTGCGAGTGCTGGCCAAGTGAGCTAAAGTCTTCTTATGTAACACACTTGAGAGCCCTTATATAACAGCCAAAGCACTAGGAAGCATAGGGGTGTATTAGGGGCACAGGGTGGGGTGTGCAGAACTCACAGGTTAGCTGTGAGATTGAGTTGCTGTAGGTCTTTGCTCTCAGACTGGTTAACTGTGATTCCAATTTCTACCTGGATAGCTGGACCATTTCTAGAATCTGCAAAGATTTTATCAGTGAGATGAATAAACAAGTGAAGAGCACTTAGAAAGACAGTGTCATGTTTCATAATATGACTTGACTGGAAGATGTCCTCAGAGGGAAGTGTTTGAGTGCAGCATCTGTTAAAAGCTGGAAATCTTCTCTGCATGAACAGAACACTCCACAGTCATTTCCTCTTTGCTATTGGCTTAAGCTTTTGCAGTTATATATATATATATATATATATATATATATATATATATATATATATATATATATATATATATATATATAAATATGTTAGATAAGACATAGCAATTTTGTAATACATCACAAGAAATTTTATTCCGAAGCACGATTTTGATCATATGACCCAGTCTGCGTCTTCTTTCCACAGAGAACCAGGAGAAAACCATGAGCACCAGTTGGCTGAGACTATTGGGTTGCCCATGTGTGAGGCATTGGTGGAATATGACCAAGGGAACTACAGCAAGGCAGTGGAAATTCTCAAACCAATCAGATACCACTTTGTAGAGATAGGGGGCAGCGATGCACAGGTCAGTTACTTAAAAACCTAATTTCTCTCATGGTGGCCAACTGTACTTTTCAGTATTTTAAGCCCCTTTAACACACCAGATCATACAGCTAATCAGCTGATTAACACACATTATTGCATCTGTGGATCTTTTAAAGCCAGACAATTAATAAAATATACAGCAAGCATCTTACCAATCATTGTCAGATTATTTAACTTATTTTAAGAACACCAACTATAATCAGCTACACTTGTATTTTAAAATCAAAATCAGCACAATAAGTCACCAGTCAAGTTATTCTGATTCTTGTGCCTAGAATTTTAATTGATTCATTAGTATGAAATCTTACTACGATTGATTATTACAATTGTCATGTACAATTGTCATTTTTACAGTTTAATGTTACATTTGGTTAAGCAAAATTGCATTTTTGTTCACTATTTGACATTAATCTGGCAGTGGTTCTTTACATTGTGTCCAAACTGACCAATAGAAATGCTCTGAAATTACTCAAAATAAAGTGCCCCATGACCCTCAATAAAGCTTTTTTCCTTCTCCTGTTAAGTTTTTTGTTTTTAAGTTTTTGCATTACCTGGGAAAATATATTTTACTACTAACTGTACAATGTTAGTCATTAATAAACAGGACACAACCTTACATCCACATCAGCAGGTATTCTTTTTTTAATCATAACTTATTTAACTGTGTTAGCAACTTTTCCTACTTTTCATACTTTTCTTAATGTCACTTTTTTATTGTTCTACAGAGGGATGTGTTCAGTCAGCTGCTCATTCATTCTGCGATTAAGTCAGAGGACAAACACCATCAAAGATATGCCAGGTCAGACAATACTCATAACTTTATAATTGAACTGACAATTTGATACTGATTTTCAAATGAGTATTATATTTTGCTATTTATATTTATCTGTTCTCTTTTGTCCAGGTGTCTACTGGCTGAAAGAGACTCAGTGAGGCCTAATTCCCCTCTCACTGACCGACTGATCCAGAGGGCCCATTCTCTACATCTATAACTGCCAAGAAGCTAAGGCTATGTTCAGATTGCAAGCCCAAATCTGTTTTTTGCATATCTAGATTGTATTCAGGTTGCTTTTTAATAGTCTGAACAGTCAGAAATCTAATGAAATCAAATTTTTGCAAATCGAATCTATTCCATATTGGATATGGTTTAAAATATCATTACAATTTTTAATGATGTAACTTAGTCTGGATGCTGTGGATGCTCACAAAACACCTACACTCTTATTACAGCAACCTGTGCAGATATGTTTGTGATGTTTGGAGACGTACATGCAAATCCAGTAAGATCATTCGCAAATACCAGTGCGGACAGTCATCTCAATCTGATTGCAGATCCAACAAATCCAGTTTGATTGCAGTCTGAATATTAGCCCTACACAGTTTCTGACAATCAGCACATAAAAAATTTGATATTGATAATACATTGAGATTTATTCAGATTAATTGCTTGAATGTTAATGTAGCATCCGTTAAATAAACCTTTTAATAAACATATAAACACTCTAAGATTAGTATTTATTAGTATTAGTATTTATATTTTTAGGTTCAAAGTGTCTTATAGTTGGGTCTCTCAGAGCTGCCAGGACAGCTTCAGTGCACCTTTGGCAGAGATCCAGGAAACGTCTGGAAATGTGCTGCAGAGATCCTCTGAGAGATACTGGTGTTTTGATAATGATGGTGGTGGAAAGCACTGTGCTTCACTTCCAAAATCTTGGCCCAAAATATTCCATCTCTTCAGTCAAGTTTAGCTGTGCAATTGTTATGTCCTTTAAAATATATTTTCGTTCTTTAAAACATAATAGTCGTCATATTTAATACCACATCATATCCTTTTTTGTTTGTTATATCCAAACAAAACCTTTTAATGAGATTTTTATTCCTAGATCTCTTAAATGTGTATTAGTTTTTCTAATAAGTATGCACTACAATCCTGTGAAATTCCTTTCTGTGTATGTACTAGCTTGTACTCGTGATTGGTCCATCGTAATATGATTTTTGGCGTATCTAAATTCTATTCCAATTGATTTTTGATTGTCTGGACAGTATAAAAATAACTAAAGGTGATTTGAAATGCAAATACTATTCGAGGTGATTAATCACATGCAATATGGAACACAATGACCTAATTAAATCCAGATTGACAGAAGTGTGGAGGGTCCAAGAAGAGTGCCAAAGGTTAGTTACTGACACTGACTCACACCACCAGTTGTTACACATGTTTGTTACATCCAGACACACAAATCTGATCTGATCACTTGCGATTAGTGTTGACAGTCTTCTCAATGGATCTGAATTGAGAAATATCCAATGATCCGTTTTGCCTGCAGTCTGAACATAGTATTGGATTTTTTTCTCTTGATGGTATGTATACCAAATTGAGGTCAACATTTATTTTTTAGGCCAAGAGGTTGGTACCACATTAACTGCTTGGTGTATGTAGAATACCTGTCTGGAAACATCTACACTCGTAATGTTTCTCCAATCATTTATTCAGGGGTTTCCCTTTCCCTTGAATTCATCACCCATCTGTATGTTCAGCATCTGGCTGTGCAGTCTTCTCTGCTTCAGGCTCTACAGCACGGAGCTGATCTCATTCTGGATCTGAGAGATGAGGATCTGAGACAGCACAATACCTGCAATCTACCATTCACAGGAAAAAAAAAAGAGGCAGGTCAGAGGAGGTCAAACATTGTGAGACTTAGTTATGGAACATGTCTTTACCTTGAAGTCATCATGCATGGCATTGTATTTAAAGGTATAATATATATAGTAAAAGCTATATGTATTACATAGTTGGTGTGATGCAGTGGATAACACCACCACGTGCCAGTGAGCTAACATGTGGGAGACTAGGGTTCAATTTCAGGCCTGGGTAACTATGCTGCACTACACCAATAAGAATCTTTGGGCAAGACGCCTAACACTATATTGGCACAAATCTTTAATAGGAATAACCTTGTAAGTTGCTCTGGATAAGAGTGTTAGCTAAATGCTGTTAATGTAAAAATAAAATTAAACACAAAGGCTCATAATTCTGCCCCAGGAGATTGAATGTTTGAAAGTCCAATAAAAATTTGTAATCCTGTTTTTTTATGATATATTATATGAACACACTGACAAAAAATAAAAAATAATGCACTAAGAATGAATTTTGGGATTGAATAAAACTTTACATGTGTGCAAGTAATAGTTTTACTGTATAAATAAGTGTTTACAAGGATACATTTATTGGGGAGAAAATGTACATATACATTTGGCACCCTGCTCTGGCACCCTGTTGGGCTACCTCTAGTCTGAATAAAAAATGAGATATGAGTGAGCTTGGAGGTATTACTCCACAGCAAATGCAGGATTGAAGCACTTACGACTAGCCCTTCATACTTAAATCCGACCTTCGTCAGATCCCAAGCAGAACATAGATTCATTACTTAAGACAATAAAGTTCCAAATGAATGTGAAAGTAACTAAGCTGATGACCTATAGTAGACAATTCATTGAAATGACCATCCTGCTTCTCTCGCTCAACTGAAAAAAATGTTTTGGGAGTGTATTATAGAGATATGTATAGCAGTCAACGATCTTTCACCAAGAGGTACACCACCCAAAAGTAGCTTGTCTTCTCATTGGGCAGCAGCGAAAGAACTCTCACATTCTCTAGAGAAAAGACCCAGTGTCTAATCAGACTTCACCTATTTTCATGTCTGCTTTAGACTTAACTGCATGCCAAGTTTTGCAGCATTCCAGGGTGCATTATTATTTTTTATGATGTTGATAAGTGTATTTTAATTCTAATTATCTGATGTTATACCACACTGATGTAAAGACCATGTTTGGCTGGATCAGTTTTGATATAAACTCAGTATGGTGGTAGATCTCCTGTAGCAGTTTTAAGCACCCCATGAACATCAGCTATGTGCATATTTCCTTCAGTATATTTGTGAGAAGTGCATGAGCGCAGTCGATAATGGGGCCTCAGGGACTCTGAGGAAACTGCACAAAGAGAAATACTTTATTCACATTTCCTGTTAAATTATGACTCTAGAGGAAAAGAAGAATGGTGAGCGCATGAAAATATTTTGCCCATAATAAATCAGTATGGAATAGCTTTACTGTGTTTGAAAAACTGTTTATATTAACACTTAAGCTTTGCTCCATTTGAACTTGAAATTTCCAAATTACAAGTAGAAAATATTATCTGGAATTTCCCCTACAATTTAAATGTTCTTCTCAGAAAGAGGGGAGCCCCACTAAACTGGACATGAACAGTAATTGTACAAACAAATATAGTATTTTACTGTTTATTAGCACTTACTATAAATATTAAAGTACTGTCAGACCTCTGAACATGTTTTAATGGTGTTTGGATTTGCAAAATAGTTAAATAAAAATAAAATATGGTTAATGCTAACAGTGCTAAAATGCGAAATATTTTGACTGTATTTGCCATAAAATTGTATTTAACTAACTGACAAAGCGTTTAAAAGTTATGTGTGAGCTATTGTTTTTTTTAACATTTAATTTCAACATTTATTTTTTTATTTATTTATCTATTTATTGATTTTTATGAATTATTAATTAGTATAATTATTATTTTATGAATAGTAAGCATACCTTTTCAACCTAACACGCAGCTTTTATTTTAAACACAGTGCAAACATAACCTCCTTAATGAAAAGGGTCATATATAAAAATCTATACAGGTTTCTGATAGAGATTCCCCCTAACAGCTTAAATATGTCATTATTTACAATCTCGATTATCCCATTTTGTAAATCATATTAAAACAGTAATTCGATTAATCAAATTAATTTGGTTAACCTCCCAGGTGCAGATTGTAGACAGCATTATTTAGGAAAACACAGCAATTGGCTATCTTTATTATTATTATTATTATTATTATTATTATTATTATTATACATCATTATACATCATTATTATGTATTTAACAACCAAGTATACAAATAACGCCAGAGTAGCCAAGTTAATTAACAGTAGCCAGGTTATTGGTAGGTTCAAACTTAATTATTGTTGGATCCAACATGCTGATAAAACAGTGAAATACACAGAATTAGGTAACATATGATAATTATATGAGAGATAAATAAAATAAAATAAAAACAAGACATTAATTGAAGAAGGCTAATTGATATACGATAGAGCATCATTATTAAACAGATCATAATAGCAGAATAACTTTCTGGTTGTACTGTACTGTAATTGTTTGGTTGTACTGATTAAACTTAAAGATTTGAGAAATGTATTAAATTCTAATAAATAGATTTAGGAAAGCTCAGTTTGGCCAAACAGCCGCTGACAGTCACGTGTGTTCTCTGTGCGTTACGTCACCACATCGCCAGCGCCATGTGTAAAGTATAGTCACTGTGGCGTGCTGTAGAATTACTACAAACAAACGAGATTTTATAATATTTGCAAAATATAAAGCACTTAAAGTGGAGAAACCGAAATAAAGTGAGTAAATAGCGGCTCTAGACGAGCTGGGAGTGGATACCAGAGACTCTATTATGGAAGGGTTATTGTCTGTTTACCGCACTGAGCGTGCACACGGCGTGGCCACGGTGATAAACTGGACCTGTCTACAACCAGCTGAAATACTATGTCTGCTTCATTCAGCCTCGTTACCTGGATATTACGAATAATACCATGTTTAAAGTACAGGTGTTTTACTGTAAGCACTTCTGAAACCAGGATTTAAAACCCACAGACGTTTATTTCATGAGGGCAGGACCTTTCTCCATTTTAACTGAAGCACCGACAAGTCCGACTGTCCAAACTTTAAAGGTAAGCGGCTGACAAAAATAAATAAATACATATATTGGAACTATTGTTATTTAAGGAGCTTTTGTTTACACAGAGCTCTGCACATATGTCAACTATTAAAAAAAAATAAGAAAAAAAGAGAACTTTTCAAAACTATGGTAGTTGAAACAGTAATGTTATCTAGGACAACAAGCAGTGTATTCATAACCATTTGGTGTAACGTTAATACTATTTGGTGTGAGGGTGTTTGGGGTCACAGCAGACTTTACTTGTATTTTCCTTCCATTAAACTAATAGTTTACCAATATAGTCCACATTTATGCTGTAAAGGCACATACTATAGCTAGAGTTGTAAAGCCTAGCAATACAATTGAAGAAATATTATTTAAATAAATAAATAATCAGTGTCATAATCATAAAAGTATAATATTGTCCTGGAGATAATTCAGGTCTAAAAGATAAAGATCTTGAGCTGTGAACGAAATGTCTCCCTACTCCCTCATTAGTGTCGCGCTTTATAGGCAGACCCAAGTAGTTCGTTCACTTAATAGTGGTGAAACATAAGTGAATTCGGACACTCCCTCTTCATTAACATGCGCCCGCATTGGTCGCTTAAACACGAATACCTGAGTCAAACTGTGTTTAAAACTCCTGAGCTCTGAATTAAAACCGCGGTCACGCCATCTGCACTTAGAAAACGCTCGGTCGCGCTATCTACACCGAAAACTGGAGTGCGCGTCTAAACCGTGTTTTACTGTAGCAGCGTGCACAGCGCACGCGGAGGAGCGGAGACTGGCGCTTCTCGTGCAGAGACTTAAAATGGAACAGAAACTAGTTTTACACCTAAATAAACATGATTTAACGAGATCTAATCCACAAATATACACCAGAAAGACCACTTCTTATCTGTAGAACAGTGTAACGTTTTGAAAAGGTTTGGATTGTTATTAAATAAGCAAATCAAATTGTTATAAAACCACAGCCCTAAATTCTTAAATATCTTATTCTCATGTATCCCAGATATATGTTTGAAGTGATATTACTGTATCATTTTTGAGTAATTGAATACCAAAACTATCTATTCGGTTTTGTATAAAAGGGATTTCGGAGTGCTATAAAACTAAAAGAAAATCTAATTCTTCTTAAATCAGAACATGAAATCCTTAAAGAATACCTTCCATACTATTTATGTCATGCATGTATACTGATTGTACAGTATCATTTTGGAGTAAATGAATACCAAACTTAGGAAAAATGTATATTCGGTTTTGCATAAACCAGATTTCGGTGTCCTATAAAACCTTCAAATCAAATTGTTATCCAATGAAACCAAGAAAGTCTTGAAGAAAACATTCCATTCTATTAATGACATGAGTAACAAGTGATATTACTGTATCATTTTGGAGTAATTGGATACCAAACTTAGGAAAAATGTCTATTCGGTTGTGCATAAAACCACATTTCAGAGTCCTATAAAACCAGCAAAACAAATTGTTATCCAATGGCACTAACAAAGGCTTGGAAAACACATTCTATACTATTAATAACATATATATCAAGTGAGTTTACTGTACCATTTTGGAGTAATTAAATATCAAACATACAAAAAGTGTTAATTCACTTTTGCATAAATCAGATTTCAGAGTCCTATAAAACCAGCAAATCAAATTGTTATCCAATGCCACTAAGACATTCTTGAAGAACACATTCCATACTATTAATGACATGAGTAACAAAGGATATTACTGTATCATTTTGGAGTAATTGAATACGAAGCTTAGGAAAAATGTCTATTTGGTTGCGCAAAAACCTGATTTTGGAGTCCTGTAAAACCAGCAAATTAAATTGTTATCAAATGCTACTGAGACTGTCTTGAAGAACACATTCAATTCTATTATTGACATGAGTAATAAGTTATATTACTGTATAATTTTGGATTAATTGGGTACCAAACTCAGAAAAAATGTCTATTCAGTTGTGTATAAACCAGATTTTAAGGTCACATAAAACCAGCAAATCAAATTGTTATCCAATGCCACCAAGACAGTCCTGAAAAACACATTCCATACTATTAATGACATGAGTAACAAGTGATTTTACTGTACCATTTTGGAGTAATTAAATATCAAACATACGAAAAATGTTGATTCACTTTTGCATAAACCAGATTTCAGAGTCCTATAAAACCAACAAAGTCTTGAAGAACACATTCTATACTAGACATGAGTGTCAAGTGATTTTACTGTATCATTTTGAAATAATTGGATACCAAACATGGAAAAAATGTCTATTCGGTTGTGCATAAACCACATTTCAGAGTCCTATAAAACCAGCAAATCAAATTGTTATCCAATGTCACTAATAAAGTCTTGAAAAGCACATTTCATACTATTATTGACATGAGTAACAAATTATTTTACGGTATCATTTTAGATTAATTGAATACCAAACTAAGGAAAAATGTCTATTCGGTTGTGCATAAACCAGATTTCAGAGTCCTATAGAACCAGTAAATCAAATTGTTATCCAATGCCACTAATAAGGTCTTGAAAAACACATTCTATACTATTAATGTTATGAGTATCGAGTCATATTACTGTATCATTTTGGAATAATTGAATACCAAACATAGGAAAAATGTCTATTCGTTTGTGCATAAACCAAATCCTATAAAACCAGTAAATCAAATTGTTGTCTAATAAAACCAAAACAGTCTTGAAGAAAATATTCCAATCTACCAAGAACATTAGTCACAAGTGATATTACTGTGTCATTTTGGAGTAATTGGATAGCAAATTTAGGAAAAAATGCCTGTTCAGTTGTGCATAAACCAGATTTTGGAGTCCTATAAACCAGCAAATCAAATTGTTATCCAATGGAACCAAGTCCTTCTTGATAAACACATTCCATACTAGTTTTATAGGACCCCGAAATCTGGTTTATTCACAACCAAATAGACATTTTTTTAAAGTTTGGCATCTAATTCATCCAAAATCATACAGTAATATTCTTTGTTACTCATGTCATTAATAGTATGGAATGTGTTCTTCAAAACTGTCTTGGTATCATTTGATAACAATTTAATTTGCTGGTTTTATAGGACTCCGAAATCATGTTTTTCCACAACCGAATAGACATTTTTCCTGAGCTTGGTATCCAATTACTCCAAAATGATACAGTAATATCCTTCGTTATTCATGTGATTAACAGTAAGGAATGTGTTCTTTAAGGCTGTGCCATTGGATAACAATTTGATTTGCTGGTTTTATGGGACCTTAAAATCTGGTTTATGCACAACCGAATAGACATTTTTTCTAAGTTTGGTATCCAATTACTCCAAAATGATACAGTAATATCACTTGTTACTCATGTCAATAATAGTATAGAATGTGTTCTTCAAGATTGTCTCAAAGGCATTGAATAACAATTTGATTTGCTGGTTTTATGGGACTCCCAAATCTGGTTTATGCACAACCGAATATAATTTTTTTCTATGTTTGGTATCCAATTACTCCAAAATGATACAGTAATGTTCTTTGTTACTCATGTCATTAATAACATGGAATGTGTTCTTTAAGGCTGTCTTGGTGGTATTGGATAACATTTGGATTTGCTGGTTTTATAGGACTCTGAAATCTGGTTTATGCACAACCGAATATACATTTTTCCTATGTTTGGTATCCAATTACTCCAAAATGATACAGTAAAATCACTTGATACTCATGTCATGCATACTATGGAATGTCTTCTTTAAGGCTGTCTCAGTGGCATTGGATAACAATTTGACTTACTGGTTTTATAGGACTCCGAAATCCGGTTTATGCACAATCAAAGATAAATTTTTCCTAGGTTTGGTATCCAATTACTCCATAATGATACAGTAATATCCTTTGTTACTCACGTCACTAATAGTATGTAATGTGTTCTTCAAGAATGTCTTAGTCGCATTGAATAACAATTTGATTTGCTGGTTTTATGGGACTCCCAAATCTGGTTTGTGCACAACCGAATATAATTTTTTTCTACGTTTGGTATCCAATTACTCCAAAATGATACAGTAATGTTCTTTGTTACTCATGTCATTAATAACATGAAATGTGTTCTTTAAGGCTGTCTTGGTGGTATTGGATAACATTTGGATTTGCTGGTTTTATAGGACTCTGAAATCTGGTTTATGCACAACCGAATATACATTTTTCCTATGTTTGGTATCCAATTACTCCAAAATGATACAGTAAAATCACCTGATACTCATGTCATGCATACTCTGGAATGTCTTCTTTAAGGCTGTCTCAGTGGCATTGGATAACAATTTGACTTACTGGTTTTATAGGACTCCGAAATCCGGTTTATGCACAATCAAAGATACATTTTTCCTAGGTTTGGTATCCAATTACTCCATAATGATACAGTAATATCTGTTGTTACTCACGTCACTAATAGTATGTAATGTGTTCTTCAAGAATGTCTTAGTCGCATTGGATAACAATTTGATTTGCTGGTTTTATAGGACTCCCAAATCTAGTTTATGCACAACCAAATAGAATTTTTTCCTAAGTTTGGTATCCAATTACTCCAAAATTATACAGTAATATTCTATGTTACTCATGTCATTAATAACATGGAATGTGTTATTTAAGGCTGTATTGGTGGCATTGGATAACAATTTGATTTGCTGGTTTTATAGGACTCCGAAATCTGGTTTATGAACAACCGAATATACATTTTTCCTAGGTTTGGTATCCAATTACTCCAAAATGATACAGTAATATTCTTTGTTACTCATGTCATGCATAGTATGAAATGTCTTCTTTAAGCCTATCTCAGTGGCATTGGATAACAATTTGATTTGCTGGTTTTATAGGACTCCGAAATCTGGTTTATGCACAACCAAAGATAAATTTTTCCTAGGTTTGGTATCCAATTACTCCAAAATGATACAGTAAAATTCTTTGTTACTCACGTCACTAATAGTATGTAATGTGTTCTTCAAGAATGTCTTAGTCGCATTGGATAACAATTTGATTTGCTGGTTTTATAGGACTCCGAAATCTGGTTTATGAACAACCGAATATACATTTTTCCTAGGTTTGGTATCCAATTACTCCAAAATGATACAGTAATATTCTTTGTTACTCATGTCATGCATAGTATGAAATGTCTTCTTTAAGCCTATCTCAGTGGCATTGGATAACAATTTGATTTGCTGGTTTTATAGGACTCCGAAATCTGGTTTATGAACAACCGAATATACATTTTTCTTAGGTTTGGTATCCAATTACTCTAAAATGATACAGTAATATTCTTTGTTACTCATGTCATGCATAGTATGAAATGTCTTCTTTAAGGCTGTCTCAGTGGCATTGGATAACAATTTGACTTGCTGGTTTTATAGGACTCCCAAATCTAGTTTATGCACAACCAAATAGAATTTTTTCCTAAGTTTGGTATCCAATTACTCCAAAATTATACAGTAATATTCTATGTTACTCATGTCATTAATAACATGGAATGTGTTATTTAAGGCTGTATTGGTGGCATTGGATAACAATTTAATTTGCTGGTTTCATAGGACTCCGAAATCTGGTTTATGAACAACCGAATATACATTTTTCCTAGGTTTGGTATCCAATTACTCCAAAATGATAGAGTAATATTCTTTGTTACTCATGTTATGCGTAGTATGAAATGTCTTCTTTAAGCCTATCTCAGTGGCATTGGATAACAATTTGATTTGCTGGTTTTATAGGACTCCGAAATCTGGTTTATGCACAACCAAAGATAATTTTTTCCTAGGTTTGGTATCCAATTACTCCAAAATGATACAGTAAAATTCTTTGTTACTCACGTCACTAATAGTATGTAATGTGTTCTTCAAGAATGTCTTAGTCGCATTGGATAACAATTTGATTTGCTGGTTTTATAGGACTCCAAAATCTGGTTTATGAACAACCGAATATACATTTTTCCTAGGTTTGGTATCCAATTACTCTAAAATGATACAGTAATATTCTTTGTTACTCATGTCATGCATAGTATGAAATGTCTTCTTTAAGGCTGTCTCAGTGGCATTGGATAACAATTTGATTTGCTGGTTTCATAGGACTCCCAAATCTAGTTTATGCACAACCAAATAGAATTTTTTCCTAAGTTTGGTATCCAATTACTCCAAAATTATACAGTAATATCATTTGTTACTCATGTCATTAATAGTATGGAATGTGATTTTCAAGAATGTCTTGGTGGCATTGGATAACAATTTAATATGCTGGTTTTATGGGACCTTAAAATCTGGTTTGTGCACAACCGAACAGACATTTATTCTAAGTTTGGTCTCCAATTAAGCCAAAATGATAGTTATATCATTTGTTGCTCAAGTCATTGATAGAATAGAATGTGTTCTTCAATAATGTCTTGGTGGCATTGGATAACAATTTAATTTGCTGGTTTTATAGGACTCCGAAATCAGTTTTTTGCACAACTGAATAGACATTTTTCCTAAGTTTGGTATCCAATTACTCCAGAATGATACAGTAATATCATTTGTTACTCATGTCATTAATAGTTTGGAATGTGTTTTTCAAGACTGTCTTGGTGGCATTGGATAACAATTTAATTTGCTGGTTTTATAGGACTCTGAAATCAGGTTTTTTTCACAACTGAATAGACATTTTTCCTAAGCTTGGTATCCAATTACTCCAGAATGATACAGTAATATCATTTGTTACTCATGTCAATAATAGTATAGAATGTGTTCTTCAAGACTTTGTTAGTGCCATTGGATAACGATTTGATTTGCTGGTTTTATAGGACTCTGAAATGTGGTTTATGCACAACCGAATAGACATTTTTTCCAAGTTTGGTATCCAATTATTTCAAAATGATACAGTAAAATCACTTGATACTCATGTCAATAATAGTATAGAATGTGCTTTTCAAGACTTTGTCAGTGGCATTGGATAACAATTTGTTTTAATGGTTTGTAGGACTGAAATCTGAATCAACATTTTTCGTATGTTTGATATTTAATTACTCCAAAATGGTACAGTAAAATCACTTGTTACTCATGTCATTAATAGTATGGAATGTGTTTTTCAAGACTTTCTTGGTGGCATTGGATAACAATTTGATTTGCTGGTTTTATGCGACCTTAAAATCTGGTTTATACACAACTGAATAGACATTTTTTTCTAAGTTTGGTATCCAATTAATCCAAAATTATACAGTAATATCACTTATTACTCATGTCAATAATAGAATGGAATGTGTTCTTCAAGACAGTCTCAGTAGCATTTGATAACAATTTAATTTGCTGGTTTTACAGGACTCCAAAATCAGGTTTTTGCGCAACCAAATAGACATTTTTCCTAAGCTTCGTATTCAATTACTCCAAAATGATACAGTAATATCATTTGTTACTCATGTCATTAATAGTATGGAATCTGTTCTTCAAGAATGTCTTAGTGGCATTGGATAACAATTTGATTTGCTGGTTTTATAGGACTCTGAAATCTGATTTATGCAAAAGTGAATTAACATTTTTTGTATGTTTGATATTTAATTACTCCAAAATGGTACAGTAAAATCACTTGATATATATGTTATTAATAGTATAGAATGTGTTTTCCAAGCCTTTGTTAGTGCCATTGGATAACAATTTGATTTGCTGGTTTTATAGGACTCTGAAATGTGGTTTATGCACAACCGAATAGACATTTTTCCTATGTTTGGTATTCAATTACTCCAGAATGATACAGTAATATCACTTGTTACTCATGTCATTAATAGAATGGAATGTTTTCTTCAAGACTTTCTTGGTTTCATTGGATAACAATTTGATTTGAAGGTTTTATAGGACACCGAAATCTGGTTTATGCACAACCGAATATACATTTTTCCTAAGTTTGGTATTCATTTACTCCAAAATGATACTGTACAATCAGTATACATGCATGACATAAATAGTATGGAAGGTATTCTTTAAGGATGTCATGTTCTGATTTAAGAAGAATTAGATTTTCTTTTAGATTTATAGCACTCCAAAATCCCTTTTATACAAAACCGAATAGATAGTTTTGGTATTCAATTACTCAAAAATGATACAGTAATATCACTTCAAACATATATCTGGGATACATGAGAATAAGATCTTTAAGAATTTAGGGATGTGATTTTATAACAATTTGATTTACTTATTTAATAACACTCCAACCCTTTTCAAAACGTTACACTGTTCTACAGATAAGAAGTGGTCTTTCTGGTGTATATTTGTGGATTAGATCTCGTTAAATCATGTTTATTTAGGTGTAAAACTCGTTTCTGTTCCATTTTAAGTCTCTGCACGAGAAGCGCCAGTCTCCGCTCCTCCGCGTGCGCTGTGCACGCTGCTACAGTAAAACACGGTTTAGACGCGCACTCCAGTTTTCGGTGTAGATAGCGCGACCGAGCGTTTTCTAAGTGCAGATGGCGTGACCGCGGTGAATTAAAGTTAGTGCAGGTCTGTGATGATCATGAGTAATCTATCTGTCTGTTTACAAACATAATCCTCACATTAATAATGAACTACGTGAAGAAACTAAAATGTGAAATTAAAAGCGTACACCGTCCGGCTGACATTGTTGCCAGATTGTGTGGTTTTATGCCAAATGTATTCTGACATTGGAGTAAACGCTGTGCTTTGAACGATGGACAAAATTACCAAGTGTTAAGAGTTTGGAAATGTCATCAGGGTTGTAGATAGCTAGCCTTGAAGAGACAGAGCTGATGGAAATTTGAATAAGCAAGTGTTTGTGACCACGGTGAAGTTAGTTTCATTTTTGATATTCAACTTTTCGGCTCTAATAACTTCTGAACGGAGGATGGTAGCCAGCAGATACTTACATAATCAGGACAGTACGACCACAGAGAGTGACGCACACCCTTCCTTATACTGTTTGGGTGAAATTTGCGCAACGCCCTTTTAGCGTTAATACCGAAAAACTAAGCGCACTTTTCCTGTCAGAATAAAATGCATGTACTTCTAGACCACCTCTACATCTGTACACACTCATTTATTTACCTCCAAATCACTTCAGTGCATAAAAATGCCTATTAATGTTCCCACATAAGAATAGATGGCTTTAAGAAAAAAAAAAACACCAATAGCTCCATATCCTTAGGGTTCATACACATCAGAATAACGGGGATGTATACTTTGAGTCATGAGGAAAATTGCACACCCATTAATATTATGCAAAATGCTCTATATTTTATATATTCACAAATTCAATAGCATTTCAGCAACTGTGTATGTCACAGCTAGGTGGCAGCAGACACGCACACCATTTATATTTTGGATACTGTGCCAATTCTAGTGAATATTACATTTTATATATTTAAAAAATCAATAGAATTTAAACCGAATTACACAGAACACTAAAAATAAGTGTGTATGATACAGCTAGGTGTCAGAAAACACACACACGCTTTGAAATTTGGATACATTGCCAATTCTACAAATTATTAAATTATATACATTTTAAAATGTAATAGCTTTCAAACCGAATCACACAGAATAATAAAAACAAGTGTGTATGATACAGCTAGGTGTCAGGAAACACACACACTCTTCGGTGTAAAATAAAGGGTGTTATGCAAATTTGGGTATGTAAAACTAAAACATCAAAAGAAAACTTTACTCTCTGTGGTCATTTTGTTGTCATTTGCTAGCTACCATCATCCATTCAAAAGTTCTTACGGTGACTTTGAGTCATGGGCAGAACTGCACACCCTTTCATTTTGGAAATTGACCAATAGCTTACAATGTCCTTGGCAATATTTATTCTAACAGAGAGCATACAGTACATTTAACTGTACATTAATAAAAAAGTTTAAATGTAGTTGTGTTTGTAACAGTTTTATGTAATTATGTAATATTATGTATTATATGTTTGTATAATGTATAACATTCAGTTAGTTACATGGTATACCTTAATCATTACATCACCTTGTTATTAAATAATCCACCTATTTATTTTTGTCTCAAATATCAAATTAATAATACATGTATTATGACCACAGAGAGTAAAAAGTTTTCTTTTGATGTTTTGGTTTTACATAACCAAATTTGCATAACACCCTTTATTTTACACCGACTTGTGTCATACACAGCTATTTTTAGCGTTATTTATATTATGGCTAAAACTATGGTTTATGATATGTTGTTTATACTATGGCTCACTGTATCCAATATTTTTTTATTCTGTGTAATTGAGTTTGAAAGCTATTGAATTTTAAAATGTATATAATTTAATAATTAGTAGAATTGGCAGTGTATCCAAATTTTAAAGAGTGTGTGTGTTTATTGCCACCTAGCTGTATCATACACACTAGTTTTTATTGTTCTGTGTGATTTTGTGTAAAAGCTATTGAATTTTAAAATATATAAAATTTAATAATTAGTAGAATTGGCAGTGTATCATAAATATAAAGAGTGAGCGTGTTTGCTGCCACCTAGCTGTATCATACACACTTGTTTTTATTATTCTGTGTGATTCGGTTTGAAAGCTACTACATTTTAAAATGTATATAATTTAATAATTAGTAGAATTGGCAATGTATCCACATTTCAAAGAGTGTGTGTGTTTCCTGACACCTAGCTGTATCATACACACTTATTTTTAGTGTTCTGTGTAATTCGGTTTAAATTCTATTGATTTTTTAAATATATAAAATGTAATATTCACTAGAATTGGCACTGTATCCAAAATATAAATGGTGTGCATGTCTGCTGCCACCTAGCTGTGACATACACAGTTGCTGAAATGCTATTGAATTTGTGAATATATAAAATATAATAAAAAATTAGAGCATTTTGCATAATATTAATGGGTGTGCAATTTTCCTCATGACTCAAAGTATACATCCCCGTTATTCTGATGTGTATGAACCCTAAGGATATGGAGCTATTGGTGTTTTTTTTTTCTTAAAGCCATCTATTCTTATGTGGGAACATTAATAGGCATTTTTATGCACTGAAGTGATTTGGAGGTAAATAAATGAGTGTGTACAGATGTAGAGGTGGTCTAGAAGTACATGCATTTTATTCTGACAGGAAAAGTGCGCTTAGTTTTTCGGTATTAACGCTAAAAGGGCGTTGCGCAAATTTCACCCAAACAGTATAAGGAAGGGTGTGCGTCACTCTCTGTGGTCGTACTGTCCTGATTATGTAAGTATCTGATGGCTACCATCCTCCGTTCAGAAGTTATTAGAGCCGAAAAGTTGAATATCAAAAATGAAACTAACTTTACCGTGGTGTGTTTGTGTTGGTTAGTATGTATGAGTATTTCTTTCTTTCATTGCTTTCACGTTTACTTTTATGTACTGTAATTACTTTTCTGATTGACACTTATGTAATACACACATGCAGATACAATCATTTTAAATATATATATTTTTGTAATTAGTGATATTTAAAATAAGGTGTTTTATTTAATATAATCTTGGAATGCATCCTGTAACACTGAACATCAGCTGTTTGCTTTTTGGGCTGTTTCTCTGCATGTTGATGGATTTTAAACACGTTTTACCCAGTGACTTGGTTTTACCCGGATACAAATATGACAATCTGGCAACCCTGATGGCTCGCTGTTAGCACCATTTGTGCGGCTGTCTATTGCTTAGTCGTGAAGCTCACAATGCATTTTGGCAAACATTCAGCTCATGCAGTAATCAGCGATGTGTACGATAAATTATGGTGCATTGTGGGAGTTTATGGTGCCCTAAAAAAATTACGTTCCAGTTCCACTTTACAATTTGGATACTGGCAGACGTACCTAAATAGTGTCCTAAATAGTAAATAGGGAGCCATTTCGGTCACATACACGCATGGTGTATAAATATAATAGTGTTAGATAGGGGTGGGCGAGAAGAATATCATGATATTAAATGGTGTTTTCGCAATAACGATACTCTTGGCGATATGACAAAACACTGAGTAAAACTAATACTGATTGGCTTGCTTTATACTCTCTAGGGATCTCACTTCATTTAACACAGAACAGTAATGTATTTTATGGAATAAACAACAATATAAACTACACATTTAAACTGAATCATAGACCACACCTAGAAATGCCATTTCAACAAATGAACCTGTGCTATAAATGATATGCAACTTGACAAATCTATTTGTTTTACCTGTGGTAGGGCCAGACCCAAAGCCAATGCTCCAACCAGCAACAGATGAGATTCAATCCACGTCACTGCTCTCTCTGCGCAGCCTACAGGATAGATGGATTTTTCAGCATCCAGGTACGTCTGAGTCTGAACCCCAAATCCACACATGGTATTGATTACACCCTAAAAGAACATGGAGAAGGTTTGACTATTACAGTACTGAGACATTTTTAGGAATTGGTTTCCCTATGTGAAGACAAAATTAATAATCTTCAATCTTGTCAAATCATAAAATGGTTAATAAAACATTCAACACAAAATGTTGAATGTGACAGTATGCTAAAATGGTTAGTAGCTCACTTTCTATGCCAACAAACACTACAAAACCAAACCATATATGTCTGTTCTTGGCACTACGCCATATATTTTTTAACCTGAACTGTTGTTAACTAGTTTAAAGATAGAGCAAGGTAATACACTTACACAAGATTAATACACTGAGCATGATAACTTGATCTGAATATAAAATGTTTAATATGTAAAGAGGACGGAAGATTAAACTCAGTTTGAACCATACAGTCAATAATACTTTGTTACTTCCACAAAAAATATGTTAAGTACAAGGGGAAATAAGTGTTATGGGGCTGAATGAGAAAGAATACGCTGCAATATGTATGAATATGTACATAATGTTTAAAGAAAAACATATTGTAAATAACATTAATTGTAATTTTAATAAATTAGAAAGTTTAACTATTTTAATTTGTACTATTAATAGCCTTCTCAAATAATGCAATATATATGTAAGCTGTGACAGTATGAATCAGTTACAGGTTATCAATTTTGCGAATTGATAAAATTAACAAATATTAATCTTAGGGCCTTAAAGGGCACTGCATCCTGAGAAATGGCCTACTATCATTTTCTCTTGCTTCTGTTTTCTGTCACCAAAAATCCCACCCCAAACTAACAGTATGTTCTGCAATCAACAGCTAAAATCATTAAATAATCAACAAGGTGACAGGAGACGCGTAAATGAGTAGCATGTACGAAATGGAATAAACAAAAATAAAAGGGCAGTCAGCCCTCCTCTGTCATAGACAGATGAATCTTTAAAAAGGAATGCAAGGGTTTCCAGATCCTTCAAAACTTGTGTGGTTTGTGGTTTAGGTCATGAGTCAGTTTCTCAAGAGGAATAATGAATGCACTTCTGATGATATTTTATTTATTTATTTTACAAAGGGTTCAATAGTTTTTGAGCAGTCTTATCTCCTCGTTTTTTTCTTCATGAACAGCAGATGGCAGTAATGTCTCAGCTTCCAGTTTCTAAATGAGTTCTTTGAGTTTAACACAACACATCTACACAGAGACCATAAGCATAGCCATCAGCATCTTTTGAAATAGACCTGGTTGCAGATGACATTGCATTATTATTGTGCAGATTTATCACTGTCTAAAAGTTATTAGCATGTGTTATTACGATGGGTCCATCACGAGGGAGAAATTCCTACAGATGGATACTGCCTCATAGACCTCCTGCAGAGGGATATGTGCAGTGCTTTGCTTCACAAGTCTTTTAAATTTCCATAATTACTGACTTACATAATACAGACATGAATTAAGCAGCAGCTAAAGCTCACCTCTCCAGGTACTGGGGTGCAGCAGGAGAACGGCACTCCACATCTCTCTGTGCTGGGGTTGCCTTGACTGCAGTTAAAGTACAGATTCCAGGACCAGTCAGTGTAGTTGTTCCAGCCGCAGCACTTGAACTGGGCAAAAGGGGCCATAAGTGTATTTAGATACTAAACAGTTAGGTCACATGCTCTCTGAATCTGACTTGATTCATCAATTACTCATCATGAATGATGATAAAAATTACATGTGCTGAATTAATATATGATGCACCCAATGACAAACCATGTATGGCTACCCACGAGGCTCTTTTGTTTTAGTGGACCTCTTGGTAAGCAATTTTTGACAGCTATACATGCCTCTATGACTTACTCACAAACATTTGCCCACTTAACAGACCTTGACAGGACACAGCATTGGACTGTTATAAGCAATGTGGTCATTTTTAACAAATTGTCCTCCATTTAGGCTATTGTCAACTTAGTTTGCAGTTACATCATAAACAAGAGCCTTGGACAGCTACGGACTGGAACTGGGTCTTTAGTGACATTGCTTTACAATGTAGGGCTTCCAACTGGCATTTTCAGCAGGATAATGCTCACCCACACACACAGCAAGTCTACTGCATATAAGAATATTACTAACAATATTAGCATCATAATCAAACTAATCATGATTTCAACTAGCCTGTAGCAAAGATGCTAAAAACGGGTATAAACAATTCACAGCTGTACTCAAAAACTGTTCAAACTGGCCTAAAATTACAGGTTCATTCAAAAAGCCTAATACAATTTTGCTGCCAATATCTTCAGCAGATTCAATGTTCCTAAATCACAGCTCTGTTTAAAAGCCACTTACATATCCACTGATACAGACTTGTATTGATACAGACTTTCGCTAAATTGTACTTGAACTGAAAAGAGTTGTTTTGACCACCAGTGTGGTTTAACATGCCTTTTGCTATAGATACGCCTGCTTCACGGCCGACTAGCTTCCTGACAGACTAATTGCTAAGAACGAGTATGTTGTGAACAAATGCTCAGATGAATGCTTGAACGCTTGCTTACCTCTTTCTGAATGTAATCCATAAGATTCTGAAGGTCCAGGTTATCACGGTAATGCACAATGGCTTTCCTCACAAACCTCCCCAAAGCGTCCCGTGTCTGAAAGGGCAAGCAGATGCCTTGTGTATTTTTCAACGTCTTTAAATTCCTCTGCATCTGTTCAGGTTGTTGCATATGCAGGTGTCTTTGGGAACATGTCAGCCCCTGTGGAATGCCTGTACTGAGATTGCTAGGGAGAGGGCTAAAATGGTATGACGTTTGTGCTAACATGTGCTGTAGTGTGGTAATTAATCACTTCCCCCTGAGAGATCTTCCTTTTTTCCTAATGTTCTTTTCTTCACAGTACCTTTGGTGTTTAAAAGGAGCCTGAGCTTTTTGTAGGAAACACACTGGGATACACACTGAAGGGCCACAGTGCTTGAAATGTGAGTAGTGCTAAGACAGGAGGCTCCCAATTCTGGTGCTGGGGACCCCAGTGCTCTACTTTATCGTCTTAGGCAAAAAACTTTGCCATTCACAAGGAAAGGAAAAAAAAAAAAAACATATTTCAAACACATTCTAATGCATTCATATGGCATGTTTGTTATGCAGTATGATACAATTGTAAACCTAATTCATCATAAACTTTATTTTTAATATGTAATTTAATATGTATTGTATAACACTTATACAATACAATTATACAGTAATTGATTTCATAATTTACATTACATTTTTTGTAGTTTGGCGAAGTGTTTGTTTTTTATAAAAAGGCATATGCATGTATAGTTAATAGTTTTTTTTTACTAATGGATAACAAACAGCTTATGATGCTGATGATGATCACAAAAATAATAAAAGTAATTATTATTTTATGTGTTTTAAGTGCATTTTTATAAATATTTATAGCAATGTTTAATACATAATACATGTTTATATACATAATGAATGCTTTATAATGTGTTAGGAATGTGTTCATAGAAACTTGGACACAACAATTATAGAAAAACTGTCTCATGTTTCATTATTTTATATTATGTTACTTTATTCCAAGTAATTTGGATCCTTTATATTTGTCCATTCATTATGAAACTGGACCAGCTGCTAAGGTGAACATTCTTTTAAAAACTGAACAAGATAAAAGTTTTTTTTAATTGCAATTTTTGTAATGAATTAGGATACTCAAAAGCTGCGACGGGTGTGTTGTAAGTAAGGACAAAACCTTTCAGTGCATGGTGTTCCTCATGGCTCATTTCTGGGACCACAGCATTTACTGATTACAAGGGACAGTTCTGTCTAATACTTAGCACTTACATGCATATTTCCTTATATTGGCAGTTGAATAGGCTGATAGTCGAATGTGAGAACATCTTACTGAAAGCCCTGACAGTCATAATTGTAGGATAATGATTAAATAATGGGGAAAGACAAATCTAATTACGTTCATAAATATGTATGACTCATTTACAGGATAAAGCCTGCCTACCTGGTCAGAGTAGAAGAAGCCCAGGACTGCTATGGCCAGTTGGGTGAGGAAGACCAGGGTGAGGCTAAATGAAAACTAGAGAGGAAGAGGGTAGTAAGCATTAGTCTGGCAGGCGCAATGCAGCTAGAGTCTTTTCAGAGGTAATTAGAGCAGATCCTCACTGTTTTCAGCAGACGAATGTTTTCTCGCAGAGCGCCGATGCAGCCGCAGAAGGTGATAAAAAACATCACAACCCCCACCACTATCAGAATGATGGCTGGATCGATGAGGAATGAGTCTCGAACTGTGTCTGTGAAGAACCCATAAACCCAACTGACCATGCTGTATCTGCAGATTAGCCAAGGCATCCAAGTAGCTTTGTATTAAATATTTATAGTATCATGCCAGCTTCTGAAATATGATTTATAGATTCCTTTGCTGAGTAGAAAAGACAAAAAAATGTTCATACCTGTTGCTTTTTGGACTTTAGCGTATACTCCTATAGCAACAATAAGCAAAGAGAACACCTGAAAGAAAGTAAAAATACATTCCAAATGATAAACATTCATTTAAAATAAACAATGTTTAAGACATTCATCTCAAAAGTATTCCGTAGTATATCTCAGATACACTGACCAAATGCCAAATGTCCTGGGACAGCAGTATATAAACTGATCATAATAAAGTGTAATGTGTCAGTGAATGGTTTAGGAATATCCACATATGTATAAGTTGTGAACAACATCTTCAGGACGAAATATTGCCCCAAAAATTTACGAAAGTACTGTCATTTTAAAGCACCACTATAGAAAAAGCTTTATGACAATGTGCCACACTAATAATATACTAGCATCATAATACTATTACACCTTTTTACAGTTAAAATAACTTTTTATTATTAAGAGCAGACATTGGGCTTCCAAATTCTTCCAGATTCTCTTTTCTGATCATATATGTATAAACCAGAGCACTTGCTATGAATGTATATATATATATATATATATATATATATATATATATATATATATATATATATATATATATATATACACTACCGTTCAAAAGTTTGGGGTCACTCAAACAATTTTGTGTTTTCCATGAAAAGTCACACTTATTCACCACAATACGTTGTGAAATGAATAGAAAATAGAGTCAAGACATTGACAAGGTTAGAAATAATGATTTGTATTTGAAATAACATTGTTTTTACATCAAACTTTGCTTTCATCAAAGAATCCTCCATTTGCAGCAATTACAGCATTGCACACCTTTGGCATTCTAGCTGTTAATTTGTTGAGGTAAGCTGGAGAAATTGCACCCCACGCTTCTAGAAGCAGCTCCCACAAGTTGGGTTGGTTGGATGGGCACTTCTGGCGTACCATACGGTCAAGCTGCTCCCACAACAGCTCAATGGGGTTCAGATCTGGTGACTGCGCTGGCCACTCCATTACCAATAGAATACCAGCTGCCTGCTTCTGCTGTAAATAGTTCTTGCACAATTTGGAGGTGTGTTTAGGGTCATTGTCCTGTTGTAGGACGAAATTGGCTCCAATCAGGCGCTGTTCACTGGGTATGGCATGGCGTTGCAAAAAGGAGTGATAGCCTTCCTTATTCAGAATCCCTTTTACCCTGTACAAATCTCCCACCTTACCAGCACCAAAGCAACCCCAGACCATCACATTACCTCCACCATGCTTAACAGATGGCGTCAGGCATTCTTCCAGCATCTTTTCATTTGTTCTGCGTCTCACAAACGTTCTTCGTTCTTCTTTGTGATCCAAACACCTCAAACTTGGATTCATCCGTCCACAACACTTTTTTCCAGTCTTCCTCTGTCCAATGTCTGTGTTCTTTTGCCCATCTTAATCTTTTTCTTTTATTAGCCAGTCTCAGATATGGCTTTTTCTTTGCCACTCTGCCCTGAAGCCCAAAATCCCGCAGCCGCCTCTTCACTGTAGATGTTGACACTGGTGTTTTGCGGGTACTATTTAATGAAGATGCCAGTTGGGGACCTGTGAGGCGTCTGTTTCTCAAACTAGAGACTCTAATGTACTTATCTTCTTGCTTAGTTGTGCAACGCGGCCTAACACTTCTTTTTCTACTCTGGTTAGAGCCTGTTTGTGCTGTCCTCTGAAGGGAGTAGTACACACCGTTGTAGGAAATCTTCAATTTCTTAGCAATTTCTCGTATGGAATAGCCTTCATTTCTAAGAACAAGAATAGACTGTCAAGTTTCAGATGAAAGTTCTCTTTTTCTGGCCATTTTGAGCGTTTAATTGACCCCACAAATGTGATGCTCCAGAAACTCAATCTGCTCAAAGGAAGGTCAGTTTTGTAGCTTCTGTAATGAGCTAGACTGTTTTCAGGTGTGTGAACATGGTTGCACAAGGGTTTTCTAATCATCAGTTAGCCTTCTGAGCCAATGAGCAAACACATTGTACCATTAGAACACTGGAGTGATAGTTGCTGGAAATGGGCCTCTATACACCTATGTAGATATTGCACCAAAACCAGACATTTGCAGCTAGAATAGTCATTTACCACATTAGCAATGTACAGAGTGTATTTGTTTAAAGTTAGGACTAGTTTAAAGTTATCTTCATTGAAAAGTACAGTGCTTTTCCTTGAAAAATAAGGACGTTTCAATGTGACCCCAAACTTTTGAACGGTAGTGTATATATATATTTTTTTTTATTTAACTGTCAGACAAATTCCGAGCAAGCTATACCAACATGTTTACCGTGTGGAGGGATGAGGCAGGATCTCTCTGGGGTAACAATATTCTTATTCAATATTCAGCTGGATGAATTGGGTTGGATGGTTGTTATCCATTTTACTTTATGATCTATGTTTAGTTCTTTTGAGTGATTCATATATAACCATGGGTAAAATTGTGTGTCTTTTCTCAGTGTTGGTACAAAAACTGTACACTTCATCAGTATTTTGTAGATCTGACATTTTTTGGGCTGACTTGTATTTTACCAGACAGAAACGGATGGCATCTATTTTAAGATTAGAGCAGTCTAATCGAACAAGTTGAGTCCAGGCATCTCTGGGTCAGGTTGACACAAAGTTCCACTCACTCACGTTTGTTCGAACAGCAGGTGATAAGGTCTGTTAAGGTAACGCTTAAAGACGGACTGAAGATGGTCAGTATAATCTGTGAGAGACATTGGGAGGCTGCTTGAGATCATAGAAAGAACATTATGGTTATGTTTCATTGTTCAGAATCTGAAGCCTCACTGTTTTGAGTGTCGTTTATTAGGAATAAGTCATTGAAGGCTAAAATTACAACTAGGGCTGGACCCGAATATTCGGGTATTCGGATATTCGTTCGTTGAGTAGGTATTCGGTTTTTAATTTTGGTATTCGGATATTCGTTTTTTTTCTCCTTTCCAGAGTTCCACCTCACTCTAACCACTTCTGTTTTAGCGGGTCCCGTCAGAATATCTTGCGCGCGGGACAGAACTGAACTGTTATTGGCTGGAGCGGGAGTTTAATCCAGACGATGCGGGAGCAAGAAAACTGTAATAATTGTAAAAAAAAAAAAAAACCTAAAGAAAACTCTCAACGCGCAGGATGGACCGACACACACACGCACACACCGATGGTGTTTGGACTGGGGTAAGGAACGGGACCACACTATTCAGCGCTGCTGTTTTAATAAATATATAAGTAAATTTGAAGCATTAAATGTAGTTTATTTAATTTATATTAGGAACGTGGGGCGGGAGCGGCAGAAATGTGTATGTGGCGGGCGGGCGCGGGATTAAAAGAAGCAATTTTTTTGCGGAGCGGTAACGAGACAGAAACGCGGGAGCGTGGAAGAGTTGGTTTAAAAATCAGTCTCGCGCAGACCTCTATTATACATGATAAAAAAAAAATGCAGGCTCTTCGAAACTGATTTATATAATAAAACGTAAGGGGTAATGTGGCAACAGTAGGGGCTAAATCGGTTACAAAAGCCTGGCCTACAAAAATGATGTCTGAACGAATTTCCTCTTATCTAATATAATTTAAAATGGTTTAAAAATATAAAATAATTTCTAAGCAAACGAAATATTTAATATTGAGCTTATAGCCCAAGTGCAAAAATACAAAATCAGTAATATGCCCTGCACAATCCTTTAACCGAAATAGACCAAGTACAGTTTACAATGACTGTCCTCTAATATAATTAACAATGTTTAAGAATATAAAATACTTCCTGAACAAACGTTTTTTTTTTGTTTGTTTTTTTAAGCAAATAGCCTAAGTGTGAAAACACAAACAGCAATTTACTGGGCTGGCTTGCGCAGCGGAGAAACCGTGCAGCAGCCTCCTAGCCTGCTTACGCAGCGGATAAGTCGCGTGTGGGGCAGCAGAAATTCCGGGATGAAAACACAAAGAAATCTGGGCTAAAAACACAGAAAAAATATGGGGTGAAAACACAAAAATATGGGGGATAAAAACACCAAAAATCCGGGGTGAATATGTCTCGTCGGTCAGAGCAAATTGAACATTTTTCAGTGGATTAAAGGGGCCGTGATTTGCTTTTTTTTATTTATTTTTTTTATTTATTTTTTTTAAAAACGAATATTCGAATATTCGCTTCGAATCAGTGCCGAATATCCGGAGCTCAAAAAACGCTATTCGGGCCAGCCCTAATTACAACCCACAGTGGGCATGAGAGAAGCAGTGGTGGTAATTATTGTGACCAGTAGAATCTGGCTAGAATTGTCCATTCAAACAGACAAGGGACTGGTAGGGCTGTTTCTTAAAAGAACCCCTTTCCCCTTGAATGCACGAAGCACACGAGAGAACAAGCCAGGGAGTCTTCAGTTTGTCTCTGGAGATATCGCCACATGATAACATTGGAGGAAATACTTTATCTGGTGTGTTTGAGATAAGTGTTAGGAGATGTTCTCAGCTGAGCACCACATATGTTCAAGTCATGAAGTTTAACCCCTAAGGGCTGGTTCCCTAAGGCAAGGCCTAGTTTAGGGATAAATCATATTGTCACTGGTGACTCTACATTAGAAATCCTTTGCTGTTTTGGGTTGGGCTTTATCTGCTTCTGGGAAAACAACTGCAAGATATCTTCTTTGTGGAGAGATAAAGCTTTAGATCTATTTTCCTGTATATTTTTTTACTACTGCATTATGTGCCAAGATGACAAAGGCTTCAACCATGATCTGGGATCAGACTCTCTTGCTACCCCATCCAGCTTTTTTTTCCTGGGTAGGCTACATCTGATCTTCCTGAGCTAGCCTGCAACATAAAGAACAGTACTGAAGACCATTTGTGCAGAGAAAAAGAGGGAGACCAATCATTCTGCCCAAGTATTTTGTCTCCACAACTTGTGTTGATGTCCGTAATTCATTGGAAGGAGACTCAGGAGAGGGGTGAAAACTTGGTGATTGTATTTATAGGATGTTAGATTAAGTGCTTCAAGCATGTTCTTTTCTTAGTATTGTGAACACGTCTGTCATTGCATAGCAAATATTATTTTGTTTGTGTGCCTTACATGTTCGATGTTCGACTATTTATCGGTTTCTCTCACATTATCTTTGCCCTTTTGGATCTGGTTGCCCTGTTCATTGCTCTTATGTCTTTGACTTCTGATAATATTTTACAGTTTTCTCTCTGCTCTGTCCTTATCAGCTTTATTCATACCATTAAACCTTGTGTTTGTTTTTATATATGCAGGCATCCACTCTGTCTGTCCATCACCCCTGACAGTTACAGGCAATCTGCAGTGTTCTCCAGTGATAGTTATTTGGAGCACTGTGTGCTAATGTGTAAATGTCTTCAGTGAGAAAGTGTTGTTGAGACAGGTGGCTCAGTTGCTGAGTGATTCTCTCTCATTCTTCATCAGTGTTATTTTGTTGCACTTACAAAAATAAAGGGTGCCAAGGATTATTTGGAGCAGTGCGATAGAAGAACCAATTTTGGTAATTCTAGAAGAAATAGAAGAACCTATTTACACCCTGTCCAGTATCTTATTAAGTTAAGAAGTTGTTAAACTTAAATCAGTCAATCAGCAGTGGTATATTAGGCTAAAATATCCACAATCCATTATTGTGTCTTTTAATAGTATATATTTTGGATTGTTCTTGGTGGAAATATTAGGAAAGCTTTATATAAACTTTTTGGTGAAACAGTGACTTCAGAAGAATAAGATGTGGTTGATGCTGGACTGCAGCTCATCCCTCCAGACTCTGCTTATGGGAATACTGGTTCCTACATGAAATAGGCATCATGAAAATATAAGTGGAGCTCAGTCCCAGTATGTTTAGAAGCAAATCATGGAGGTAAACGAACATCATGACAAGGCTAAAAAAAAAAAAAAAGGAGAAAGCCACTGTGAATAAGAACCTAGCGTTCCAAAATACAGTGCTTTTTAGCCGATGCACCAAACATGTCAGGGCCCTGACATTTAATACAGGACACTAAGAGCTTTGAAAGTGCACAGGTAGTTTATTAAAAAAAGACTATTTATAGACACTATCTTCATGTAGTTTTCCGGGAGCAGCCATCTTGAAATAAAATTGGAGGTGGGCTATTCGACAAGTCCATTGCACACAAGATTTCTCCTTAAAAAAAACAAACTGGACTCTCTAGCTCAGCTAAAGAAAAAAGGAGCTGAAACGCACATCAGAAGGAAAAGTGCCAAATCTGTTTTTGTTTTGTTTCATTGGTAAGACCTGAGATGGCCAAACCTGGGGATGCAGGTGCAGGTAAGACTAAAAACAAACCAACGCTTCAGCTTAGTAAAACCTGTAGTGAGGCCTAGTGTTATTTTGGTAAGATTTTTTGTTGCAACGTTAAATATATACTATGCTAACATGTTGCCCCTGTAGGTGTAGCAGTAATTTAACCCCACATATGAAAGAAAGTTTAAATCTTGTTACTGTGGCAGTCTTGTAAATCCGAGTCAGTTTATTTTTTAGATTGTATGGGAGTGTTTGTTTCCCCCTGTCCGGAAGGACTCTTATGTTACTGAATATCCCAGTAAGCCGGTGTGACTGGAACAAAGGACTGATGGATTATGTGGCAGCATGAAGTCCATGGGCGCAGCTTGCAGTAAACAAACAGAGCAAGGGCGATTTTGGTGGTAGCAGGCCAGCCTGGCTCTAAGTTTGGGCCTCTGCAGTGTGCCACTCTGTCGCTCTCTCAGCCCAACACATGGCCACTCATTCCGCTCACTCACTCGCAAAATGAACACTGATCACACACTGCTTTGGGACGGTCAGTCAAACTCTGTTAGTCTGCCTTACCAAGTGTCAATCAGATATTGTGTGTTGACAGTTTCAAAGAGTGATAGAGCGATAGAGATATGATAAAATTATCACATTGTTACAGCAGCAAAGTATTAGGATATGATAATTATAAATAATGTAGTATCAAGAATATTTACATCCGCTGTGCATAAATTCTGCATCTAGTGAGAGTGCATGCACAGTGAAGTGTAGTGTATGCATGTGTGGTCTACTGGGAGCAGTGTTGGTTGAACTGAAAGCAGTGTTGTTAGTACAGTCTTTACTGCAGCAGGAAGGAAGAACCAGTGTTGATGTTCCTTCACACACTCGGGGTGAAGCAGTCGGTCACTGAAGGAACTGCCCAGTGTGGCTAGGATTTTATGCATAGGATGAGTCATTTTCTAGCGTAGATGCTAACTTGCTAAAATGAAGGTACTCCAGGACAGAGCTGGCCTAGATAGCAAAAATGATTCTGACCATTTTTAAGCCAAATACAACATGTCAAGCAGTTACATTGCTTCAATTCTTTTTGAATCTAGGCCCAATTGTGGCCCAAATTCTTGGCTCGGCTGGTTGCCAGGTATAATTTAAAAAATGGCCCTGAGACACTTTTGCCAACTTTCTGGTTGCAGAGTATAAACCACATTCGGCCCAATTCTACATAGACTATTCTGATGCTTACCATACATCAGCAGAGCTCAGGATGATTCTTAATGATATCTGGGGGTCCTTCTTAATGGGTTTGACCAATCTCCTCTGTTCTGCAGTCAAGATGTTGACTAATTGTTTGTAACTGCATTGCATTAGACCAATACATCCAAGTTATTAATCCTAAATTTTATATTTGAGTTTCATCCGTCATTATTTAATTTAATGAGAATGGACAACACTTGTGGAGACCTCAACAGGTGAGGTGAAACTGTACTCATAGGAGGTAATAATTGAGTTGACCCCAGAATTTGTTGACTAATTGAAAAAAAAAAAGGGTCAGATTAGTTGGCTACTAAAAAGAAAAATCAATAGTAGTGGTACTGCAAACCACAAACAATAGCAGTGTCAAAGCAGTGTCAAATAAGGTCTTCAGGATTGGCCACTGCACTCTAGATAACCTCAATCTCCAAAGCAGGTAGATGGCCAGTATTAGCAAGTAAACAATAGTCTAAACATATAATTCTCACCAGCAAGAAGTAGAGATCATGGATAATAATAACATGATTTATCTGCTTTTTTTCTGCTGGAAATCCTCCTCATCTCATGAAGCACTTTGCAGTTTTGCAGCAAATTTGTTATTCCTGTTGTAAGGCTTTTCATGTGCAAAAACAGGCCAGTGCAATTGTATGTAAATCTGCAGCTAAGCAAAAAAAAAAAAAAAAAAAACACCCTGATCAATAGTGGGTTGTAAATGTTAAAACATTAAAAGCAATTGGGCATTGTAACCGCTACTGCAAGGCTACGATTTTGCACACAGGAAAGTCTCTAATTTGCACTCTAATGTTTTATTCATGTAATATAAATATACGGTGTAAAAATACACCATAGAGCTTTAGAGCTTGTAGTCCGCTTGCACTTTGGAAACATTTTGTTGCTCAAAAACACATTTGGAACTGGTGGTTGGGGGCTAAGAGCTATGTGGCTTCACTTACCCAAAATAAGAAGCTGAAGAAGAAGAGAAAATATCGGATCCAAGGATTGATAAAGGAAAAGGTTTCTGCCCTGTTGAGATTTAAGTCCCTGTCCATTGTGATGTCAAAAATCAAAAGTAATAAGTAATTAAAAAAAAAAAAAAAAACTGGACTAAGCGTATATTTCGCCCCCCATGCAAGCCAGCTGCCGTGCTTCAGTTTGAGCCCACAGCCTATAATGGAAGGCAGCAGCTGTTGCACCGTGTTTGCTAGTGTGCTCCAGAGCCAGAGAATCACCTTACACAAAACATCTCTCTAGCCTGGCTGCTGGTGAATAGTCCTGAAGCTTTGCTGCATTGTTATACTGTTACCACAGCCTGCTAATGTAGACAAAATGAAGCCAGTGATGCAAGCATGAGCACACAGTCAAACCTGGCAGGCTGTGGATTTGATTTCTGTTCCTCATTTTGACAGCCAAACGCATAGCTTTGTGCTCTTATCGGATCACTGGGCTGAGCTACCTCTAACAATGCAGAGCTTAAAGGACCAAATATTCTTTACTTGTTTTTACTTGTGTAAATAAAATAAACACTTAGTCCAATTAAGGAGTAAATTACGAAGTCACAGAAACCAACATCTACGACATTTAGTATAGTACATTTCATAAATCATGTGTTAAGCCTGAGTTGCATTGGTCCAGTTTGAATCTTGACCCAGAGCTTATCTCCTATCTGGGCTGAGTGCTGCATGTTCCAACACCCCGGTTGCCGAGTATAATATGCTAGCCGTGCTTGAGTTGCATTGGCTGAGCTTCACTTTAAATCCAGGCCTAATGCTGGCTCAAATGCTCATATCCGGGCTGAGTGCTGCATGTGCCAAAACACCCATTTGCTGAGTATAATATGGCGATTGACCCTTGCTGTCTTGGCCAGCTTTCCAGTTGCCGAGTATAATATGCCAATCTGAGTTGAATCTAGGCCTGATTCTGGCTAAGATGCTCAGAATCAATATCCTGGCCGAGTGTAATATGAGAATCGGCCCAAGCTGCATGTGCCGACACCCCAGTTACCAAGTATAATATGCAAATCTGCTTAAGCTACTTATTCCAGCACACTGTTTGGCATCTATAAGTAAGTGAAGGGAGGACAGAAACAAAAGTAGCAAAAGTCTCTGAATGCAACCAAGGAGTGTTTCAGCCTGAGTAATTCAAGGTGACCTAAAACATCAAACTGTATTTCCCTGAAAATAATCGAATAATGATAGTTCGGCACACAGAGTTTTCAAACTTTAAACAATGATGTACCTTCTTTAAAAGAAAACCCCACATAAATCAAACCAGAGCTCTCAGGTTTTAACGTGACATAGGTTTGGGCGGATTTTTTTTGTACCCAATCTAAGATCTAATCCAGAAAAAGAAGGAGCCTAGGAAGGATAGCACAACATTTTTGTAATAGCTGTGAATGACTTAATGATAGACTTTCTGAAACGTTTTGTGAAGAGCAGACTTTGGCACTCACAAATATGTAATATTGGATAATAAATAAATGTCAATGTATAATATTTCTCTTTATCTACTTTTGAAAATTTGATTGTTTTTTGCAGATGTATATTTATGCAGAAAAAAATAACAAAATACAATAAAATAAAAGGATTCACAAACTTTCAAGCACCACTGTATAAAGCTATGAAAACCGTTTTTTTCTTCAACAAACCCAATATACAAGAAAATATTTTTTTCATGCTGAGGCAAAATAACCGGATTGTAAAACTAATAGGCTGGTAAATGATGAGTGTCCTTTTTTTCTAAATAATCTTAAAATGAATTATGTGACTGACTTTTGTCCAAATCCCCATAAGAAAGACACAAGTAAAGAGTTAAAGCAATAGTGAGAAATTGACAAGGTGTCCAGGTTCGGACAGAGTAGGTTTAAACTGAATTTGAACTTAAAAAATAAAATGGGCTATTCAGTGGTGACCTCTATGCTGCAACTGAACTGCAGTTTAAGACTAGAGTTTATATACATGAAGGGAACTGGCCCAAATCTCCCATAATGAGTTGGGAAAGCACATATTGGGCCAGTAAACAAAAACATGATGTAGTTCACTTAAAACCATTGGCTTTATCTGACTGCCTTAATATTGATGGTGATTGTTAAAAAGATAAGCTGACAGCTTTGAGATTGTGATGAATTATTCATGCTGTATTGTGATCTTCTTAATCACAGAGACTTTTATATATGATAAAAAATTATCCAGAAAATTACTTTAAAAACAAAGAAACTGGCTGAGTTATTGATACATTATAGGAATGAGGGAAATCTAGTCTGGAGCGGCTAGTGGTTATGTAGTGTTTAAGAGGTAAATGGCCAATATATATCTAAGTCCCTCCTTTCTATCTAAAAAATCTCTTAATATGTCCGGTCGGTTAGTGAAGTGCATTCTTGAACTTGACCTTGCTTGATTTTGAACAAAAACAGCCTGAGGCATGATACTCCGAAATATTGATAATACTTTAAAGCTCCACTAGGTAGGATTGAGATTTTGTGCTTGTGGGCTCCCCCTACAGCTGTAGAGTTTAATAAATGTTTCAGGCCGATTAGTTTCTCTTTCTCGTTTTCTGGCTTTCAGTCTCTTTCCAGCTTCTTCCAGAGTGTCTGTATGTTAGTTTGTAAAGAATGAACCAGTAGTCTTTGTACAACTGTTAGAACTAAAGGTCGGAAAGCAGGTTGCATTTCTCGAGAGCGTTGGTCGCGGCCGCCCCGGAAAACTTACAGAGTCTGGTTTGAGCTCAGAGGAGCTCCGGCACAGACACGAAAGCACCGCTAATCCTGCTATTACACATCAATGCAGCACTGCAGTGAGTTTCAAGCTGTAATTTTACTTCTTTAAAAAGATCAAAAATCAAGGAAATCCTACCTAGTACTGCTTTAAGCAATACCTTCTTTTTTTTTGTTTATTATTGACACTGACATTTGTAAATCATTGTTATCCTATAAACCTGTATATCCACAAGGAAAAGGCATATAAAGGCTATCTCAATGGATAGCAGCATTTTAGATAGATACTTGCTTAAAATATTTATGTCCAGAAACCCTCATAATATTGTTGTAGTAATTAAGTCTGGCCTAGGTCATAAAACTATAAACTTGTGGTCTCTGACTGTGTCTTTTTTTATTGGTCTTATCTTTTGACCAGAATAGTCTAAAGCTTCTCTCTATGGTAACATTTGTTAGACCTGACCACTCCCGGTCTCTGTTTTGATTTGGACTCGATAACTACATGTCTTGGACATGACATATCCTGGTCTTGGTTTGTATAATGTCATATGCAGTTGGTTTATGGCTTTACTACACATGTTATTCTTGTAAAACAGACAGAAATATGTGCTCAATGAATTCTAATAACTTTATTTAATAATTACATGGAGCTAATACAAAATGATCAATAAAAAGCCTGAACAGAGCGCGTTTGCATAGAAGAAAAAGTGTTTTGAAAAAAAGCCAAGATGAAATGGTACATAAGTTAGATTAACCAGTCAGTAAAGTTCAGTAGAAAAATAATGATGCACTCACACCAAGTGCTTACTGTTTCTAGTGTGAGGAAAAATAAGAAATCATCTCGTTGTGTGACTGGCTTTAAACACTGCTCTCGCTCTCTCTCTCTCTCTCTCACAGTCACCATGCGCCTTAACGGTTCATTTCAGCTATTTGTGTCTCTTGTGGACACTCACACTTGTGGCTCTTCATAGCAGGCCTTTATAAAGCAGTTTGGAACAGCTAGAGCCTCTGCCTGCTGCAGACACACAAAACCACTCAACTCAAGTAGATTTAGCAGTGGTACTTAAATAAAGTTAGTGTCTGCAATGGTGCATATTAAAAAAAAATATTTTGAGAATCAGTGTTTCAGAGAAAGTCAATGACTCTACATTATCATGGAATTTTGCGACACACTTTTCTTTATTTAAAAAATAGTAGAATTTAGTGCACCACCTAATATAGATATTTATAGTGCCTTACATGTAGCAAAAAAAAAAATAACTCCACAGGACAAAGTTGGGTTGACAAGATATTAGAACTGCCACCCACCATGACACTACATCAAACACATCACTCAAGAGCGTACGCTTCCACAGCTCGTATATGCAGGTTAGTGCCGGGTTTAGGACTGTAGTACAAAAATACAGATATGCAAAAAAGTGGTAGAAATTAGGTTACTTTCCACATCCCTTCTTCCTGAATCAAATGAGTCTATTCCAGAACATGGTTCAAAGAAAGGATGGAACAATTCAACTGGATATGTTTCATATGTTTACCCAAATCTGCTGATAAAATGCTTCCCTGCAACAGTGTCAGAATATGAATACAGTACCAACAAACAGCAACATGTACAGAACTGAGTTACCATACACTCTTGAACTGAAAAATACAAATGCAAAAAACAAGAGCTAATAAACAAATAAAAGATATTAGATACACAACAAATGGATACAAAATTGGTTTCAATGGCAGTTAAGAAAAGGACATACCAAAATATACAATCAGACAACACAAAAAAAAATCTGTGCAGGATGTGAATTCTGATATTTCTATGTTGGGCCGGTTTAATAATTAGCTTAGTGAGCAAAGTGAACTGATCAGCTATAGATTTTAGCAGGTGAAGCTATTGAAGGAGGATCAAGGGCTGCATTCACAAAAGTATCCTAGGAAAAAAAGAAATAATTTTCACATAGAAAAAGGAAAAATCTGTATTCTCAAAAATAAAATTCAATGTTTCTAACCTTATTTAACCTAATATCTTCCCTTTGGTCTGACACTGTAAGAGCTCAAAGATTGGCCTTTAAAGTAACCAGTTTAAATAGTTTTTAATAGAGATGGTTTAAGTACTGCTATTGTCTACATGAGGTAAATTAATGACTGACATTAGGCCACATTTAATACTGATTTTTTTTTGTCTTCTGCATTTTCACAATTTTGCCTTCATATGGGAAATTTATGGTATAATGGTAAATTCAAAATGGGTCTTACTGTGTTTGTGATGAGCAGCAAAATTACAGTTACATACAGGCTACATAACAAAAAAACAATAAAGAGAGAGCCTTATAAGTTGATATTTGAGAACCTTTCTAATAGAATGTTATGAAAATTATATGTTTAACGTATAATTATCTTTACTTTTTTTCTTAAGAAAGCTTTTATGAATCCAGCCCCAGCTCAGCAGAGAGACACCAATTCACAGTGGAGATGTGTGTATATTGTATTTATATGGGTATATGAACAAACTGTATTACACATTCAAAAGTGCCTTGCTTGTATACATTTAAATAAAGACACTTGTGAATGCACTGCAAGCATCTGCCCACCATAAATACTTTATATAGTCCCACTGTGAACAACAAGCATAAACTAATAACCTCTGCTGACCTGACGTTAAGGCCGCCAGATTGGAAATTCTGTTCTCATGATACTGAGCTCACCTCCGTACACAGCCAACACAGGGTGTGCTTAGAATAAAATAAGTAAAATAACATTGGAATAAAAACAGACAAAACATGACAACAAATGTACAAAAGAAAAAAAAAAAAAAAAAAAAAAAAACATCAACCAAAAAAAAAAAATAATAATATAACATTTATTCTAAAAGTAACAGGCATGTTCCCCCCCAGGATGTCTAATACTTCATTGCAGTCAGAAAAAGCAAGAATGTACGCACTTATGTATTCTCATCTGCTGGTTATACTGTTTTTGAGATGATTTTCAGTGATAATAGGTTCATTGTGAATAAATAGCGTTTGAATAACACAAACATGGATAAAATAAAGTATGAAAAAAAAAACTTAAGCAAACAAAGCTGTTAACAGATAAATCCACTTAACTATCATTGTTGTGTTAAAATCAGTAAAGCAACTGCATGAGACAGTGGGTTAAACCTTGTGTAATTGTTAGGGATGCACCAAATATTTGGCAACTGAAAATAAAGCACCTTTGGTCTTCAGCCAAATATGTGAAAGACCAAATAACTTGCAACAATCCATGAATAATTTATTTAGTCATATTAAATAAATGCATACTGTTTAATATTTTTAATAATATTATTTTTTTTTTCTGCAGTGCTAAAATTGCTACTAAAATTGGACTGTTGTGGTTGCTAGCTAGCTAAATGTCTTAAATGAATAGAACATCTCAAGTAAATTCATGATTAAAATAGTAGTACTGCTGTTGTAAATTTATATTTAAAATAGTAGCACTGCTGCGGTAAATGTATTGTGCTTTGTTGTCTCTCCTGGGATGTTAAAATGTCTTTTTAAATTGCATGTTTGTAATGTTTTTTCTTCTTTAAAAAGCAAGACAAAGATACATTTACAATTTTCATTATGTTACGTTTTAATCAAAATATCCAATTTTGGTGCATTCCTAGTAATTTTGGAGAACATATACAGTTAATATCTTTCAGAAATGAATTAAACTCAAATGAATTAATTGCATATAATGGCATATCAAGAACATGAGAGCAGGGCTAGTATTGTTTTGCCACGTACTTGGCAGGAAACACAAATACATAGTATCCACACTGATTCTCTAATTCTGTCAATCCAGTTTCAGGTTTGTTTGCATTAATGTTTTGTCATACAAAAAAAAAAAAAAGAGGAAACAAGAAAGATTTATTTTGGCCTATCCATTGTGTTCAATCAGCATTTGCTATTATTTGCTGCACAACAACTCACACATTCTCAGCATTCTGACATCCCCAAATGTTAGCAAGCAACAGGGTTACTGTGGTAGAGTTTTCAATGTTTCTCAGCTGTTGTTAATCATTACCCTCATGTCCTTTTCCTCTTAAGAACCTCAAATAACACATTTTTCTCATAGCAGCAATGCACAAGTGACAGCGTTCTTCTGCTCATCCAAATCAGAACCTGACTCCTCTCTGTTCTCTGCATATTCAGGATGAAAATCTGAACTGCTGGCCACCTCTGGTCCCTGATTGTTTAAAACCAATTCATCCAAAACTACAGTCAACAGTGAAAACCCCAGAAAGACGCGTTTCAGTGAGTACTATCATCATCAGCACATCACACTCATACAGTACTTTTTCTTCCACAATTCCTAGATTAACACTTAAGGAGCAGGTCACAGCTGTCTTGGTGCCAGGTTTGACAAGACAGGGAACAGTGTGATGACCCAACCCCACTCACACGCCCTCTATCCTTTGTTTTGCCAGGATGTCTAACCGCAATTGCAGTCTGGACAAAGTAATCCATGTCCTACAGCATGCAATTAAACGCCGCCACACTTTAAGCTGGTAAATGGCCTTTCACTTCAGGCCTTGTTTGCAGTCATGTCGGAAAAGCACTGCCTTTGATCTAGCTCCTACCACTCCCCTCGGAGCTGGGGGCTCTGGCAAAGATGACAGTCACGGGAGCAGGATCACCATCAGGAACATCGTAGAGGCGCAGATACAAAATCAGATCACCTAATAGGAATGTCGGTTGGAAACGCAAACAACCGTAACCTCTGTGTTGTGTTCTAGCCTTAAAGAAAATAACAGAAAGAACAGAAAAACACTGGCTGAGATGAGCTGCAACAAAAAAGATCCCAGGCTCTTCCTTTCAGACGTACGATCAATGATGCACAAGCCGTCTGGAGCCACGCTTTGGCTTGTTGCGTAGTCTTAGTCTGAAAGCTCTGTGTGGGGTGCTCAATTGTTTGGCATCTCTGTATATGAGAGGATTTAATGTGACTCAGAGATCAGGGCCAGAATCAGAAGATTTTGTAAAAGTTGTGTAGTGGGATCTGTACACAAATGCACACCTTTCCATGAAGACACAATGTAAATGCACATTAATGAACATAGGCCTGACTGATATGGCACTGCTGTAGGGATGCACAAAATATCAATGTATATATTGGAGCATTGTGATGTTTTGCAACACTGTAATGATTTTACTCTTTTTCTGCATGCCTCCTTCGATACATGTGAAGAAAGACAACGCCTCCTTTAGAACTTGCAGCAATGCAGCATCACTATGCAGTCACTGTGCTCCAAGGTAAGTGTGAAAACCCCAGCTCTGATATATCAGCCAACAGAAGATTCACAGTGGGAGGGGAGAGAGCACCGTCTACACAACCAAGAGAAATTGTGCTCGCTCAAGATCCTTGACATAGTGTCAATGTCTATCTTGGATCCTAACAAAAACATATGGAAAACTAATGAATAGTTTAGTGGCAGACATTGTTTTTTTTTTAGGTGTTGGGTTTAACCCATGAGCACTAGATGGCAGTGTTGTACTCTGTCTATGGATCCTATTGATCTTATTGTCTAAAAACATTTATTTTACTTAAATTACATGAATATGATTGTTTTTATACTAAATTTGATCGCACATAAAACATTATTATAAAGTATTGGAGTATAAATCTCAAAACTTTGTATCAGAACCCCTGTAGCATAATGCGCATTACATTGTATCGTCAAGTTCTTGCCAATACACACTCCTCCGCTGCTGCAACCAACTGTCAGGCAGCAGCAGAAGCTCTGGGCTGCAGCTTTAGGCCATCATATCGATGTTGAGCATGATGGAGCAGAAACTAATAGCTGCCAATGCTGAACTCTGGCCTTCCGTGAGCAGAAATGGACAACCGGAATCCATCTTTCAAACCTCAGCTCGTTCTGTGTGCTTTCTGTCAGTCACTCCCTCTTTCTGTCAGGCTCTGAAAACTCGCCAACACTGGCTCTGAAACATGCTGTGTATGGAAGTATTGTGTTTATCTGATGTTAGACAGGGATATAAATATGATGTAAGTTGATTGAGTGATCTTGTTTGAGTATCTTCATGGCAGGGTGATCAAACATACTGAAAAATGGCTCAAAATATCCACAGCTGTCTGTCCTCCTTTATCTCAACATAAGGCTCATTTCTCGCCAGCAATTTCCTACCCATTAGCAACCTCTCTCAAATTGCCCGTCACAAATCTGAACATATGAGCAAATGCAGCCTTGAATACACTAGCTTGAATATGCTAACATCTCTGATCTTCATATGCACCTACCCAGCCATCTCTAAAGATTAAAGGGGAAGAAGGGGCTAAAAACAAACCAAAACAAACAAATTGAGGGGAGGGGGGACAAACAACATAGCCTTCTGCTAAAATGACAAAGGTTTCCACCGAGTAGAAAACTGCAGCATGCTAAGATGGAACCTTTTATCATTTCTGTTGCTGAGGGGGTTCGAACATGTGTGAACAACACTTCAAATGCAGACCACCCAGGGGGTGGCACGGTTATCAGTCTTTTAAGTCTTGTCCTTGCCTTGCAGGGTGGGAATTATGCATTAGTAAAGCGACACAGTTTTACTGTAGTCATGATATTCTCCATTTCCTGCAATGTTAGTTAGTCCAAGCGTACAAAATAAAGGTTCTACAGGAGCTGGAAAAAGACAGGGAAACAACCACCCCAGAGTTTTGAAACCAAACAGTCGGAACTCCTCCTTCCTCTCAGTCCCTCTTTCTCTTTGGCAGATGAGTGGCGTTGGGAGAGAGAAGAGAAGGGACGTGTGGCTGATGTCTGTACAGGGTGGTTTTGGGGTGGTGAGGATGGGGAATAAGGTTAGGACTTGGCCAGTGGTGGTATACAGCGGATTAGGAGGGGTCTCCAGTTTTAGTCCAATGATAATGCAGAGGAGCCCCTCCTCAGTACTGTGGGTCGGGCTAGGCGTCGTATTTCTTCCCTGTTCTGTGGATCTGGTGGAACAGCGTCATGGAGAAGGCCATGCCCAGAAGCTACAAAAACAACAGAGAGAGAGAGCAAGAGAGCGAAATGAGAACACAGACCTTAAAAACAGTATCTGCTTCAAATGAAAAACATTATATCACAAATTATTATAAATTACAAAAAAAGTACATTTGGCAAATATGGGTTTCAAAGAACACTCACAAATATACAATTGCCAGCACTCATTAACATTCTTAGTGTGAACACGTGATTATCATATTTTTATTTACAGACTTTGTTGTACCCCTCCCCGTCTAGAGGATGGACAAGTAAAGCTCAGGAGTTTCCAACTTGTACTCTTTTATGAGATGAGTATGAGCAATGCTTCATAGAAAAGGGTAAGTATAAACACAATTGTCCATGCCGGTAATGTGTTGCACTTACATCATTACACTGCTCAAACACAGTGCACAGACTCTAGTGTGTGTGTGTGTGTGTGTGTGTGTGAAGGAATGTTTGTCCTATGGGGGAAATTTGTATGATAATTTAACAAAAACTGTACATTGAATCGGTAAAAATATCATATTGTCTAAAGCTGCTCTACAGATTGAGTGTATGCCAAATTTCACTGTTTTAGCTTAAAAAAGAAGTGACCTGTAGAGCTGTTTGAAATTGCAGACAGTTCTGACATTGTTTTATGGGACAAGTCTACTGTGGGGGGCTATCAACTAATGCACAAGCTACTAACAAATCTCCAAAATGTCAAATTTACATAAGAAACAAACTTTATAACTTCCAACCAAAAAAGAACCATATTTTGAAAGGTTCTGTAGGCAATTAAAATCAGTTTTACAAAGTATCATTTAAGTTTTCACAAAAATATCCTTTACTTATTCCTGCAAGAGTGATGGCGTGCAGCAAGGGATCTGGGAATGTAAATAGAGCACTACAACACATTTAAAACCAGTCCTTATCTCACGAGGACCAGGGGAAATTGGCCTTCCCTCACATGGGTGGTTTGAGGGCAAGGCGAGCTATCTTTCTGTCCTCAGATGAAGTAATGTGTGCTGCATAGAAACATTATGTCAACGAGGTAAATTGAGATGCACTGTAAAAATGCAGCTGCTTTGAAGTTTCCATTTCAGGCTGACCTGGATCCTCACATCAAACAGTGTGTGCAGTCTGCGTCTAACAGCCATTATCTTAAAAAGGCAGAGTGGGGGGCCGTGTTTTCATTGCCTGAATAGGGCGTATGCTTTGTTTGTTTGGGGGGTTATTTCTTTATATATAGTATTTTGTTTTTACAGATTTATTTGATCAACATTCCAATACTGAGGTTTTGTGGTATGTATGTGCCTTCTTGAGATTCTGTGAAAATACAAAAACAATGAAATATTCACTGTAATGTATGTTTTTTATGAAGGTCAGGTGTTCTCTTACAGTATTCAACCTATAGATGTCTAGTAATTAAACTTGAAAAAATTAATAACAAAAAGGACTACTTTCAAGAAATTGTAATGGTTTGTAGATCATATTAAAGGCATCATTATAGAAGCTGCAGTGGGTGGTGCTTTCAGTGAAGGATAAAGCTGTTCAGGGTATTTTTTTTAATAAAAAAAATATTATTAATAAAATAAAAAATATGTATTTTTTAAGCGAGTATTTTATTGCATATATGTGTTAATGCAGGAGTAATAAAAAAAAAAAAAAAAAAAAAAAAAGATGGTTCAGGTGTTTTGTTACATTGAAACATGTGGCTAGCTAGGTTTATGTCCATACTAACTATTGAGTTTAATAATTGAATAATTCTGCATTTCGATAAAGGGAATATGACAATTGTTTTAAACAAAAGAACATGAATATTTCATTGTGTATTTTCATTTCTGAAAATATTTTTCTCTGGAAACCCTGCTGCTTACACACCTGTATGAACGATGTGGACGCTCTTGTTAGGAGTCATACATGATATGGGCCAGTGGAACTGAAATCTTATGGATAATAAGGAATGAGGTTGGGTTTAGATAATCAGATATTGTGACTTTACTAATGCTCTTGCAATTCCTAAATGCCATCAAATCCATACACCAGTGTTCCCAAATCTAGTACTGTCCAGTACTCTACCCTCTACCCACTCTACCCTCTACCCTGTCCAGTAGAGAGTTACTCCAACAAAAGCAAAAAAAAAAAAAAAAATGCTTTCATATCATTCATACACCGGTGTAAGCAGCTAATGCCCCCACAGTATGGGTATAAAAGTCTGTCTAAGACTGTACACAATCTCACACACTGTTTTCAGCTGACTGTGCTACTGCTGCTCAAACAGACGTCAATATTTCAGCACAGCAGCGTTACACAGCAGGCAACAAGCAGAGCTCATTACCTCCAACCTCACACATCGAGGGATGGAGCCCAACACACACCTCACACACAAAACACACACAAGCATTACCTGGACAACCAAGATGCACATGCCAATAGTTCCCAGAAGGTGCTTGTTATCATCCAGCCACTCCTCCACCTTCTCAAAGCAACCCTGCAAAAAACAACACAAATATGGTTTTATTTTTGGAACAAACTCATTTTTTAATATTAATGCTTTACCTACAAATACATTTTCATTGCAACTGTTGCCAGGATAGACAAGTTGTACAAAACACTCACAACAAAACAGTATTAGGACAGCGTTGGTACTGTACCTAAAAATACTTTTTCGTGATTATTTATTTTATTTATAATTACCAAAGGGTTGTTATTAATATGCGAAAGACTCCCATAGCTCCAGTGACCGTTGCATTGAATCAAATGATGGTTTTAGATATTATTCTTTATGACTTTCTAACATTGCTGTAAAAGAACACATCTATAGCTGGAGTATGGGCTGGTGGTGTCTTGATACACATAGCTAACATATGCCTATGAGGAGTGTACTTTTCTCCCTGTAGTCTGTAGTCCGAACAGTGGGTAGTCTGTCCTTGCTGTGGGTTCGCTAGATTCATTTTTGCTACACTTCATGAAATATTGACAATATTGAGTACTTTATTCGCTCCAGGCAGCTGAAGGTATTGTTCAATACCTGTGTGTACTGAATTGAGAGGCTCATAGTGAATGATGGAATATGATGTGCTGTATTGTTACATTTCTACTTTAAACATTAAACCATACAAATTTGTAAAACACAGACAACTGACCATGACAAAGTGGTTAACCTTTCACATGTTTGCTGTTATGGTCTTTATTCTCAATCTAGCAGCCAAAACAGTCACTGAAATGGAATGGAATGCAACTCAAATGGAATGGTGCTGGTCTTTTTTTTTTTTTTGACAGGTTAACAGCTTGTTTACAAAAAAAAAAAAGGTAAATGTCTGGCAGCTGGGACACCAGAAAATGTCTAAAAAAAAACAATTGACTGGAATTGTATGGAACATTACTGTTCAGACTTTTTTTTAAACAATGTATTTTTTTGGTAACTATACAAACACTATACAGTATGTCAAATGCTTGTGTCCAGTAATGAATAGTAAATTATAGATTTTTGCAGACATTTTTTTAAACAATTTAATTTCCTTTAATTTTGTGATTTTTTAATTTTTTTTATTTAGTGAACCATTTGACTGTTTTTTTTTCTGCAGTGAAGTTACCTCTATGTGCACTATGTCTAATGTTTGGGGACTATAACAGCTCAAATGTGACTTCAATTAAACAACCAATAGAGCCACTAACCTGCAACTCGAATTGAACGTTTAATCAAATACAACACTTAGCTCCAGGTAGATGATTTGTGACCTTCTTTATATGGACATCTACCGGAATAATTATGTGCTATACAGGAAATATTTCCTCATTTTACCTTTGGCACTGAAAGAGCTCTGAAATCCCAGGTGTGTCTAACAGCTGAATACGCAAGTCCCTGGCTGAGAGCAGAGAATATGAAGAGGCCGATAAAAGAGCTCTATAGACACTGTTCCATCTTAGCTGACTGCGAGTAACTGTGGTGTCGGACCACTGCAGCTGAGATACAGCATGAATACAGAATGACTGTGTGATATGACATACTGGCTCATGATGGACAGGGACAAACAATAGAGAGGAAAACACAGCTTTCACTCGAATAGCTCACACTAGACACAATGTACCGGCTTCATTTACAGGCAGTCAAAGTCCCAGATGAAAGAGATCCTGTGTGTTCGTGTGTGGTATACAGAAATGTAGGCAAACACACAAACATTACTGTGTGGCAAGAAATAAAAAGCAGTTACTGCCTAGAGCTTCTCTTCTTAACTTGAAAGGATAGTCTCCCAAATCTCTGCATGTATCTTCATTCATTATTAAAAACTTCTCAATGCCAGCGAGGACTAAAAGAACCTTGCCCTTTCCATGACTATAGCAGGATAAGGTGTAAATGTAAATGAGAGAATAAATCACTGATGGCACTGCAGGCTACACAACTCGTTGTTAAACCAACACAAAAATATCAGCCAAGAAACATCAGCTAAACGGTAATCTCGCAGTGCATAACCTCAAACATAGCATACAATTACTATTCTGAGTGGAAGCAGCTTCTACAACGGATCAGAAACCCACATTAGAACTCTTTAGTTCACTATAAAACATTATAAATCATTACTTTTGTACTAAATGCAAACAAACTGGGTTGCTCCACTTTGGCATGGTGCATAGGGTAAGGAGCCGGCATCCTTTATGTAGCATTCATTTTAGGTCAAGAAACCGGTTTCTATATTAAAAAAAAAAAAACTAAGTTCCAATGATTTTTATACTGAAAGTAAATGTTCTTTTTAAACATAATTAATAAAAAAAATAATTAGCCAAATTAAAAATATTGATTTTAAACCAATTCATGTAATGAATGTTCTTGCGTGGTTCTGACAACCTTGAGAATAAATGTAAAATAAATGATAATTTGCAATAATTTCTCATTCTCTGTTTTGAATGTTCCTCTCAAAAAGTCCCTGTTTGAAAGTTCATGTCGCCCTAACAATTCCCCCTAATCCTCAACCCTAATAAGAATCAAGACACCACCCTACCTTGATAGATACCATTATTAAAAGATAATCAAAGTCAGTGATTTTAATTTTATGACTGTTCTATTTTAGCAATCCCACTGAACAACAACAACCAACCTGTCCGCATCTTAGCTTGACCTTATCTTCAGACTGTAGTCTATTTGCATAAGAAATTGTATTCATATGTTCATATACCAAAACACATCTGTAAATAATTTCATATGAGCATCTGCCACACGCCATAAATAGATATGTAAATGCAAATGTATTTAAAATGTATTTAAATCCAGAATTTAAATCTTAGGATATCATACATAAGCTGTACTAAATACCCTTGTAAGCATTTTTCCTTCATAATCACACAAGTATATATTTTTTTCCCCCTAAAACTATACTTTTGTGTGCTGCAGCTCAGCTGTCCCAGCTTGGTTTACTTACCCGCTTCCAGAACTCATTGGTGACATTTCGACCACAGTCCTGATAGTGCTCCTGGCAGCAGCGGTCCGGTACCACCTTTTCCTTGAGAGCCTCATGCCAGTCTGTGAAACCAGTGACACCACAGCACTTCCACTGCACCATGCCAAGAGACAGGAGAGAACAGTCAGAATGAGTGAGTGAATGAGTGACAAAAGAAAATGCTAAAAGAACAGATGAATGCAGTCTATCTTAACAGCCTTTTTGTGAGATTTTTTTTTCTCTTGTAGATTAATTAGATGTTATATGCAATATATTAAGCTACAGACTATGAGCATATGATGTTATCCACTATGCTATTCATTGAATTGGCTGACTATAAATGTGTGATTTTTTTGTAAGGTTTTGCTAAAGTTTTTTTTTTTTTTTCCCAAATATAATATAATATTCTAATTTGAGAGATAATGCACAGTGGAAATGCACCTCAGCTTGAATGATGTTCCAGGCGTTCCTCAGGCCAATGTTGTTGTCCGAGTAGTAGAGAGCCAGGCCATCTTTCAGATCCTTCTTGGCATTTTCACTGACCTGAGGAGCACAAGATAGCTTGGATTAAACCACCACCAATCTATCAGCAATTAGCAATAGAGAAGAAAGATGTCTGACAGGCAGAAAGAGACACAGTTCTGTACATAATATATAAAGCTTTGTGGTGAAAAATGTTGGCTTCCCCGCTCTAATACATCTCCGTAATCTGGTGCCCCTCTTGACCACTATATTAAATTAATGTTATTAGCCAAGCAAGTGATGGATCGCCCCAGCCAATGCGTAGCTCTAAAGTGGGGCACAAGCTTTGTGGGTGGAAGAGGGTGGATGTATGATTATCATCATACCGGTTTCCTCTGGCATCAGTATTGTTTCAACTTGACTGGGTGCCAAGACATGATCATGAAAGATAAATATTTAATCAGACGTCCTAATGAGATACAGGTCTATACATCAGCTGCTTGATGGTCACTGCCTTACAGCTTTCAAACTACAGTGGAGGATGGAAGGCACTTAGCTTGGAGATGGGGGGTGATTACTGTAGGAAATGGCAGTGTAAAAGTGCCAGCCATGGTAGAGTTATTTCAGGGGAAGCAATATAACTTCAAATGAATGCCTTTAGAAGATTCTCTTCAAGACAGGCTCCTGGACTGAGCTATGAATTAGACAGGCTTTAATCTGTTCTTACATCTTTACCTTCCCTGTTAATCACAGACATATTAGAAATGCTTCATTTTGAGAAGAAGAATCAATTTGCAGTCAAAAATGTCTATGCTAATGCTTCAAATAAAACACTAACCAGGCTTAGAATTAATCCAGAGGCTTTTATTAACTTATCATCAATTTACTGCAAGATCCACTGCAACTTAGTCATTCTACAAATTGGGTGGTTGGGTGGACTTACATCTACAATATTGTATGAGAAAAAAAAAAAATCCAAACATTAAAGCTCACAATTCAAGTGTTCAATTTCATTAAGAGTTATACTACTTATAACTATTTTTCATTGGTCACTATTTATAGCCATGTCTACGTGTCTGTATTGGTCAACATTTCCATCTATTTTATTATTATTTTTTTTTTCAGAACAATATTCTCAGGATTATGGATGAGTGTACCTGTTTACATAAGATATGTATTCAAAATAAAAGCATTGGTTTATGGTAAGATAAACCAATGTGCATTCCTCATTTTAACCTACCACCCCATTACGATAAATTACATCCTTTAAACCATGGCAGCAAACAAATGCAAGTTTCAATGTTCTTCTTTACTGTTTATTTGTTGCTTTTTCAGATTAGGTAATGTCTTTCCAACTTAACCCAATCACCCCACTATGCAAAATACTGTAGGGAAACCCTTTTTTATTATTAATTGTGTTTAGTTTACACTATAAATGTGCCATTTTCACATAAAATAGACCACCCGGTTATGTTTTAATTTTAACACAGTGAACAAAATGGCAATATTAACATGAGTTGTATGCCTTCGGTAATGATTAACTTTTTATTTCTAATTTTCTCCCGTTTTTCTACCAACTTATCTGTGTAATTGTCCCACCACTTTAGCTGCAGGCAGCTATATATCCCCATTCAGTAAGCAGGACTCAACACAAGGCAACATAAAGACAAGCACTCGCCTCCTTTGACACGTGTGAAGCCAATCACCGCCTCAATCACCGGGTCTATACTTTATTGCACACTTTTATGTGTCAATAATTAGGCCAGCTCATTTGCACTGTAGGTCCTGTCTTGATAAAATAACAAGACTTTGTGTGTAATAAAGCAAAGATATTATGGGGTGCTCATTCCTGGTCCTGGAGAGCTACCACCCCGAAGATTTCAGATAACACACCAGTTCAGAATGTTTACATATCCCTAAAGGCTTAATGACCCGGATCAGGTGTGTGAGATCAGGGGGGAGGGCGTATACCCTGGAGGGTGGTACATTTCCAGGAGCAGAAATGAGCACCCCTGATTTAAGGGGTTAGCAGAGCTTTAGACGGTGACTCAGCAAGCTATAACACTGATGACAAGTGCAGGCTAATGATTCAAGACGTGTGTCTGTCTGAGAGAAGAAACTCTGCTCATTAGGATGGTCGATATTTCCGATGTGTTTATGTGCTGCGTTTGGGCTCCCGAGAACCCCACGGGCTCTGTTGAACCTGCTTCAGCGCCGAGACAAAGAGGGAGAGAGAAAAATGAGAGGTGGAGAAGCATCATCAATCTGCGGCGCAGAAGCATCTCAAAACCTCCACACTCAGATATTCCTTATGCTCATTATACACAGAGCGAGAGAGTCAGAACAGAGCAACACACACCTACACACAAACACACACACACACACACACGCACAGACAAAGCTCCTCTCTGCTCAAATTTATCACAGAATGCCGTAACCTCTCCTGCTGCCTGGCTGAAATACTGTGTTACTGGCCTAAAATGCATGGTAATGACTTCTTCACGACTGAGGAGAGGCGTCCCAATTACCCCAGTGCACACTGCTCTAATATGACCCACTTTTGGCTTGGGACCCATAAGGATTAGACTTACGGCATCATATCTCAAACAACAAAACAAAAAAAAAGAAAACATGCTGACACCGGCAGAGCTCATCTCTATTTTTTTTTTTTAGGTGAACTGAGCCACACTAGAGACGGATATGCATTATTAAGGGTCGCCACATGCGGACCGAAACATTCCGCTAAGACTGCATCTGAAGCGCCTCATTTGATGAAATGTATAATTAGAATCTTCATTATTATGCACAAATTGAATTAGCCAATTTCACAGACTACAGTACTGGTAACTGTGAATGGGTGGGTGGGCAGGGCCGGCCTGTCACTGTTTTGAAATGCTGGCCTATTTAGAAAACCATTCAGGTCGATTACAATAGCAGAAAACTGGTGGGCCGTTCCTGTAGCTTCCATTTATTTAGGTGAAGAACAATACAGTGCACGTCCAGTGATCTGTTTCATAGCTCAGAGCTGCCCTGAACGAATGCATACATCACTAATGTTTAAATAAAGCTTTCCCCACTGGGGCCAAAGTCAAACACAGTGCAAATCAAGCTCAGATAACTCAAGCCTGTGAGCTGCAGCAGACACATGCTTGCAATTGTTGCACGTTTGTTTCTTCTCAGTCATTCGTCTTGGTAGGGTCGGCTGAGCTCTTGCAGATTAGCAGATGTGTGTGTGTGTTGAGTGCTGTTTGGACAGCATGGCTTGTTAAAGGCCTGACCTGTGATCCTGCAGCAGGGGTTTTATCTCATTTTATTTAAGATGAACAGCACACTCATTACACCTGCCACCTCAGTCTAATGTGGAAGATCATTTGTCTCTAATTAAAGGCTAAATCCAAATCCAAAGTGTGCCCTCACTTTAACTCCTCGCTGTTAGAACTTTGACTTGCCTTTTACTGTGGTTAATCAATTTAGGAGATTTAGAACCATTTATAGAACACTTAAAAAAACCTTCTAATTAATGCATTTGTCTATTTTAAGTTGCACCCATTGCTGACACAGATGTACAAAAAATGCGAATCAGCACAGCTTGTCTAGCCCCTGTAGAGAATACTGGAGCACATAAACATACTGGAAACATCCCTAATGCCAGGTGTGGCCTAGAGGGGTATTATGCCCTTCAGCAATAAGCCGTGGAGCAGTCGGACTCTGTTCTCTAAAATGATAGATAATAAGTGGGTGGTGATCATCTAACATCCTGACCTCACTAACGTGTACCTGAATGTTATCAAATCCTCACAGCAATGTGTCAGACTAGTAGAAAGCTGGACAGTAGGTACAGTTACTCCATCAAAAGCAGTATAAACTGCCTAGTGTGGTCATACATTTTATATATCATTGCTGTCCAATGGAAAACAAGTATCTCCATTTTTGTCGATTTTTATTTATTTATTTTTTTTTTACATAATTTGAACATAAAACTGTCTCTAACAGCCTGTCACATTTTCTTGATAAATGGACCAATAGAAAATCTCCAAAATTACCTGAAATAAACTCTTTTTACATCAACTTCCATTGAAAGTTAAAACGTTTTTTTCTCTCTCTTGTAAAGGGTTGGGTTGGGTAGTCGAGTTTAATGCCACATCAGCTCGTCGGCTATTTCGTGGCAGGAAAGGTACTGTCTAATCACAAGGTTCTACGATCTAAGCCATCGCAAGGCAGACAGACACACAGACACATCCACTCACACACTCACACCTAAGGGGCAATTTCAATCAAGTTCCAATTAGCCTGAACGTGCCGTCATTGGACTGTGGGAGGAAACCGGAGAACCCGGAGGAAACCCACGCAGACACGGGGAGAACGTGCAAACTCCACACAGAAAGACCCGGGACGCCCCAGCCGGGAATCGAACCCAGGCCGTCTTGCTGTGAGGCGGAAGTGCTACCCACCGCGCCACCCCTCTCTTGTAAAGCTACTGTTTTGGAGATACATGTTTTTAATTGGACAGCGAAGATATGGAAACAAAACTTGCCAATTTGAATTTATTGTTCTATTGACACGCCTAAACTATCACATCTATGTACAAATCTGATGGTGGTTTAGTGAACACCATATTTGTAAAGGGTGTTGTAAAGGGCCTATACAGTTTTTCAACAAGATTACAAGAGAGCCAATCAGAACCAAAGACACTTACTTCGCAGTTGATGCAAATGGTTGAGCATCTTTGGTCAAAGGACAAAGGATGCCCACAAAGCAAGACAATGGTATAAGGACAATGCAGCTTTTTATGCCAATTTTTTCTTCGTTTGTAGGAATTAATGCTTGGCAGTTAGCAGAAATTGGCAGGGGTCAAGTTTAAGAGAAAACTGGTCATAGGCTTGCTAAAAATACAGCTTTTAAAAAAATCAAACCCCATTTAATTCCAAAAGACATTCAGGATCATTTAGCAGAATCTGGAGTGGTGGTGCATGGTTCTACTGTGCAGCCACACCTGAACAAACAAGCTCTTTACATCAGAAAATAAATGTGAATAAATAAAATACATTTTCCTAAAGCCCACCATAAACTAAAGTTGTTTGTAAAGTAAGGGAGATTGAATAAAAATGTCTAACAAATTATTTGAAAGGGAAAATTGATTTTTCAGTAAACTCTTTTTATGTTTTGGTCTCAAAGAGCCCCTTTGGACCCAACTCGTAACTAGTCACATCCTTGAACCTGTGCTACAACTGAACAAATAGAGATATATATTTTTTTCTGTCCATAAGAAATAATTTCTGAGTAGACATGTTGAGTGTGAATACTCTCTCTCAAGCTCTTTTCAATGGTTTTTATTTTAGAGCCTTGGGGGGCTTTAAAATTGTGTCACTAAAACACTGCGTCTGAGTGTGTGTCTGATTTCTCTGCAGACTCACAGAAAACGAACAGTGTTTGGAGTGTGTAAAGTGATGTGCGTGGAAAAAAGCCTCAGGAAAAAAATAGCCAACGGGTACGGACAAATATGGACATGGCCTGTGTATAGTCAATATACCAAAGAAAATAGAAAAATAACTAACTACATATATAAATAAATAAATTCACAACCATTCTACATTTCAGACCTTGAAAAGAAATATAAAATACAAAATAACTTTTTTAGAGGCAAATCGTGGAGTCTCGAGCATAGCACACATGCAATCAGAGGCCAAATCAAAGGCCTTGGTTGAATTACAGGCATTGGGAGTTGGAAACAATTTGTCTGATTTCTCGCTCTTTTCCTTTACTTTGCCACCTATTTGCATTCACATCAGTGCACCCTGCATCCGGCAGCTCTACAGGCTGCAATTTTCATTCGGAGAGTGTGTCCATGCTGTTAGCTAAAGACCACACACTCTGCCTTCTACTAAACCCCTGTCAGTCCCTCATCTCATTACACTGCACTAAATGTAGTGCAATAAATACCCCACGCTAATGACAAATGACATTTCTGCAGATATTTGGATAGCATGAGGCAAACTGTCGTGCAAATTGGCTCGGCATGCTGTTGTTGGTCTTTGAGTTTAGTAGCTGTGTTTGTTTTTGTCAGAATGCACTGAAAATAAACAAACAGACAACAGCGCGAGGGTCCCAAGAGAACACGAGCGGTAATCTTTCGCAAATCTCCTCAGAGCCATACACGGCCATGTCTGCGTGGATCAGAATGATGAACAGAACTACTGTAAAACTACTGTCCACTAAATAAAGCTATCAGCCATGAGAGGTCATGCATTACTGAGATTTTATACCAGTTAATTTACAAAAATGAGAAACACAATTTATTTATAATGCTTATTATATTGTTGTTGTCTTGCTTGTCTTTTTTAAATTGTGTAAAATTACAATAAGTAGACAAACAGAAATGCTCTAAAACAACTTGGAATAAAATCTTTTTAAATCAACTTAGAATGAAAGTGAAAAAGGTTCCTGAATTTTTTTTAATAAATGCCTTCAGCTTCTTTAAATTGCACCCATTGCTGACACAGACATGCCAAAGCACACAAACACACCTTTTCTTGACTCTAAGGCGAAGTATTGCCAACAGAATATGTGTGGGGCCAGAGGGGTATAAGGCCCAACAGCAACCAAGTTATAAAACACTGTTAGAACTATTAGCTCCACCCAGTACTTTTAGGATGAATTGGGTAGTTAGTAATGAGGTAGGATGGAACAACATTATCCATCCTGACCATACTAATGGAACGTAATTTCACCTGTGTACCTGTACTCATACATAATGACAATAAAAGCCTCTTGACTTGACTTGACTAATGGTCAATGTTTCACTAAATGTTCATTGTTGTCACTGATTAACAAGTGAAAAATGTAGTATTGAATGGCTCTCTGAATGACTCCCCTTTAGCTGTTGAATGGATCTCCACAGCTAAGAGCTTATTATATGTGTAGATATCACATGTGTGTAGTGTGCACAGTCTCGCTCTGCCACATTTTCAGAAATTCCACTGCTTCCGCAACATTAATGGCATTCCATTAGCTTCTAAACAGCACCGGTCACTGCACTACATTACCGGGCTGCCACTCCGGCCTAACAGCCATAGGAGCGCTACTCTGGTAATACCCCTCATCTGTCTGCGAGCCCCCTGCAGAAAGCCCAGCACTAGCGTGCTTTCCTCAAATCAGCTAATATGGCTTCATTTGGCCGGGGTCCTGCTCCACGCACGCTGGAATGAGGTCATAGGCGTAAAGACGGATGCTCTAATCTGGTGCCTGGCCTCCACCATCTGCTGCAGTCAGATGGCAGGTCACTACAGGGCCAGAGCGTGGCTCGATGTGCGTGTGTGTGTGTGTGTGTGTGTGTGTGTGTGTTTGTGTGTGTGTAATGGGCAACACCGTAATCCACAGCAGGCGTGTTTAGTGAGGTAGGGGATTGACTGTACCTGCATCTCTCCAATACACCTGCAGGCAAGACTAACATCACTGAGGCGAAGGAGAACATCTGTGACAGAATCAAATAAGAAGGGATTGTGACTGTCAGCTATGTTGTTGCCTCTAGCTCCTCATCCTCTTCTCCCACTCCTTGCGTGCGCTGAGTGCAAATGAAAGCGTCCATAATTAAGTAATCACCACCTAGGTTTGAAGTGTGGAAGGTGGCATCAATGCGTTCTGTTGATGGCCCTTTTATACGCTGCCAGTTTATCTTTTCCTCAGCCGTGATAATGAATGCCTTGTGATTTGGAGATCAAATGAGTGGCTGAATTAAAGATTCCTCTGATGGCTGACTCACAGAGGCCCGAACCGAGGCTCTAAAGAGGATGGGCGAGAAATGAAAGGAATTCGCAGCTCTGCCTGATGGATACAAATCTCTCCAAGCTCATATCCACGCTGCCCTGCTCTGCTCTGACCTTCTCTGGTCATCATATCTGTCTGATCATGCTGGGTTACGCAGGCCAGAATGTGACGGCATCTCGGTGAATGACACGGGTGATTATCTAGCCCCACTCTGTCCTTGACTGGCAGACAGCTGAGTGGCATTTAAAGGCTAATAAAGAGACAGATACATGGTAATCACTTTATCTTTCATTATGTGGAGAGAGAGAAAGATAGAATCATGGCCTAATCTGCACTGATGCGTTCTCAATGGATAGTCATGCATGAGATCTAACTGTGATGCTGAACGCTGCAGGCCTGCAGCAACATATATACAATATAACACACACACACATACACACTTGCAAACCCTTGTGCTTTGTGACAGAAGAAGAGTCACCACATTTTGATGCCCGGCTGCTGAGAGAACATCACTTAATTCAGTAAGTATAAGAACCGTGTTAAACACACTATACTATAGTGTGTTTAAATCTTTGTAAACACCCCTTCAAATCAATGCACTCAGCTATCTTAAGTTGCACCTATTGCAAACACAGACGTGCAAATGCACGCACACACACACACACACAGCTTGTCTAGTCCATGTATAAAAATACTGCTAATAGAATAGCACTCTCAAGAGCATAAAAACATGAACCTGCTGAATTTAATCAAATCCTCACAGCAATATTTAAATAAATAAAATCTATATAAAAAACACATTTCCAGGACTTTAAAACTCATACTGTATAGTGTAGATCTAACTGGCATTTTATAGTGTCACTTAGTATGCTAATGGAAATATATATATAGAGGATACAGACACACACACACACACACACGCTACTCTCTTGTGTGTCACTAGAAAGTGTGTATAGAGTTATACAGTATTTGACTATCTCTGCTTCATTATCCGATCTCTGATGGGATTTGCACCCTGATCTGTAACAACGCTAGTGTGCAGTGGGACAGACAGTTAGAAGGATATACACATAAAGGCCCAAAGAGAGAAAAGAAATACACACCTGAGACACTGACTTTTATCAGGTGTAAGGAAAGCTCAAGCTTGAAAAACAAGTGTTGTTTGCTGAAACGCAGCCACGCGCAGCCTGGCTGCAGTCTGAAGCCGAGAGTGACTTATAAGCTAAGATAAGGCTGTGGGGCGTACAGTATTTCCCGCTGACAGAGCATGCCTCAGAGACACACAGATCCCCATCTCTAAATGGATTGTGGGTAAGTGAATTACTTTAGCTTTCACAGAGAGAGAGAGTCAGGCAGGAACTGTAGGCAATGATAACCTACCAGTAAGTCTTTAAGAGAGCCTGATCGATTTGAAAATGTTGTTGTCCAAGATGATATTTGGTCGGCAGTTGCTAATATTGCTTAAATTGCTCTTTACTAACTGATCAGGTTGTCAGTTGTCAAGTGTATGTTGTCACTTTTCATCAGCTTAGTATGATCTTTGCCGGAAGTCCAAAATAATTCAAATAATGCAGCATCTTTTTTGCTAGGCTGTTATCAGCCTGGGCAGTATGACTAAAAATATTATATATATATATATATATATATATATATATATATATATATATATATATGATCCAACAGCCAAAGTGGTGAGCCAACAGCCAATGGTAATGCCAGCTACTTGACTTTCTCCTTAATAGATTTTCAACTATGCTATCTACGCTAATGCTAACCAGCTTCTTACTGCAGTTTCAGTACAGTATATCATCTGACAATCAGTGTTACACTGGAGGTCTAAACTTTATTCAGTGGCTAATTTAAAAATGTACAGAATGTTTACTTAGTTGCTGAACCTATAAGAAAAGTGAATTAAATTTCTGATAGTTAAGAACCTAAGAATAGCTATACCCTACCCCTTATTAACAATGTGTGCCATGATCATTTTTGGAGATGGTTTGACACTGAAATAAGTGGATGCTGCCCAGTACCAGTCTTCCCCAGATTCAGCATTTTCCTTGTGTCCTGGAGACTTAATGGAAATTCCAGCTTAAACTTAACGCAGTTCAGCACAGAACATTTAGAGCATCTGCTGAGTGACAATTTTTTACCAGCTTTATCAGAAGAGAGGACAGGGAAGCCACACACCCTCCTGATGGAGAGTAATCTTGGGCAATGTCAAAAGGTCACATACTACAGCCCTGAACATTCCAGCCGCATCAGATTCGAGTGGGAAAGGGCATGGGAAAGACTCGGATGAGACTGGACCAGAAGGACAAAATAGAGATGTGCACTAAGAATAAGCTTAAGTCTAATTACTCAACACCAACTGGCCAAGATCAGGCTCCATTGTGTGGGACGACCCCTGACGTTTCAGACAGACTGAAGGGGCAGCTGGCTTATAGTAAGTCTGCCAGACAACTGGAGCAACAGGCTGACACTGATCTGTCTCAAAAATCTCAGGCAAGACCACGAGCCTGATAGTAGAAGGTTCCATAGAAGAACCACTTTTGGTTTTGTACAGAAACAATATTCACCAAACACCTACTAACGCAGATGTAAAGATTTAATTTACAAGGACAGTTGAGATTCATCACAATTCAAAATGTTTAGCTGCAAACAGTTCTGTGCAACATAAAATCAAGATTCTGGAAGAAAGATGCTGGGAAACGAGGCTCTGTGTTTGTAATAGATTGAGTTCTTTTAGTCTTTATACCATTAGAAGTTCTACATCTACATTACAAGTATGGTTCTCTAAGAACCCAAAATTGTAATCTGTGGTGTGTATGTAGGAATGAAGATGTGTGGCCTATTCATTATTATTTTTGTTAAACAGCAGAAACATGACAATAAAATGTCTCTTATATGTGGAAAGCATGTGTAACTGCTCATTCGGGAATGGAATGCCAACATTATAACCAATTTCTTTGCTGGGTTTCTTTAGAACTATAGCACTGGTTAAAAAAATATATATATATAAAAAATAAGCAATGTTTATTTTTCAGAGGGTAAGTGGAAATAGAAACATGTGGAAATAGAAATGCATTCATGTGGTCTTTCAAAGAGGCTTTGCTTAATACAGTCCAAATTATTTGCTTAAATCTCAGAGAACGTTTATTAAGCCAGGCGGACACTGTGCGATTTTAGCCCGATTTTAAGCCCGATCTGGTCGGATGCGACTGAATTTCATGATCGGGCCGAATTTTAGCTTGATCGTGCGTCGTTTGTCGTGCAGTGTGAGAGGGGAAGCGATGTCCGATTAATTGCCCATACGAGCTGCGAATGGGCAGTCGGACGCGACCAGGGATTTCTGACATGCCAGAAATTTTGGTCGCTTGTCTCACAGTGTGAGCTGTTTTGCGGGCCGATTTCTTAACGTCACGACCTGTTTTCCCAAAAATCTGCACAGTAACTATAAATTATTATTAGTCATATTTATTTCTGTCAGTTATAAGGATTTATATTTATGTTCGGTACACAGACTTATAGCTTAATATAGCAGACACAGGCATTCTGCTGTTTAAGAATTTCAACAGATGCTTATTCTCAGTCAATAGCTGGAGTTTTTGAAAAGAAAAATGTATTTTATTTCACTTTGCTATTATATCTGAAAAATAAAGCACATTGTCAGCCTCTGGTGCTGCCCGTCAATTATATAAAACTTAAAACATGCACAGAAATATAAAGCTATATTTTATAATTCGTTTCTTTTCGCCAGTGCAAATTTATTAAAATTATAAATATATTAATTTATTAATTAAAATCTCGTCCAGTGCTCCAGAATATTAGCCACGCAAAGCCAGCTTAGAGCAGCGCGTGGCATTGCGCGCGGCATTGCGCGCAGAATAACCTCTGTCTTCTAAAATAAACGTTTTAATAAATAAGGTCGGAGAAGTGTAGTAAAATTAATGCTATTAAACTTACTAAAGCTAATAAACGTACTGATAATTAATAAAGATAAATCGGACAAAATGCGCTGCGCCTCTCTCTCGCTCTCTTTTGCAGCGCGGAGCTGAATTCAGCGCGAGGCTACAGATAATATGAAACTCAGTTCAGTTGAATAAAAATAAGTAAGGGCCTGTAAGTACAAGCAAAGGACCTGTAAGTAAATATTGTCAAATATAAAGAATAGTTTGAGGTTTTGGTGAGCTGTTTTCATGATTTGAAACTGAAACTAACTGAAACTTTGAATATTCTGCAGAAAGCCTGGGTTATTTTAAACGAATTTTTAATGAGTTTATATTTTATATTTATTCATTTTATTTTTTTTTCTTCTTTTATTAATCAAATCATTAAATATATATCTTCATAAGATATCCTTTTTTTTACCTTTTATGTCAATTTTTATGATCTTTTTAAAAGGTCCTATTTTTCCTTTTTTACGTATATATTTTATTCGTCTATAATAAATGTCAGTTTTTATTTCAATTTTTTATATATATTTTTAATCCCTTTTAAACTGTTAATGCTCAGCGGCACTGTAAATGAGGGTCCCTATCCAGTGTGAATAACCGATTGCTTGTTTAATATTCAGTGTTGCAAAACCAGTTTTTACATAAACAATAAACAGAATAAAAAATAAAATCATTTTATTTTATTTAAGCTGCTGGTGTTTCTTTCGCAGCCTGACGCGCAGTCATTTTTCTATGCGCTCTCCTTCTGTAAAACGGACCACGTAGAGTCCACGTCGCCTCAGCCACCTGCGAGTCCATGTACGTCTGGACTTTCAGCACACAACAGGGCACAAATAAGCAAAGAAGCGCTTTCTTTTGCAAGGCGACATGTTGTGTTGAAGCGAGAGTTTGTACGCAAAGAAAGCTCCGCCTACGGGCTGCGTTTAGACGTGCAGTGTAAGCTCCCACGTCGCAGCAGGTCAGTCGGACCGTACAGTGTGTGCAGATGAATCGCAGGCGTTGTTCATACACGACAAACGATTCAAACGTGCAGTGTGAGCTCTCCAGAACGCATCCGATTAAAAAAATCGCACAGTGTCCGCCTGGCTTTACTGTTCAAACGCTGGTGGGACGTGAAATCTGTCAAAGTGCTTACCTTATTCGAGTACACGAAGAAGAGGATGAGCAAGATCAGCTCTGCCAGCAAAATAATCAGCAAGACGATGAAGAACTGCAAACAGAAAGAAGAGAGAAGGCCAATGAGTGATTAGAAAAGGAAGAGGATGCACAGTGAACGAGTGAGAGAGGGAGACGAAATGAAGCAAGTGGAGGATATCTGTTCACATGAATCATCTCTCCTTCAAAACACACTCCTTCACTCTTGCGCTCTGTTTCTCTCTTTCTGCTAAATATTTACTCAACCTTCTATAGAGCATGCGCCTGTCAGGCAGTAAACATTAGCACACTGAGGTCCTGATTCGCTTCCCATTCATCATTCTGCTGATCAGGGCTGTCTGGACGGGTAAGAGCTACAGCTTTGGCCCAGCTGAAAGCCCTTAAGATGCTTGTTTATTGAATCCCTTCACTGACAGTTCCAAATGATTAGTTTACTGCACTGTTTCCCCATCATTAGAGGAAAATTGTTACTGTTGCAAGTGTATTTATAAGCTTATGGCCAGAGCCAGCCGTGTACATATGTATGGCAGGCAGTTTTAACCTAAAATTCCACCTGTAAAACTCAATTTTACTAATAAAAACTTTATTCAGGAGTTTCGTAATGCAGTTTCTACTAGTACAAATTTCAGAAGCAGGCTATATTTTCAGATATCTACCATGAAATGTTTACTAGTAATAATATCAGATTGACCGATCTATAAAATCAAATCATATTACCAGAAAGACAGATGCGTAGTTCAACCCTCCATAATCTTTGATTATATTGTTATGAATATAATCGTCAGCTGTTTGACCTTATTCCCTTTATTAAATAGAATGTCTGCTGATTGTATGAATCCATATCTACCAATTTCCTTGCTTTACCAATCGGTATGTGTTTTACCTGCAGACTAGCATATATTTAAAGCCACTCATTGTTTACATGATATTTCTGACACAGCAATCATAGCTGAGCCCCAGCAATGAACACTGTGCATCAAACAGCCACAGCTACAGTAATCATGATGTGTAGATATCTATAAATATTACATTTACATAAAAGTCTGTAATCGAAGAGCTGTGCATATTGTGCATGTATTATTTAGCACAGAAAACGTGTATTATTGATTTTATTTTAGTCCACTGCATTACAGTGACTGTATTACAGTACAATGTGTGTTAGTTATAGCCTAGAAATGAACATCAGCCACCTGGTGGAATTCTATATTTTATATGATTAAAAAAAATAATAAAAATAAAAACATAAAATAAACATCTGAAATGCTGTTAAATGAGAATCTAGGAACACAATATCACCAAGAAATTACTTAAATAGCAAATGCATACCTTAGTTTTACTGTTACAAGATTAAAGAAATTCTATCATTCTGCCAACAAAATATCTCTAGTAAGAATGGCTATACAGATCTGTAGTTGATTATATTTATTATTGCTAGTAAACATGTCATAGTTATAAATGTAATAAATGTAATAAATGTAATAAATAAGATTTTACTAGTACAGTTGAGATATGGCCTGTATTGCTGGAGTTATATTAGGCTAAAATGGGTCAACGTGCACATGTTTGGCTATATTCACAAAGCAGGTAAAATGGCCCAAATCTTTTTTTTTTTTTTTTTTGTCATATGTGAAACAGATGTGCCATCTGTGCGGAAGTGTAAATGATTTCAATTTGAAATGTTTTATTTGGGCCACTTTAATAAATTATACTGGAATCTGATACATATCCGCAATGCAACTTATTCTATGCAAATTTTTAAAGATGTAAATCAAAAAGGGTGTCCATGGTTGAATGCAGTGAGCTTGAATATATATATTTTGGTGATAAGACCAGCTATCAGGCACTGGAATTACCTGATAGTTCTTGTAATTCTAGAGGATAAAAAACAAACTTTTATGTGAAGCAATGCTTGCGTCATTAAAAATATAAATATTGGATTTGGTGAGATAATCATATTTGAGCAATGTTTACCTGCTGTGTGAACATAGCCTTTGTTTTTTCTATTTTTTTTTTACTCCTTTGGTTGCCTTTTCTGCCTCTACTTGTGAAATACATAAATACATAAAGTTGCGGGACTCTCTGAGTGTGTGAGTTTCCTCCACAGAGCTGTGAACACATGAGAAACAACAGGCTGATCTCTCATCTCCAAACCCTGCAGGACACTCCCCCGTTCTAATGTCTCCTCTTACTCTCTCAGAGAGCAGCATATGCTATATATATATATGTACTGCCTGGAGAGCTAAACTACCCAAAAGGTCAGGCAATTCAAATACACACCAGCTCTATCTAATAAGTATTTACAGAGGTTTAAGTGCTGAAAAATGGTATTAAAATATCAGCTCTGCTCTAAATTCTCAACTCCGCTCATGCGATTACAGGTTTTGGTTGCATGAAGATGCTGAATCATTCATAAACAAAACTCTTGCTCCCCCGGCATGTCTCTTGTTCTCTTTCGCTGTGTCTTTCCCTGAGAGCTTCTATTTCAACGTTTCTTCAGTGTATGAATACTTTATAAAATGCATGTCTCCCAGTGTTTATTCAAAATCAGGTGCGAGGTCATCAGAGAAGTCTAGTGGGGATAAATAAAGTTAGATGCAGAACAATATCCCTTTTTCCTGCCTGATATCAATATCGATTTTGCAACCTGAAGTGTTTGCCAATACTGAAACCAATCTGACACCAATGTCAATTTTCCCCTCACTTTCAACCCTTAGGCTAGCTTTGCATGAATTTTAATGCATTTTTGAGGACAGTCAAACATGTCAAATGTTATTTTCAGAATATCATAGTTTAATCAAATACGTTTTAATTCAAATAATTAATGTAGATGCAAATATTTATAGACTTTATATATTTGTAAGAATATGACCTGGTTCTGACATTTGTATATATACAGCTCTGGGAAAAAATAAAGAGACCAGTTTCTCTATTTTTTAGTAAAATAAACGTTGTTTTATTCTATAAACTACGGACAACATTTCTTCCAAATTCTAAATAAAGTTCATATTTATAAAGTTTTAAAAGATCAGAAATTAATATTTGGTGTATCAGTTTTCATGCATCTTGGCATGTTCTCCTCCACCAGTCCTACACACTGCTTTTGGAGAACCTTATGCCACTCCTGGTGCAAAAAAAAATAAATAATAATAATTCAAGCAGTTTAGCTTGGTTTGAGGGCTTGTGATTTCATCTTCCTCTTGATTATATTCCAGAGGTTTTTAATTTGGAAAAATCTAAGAAACTTATCATGGACCTGCATTTACCACATTTTAAAGATAAACATTAAAATGGTTTAATAGATCAGATTGGATTATATACTTTTTATATCTGATACAGTTATTCTAAGAGCCTGACTTATATTAGACTGATAGCAATACTGTACATTGGATCAGCGCACCGCTAAATATGGAGATGGAGTCATTACTAGTGCATGAAATACAAAGTCATCTTGACCGATGTATAATTCAGGCTTATAAGTGACACAAAAGCCCTGAATGTCACAAGCTCTCTCAATTAGTCTATGACCGGCTCTATTAAAAAGAGATGATGGCTTTGTACTTGATACTTAATAGAATGTGAACAAGGGCGTGAGAGAACGAGCAATGAGCAAGGAAGAGAGAAAGAGAGAGAGACTCCATGTGTGAGGGAGCTCCCGCTTTAAAGCCCTGCTATTAAAGAGGTGCAGCGAGTGAAGTGAGGGAAGCCCCCGGCTCCAGCTCTGATCCCAACCTCATCAGCCTGGAGAGTTATGGACGGCTCCATTAGCTCCATTAAGCTCATTAGCGAGAGCAGCTCAGTTGGGGACTTCAGAAGACAAACAATGGTTCATATCACACCTGGAGCTAAAACTCTTCTGAAGCCCTTGATGTTCTGGATAAAGACTTTTTAAAACATTTAACAAGTCGAAACTGGGGTGCACAGCAATTTAAGCCAAAATGAATGTAGCTGAAAATGCACTGAGGCGACGAGCGTTTATTTATTCATATTAATTTATTAATTTAACAGCCGAGGGAGAGCAGAGATAACACATTAGAAAGTAGCCACGGGTCTGTTTACTGGGCTGGTGCATTTCAGGATAGCTTCGTTTAATTCTGTGTGTATACGTGTGTGTGTGTGTGTGTGGTAGAGGCAGATATTTACATTTACATTTACATTTATGGTATTTAGCAGACGCCCTTATCCAGAGCGACTTACAACAGTGCTTCAAAGTTACTTAAGATATCCAAAGCTAGTTTGTAGACTAGGATCAAGAGATACATAGAGCTTAATCATGTTAAGAACCCTAGGAACCTTTTTTTTTATTATTATTTTTTTTTATTATTAGTTTAGGAACTCTTTGAAAAGATGTGTCTTCAGTCGACGTTTGAAGACCGTGAGTGACTCTGCTGTTCTGACATCCAGTGGAAGTTCATTCCACCACCTTGGTGCCAGCACAGAGAAGAGTCTGGATGTCTGTTTTCTGTGTGTTTTGAGTGATGGAGGTTCGAGCCGAGCCGTACTGGAAGCTCTAAGAGCTCTTGGTGCAGATCTGGCTTTGACCATCGCCATCAGGTATGAAGGTGCAGGTCCGTTTTTTGCCTTGTAGGCCAGCTATGGAATATGGCCCTAAAATAATATTACAATATTTTCTGCTATTTTGCGATGAGTGCGAATGATTTTTTTTTTTTAATATACTACTGCAACACAATAAATGTTAGTTTAATTTAGTCTAATTTTAACATTTTAAAACAATCAGCAGAAACATATTCGTAAACTATTGTCTATTTTGCAGTCTATGTACCAAGACTAATTTTGTATAAAATAACAATTAGGAAAATGTAGCCAAAAAAACCTACCAAAATACTAAAGAGCACATCACTAATATCACAATATAGATGATTTAATCCCACTATATATACTTGTCAAGATATACTGTGTATGATACCATATGGCGCACCCCTAGCGTGCGTGGGTTTATGTACTGTATATGTGTGTTTGTAGCTTGTTTGTATTTGTATTTGTAACAATACTCTATACTCACGCTCAGAAGTAGGCACTTATTTTCCTTGATGGCACCCAAGCAACCAAGGAAACCGGTCACCATTACGATGGCACCAATGGCGATGACCAGGTTGGCAGCGGAGAGGGACGGGAAGGAGGGTGAGAAGGTGGCGAAGCTGCCCTGAGACACAGCCAGCCAAATCCCTACTCCCAGCAACCCACAGCCACATAACTGCAAAGAGAGAGATAGAGAGAGAGGGGGCACTGATTAACAAACAATTCACTTTCTCATTTAAAGTACAGCATGAATACGGTGACTCAGCAACAGTGATACACTCAACCAAAATTCTTCTTCCACACGTCCATTTCAAATATACATGCCCTTCTAGATACATTCCAATGCCCTCCATCACACCGACAGTACAAAACACACTCACAGGCGGACGAGGAAAGCGATTTCACTTTAGTCAAATCCATACTGAAATGGAGATATAATGCACACTGTGTGTTCAAGGCTCAGGAGCTTGTCAGAATCTGCCGGTGGACATGCTTTTTTCCAGCAGACACTGTAATATGAACTCTTAGTGTGTGTTAATGGATTCCACTGGGGGCAGAAAACTCACTGCCATCGCTGTCTATCTGAAAGGTCAACACCAGCATATAAAAGACATACAGAAATGAAACCGCACTTCCGTGTTACTTCTGCATTATTATGCTGTAGGTGTTAAACTACATCTGAAGGGGGCAATGAATTGCAGAGATTATTAAAATGTCACAATCATCCATCCATCCATCCATCCATCCAACCAACGAACCAACCAACCATTCATTCATTCATGCATGCATTCATCCTCCTAGGCAAGATCGTAACAGGTCTACAGCCTACATGGAATCATTACTTAGGAGCTTCTTAACATAGCCAATAGAGTGAGAATCCACTAATTAAAGCTGTCAAACTGTAAAAGAGTGACAGTGATATCAAAAGAATATGGTGTTTATACTGGAGAGCAGATCTTTTCCTCTTTCCAGAGTAGTAATGGGAATTCTTGTTAAGGTTGCTACTGGCACAAGGCCTCATATTTGTTTGAGTGTTTTTGTTACAGTGTTAAAGTATGCAGGTCCTGCGGGCCAAAAACAGCAGAGCTTATCTTTATTTCTTTTTTAACAAGCCTTCTCAAACATAATGGTAAGTCAACATAACGGTGCCAAAAACACTTTTCAAATGACACCTTGGTTCTTAACCCCTAACCAAATTTACAGAAGCTGTTTTTACAATTTAAAAATGTCTGGAGAATCAGTTCTGTCCATTTTTCAGAGTTACACAAAAAATACTCTGCGAAATTAGCATAGGACCTTGAATTGTTGTCAGACTGAGAATAAGAAATGCCAACATACTCATTTTGAATGCTCTAAAAAAGTGACCTGCTCGATTTATACATTGGCTTATACATGGGGCATTGCTTGGACTTACACTAGTCCAGGCAAAGTCCGGTACAACTGACCTGGATATTTGTGTTCACATATACAGCTCTACTGTGTAATGCCTTGAAAATTTAAGGGGTCCTGCACATGTGTGAATGAATTCATTTTTTAAGCCAACTATGGACCTCCAAATAAAGAGTGGGCAGCAGGGGACAGAGTACAGAACAGTTGGACAGAATATTGCTGATTTTCCTTTTCTAAAAGACCAGCTAAACCTTGCAATTTACAGGTAAGTTGGATTAGATGTTCCCGAGCAGGAACACTAAATTGAGTAAGACCAAAATTACCTACTCTTGCTTCAGACAGACCCAGACATGTACTCCAGTACACTGGGATGGAGCAAAGACTTATCTGTCAAAACTGAATTTATTTGATGTGAGGTCATATAATCACTCCCTTAAGTGTGTAGTTGAGCGTGTATCAGTGGATAAAAGAAACACGTGTGTTGTGTATCTGTGCTGTCGTGTGATTAAGTGTGTGTTTCTGTTTACAAGTGCGTCTGATTGGCAGGGCTCAGTTCAGTCTGGAGTTGTTCTTTCCATCCATCAGTCGTAAGAGAGACAAGCGGAGGGAGGGGACGGAGTCAGACACACAGCAGCTACGGGACGGGAGGAGACGGCTGACATTTCGCTCCTCACTAATGGAATGAAATATCCAGCACAATCTCCTCCTGAATAAGAAATCCAGCACAGCGGTGATATACGGCCCGGCAGCACACAGTAAATCACAGCGCCGCCACGCCTGTCTCAGCCAGCGCCGCTGCTGAAGAGAGCATTACAGCACATTACCATTAAACACTAACAGACCTACAGCACAGCCAGCCTAATAGGGAAGCCTTTGAGCTGATTTCCAACACTTTCAGACAGAATGAATAATTAATGGCGCTCACATATATACGCTAAATTAGCAGTCTAATTGAACAGGCAGGTAATGCTCTCCATAACAGTGACCGGTGCACTTAAGCGTAAACGCAGCGCTTGGTCTGAGGTATGTGCACACAGAGCAGACACCTTTAGTCACCCTCGATTAGGTCATCCTCACCCCTTCTGCCCAGATTCCCACAGCAGGAGAGATGAAGGCCACACCGAGAGACAGGGAAGCTTTGTTTATTTCACATTTGGCAGTTTGAGAGTAGGTGTTGATGCCGTGTTTGGTGGAAAAGCACTTTAGCAGGTTAGCTTGCGGGGGTTAGGCCTATATGTGCAATGGCCAGAGTGGTGAGAGACGACTGGGGCTTTAATGAAGCAGATTCAGAGTGTAGTAACAATTACACACGACCCCTCAGGTTTACACTTCTCACGTTCGCTAATCGGTGGCTTCCACATTGTTTGACAGTGCCAGCAAACACGCATACACATTCATGCACTACATTTCTCCCAGTGGCACACGCACCGCATCACTGAATAATTAAACTCAGGAACGAATCCATAATTTATTTAACGAAGAACTTGTAGAAGATTTGCTTTTCCTCCAAGTCTTCCAAAAACACCCAGACACTTTTAGGTTAGCATTCATATAAGATTTATATGCGTAGCACTGATTGACTGAAGGGGCAACGAAATCAGACCTGGTTTCTGCATTCAGAGCACATCCAGCAACATCGACCCCTCGCTCACTACCTCCCTACATCCCAACTCTGCTTCAGTGCAATTTTTCCTCATTTGACTCCCAAAGCCTCACCTATGATTGAAAACTAATCCCACACCATTAAAACCCCTGGAGGAGTGTTCTGCCTACAGAGAGAGAGAAAGAGAAAGAGAAGATGGAAAGGGAGAGGGAGGGGAGAGAGAGATAGATAGAGAAAGATGGAGAGAGAGAGAGAGAGTGAGAGAGAAGAAATAGCATAAAGAGCACATTAGCAAGTGAAGGGAAGAGGTGTGAGATAGAGAATGTGCAGAAAGATGAGCCTGAGGACGAGTAATTAAGCAGGGGTAGGGAGGAGACGAGAAGCAGGGAGGGCACGGATGTGAGTGTGAGACAGAGAGACCCAGAAAGCGATTGGAAGAATTAGGGAGATTAAGATGAAGAAATGACAAGATAGAAAGCTAGATAAAGAGAGAGAGGGAGCAAGCGAGATTTAGAGAGCTCGAGAGAGAACAGGAGGAGAGCAATGAAAATCAAGTGAGAGAAATTGAGGTAGATAGACATGCACACAGACAGATAAAGCAAAGGAGAGTGATAAAGATTGAGAGACAAGGATGATCAAAGGAGTAATAGAGAGATATAGAGCTCAAGAGAGAGACAGTCAGAGAGAGAAAAAGACAGCAAGATAACTCGAGTTAGAGACAGACAGGGAGATTCAGAGAGAAAAATCAAGAGAAACAAACAATATAGAAAAAGACAAAAAGGGAAATCAGGAGAGTGAGATAGATAGAGACAGAGATAGAAAGAGGGAATGGAAAAGCGAAAGAGAGGCAGTGAGATTGAAAGAGAGAAAGAGGGAATGAGCATGAAAAAATCGAGACAAAGTGAGAAACAAAGAGACAACAGAATATACTGAGAGAGTAAGCAAGGAATATCAAAAAAGATAGAGATATGAGGAAAGAGCATGAGGATGAGCAAGGATGGTAGAGAAAGAGTGAGAGGGAGTGTGGATGAAAAGGGATTGAGATTCAGGTAAGAGAAAAAAAAACATGAGAAATGATGATGCAGAGAATTAGGGAAACAAACAGGAGAAGCAGAGAGAGAAAAAGGATACAAAGTGCAGGAGGAGAAGAATAGGAGGTGAAGAGAGAAAAAGAGGGATGTGAAGAAAAAAATAAATAGATGTACTGTATTTTGAGAAGAAGGAATATGTGATTAAGAGATACAGACAGAGAGCAGGAGGAAGAGAGGTAGATGTAAAAAGCAGGTAAAAACTGATGCACTGTATCTTGATGGAAAGGCATTTATGAGCCAGATATATAGATAGAGAGTAAAAGGAAGAGAAAAAGAGACTGCAAGAGAGAAAGAGCGAGAGAGGGATGTATAGAGTAAATAAAGAGATGTACTATATCTTGAAAGAAAGGAATTTGTAAACAAGAGATAAAGAATGTAGAAATAATTGAAAAAGAGATAAAAGAAAATAGAGAGAGAGAGAGAGGATGTGCAGAAAATAATGGATGTGAGGATACGATGTATCTGGAGAGAAAGAAGGATGCCATTCATCATAGACGAGTGCATAAGTGCAGTTTTCTGCATGAAGGTAAACTCAGCATGAAGGTAAGCTGCTGAAGGCCCAGTGAAGGGCACTTGTGAGGGAGGAGGAAAGGCCTATAATGGTGCATTAGCAGCCTGCTGTGATGGAGGACTTTAACAGAGGCTTTGTTCTTCCATGATGAGTCTCTGTGGTGGGCGACCAAAACAGCAGAGAGAGGGAGAGAGAGAGAGAGAGAGAGAGAGAGAGAGAGAGAGAGAGCAAACTCTGGGAGTCACAAGATCTCAGCATCACACAGAGGAGCATCACTCGGCTCTCTCTGGACTGGTTTAATAATTCAACACCCAGTCACACTGCCCACTCTCTGCAAACCACATTCTCTCTTTTCTGTTCTTTTTTTTTCTTTATTCTTCTTTCTGTGTCTAATCTCTTCTTGCCTTCAGTTCTTTCATTAATAAAGCTCTTGTTAAAATAACACAAGAAAATCAATCAGAAACGCATTTCACACTCTAGTCTTTAAAAGGATTTGGTGCAATCTTGGGAATTTAATTAAGAGCTTTATGCACACAGTGAGTGGTGAGTAGTGAGTACTGGGTGGACGATTTAGGGCACTGGGAGGTTACTGGACCAAATGCATGAAACAAATAAAATTGGTTGTAATGAATAAACTGCACTAATTTCCATTTAAGTTGTTAACACATGCCTTAACTTGGAGATCGATTACATAACATGCTAACAGTGGTTAGCAGCTAAAGGAGCACAAGTCAAAATTAATGAAGTAAACCTCCAATGGTGGAGTAGGAGAACGTGTTTTAAGATGAACTGATTGACTTTTTATTGCTGGTCACAAACAGAGAGCACACATCTAAAATCTTCTAGTCAGAGAACCATAATACTCTACACATTCCTCTTGATATAGTGGGGGAATTTGGACAGAGCTGTCATCAAACTCTCAAGTCTAAGGGGGTCTTATTTAGGAGCCTGATAATGAAACACAAGCTAGAAGAAAACATATTTACTGTCCAACTTTCTTTATAATCAGCTTTCATTAGTATATCAGTCACTATCTGTGTTAGATAGCAGTTAGGAGCAATTACGAGAAATGGAGGTGGAGTACTGGGGCATTAAAGATATAAAGATGGAATAATGGGGCATTAAGAAGATGGGGTGGAATAATGTGGTGTTAAGAGTATCGAGGTGGAGTAATGGAGTCTTGAGGAGATAAGGTGGAGTACTGGGTTATTGGACATATCAAGTTAAAGTAATGGGGCATCAAGGAGATTGAGGTAGAATTATGAGATTCTGTGAGGATGGGGTTGAGTTATACAGCATTAAAACATGGGTGTAAAATAACCAGGTGTTGCGCAGATCGAGGTAAAGTTGTGGGGCATTATGGAGATGGTGTGGACCAATGGGGAGTTGGGGAGATCGAGATGGAGAAGCAGGGCCTTAAGGAGACAAAGTGGAGTAGTGATGTGTTGAGAAGTCAGCAACAAATGGTCCTTTAATATGTGAGATTTTCTCAACACCTGCCTTCATTCAGAGATCACGCAACTCAACTAGCCACCATGCTGTAAACTGTAAATAGCATTTAGTCTTATACTGCCTGATCCTTTTGTACACACACACTTTTTCAATCACTGTGTTAGAGACAGTAGGCCAGTTGGCATGGATGGAGCCTGTGAGAACTAAGGCAATAAAGGGGTTAGCCACTGGTCATTTGACCTAGGATCAAGGTTGATCCTTTGCTAACCTCTTGATCCGTTTATGTCACCCCCAATCACAGATGCAACACACACATGCATGGGCGCGCACGCACACAGACACACACAGACTGCATTAATGGTCAACTTTCCATCATCTGGGGTTACAATACCCAGCTGTTGCCTCGGTCAGGTTGAAATATGGCCTTTACCAGAAAACCTCATTTGCGTACCTGGCCAATCGCTGAAGCAGCAAGCTTTAGATACCCTGCTGTGGCTTTCACTGAAGCAATCACTCTTTCCAGTAGCCTCTTGTGTGCTTTCTTAGAGTATATATTCAAAGGCATAATCGCAATTTGCATGAAAATTTAGCACTTCAGCATGTGAAGATGTCCTTCATGATGGAGCTTCAGAATCACTGAGGAGCTAAGGAGCTGTGGAGGTTTAAGCTTCAAAAAATCTTCTGCTCTCAGGGTGTGTGTGTATGTGTGTGTGTGTGTGTGTGTGTGTGTGTGTATTAGTGTGTGAGGATGTGTCTCCACCCCAGCACTGTCACGGTACCTCTCATTACAGCATGTAGAGCAAATGTGTGTGTGTGGGAGATGGCTCAGCTCGCTCTCACTCTGTAGGAGACGTGTTGTACCGGATTAGAGGTACATGAAGAATGTGCACAGACATTAACCTAAGTTTCTGCCAGGTTGTGTGAGCCTCTATTCTTTTTGCACTACCTTTATGGTTGTCATTCGTCTACATATAGAATGGAATAACAAAGAAGGAATGCCTCTGACAAGGTCAAGGTAGCTGGAGAGGTTCCATGAAGATGGAAAGCTTTGTTTACTTGAAAATCTTCAGGAAAATGAAGATGCATTCCTCATTTATAAGAGTTTCTACACTGAATAGGCCACAAAGCAGCATGACACAGACTCTGACAAAACACGTCCACAAATGTCTACAGTGAAGAGAAGACTGCTTTTCCGCTCCTTGGGTGTGTAGGTTGCTAAAAAGGAAAAATGGATTCACAACAACAAAGTCAAAAACAAACATGAGGCAGCAAGGGACTCCTCCATTTGTTCTTGCAACAAGGACACGCAGTGTCACTGATATAAAGCACTCCTGAATTCCTGAGTGGGACCCATGGTGCTTTTGTGTTTGTCAGTGGTCATCTCCACAACCCAACTAAAATATTGTCCCTGATCGTTGGAAGGTTTTGCATGGCAGGTAAGAATTTCTGTCATACTAAATAGGTATTAGCATTGCATGGATACTTGCCATTCTTTTATATGCAACTTGCGATTGATCATACATGCACTCATTACGATTATAAATTGCTGTGGATTACTACAAGTTTCCTCCCTTCTAAGCTTCATCCATGGCAGCCTTGTGACTGGACAGCTGCTTGGGTAAAGCCTCTAAACTTACAGGTTGAAACAGAAGTTTCCTTCAAACCCAATAATCTCTGCTTTATTTGCCTAGCAAGCTGAATAGATTGATTGTAGTCAGGTTAGCTTCTAGTCTTGCCTTGTCTGAGCTCCCTTTCTGCAAACACTGGCAATGTGACAAGCCACAGTCATTAGGTAACAACTGGAGGTGTCTGGAGAGTCTGGAGGTGATGAACTGCTCTCCAGTATCAACAACTGCTGAAGCCACTGTTGCATTTTATATACCTTCAGTCTTGTTAAGGTATTTCCTACTTCCTTAGTTCCTTAGTGTAGGGGCATAAATGTAAGGAGTCAAAGCTTTTAAGAGTTTTGTTGTTTAAAAGTGGAACAACAGTTTTTAAGGACAGATGCAAGCAAGTGATTGCTGAGAATCCAGTAGGTAAATGAGTGTGAGCATTACAAGCCACGTCCATGAAGTTGTTCGAATCGAGAATGTCTTTCGAGACCCCAGCAGGAGAGCGGAAAGATGTGGGTGTATAGGAGGTGCAGCACTGCCTGTGAGAGATGGCTCAATTTGACTTGAATAAATTGGGTCTTGCTCAGAGACCTGCGTGCTCCACTCAAGGTCAGTTTAATTGAAACAGAAAAACAGGTACTTTAGGAAAGCTAAAGTACTAAAGAGAATGAAAGATGAAGGAAAGGCTGCTGCTACAGTAACCTGCACTGTGACAATGCAACCTGCTGAGCAGAGACACCATTTCAACCCTGCTGTGAGTGTAGAGATGGACGAGACTCCTGCTGCCACTGCTGGAAAGTAAAGGTGTATTTGTGTGTGTGTGTTTGAGCAGGAGAGAGTCAGAAGGAAGAGAAGAGGAATTAACCTTTTCACTCTCTGGCTTGGGGAGAGGTCACAGTGAGTGTGTTCGACAAAGCAGGTGTAATAAGCAGTTTTGTCAGCTTGACCCTCTGGTCTTTGCTTTTATATTATTCTACAGGAGCTGCTCCGTTCCTCCTGGTGTTTGGCCAGAAAAACACAGCGTGTCTCGAGTGAAGGAAAAATAAAGATTCAGCTGACCCCAAAGGCATAAAGAAACAAGGCCAGACACTGAATGTAAAGGTCAGTGTAAATAAAAGGTATAAAAGAAAAAAAAAATCTGTCCTGGTCAAAACTAGTAGTTAGTGTAAGTTAATTTTATTTAATCTTTATGTATTCATAAGTATAAAAAGATTTTTTGATGATTAAAATGATGGCAGAAATATTAGTAAGATCTTCGTATTTGCCGTAATATTCAGGGTAGAACTGAAACTCGGAAGGCGGTCCTACGGCAATTTTGCTTCTAAAATCCTTGGGAATTAAACCCTGTGGTCTAGTTCTTGTTTTAAATGTCCTGCCTTGATTGAGTTGCTCTCCTTGGGAGGAGAATGAGAGCACAGTCTATGGTACTGAAGGGTCAGGCCTATTTTAGGAGGGCAGTTAGACATCATTGATTTTACACTGAAATAAAAGAGGCAATTGAAATATAGTCTTAAAGGTTACTGCTCCAGTGAAGAGGGAAATGGCATTAAATTATTGAACAAAATTCCTGCTCAAATTCCCTCTAATCCAGTTACATCTGTTATTGAGTTTGGGTTTATTTTAATATCGAACAAACAAATGACAAACAAAAAATAACAATTTATCACATTTATCATGATGTGGCTATAATCACTTATGCTGCATTCTATTTCCACTGGGAATGATGACACAAGCCAAAATATACCAAACCAGTAGATAGCAAGACCTTATACTGTACTCTTCACATCCAAACACCACAGAAGCAGGTATATAGAAAAAAGTTGCACCGTACTGTTTGTGCAATTGATTAAACGATGCACAAATTGACAAAATTGCTAATAAACTGTACAATACTGCTACATTTACAGCTGTTAATTTTGAGGCAGCCATCCTTGATTCTAAAGTCAGGACGGCAAGGTTTTCCCAATGTGCAGAGTTGAAAATATGACTTCTTTTAGAGGTGTTCCATTTAAAATTTCCTGCTAAGATCTTACAACATCTGAGGTCAAATGAAACGCAGTATCAGCTCCACAACTACAATAGCCAGCCAGCACGAGCCCTTCAAACCAACTAGTCTGTTTGGCAGCCCAGTATGGTAATTGCGAGTGCTTATCTTGCTGGTGCCCTTGGTTCATCACTACTGAAGGTACTATTGACTTGGCACTATTGACTTGACTCCTAGTAGTGGCTCTAAGTGGAGGATCAGTGCCCTTTTCTGTGTGGTTAAGAGCTGTGTGAACCATCGCTGGCATGCTTCTCTGTTGCTGTTTGCGTTTCTCACGATGATGCCTGGGCTGGTTTGTGATTTTGGCCCAGTTTAGTTGGCAGGTTTCTCACTTTTCTTTTGGCTCTGGTTGTACCGAATTCCTCTCATTCTATATTTACTGTGCTTCAGATTTCTAAGCTTTTCTAGATCTGTAAAGCTTACTTTTGCCATGTTTTCTCTCCTGCCAAAATAAAATGTTTTTGTGTCAACAGAAAATAATTATGATTAATCACACCACATTGTTCAATTAATTGATTGGTTAATTTTTATATTGATTGGCAGCCCTACTCTATATATCTATATATCTATACATTGTACCACTTGCCCAGTAGCAGAGAAAGATATGTGCTCTATTCAGTGTTTTTTTTTTCTTGTTAAACTACTGTTTTAATGATCAACTTTAAAGCATTTCCATAAGCCTAGCATCAATCCTGTTTCAGACACTTGGGACTGTGGAACTGCTTGGAGGTAGAAACTGTGGAGCTCCAAATTGAGACCAGTTTGTGATGAAATTGGATTGCAGCCTCAGGTTCTCGTGAGAAGACTACCTTTTTACAGTTCTATTTTTAAAATGGGGTCTGCTGCAGGGGACAAATGTTGAGATTGTGGATACCAACGTAGGCTTAGTCATAGATGGATTACTGTGACCCATCTTCCAGTGCCAGCCGGGGAAACTATAGATGCCTCTGTGGCAGAAAGTGCAGGTTGGAAGAGAGCCAGAAAAAACAAGGAGTAAACACTTTCAAAGCTTCTCTACAAATACCTCAAGAGAGCCTGACTGAGCCTAAGGGCGTTTTCACACCTAAAATCTGGAACAAAGGCCAAAGCGAGGTTCGTGTTTTTGTTACAGTGTACACATTTGGTCTATTTAGTTACATTTGGTTAGTTTTGGTTTCACATTGCAGTTTAGCAGGTTGGCTAAAAGAGATTTGCAATTTCCTGTTGTTATAGCATCATCTTATACTTGACGTTTATCAGACGTTACTTTGCTGTGATTTTGGAAGCTGCCTTTCCAGGTGTTCAATTCCTTTCAGTGCATGCATGTCATGCAGATGAATTAGAGTAACAGGTTACTATTGGATTCCTTTTCATTTCTGTTTAAAAATAAAGGGTATTCTACAGTTACTGTAGATTCAGGAATTGGCATTGTTGCATCCATACTGTTGTGTAATGCACATGTACAAGAAGAGAAGTCAGATATCAGCACAAAACTGTGTCTTTTTTCTTCTTCTACTGTTTAACAGATAACAATAGACTGCCTTAATGTTCTGTAATTAAACTGAAAGTATGAACCACCCAAAAAAAGTGTTGTAAAGTGGCAAACAAACCAGACCATGCTTTAGTTTGACCAATACCACCACTTTTGGAAGGTCCACATAACATTTTAGTTCTTGTTCCCAACCAGGGTTTGTGGAAAATTTTACTGCTGCTGATTTGTTCCGGACCAAACAAGGTAGGTGTGAATGTCATCTGGATCAAGAACATCATGAGGTTGCTCGTTTAAAGTTGTAATCCACAGGCTCTGTTTGATTACTAGAGACTATTCTATTCTTACTTTTATCAAGAATAGAAAAGTGGAAGAGAAACAATTGCCTCAAAAATTCAAATTAAAGCTGATAGAAGTTGAACTGTAAGTAAAACTGTTGAACTACTGTGGCAAAACACTACGAAAGCACATGTTTTAGTCTCTTAGTCTTTAAATGACTAAAACACTGGTGCTGTTCTAAAAGAATCAGCTTAATGGACAGTTCTGACATGTTTTGGCAGAGACAGTTTATAAGAGAGATGGGGTCTATCTTAATTTAGAGGCTCAGTGGTGCTGTCGGGTCTTATAAAAACTGTTTTTTTTTATGACTGACAGTTCTGGTCAGCAGGGAACGCCTTTGTAATTTATCACATGAATGCAACTGTGCTCTCAGCTACATTTGGTTAAAGTGTGAGCTTGTCAATATACTGTATATACTGATAGACTCACTGCCCTTTCCTATTGTACTGACAGTATCCCTGGGGTGAACAGGTGCTGCAGTATAAATCTTGTTACTGTTATTGTGATATATCCTCTTATCATAGTATATTCATTCTAGCCTCTTGGTATGAATCTAAAAGAAATCTACTATCTATTAAGAACCAAGCTGACTAAAAAGCACCAAACTGAACTGCTAGAAAACCCTGGGGACTTTAATGATTGATATAGCCCTGGCTTTCCTCGTATTAATGAGTTGAGTCTGCTTTAAAATGAACTTTGTCAGGTTGTGCTTTCTCTGGAAGACCATGCCTTTTCAGTCTGACAAAGCCATGGCTAAAAAGTAGTCCTAGATACTGAAGCATCCTAAATGGCTTCAGTATTTAATTCTTTTTTCCTTCTTTTTCCCAAATTTGCAAAGGTGTAATATTACATAGTTTCAGTTCCAAGGCTTCTGTTTCAATGTCTGTTAAGATATATGTTGGGTTACAATTAAGCAATATTGTGCAGGACATCCTTTGTCCGCATGTGTTGCCTTTCATAGAGGGACTTACAAATGGGATTGTTCAGCAAGATAATGCTCACCCACACACAAATTCCCTGAAATGTCTCCACTAGATTGCAACAATTCCTTGGCCTGCCTGGACACATGATTTTTCGCTTACTGAGCATTTATGGCACCAGCTGGGATGCCAGTTCAGAGAACCATACACGTGTGCAGAATCTACAGGAGGCCCAGCTGCAACATATGTGGGCAAATGTGTTGCAGGATGCTATACAGAACCTGTAAAAACCTTTTTTTTTTTTAGTTTATTTAAAAAATATGAGCTAGATATGTAGTGAATTTAGTAATCATTTAGTTTCAGCTTCAATTCTAGCTACATTTCAGAACACTCTTAATGAAATAAATTATAGCTCCCATCGTTCTGCCAATGTTATTACAGCTACCTTTTTTTTTTTGCTCTTAAGCCATTTTGAGAACCTTTGATTAGGAATAATAATCTCCTCCAAAACATTTAACACTCTGCAAAGATAAAAAAAAGAAAGGAAAACCTGACAATTAAACCAAGGTCTCTTTCTAAGCACAGGTCTTGTGACAGTGCTAATTAAACAGAGCTGAGAAAAAAAAACAGTTCAAGCTGTTCTTATTTATATTGGACTAGAAATGATCATTTACTTGAAAGCACTGCTCTATAAAAAGCTGTTTACAACAGTGCCATTTGGATTTTACAGACGATAGATCCCGCACCCATTGCTGTGAACTTCACAGTATGTGCTAAGAAGCAGAATTATTGAAGAGTTAGCATATTAAATCATTTCTAATAAGTTAGGCAGCACATATGGCTGACGATCACAGTCGCAGCTCTCTTTAGGGATCCCTATGGTGAGTACAGAAGTGAGAAATCACTTTTAATTACCTTTATATGCTACTTTAAACCTTACATTTCATTCCTCTTTTGGTGATGTAAAAAGAAAAACTTACAGAAATATGTTTGAAGAAGAGCTAGGCTGTGGATGTGAAGAACCTTTTTTAAATATTTTAACCACCTTCAGTTTAACACACTATGGTTCTCCAGTACTGCCTGAACATAAAGAAGCTTTTGGACCATCCTTCTTTTGGCTCAAAAAAATTGGCAAACCATATTTTAGCCAAAATCTTTCTTACACACTTTATTAGCAAAATACACTTGTGTTATACTCATTATACTCCCATTTACAGAGATATGAAAAAGTTTGTGCACTCATGATAATTTTCATGATTCTCCTTTATAAAATGACCCTAAACCCTGCTTAAATCTACTAAATCTGTGGTGTGACTTACAGCGGGCTGTGCATGAACTGGAGATGTTTTGTCCAAAATACCTTTTAACCAGATGCCAGACTCTCATTAGAAGCTATAAAAAGCATTTAGAGGCTGTTATTTCTACTAAATAGTGATGTAATTTTTCTGTTGGTGTGCCCAAATTTATGTAGTTCTCACATATCACTGTGTTCATCTGCTATATGATATATTTAACTGAAATTGCTGGTCTGAACAACCAATGATTTCTAAAAGAAAATGATGAGAATTATCAGGGGTGCCCAGACTTTTTCAAACCACTATCTAATGTTTGGACTCTCACATTTAGACAGACATATCAGCACAAAGCATAGCAACTTAGCATCTTAACTACCTATCAATACCATAGCAACCACCTGGGATACAATAGCAAACTTTTAGCAACACCATTGTAGCCCACTTGGATATTGTGGCAAACAGTTAAAAAACGTATAACAACTGAAAGCCACTTAATAGAAAAAAGCAACTACTTAAAGCAGCAGCCTAAGATAACACAGCAACCACCTACCAAAACAAAAACAGTCACCTAAGATATTCACTGACTAATCATCACTTAAAAAACACATTCAACCCCTCACGTTTTTTTGGTTTTGTACTCGCCTTGACAGTGAAAGAAATAGATTAAAATAACATTTCAGGCAGTTAGAGACACCAAGAAGCTGTGGAAGGATTAAAATGCTACTTTCAATTAGCTTGCAGATTCCAAAGTAACATTAGGGAGATGAGGGCTGTTCATGTAATAAGCAAAATCATTCAGTTTCTCTAGAGTTCTAGCCTACAGTAGATGGTGCAGATGAATTAAGTTAGTAGGAAATAAATGCAGAGATTTAGAAGATTAAAATGGCAGAAACAGAAGGATTAAGTTGAATGGATGAAACCTTCCCTTTAGCTCCCTGTCAAACTCATCTAACAGCGAGGAATCTCCGCCTGCCTCATCCACCACGTCACGGGCAGATACCTCAGGAAACAATTCAGCAGGCATGGGGAGAAAGCCAAATCAGCTCCAAATGATGAATCTATTCACCTGAACAAAACTGAACAAAACACATTTGTTACCTTGACAGGAGCCAGACAAATGTAGAAATCCTGTATTAAATTATGCTTTGCCTCCAAAATATGAATGCATTCCAGACAGCTGCAAGTAGAAGGTCATCATAGAATAATTCTCTGTCATTTAGGAGGACCATTAGGAAACATCTGAACTTAAACACCAGGCAAACAGTAAACTAAGGGCCTGTTTATACCTGGCATTTACATGCAGTTTGCATCTGGATAGTTTCTAAATATACTTTGACTGGATTCTGTTTGCACTGTTTGGCATTAAAATGCATCCCCAGTGTGACCAGACCCGGCTCACTTACACCTGGCATTAACATGTGTTTTGTATATGGATCATATCTGAATAGACAAGAGAAGTCCATTGTAAACATAGATTTAAAATGCATTTTGTTTCCAGAAAATATAAGAATAGACCAGATTATGTTCATTTAAATGCTTCCCCATCATGAAGAGATGAAATCAATAAGATTTTACTTTCCTGTGTAAAAAGCACAGGAAAGTTTTATTTCCTGTAAACAATAATTTCCCATCAAAAAGAGATAGATGAAGACTCTCTTTGGTCTTTGTTTTTTGACAGAATGCAATTAAAGGAAACACACTCTGTTTACACTTGTATTAAATGCGTATGAGATCTGTTTTTGGTCACCTCCAAATGGGGTTTGACTGATCCGATCATAATCAAATCACAATGTGTTTTGGATTTGCTATGTGACATCAAAACATAATTTGGATAAAATGGCATGTTAACGCCAGGTGTAAGCAGAACCTACAACTAAATTAAACACTACAATGATAAAAATAAAAAATAAAATAATTACAGGTTCGTGTCCTTAGCAAAGGCCCATTAAGATGTGAACAACCCATAACCACAATACTGAACTTCTAACGTATGACTGGGAATGACTGTCTTTCTTTCTGCTGAAAGCAAAACCACCCTCCTGTCTGGGTGTGAGATTGACAGTGACTGGTCGATGTTCCTGCTGTCTCCTCTCAACACCAAATCTATCATCATGGAACCACCCACTAGTACCTATTTCCATCCAGCCGAGCCATAAAAAAAAACACAAAAAGTCACTCAGTACCTCTATAGACTGTACCTAAAATCAATATAAATAACATACACTATATTGAATATTCAAATATTTGTGGACAGCATTTTTTTAGTTCTTAAAAGCTGTGTCAGTTATCTGATTACTTTTGGTCACTGGACTTTACATAATTTAAGGTCTTTCACTATACTTGCACTTTATTAATGAAATGTCTAAAACTTTTGACCAGATTTTGAAGATCATAAGCCATCAAACCAAGCAGAACTGCTTGAATTTTTGCACCAGAAGTGGCATAAATGTATCCAAAAGCAGTGTGCAAGACTGTTGGAGGAGAACATGCCAAGATACATGGAAATTGTGATTAACAACTAAGGTTATTCCATCAAATATTGATTTCTAAACTAAAATTTATGAACATGATCTTGTTTACTTTGCATTATTTGAGGTCTGAAAGCTCTGCATCTTTTTTGTTATTTCAGACATTATTCATTTTCTGCAAATACATGCTATAAATGACAATTGATTGTTCATTTTGTCTGTAGTTTATACAATAAAACAACAATGTTAATTTGACTCAAACATATACCTATAAATATCAAAATCGGAGAAACAATTTTAGAAACTGAGGTGGACTCTTATTTTTTTCCAGAGTTATATATCAACACAAGCACCTTGTTCCACTGGAGGTCCCTGGATGTAATATACATTAAAAAACAGACACGTTATAATAAACATCATGACACATTTATTGCACTTTTACTTCTGAGTGAAGCCATTAACACTGTGTGTGTGTGTGTGTAGTTGTGTAGTTGTGTGCATGTGTGAAGTTTGGTTTGTGTGTGTGTGTGTGTGTGTCTGTGAGTGTGTCCCAAACCAGCCCCTGTGGCGCAATGTTACAAGCCCGGCACTGCACTGCCTCCGAATGGAATCTGCCTGTGAATTATTCAGCACTTCTATGGGAACTGAGAGCAGCATGGTTCTAGAGTTCTATAGAGAATCAACACTGAAATCCTGAAAAGTCCGACAGATGTGCAGAGGGAGATTAAAAAGCAATAGCGCCTGTTTAAACTTTGATACGGAACAGCTGATCCCTGGGGTAGCGGCGAATTGAGTAAGATTACATTCCGAATCATTCCGCCGAGCAAAAAGGCTTCTGGCAGCAGCGTTCATGGAGCTCTGGTGTACATGAGATCCCTACAAAAGCCTGTGCTACAGTGGCACTCATCAAATCCACACACAAACATGCAGTTAGCCGGAGGACTGAGAGACTCAGACTGGTGTAAGTAGAATAGTTGGGCAGTCATGGTAATGAGATCAGAGCTGAGCAGGGCTGAGTCTGTTAATGCAGTGTGCTGTATACTGAGGGACTGTGTGGGGGCCAGCGATGCACAGGCCCCTCACACAGTGGCCACTTCTCACACAGTGGTCAGTCTCTGAGAAAAGCCTGCATTGAGGAAGTTCCAACTCCTCCGCTTAGGATCACACCCCCCCCCCGTTCAGCTCATGAAGGAACTGTTCAGTGATTGAAAACCAGTCTGAAAAGACAGCAGCCGTCCCAGCTGTCACCTGCCTCTTCCCAGCAGATAGAGAGAAGGAGGGAGGGAGAGATAGAAAAAGAGACAAGAGAGAGGGAAGCTAGAGAGAGGGAAGCAAAAAAAGAAAAAAAAAAAGCAAGAAAAGCTTAAGGGGAATGAAAAATGGGGAAAAAAACGTGGATGAGATTGTGGATGAACGAGTTAAAGAGGTAAAGAAGGAAGGGATGGGGATGGCATGCGAGAGTGATGATGAGAGAGAAAGGAGGAGGGAGGTGAATAGTGGGAGAAATAAGAGATAAGAAGAGCACAGGAAAGAGAGAGAGAAAGAAAGAGGGAGAGGGAGAAAACCAGATAGAAGGACAGGTAGAACAAGATAGAAAGAGAGATAGACAGGGAGAGAGAAGAGTAATGATGAGAAACCAAAGAAACAAGAAAATATGGGTAGAGAAAGAAGAGCAGAGAAAGAGAGAAGGAAGTTACAGGGAGAGCAAGGTAGAAAGAGAGAGAGGGTGTGGGCGTGAGAAAAAGAAGAGAACAGACAAAGAAAAGCGTTCAATAGGGAGAGAGAGGAAAGAGAGATAGCAAGGAAAAATGTGAGGAAGAGAGAGAGAGAAAGGGAAGAGAGAGCAGTGTAGAAATAAATAAAGAAAAAGTGAGGGAGAGAGAAGAAAAAGATTAAGAAAAATAGAGAAAGAAAAAGATAGAGTATGGGCATGGAAAAGAGATAAAAAGAGACAGAGAAAGAGAGAGAAAGAGAGAGCAGTGAGTAAGAAGCAATCAAGCATTAGGGACAGAGAGAGAGAGAAATGGAAGAACAAGAAAAAGTGTTTCTTTCTTTGGCAATAATTCTTAATTACAATTCATGCTAATGGAGTCATTTGAAGCTGAATCTGAAATGTGGTGTGTGTATATGTATTTGTGTGTGTGTGTGTACGTTAATGTTTGCAGCTTTTTGGCTCTTATTCAGCACTGGATGATTCAGGCTGATGATGCTACAGGCTCCTCAATTTCAGATACAAATTAAGAACGGAGTCATACAGACAATGATGAAAAATAAACGCAACACATACCAACTTCATACACACATATATGCATACATACACTCCACACACATAGCAGCTGTCAACGTCAGCACTAGATAGATAAACAACAGTGTTAATGCGCAAAGTAGCAGCTGCTGTACAGAACCCACAGTATACACTAATGTGTACATTCACACACACAAATGCTCTCATACACCAGACACACCTGTTCTCAACACAAATATTACTCATCACCTGCTGAACGTCTCATTAAACCGAAAGACGTCTGTCGACGACAAAATGTGGCTCTTCTAACAGATCCTACACCTATAAATCCACATGCTTCTAGCATTTATAAGCACTTTTAAGACCCCACCACCGAGGCCAAACAAGCCATAAATCACTGCCCTCTCTCCTGATGTGCAGGCAGAGCAGAACCCACAGGACCCACTGCTTGATCAGCATCATAGTGCTATATATGGACCACAGCCAGAGGCAAAGCCAAGAGCTAGCATCAGAGACAGAGTCTGACCAGAGCTACACCAAAGCAGTGTCAGCAGGGCAGAAACGTGTGGCTCCTGAGGGTTCAGCTGAGGTTTTATTAAGTCATAGAGCAAGCATAGACATAGAATCCGGACATCTGGACTGGACACTGAAGCTGTAGTGAATAAGCATGTGCAGGACCACAAGAAGACATAAGCTTTATAAGAGTTTTATTTCAATAAATTTGCAAAAAAACTGTAGATGATATAAACTTCTGTGGTTTGTAGCGTCATCAAAACAAGCAGAATGAAAAGATACGCCAGCCTATGCTTTTAGTAGAATCATCAGCAATATCATTTTAATGGATGTTGCCAGTTAGAATAATAAGTGCTCTCTAAACAAGGACTGATACCTCGGTACCACTCCAACAACATCCACTACAATTCTGAGAGTGCAAACACACCAGACAGTTCAGGAAGAGCACATTATGGAACCACTTTTCAGACAAACTATTGATTTAAAGTTGTGGCTCATGATCCACAAGTAGGACCAGCCGTCTCCAATCACACGCATATTTTCATAATGTGCAAAAACTTGCAGGATGGAAAATCCACTATATTAAAAACTGGTAAACAGACAGTGAATAGTCTGCCTACTGCAGCCTCAGCTTTCTGTCCTTGGAACCAAATGTGGTCATCTACTGTTGCTAATCTTGTCTAATGTATCTTAGATTATGTTAGCTCCACCCATTCTGGACATTCTCTATTGGATTCTCTAATCAACATGGCTTTACCACCACTTGCATACTTGTTACTAACTAGAAAAGAACCAATTGTTTGGCAACTAAAATTGGCAAAATGAAAAAAAAAAAACCACAATTAAATTAATAGTAATTTAATACCAAACTTTTTTGTTTAAAAAGCAAGACAAAATTACATTTAAGCTAATTAACATGTGCCAAATAATGAAAACCTGTGAAAAAAACATGTTCTGTATTTTGTTTTTATTGCTTTCTGCTAAAAAGTCCAAATAAGTTTCAAATGTGTCCACATTTAGACAAAATTTCTATTCTGGTGCATCTCTAAGAAAAACATTAAATAAAACATACATGGTGGACTTTTTTTCTCAGAATCCAACCCTCTGACTGACCAATATACTTCTCACATATTCAAAGAAGAGAGGTAAAAAAAAACAAAAGCAGAGGAACAGAGGGAAAGATCGAGCGAGAGAGATAGAAGCTAAGTGTGTGGGAGTAGTCAGTAGTCAGTGGTCCCTGTGTTCATCCAGCAGCTCCCCTGAGCCTACCCACAGCCCACTGGCTCAGCCTAGAGCTGCTGTCCATCTGTCAGCCTTCCTGCAGCTCCGCTTCCTTGCATTATTCAGCGTTCGCAGTCTGCATAGCATTTACCACAGCCCAGCCTAAACGACCTTGCAGACCTGAGATTGAGATGAGCCGATGTACGGCTAGAAGTTTTTTTTTTTTTTTTTCTTTTTTTCCTCTTAGATGCAAATCACCCTAGTTTATATGTCACTCACATTGAGAGGAGTGCAGACTGTTCCAAAAAAAAAAAAAGGGATGAAGACAGTCGTATTAGCACTCGATTCATGTCGGTGTGCATCATCAAAAGGGAAAAGACCAGCATCGACACATATCTGTCTGAAGGACCTCAAGTGAAAGTCTGATAACAAGGAGAAAACTGAACAGACCATCTGTATAGTTTATGTAGATATGTAGAAAAACATTTGTGGTGCAGATGACCACAGGCAAATTAAGTATCAAGAGGAGCTGTGGAAGACTGTGGTGATTCACATCAATAACGCTGAGTTGTACTGTGTTCTTCTTCTTCTTCTTCTTCTTCTTCTTCTTCTTCTTCATCATCATCTATGTAGTTACCTACAGTAGCTGTTTGCAGAACTCTATAGATGTCTCAAATGGAACCAAGGGCAGGGCAGCAGATAGTTCAGCATTAGAAGGTCCAGGAATGTGTTCATCTCCCTGGAGGACGACTGTGAGTCATCCAATGAGCTATATAAGCTTGTGTCCATTTTCAATACTGCACACTACTCTACACTGTGTTGTTTCTCCCTGACAGGAGAATGAGAAGCTTGTGTAGCTGCATAAACCAACCCACTCCATTGTCAAGATCATGAGCAAAAATCCATCAAACCCGTCCCTGGAGAGGCTGACGGTAGGATTTCATCAGGATAAGTGACAGGAAGGTAAAGCTACATTCATACATCTATCTTCTCCAACATATATGCTGTGAAACTCTAGGTGTGTTGAAATCACATGTCTGCTGGTCTTTTTTTTTTTTTTTTAACCTTTCTTCATCTAGACAATAAACGTTCTCCTACAAAAAAAAAAAAAAAGAATGCTGCTTATTTTTCCTGCCTTGGAGTCCTGTTGAAGTTTAAGTTTCTCCTCTCCAGGGTAGCCTTTCTAACTTCATTTAAGAACATTTCTATGATTATTTTAATTTAATTTAGCAACAACTGCAGCAAACCTTTGGATCTCAATCTGTGTGCTTCATTTCACAGGGCCAGTAACAAGCCATGGGCAGCTGGTCTTCATCACATGGCTGGTGAAGAATCTGCTGGAATCATTCTGACAACAGCCTGTTGATACAATGCCTGTTTGGGCATTAAGGAAAGGATTTTTGGACTTGTACTTTTTTTTTTTTTACATTTTTAGCATTAGAAATGCTACTATAGGACACTGTAATTGGAGCAGCAGGACAGATGGATGCGCAGACATTTATCCAGCGGTCAGCTCATCTTCTCACTGTTTTTAATCACTGTTTTTTGATCACTGTTTGTTTCTGTTTTTGATCATTGTTTTTGACAGAGCTTTCAAAAGAGATGCACTAAAGTTAAGGATTAATTTTCATTCCATACTAACATATTAAACATCATGGGACAGCAGTATGTAAATATATTGCTGATTATAAAGTGTTACCTCAAGGGGCAGCATGAAAACTCCCACTTCATTAATTAAATGAAAAGCCCAATAAATTATACTGAACAATGGCTTTTTGTTTACTTCAACCAGCATAGAATAAGCTCTCTTTGTATATTCACATATTTTATTTTTACTTTTACTTTTTATGCTCTATTCTATATGCTATATTTTCTGCTGAGATGTTAAATGTTTGGTGTAATATAAATTGAATTTGTCTACTTGTTCTTTCTTTGAAAAGAAACAAATACATTAGGCTATTTAATTTGTTTAAAAAAATGGAAAATTAAATAATAAACCTGCAAAAATTATTCAAGTTTCATGCCGCTGCAAACCTCTTTCACAGAATATACAGAATGCAAACAAATATATATGTAAAACCCTACAGGCATTAACGTACTGTACAATTACAAAGTCCTTTAGGACTCGAAGTCCTAAATATGCACATCAGCTTAACCTCCTTGCTCCACCATCAGCAGAGGAAATTCGCTGTCAAAGACATATAATCAATTTTCACTTTGCATACCACGGGAAGGTCTTTCCTTTGCTATCTGAGAACATTGAAAAGACCTCTGCTCTTAAAGAGGTAAATAATTCACAGCTTGCTTTACACTGAAAGGCAGTTTGCTCATAGCAAAACATGTTCAGTAAAAGATAGGGGGCTTTTATCACTACGAGTAAAATTGCTACATATTTACTGTAGCAGAATGCACTCTTCAACACATCCCATGTCTGCTCAGCTTTCAATGCAGCTTTCACTGGAACATGACGCATTTCTTTCGGATGAAGTGTTTTGCTGTTCTTCAGCACACCGGCAATTAGGTGAGTGTTTGCTGACACACTGTGTGTTAGTGTGCTATTAAGCATCGACAGGCATCCACATGGAAATAATGCTGCTCAGCTTGAATTTCCCTCTTTTTTGAGTGAGTTCTTTGAGATGTTCCATTTGTGGTTCCTGTCCAAAAAGACACGTGTCATGTAAACAGTAAATTTATAAGAGAAGGTGAAGACACTGTTGAATGTCTATGAACGTGTGTACACCAATCAGCTAATTATGTTACTATCTGAGGTCTGATACAAGTTTAGGGAGGGCAGTATTCAAGCTGATTGTGAATTGTAAAGGATATCTGAAAAAAAGCTAGCATTCTCGTGGCAAGAGGCATAAATTATTGTAGAATTGGATCAAGGCCTGATATAGTGAGAGCCAGATAAATGAAACCTTGATCCACAGTGTCACAGGTTTACAAGGAATACCTCTCAGTAGACTAAAATAATTAAATAACCAACCACAGTGGACAATGCAGCATCTGTTGATAGTTATCGTGACTGGCAGCATCAGGCTCCCAACAATATTAGACAATGCATCAGGTCACTGCTGATTTGTATAGATTCTATAAGAGCATGGCAAAAGGGACACAGTATTCATTCCTGTTTTTATATCCATGCCATTCGACATACCACTATGATAAAGTGCAGGCCATTCTTTTGTGAGACTCTAAGAGGACTCCAAGAGATCCTTGGGGGTATCAAGGTCTCAAAGGACATCTCAATGTCTTCTAGTCCTGTAAGCTGTGAGTCGAGTCCTTCATAGCTCACCAATAAACCTTGTGAACTCATGAATCCTTGGAGCACCATACTAGAAACAGCCATCCAGACTTGCCAAGACTTTTGGAGATGTTCTGACACAGTCATATAGCTCACAACCCACGTCCTGCTGCCAACATATCAACTTTAAGCACTGACACTTGATCACTTCTTGCCTAGATTCCAACCCTTGACAGATGACACTGCAACAAGATGATAAATGTTATCCAAGTCACTTCAGGTCTTAATGGTTGGTTGGTGAAAAGTGTACATCTAGACATATTTCATGCCAATTTCAGACCAGGTGATTTTTTTTGAAGCATTTCTGTTGGTGTAACATTCCTACAATGTATAAGACAGCTGCAGCTGTGAAGTGAACTCTTAAGTCTAGACTACACTCTTCAACAGCCCATGCCTGTCCTAGTCAGCAAGCACACTGTACCGTTTTCCAGCGCAGCTTTCACTGTAACGTGGCATCTCTTTCAGCAGAAGTGCCCTGCTTTTCTCCAGCAAACAGGCAATTAGGTGAGTGCTCACTGACACACACACACACAAAAACACTGCTATTTGGCATGCTGCGCCACAGCCCTTAGGTTTCACAGCTCCTCCGCTGCTCTCCCCCTGTGTGTGTGTGGTGCTGAACGCTGAAGTTGCAGTCGGCCTTCATGAGCACACATAGCAGCTGTTTGTCAGTTCTTTCATAAGCTCATGGTGAACGTTCGTGAGTGTGCTCTGCTTCACGCTTGTCAGTGCCATATTACGAAGGTTCTCTTGCAAGTTAATGTTTGTCCTTAGCTGAAGAAAGAGTGGATTCTTCGGCGACAGTCCTTGTCGCTGTCAGGAGCCGAGTGTTTGCCTTTATTCGTCTGTTCATGGCTTTCCATACGCCAAGACTTATAATCTGATTCAACATGTCCCAGCTTTGTTCACATAAGTGAGAAAAATTGCCTGCCAGTCACAAACACACAGACACATACATAAAAATACATTCATATCCTCATACCTGCCAAACAGACATGCACTATTAATACAAGAATGCAGCAAGCCTCTAAAGCTGATACCACAGTTGAATAATGAGACTTCAGTACATGGAACTGACAGATACGATACATTCTCATGTTTGTGGATATCCCTTCTAACGCATGCATCCACCTACACTCAACTAGTTGTACACATTGCTGACACACATGAGCAAAGGCACAAGCACACATCCATACTGATTCCGGTTTGTCTGGTACCAGTACAGAAGTATGTCCAGCACTGAATCGGTGTTCTCTAGGATGATGGTGCCCCATTATTTATTTATTTTTTTTAATAAATTTGGGAGTTTGGGATGAGGTGGGATGTGGTGATCATCTAACGCTCATGTCTGGGTGCAATCAAATGCTCACAGCAATGCTACTCAATCTTGTAGAAAGCTTTACCTAAAGAGTTGAGACTATGTACTATGAACTCCAAACACTTCAAAGTTGTTTCTCCTTCAATAGAAAACACAGCAGGACCAAAACAGAGCTAGAAAAAGGTATAATCTCAAAACCTCAAAACTATTACACAACAGTCTTGACTAATTATATTTACACCCTTCATATTTACATAAACTCAGCCAAGCCCGGTAGAGAAAAAGCTGATAAAATAGTAAAAAGTGACAGTGACTTAAGGAGAATATGGTGTTGTTGATACTTGAGAGCAGCTCATCATCGACAGTGACTTAAGGAGAATATGGTGTTGTTGATACTAGAGAGCAGCTCATCATCTTCAGACTACAGAATTGCTAAGTTAACTAGGTCTTGTGACTATAGGTTTTCTTGCGCTATTTTCTGCAGCAGATCTGAAAGGCTTAAACTGGGCACAAAACAAATACAATGCTGTGGGAGCAATCAAGAATCTGTACTAGGCTAAAAGCTACTACTAGCTGATGTTAGCTTTTGCCATCTCTTTTCTTCATCGTCTGCTTCATCAAAAACAATTTGGACTACCTTGGCTAAACCAAACCAGAGCCATACATCTGAAGAGAACACATTTGCTTGTTTAACTGGTACACCTTTGGTAAGAAAGACAACCCTGGGCAAAGGAGTGGGTTAAAAGTTAACCAACTACAAACTTTTCAGCTTGCTAACAAGAACATCATGCTGGGTGGAAACAACATTATCCAGGAAGATTAAGGAACAATTTCAGAGTTTTTGTAATAGTGTGTATAGTTGTGTGCGGCATTGGTGTTGTGCTGACTTCTCCAAATTTTAACTCCCTGCTGGAATCCAGCACTCCTTATGCCTGCTCTGTTGTTTTTGAGATGTTAAAACTTATTATTAATAGTTGTTCATAAAGAAAAGAAACAGGAACCCAGAGCATCTGATGTCTGCATACTGCTGTGCAATACACCCACACAACGGAGAGACAGATTCTGATAGGGTGTCAGAATTTGACCCAAAACACCCCCTGATGACTAATGACAAAATCAGTAATGGTATCTTTACAGACAAAAAGAAATTACAATGGAATACATACCCTATCTTGGACCACTTTTGAAAGTGACTCAAAAGTCAAAGTTAGCATGTCACATAACCCTGAAATAAATTAAGATATGTGGCACATTAAATGAAAAGAAATATCTTTAGCCCGGTACTGTTAATGTAGTGTTTGGGCACTGTAGCGTTGATGCTACCCTGTAAGAATATCAGTAATAACAACACTTTTACTATTCGTACAATACAAGCAGATTTTTTCTTTTTACTCGTCACCCAGCCATTCACCCGCTCCTCAGATGAGGACAAACGGAACTATTCTTAGGCGAGTCTTATTAAACTGCCGAGACGAGTGTATTATTCCCAAACAGAACATTCCCATTTCAAATTCTCCTTCTGTTTAATCTGATAAGACTCAATCAAACAAGCATTAATAAAACGGCGGCGAGTCATTTCAAATTTCAGTGGGTGTTATTCTTGAAATAACATTCTTTTCCACACCCGGTCTGTCTAATGTGAACAATTTATTGCTCTTATTATAACATCCGTATCTTTCTTTTTTCTTTATTTCACTCTATTTTATGTTCTGCTGGCTTCCGTATTCATCTCCTCAGCCCATGCTGAGATAAAGAGGATGTGTCATAGGACGAGAGAGAATGAGAGAGAGACTGTCTACAGGCAATTAAGCACACTTCTTAGTCAACTCCCCCACTGAATCCACTGACCCCTGAGGCCTGTGTTGACTCCTGACCTCAGCAAAGTAAGGTTAGGCTTTAATTCCAGTGCATCGATGCAGACCTGAAACTACCTCAATCAGTTTATTATTACACCAGGGCCACTTTACAGCCAGTATGCTAATTATGCTACTTTAGCACCCCTTGGAAACAGTGTCAGAGTGACCACACACTGGACTGGAAGCTATACCAACCACTCCGACTATAATGAGGTCTTCTGTAAGGTCCGAATACAGAAACGCCACACGTGAGCTTCAGCACTTACGTCCAGCCCCTCAGCCTGCGCAGAAATGTGTTTTGGAAGATGACCTCTCTATTTGAGTGGGAGAAGAACTGGAGAGGAGGGGCAGCAGAGCAAAGAGCAAGCGGCCATTAAACTCCCACGCCAGGCCATCCTACCATGCCCCTCAGACATGAATCAGCAGGGTGGACCAGAAAGGGATTGGCTGTAACGAGCAATGGCTATTCAGTGCCTATACATTTCACAGCTTCTTCCCCGGCCACATCGATACAGTCAAAACCAAGTGCGGTGGAACGCAAAGGCCCTGAAATGGAACGGTTTCTTTTTTATTGCTCTGAGGTGAGCAGGTCAGCGCTGTGGGGAGAAGAATGAAGAATAATTTATGGATCAGGGCCTCTCGCGAGACTGACCTGGAGTGAATCAATACTCATTACATGCACTTCTAGCCATGGCTGCAAAAAATAAATAAAAAAGAATAAAAAACATTCCACATTTAGTGTCTTATTTGTTCAGTCAGTGCTTGCTGTTAAGGAGCACTAGCTGGCCAAGGTTGGGTGTCTGTTTAACAGCGTTCTCTGGCAGCGCTGCAGAATTATTAAAAAATAGTGCTAGACTAGAGAAGAGCTGAGGTTTGGGTTAAATCCAGAAAATCTCATAGGAGACAGACATACAAAAATAACAACAGCAGCACCACATGAAGCTGTCCACTGTCCATTCATCTGTCTATCCATCGATCTAGCTATCTGTTTGTGTGTCTGTCCATCTACAGAACTATATGCACTTCTATCTATCCATCTGTCTCTCTATTCATCAATCTACTTATCTAACAGTTTGTCTGTCTGTCCATCCACCCATATTCCTATTGAATGGTCTGTCCATTTGGCTGTCTGTCCATCTATCCTTCTACTTGTCTGTCTATCTTTCACCTCATATGCCCATGGGTTGTTTTGTTATGTCCATTTGTCTATCATCTATCTGTCTGAATGTCTGTCTATCCATCTATCGGTCTGTCTTTCTGTCTATCTGTCTGTCTGAACGTGTATCTATCACATATCTGTTTGTCGGTCAATCTATTTGTCCTTCTCTTTAGCCATTAATTTATTATCTGTCTGTCTCTATCCACCTGTCTGTCCATCTTAAGTCTGCCGTTGTCTGCCTATCTGTCCATTCAGTCATCATACATACTTCAATCCATCCATCCATTCACCTATTCCTCCCATTTGTTTGCCTATGTATCTATCATCTATCTGTCTGTTGGTCAATCTATCCATCCTTCTCTTCATCCATTGATCTACTTTCCACCTACCTGTCTCACTATCCACCTGTCTGTCCATCTATGTACACTTCCATCCATTTGTCCATCTGCCTTTCTATTAAGCCTGCCATTGTCTGCCTGATTCTGATATCTGTTCATCCAGTCATCATACATACTTAAATCCATCCATCCATTCATCCATCTATCCATCTGCTTAACTACTTCAGTCTGTGTATCTGCCTACACGTGTCTTTCTTTGTCAATATTTCATCCATCTGTCTGTCAGATGTATACATAATGTGTGTGAAATTTAGCACAAAGCCCCCGCAATACTGTTTCACAATGTAACAGTTGTCTTTGAAACAGGGTCTCTCTGCTGCCTCTTTAACTTCCATTCATTTTATATTATTGAAAACATACAAAATCCATCCTGGCTGCGGTGCTGAGGATCCACAGTAGCTGTCTTACCCCATCCATGTCCTGACTCCGAGGGGCAGTGACAGCACGGGTGATTAATCCACCAAGCCGCTGTGTGTCCGTGACCGGCAGCGTGTGCGACAGAGACCACGGTGCTCTCATTCCTCTGCTGGTGCCGTGACCCCTACTAGCAGCTAAACGTGACACGCTTGTCAGGAGGCCTGCCTTTACCTATAAATTATGGTAATCCCTTAGACCTCCAACTCTCCTGTCCCCTGCCTCATGCACATGTCTTCTAATGTAATGAGCTCCTGTTCAAAATTGCTCTACATGTATTTTCTAATCAGTCTGTGGAAGAAGGAATCTGTTTCATTGTGTGCGAATGTAGAGCCGACAACATTTATCTAACAAGTGTGTTTAAACAAAGCATGATTAAATATTACCACATTTATCCCTCTATAAATATTACACTGAGACCTGTTGGAAAATGAAGAATATGAGCATTTGGGGGGGACAGGTACTTAAACGCAAATTAGGGCAGTATTTTTATCCTCGGAAAGCTGCCATCAAATATGCAAGACTATCTGATGACTCAATTTTCCTCTTTTTAGGGCTAATTGACGCTGTGCTTTCATGGGACTCGAAGCAGGAACATCACAAGGTTGAACTTTGATTCACACAATATAATTAAGTGCTGTTAGAAACATGGTGAAATGTGTTAGACAGGTTTTTACAGTCTTACAGAAAATTAGGCTCGGCAAAGAGGATTGTACCAGTATATTGGCTATTCAGCGGTATATCGGCATATACATGAACATTTTTTGACAAATCTACCCCTATCATTTGCAATGTGCCCAATCCTAGGAGGGTGAAGATAAGCACACGCATCTTCTGATACTTTTAAAATCAGCGTCTAGTACTAGGTAGCCGATGTGCTTGGTGGAAAGTGTCAGATTCTCAGCTCTGAAACAATGTTAAAGGGCTATCTTTGGCTTTCTGGAGGCCCTAAGCAGACATTTTGGGGGCTCTACCACCTGCCTAGGCACTGCCCAAGAAGTACTAGCTATGAAAGGTTTAAAAATGTGTATGCATGTATATGAAAAAGTCCTTAAAACTAGAAACTGATAAAAAACAACATGCTGAATGAAACTGAAAGAATAATATAATCAAAAAGGTTATTCATCAACGGACAAGTTCTTTACACCACTACAACATCTCTGGAAACAGCAGTGGTTCTTCATTCAAAGAACAATTCGAAGCATCTGTGTTTACTATATTTATACTGTATTCATTTCTATGGACAGTTTTCATACCTCTTTAGGCACATTTAATTCATTTTCTTACTGGTGTTGTGTGTTGCTTTCTATTTGTCAAAAGTCCTTTTGCACTCTTGACTTTTCTCAAGTGCTTCCAGCCTCCTCCTCACTTCCCTCGACAAGAACTCATATTTATTTTAGCACTCGCCTGAATGAAAATCGTGTTTATCTAAAGTGTAAACATTTTTTGAAGGCTTTTTTTTTTTTTAAGATGTGCTGAAATTCAATGGTCGTGATTAAGCCAGATATGTCAGCAATCATGTTTTCAAAAGAAAACTAAGGGGGCATGGAATCAAATCTCTGCTTTGCCTGGATGTGGTAAATGGTTTAACCTACTGGAAAAAAAAATGGTTGTAAAAAATTAATACATTCACTGTTGGAAGTAACATGCATCCTAGGTGATCTAGGTGATCTGATGTGCATGGAAATGTTGCAGTGCATGCATTTGCAGTGACTACCATACGTTTTTCTAGAATATTGTTTTTGTGTATTTAGACACATTTTGGAATCCATTGACAGCCATTTTCTCTCACATTTGCTATTTATTTTAGAATTGAGGGACACGTACTGAGTACATTAGCACATAATGGCAACTGTTGATGGCATTATGGAAGCCTTTTATATTGCTTATTAGGTAGAGACACTGACAAACATATACAAATTATTTGTACAATGTTTGACTTAAGTAAATTATACTGGCCCATTTTAATGAACCATTTTTGTCTCCTTAAAACTGGCACCACTGATGGCTGCCCCCTACTGCAGCACCAATGCCCAGTACCAGGCAGACACATATCAGCTCTGCCAGATCAGACTATGACGTAGCTTGCAGATCTATATTCAGTGCACAACAACAGGAAAAGGCTATGCTCGATGGGACCTACCCCAGTCCTTCATCGCTGCCAATATGACAATATGTTACAACAGATGCGATACACCAGCGGTACGCTATGTCTCGTCTCTTACGGCCAAAACTAGGCTGACAGACGCTCGCTTTTGATATTCAGGATGGAAAATCCTCCCCTTCCCTCTTGAACAACCTTGGTGCCGTCAGTGGGGGCCCTCAGAGAGGCATCCGGCTGGCGGCGGAGGGAGGCAGTGTGGAATGATGAGCTTATCTCTGTGACTGGAGCGATCCATTCTGATGCTGTCTGCATGGCCTCTGAGCCCTGTCCATTCCAGCGGGCAGGAAGAGCGCAGGCTCAGGCCACCACGCCGAGATTAAAAGCTCCGCATGGTGCAAATCCGCAGCGAGGGCCTGACTCAAACCTGATCTGACTCACTAGTCTCCAGTCCTAATCTCCAGCAGGCCCGGACTGTGAGAACATTCGACCATCTGCATTAGACATCCTCCGCTGAGAACTTCGCAGTACAATACACGAGTCCTTACCAGCTTCCTGGAAGACAGCAGCTGGGAGCGAGAAGCCAAGATATCAATACAGTCCGAGGAGCTTTGGTTAACATGACACCTCACGGGAACTCTGGAGGCCAAGGCTGATTTAGTGGGACACATGCATGGAGGAGGCTCACTATACTAGGCAGAAAACTCACACTGATACTGCACCATCAAACCAATCAGACTGCTGTACTGGGACTATAGAGGAATATACATATGGAGTAAGATGGATATGAAAAGAGCAAACAATGCCAATTTAAAGTGAATAAACCCCTCTAAAAAGGAAAGATTTATACAGCTCTGAAAAAAAAAAGAGAAAACTTAAAAGTGATGAGTTTCTATGATTTTACCAAATTGAAAACCTCTGGAATATAATCAAGAGGAAGATGGATGATTGCAAGCCATCAAACCAAGCTGAACTGCTTACATTTCTGCACCAGGAGTGGCATGAAGTTATCCAAAAGCAGTGTGTAAGACTGGTGGAGGAGAATATGTCAAGATGCATGAAAACTGTGATGGATAACAGGATTATGAAACCAAATATTTCTGAACTCTTAAAACTTGAACATGAATACGAACAAAAAGTTAAATCAGAGAAACTGATTTAGAAACAAAAGTGGCCTCTTAATTTTTTTCCAGAGCTGTAGTTTAATATGGTTAACAGATTTGATTCATTTTACTGGTTTAAAGGCTTGAGATAAACATCACCAATTACCATAATTACTGTAAATTACAAAAAAAAATAAATAAATAAATAAAATAAATACAAATACAATAGTCTTGCGGTTTCTGGACTACAACTAATTTCTCAAACATGTGCTTGATTAAAAATAGGCTGGGCAATTAATAAAAAATTAATCGAAACTCAAAACCTCAAACCAAAAAAATGTTGCTCATCGTTATTTATTTCGTATATATTTTGTATATATTTTTTGTAGATATGTGTCTGTACTGCTCTGTACTGTTTTCTTCAATCTTGCATTAAATTATGTGCTCATTATTACATTGTTATTGAGGTAAAATTTCAAAGTAATCATGATATTGATTTCAAATCACACAATCAGACAATTACTACCGTTACCATCATCACGTTATACTATAACTTTAGAACTGAAAGACATGGCTAGGTTTTAAATCAAATCAAATGTTTTTGTATAGTGCTTTTTTACAACTGATGTCACAAAGCAGGTTTACAGGACAAAGAATCAGACAAAGCACTGAACATACAATACAGAACTCCCAGTGAGCATGTTCAGTTGGTTTAATTGTTAATATTAATAATAATAATAATAATAGCTGTTTGTGCTGTTGACATCATAACTCTTGTAATCAATGCCTTTTTTTAAGTAACTGAATACTTTTGTTCATATCACAATGAAATACTATAATTATGCATTGACTAGAAAATAGTGTATAAATAAATAAGCACTTCATCAGCAGGGCTTTTAATGATGCTGATTAATCTGCTGGGCAGCATTATACTCTGACAATATGACTTGATTAATGCTTAAATGCTGATGCATTTTTCATTCCACTTGAAAAAAGGGAGGGAATAGAAACTGGTTTCTGTTTAGCTTTTTTAACTGCTCCCCTCATACTCGTCTCTCTCCTATGTAGCAGTGTTTATGGTGTGTTAACTGTTACTCAGCTATTTCAAGAACACAACAGCTTCATATCTACAAATATCTACCTAGAAACAATTCAACACTTCTATAGAAGGAATGTTACTGGTGTTAATAGAGCTCGTGTGAAAGCACAGATTGAGTCTGACCTGAAGTGTCAGGTCAGACCAGGTCAGATCAGGTCAGCTTCCTGTGTCAGGGAGGAGGGTCAGTCACCTGTTTCTACCCCAGAGCTCTCTCAGCACATGTAGATTCCTGCTTGTTTTTATAGCTGGCTAGTGCTGCCATTTACGGCGGCCTCTCCACAGTGCACGGGTGTGAGACAAAAAAAAGTAATGACGTGTCACGACTCATGACTAAGGCCAATTAGATTTGACACAGCTGCCGGATCTATTTTTCTGTAAGAGTCAGGAAAGCATACGACGCCTTTAAAAAAGGATCTGACACTGAAAACCACCATAGAAAGGACTTTGGATTATGTTTTAAACCTCCTGATAGATATCTACACTGCCAGCTTGGCAGCACCATCAATTGTACCTGCTGCTGCTTGAATATAGTCATGTGAAAAATTAGGACACTGCATGAAAACCTTTGTCTTTATTTAATATTTCATTTTAATAATTACATATTTTTTGTTTATTTTACTACATAATTTGAATAAACAAGCAGTCAACATTTTTTGATGAATGGACCAATAGAAATTCTCCAAAATCATCTGAAATAAACTTATTTTATATTGGCTTCCAATGTAAGTTAGGAATAGAGAGTTTATCTCTCTCCTTTGAAGTAGCTGTTTTGGAGACACATTTCCTTTTGGACTGTGACAATATGAACATTTATTATTATTTAAATCTCAGGCATTTACTGTAGTTTGCTTCTTTTTGTGTTTATTTTTAAGGGGCACCATATTTATTTAAATGAATCTGTATTGACTGAAATTTGTTCATACACTTATAGAAAATGCACATCCATGCAACTATAGATATGTCCTTTATTTTAGCAGTTTCTCCACAAGTGTAGAGTAAGAGTAGTACATTTTTAATCAGTGAAATACATCCGCAATTAAATAAGAGGCTTTTGCAGCTGCAAATGCGTAAATCATGTTACGCAATGAAAAATATATATTTAATTGGATCATTTCATTTGGACAATTCATTAATAATATCACAAACAATTGTCTGTAGTTAAAATGCAACAGCCATGTTTAGTAAGCTTAGGAGCTAAAAAGTTATACATGTATTTACTGTAAATATGTTCAAAGTCAAAGGTTTTCATTTGGTGTCCTGATTCTTTCACATGCCTAAAGGTCTAGTTTAAATTTACTTTGCACCCTGTACTTTACTCACAGTCATATCGCACCTATTAAACTTTCTCTCCACTCACCGCATCATATACATTGTGTATAAGTGCAAATAGACTCTCACACTTCCGAGTGCATGCCTTTCTAATAGCCGCTATCAGTGAGTGTGTGTTGATAGGGTTATGTGTTCTGAATTCTTCAAAGAGTGTCAAAACTTTCACATGAGCAGTTATCAGTTACATGCATGTGTAACGTGTGTGTGTATGCACACACGTGTGTGTAGGTGTAAGAGAGACTATCAGGTGAGGGGCTGTGAACACACTCATGTCAGCACAGTCGGGGGTCTGCAGCTATTTCGCAGGCCTGGTTGGGAGGCCCCTAGCGCAGCTTGTAAAGCTGAGGGGGCCTCTGTAGCCTGCATCGCACAGTAAGGTCATCTGAAGTCCAGCCAGGCTCTCAGCTGATGGCGGGTATATTTAGAGCCTGGCTCAGCTCCCGTGGAAGGAGAGGGAAGGGGAAAGGGGGAAGGGGTTGAGGGGTACGGGTCCACACTGTATGAGGCTCCTCTCCAAAGAATACAGCACCAGCATAGGGCAACTGCTCTCATCATTAATGTTAAACCCATGTGTCTGCAGGAAAGGAGAATGGCGGATGGTTTCCCATTAGCGTAATCACGCTATTGGCTAGTTCAGCGCTATATCAGTGCAAGATTAGAAGCAGACGCTAATGAGCAAACATCAGACATGTCATTTAACAAAGAAAGCTTGAGGTAAAATAACAGCAAATAATAAGCCTAATGAACAGCATACCAGTAATATAAAGCCTTTTTTTGCCATGCTTTAGTTCATGTACAAATGATACTAAGCATGCACAGCTGATCTAGAGTTCAAAGTAGTGTAAAAATGGGGGGAAAAAATCCAAGTGACTTGAGAACATGAAAATAGGGAACGGGCAGAGAGAGAGAGAGTTCATTATTGGGGCACAGATTGCAGGAGCTTCAGTTGCAAAGCTGTAACCCAAAATAGGAGTTGGAAATTGTGTAGAAAGCACACATTTAATGAGCGTGAAGCTCATGCATCAGTTAAATATGTAAGGGAAAAAGAGGAGCAGCAGATCCTCAGGTGGTTGGTGTAGAATAGTGGGAAATAACACTGCTTTCCCCGGCTCATTTTGTGTTCAATTCCATGGCCTGCCGAAGAACAGCAGTAAGTCATTGGGCAAGAATACCAACACTGCATTATCATATCAGTGGAACATGAATCCAGTGTGAGTAAGTACATCTAGATAAGAGCTTTATAAGAAGAGTGCATGTATTACACACTCACTATAAGAACTGTGCAGGCCTAAATGTTTGAACCCCTGCAGTGATGGGGTCTGGAAGCTCTGTAATACTATGGGGTTTTGTTTTGCGGTCATAATGTGTTCCATTAAACTGACAGACCACCTTTATCCAGGATCAGATTGACAGTATGCCTGTCCGCAGGTGACTAGAGTTCACTAAATGGGTTGATAAGTTTGAAAATAGCAATAGCTATAATGACCTATGTTATGGACTCAACAAGCCGCACTCTTCAAAAATGTTCTTCAAATGGTGTTTGAGCCATGGCCTTGGAGGGAAGAAAAACTTTTGGTTTCATAAAGAACAAAGTAGGTTTGTAATAAAGCCCTGTCAAGAAGTATCTGGCTATTTTTAAAAACAAAATTTGATCCTGTCCGAACTGCCATTTTTGGCAAACCAAAATGTTTTGCGGACAGGAAAAATTGGAGTTTTATGAATGGATGTGTCTGGATAAGTCTCAAATGTTTCCTTATTTCTATATACTTACAAGTTATGAAACTGCAACATCTACACACTGTTACCACTATATTTTAGATTTCAACATATTATATAATATATTATATACAATATATAATGCTCTATTGAGATTGAGAATGCATCTATCTTATAAGATACAAAAAAATATATACTGCTATACTGTAAAGGTAATTTACAAGATAGAGGTTCTTCACACTCTTACATATATCTATTAATAAGATACAATTTTTTGGAACCAAATATTGTTCTTCTATAGCTTCTTTTAAAACTGCCCTTTTTTAAAGAGTGCATTTGAAGAGTCTTAGGAGATCTCGGACTGGCATGTTTGACAGAGCTCTCTGGTATTATCATCCAAACAGAATCATCAGAGGAAATATCTTTTGAAAAATCTTTTTTTTCCCTTGTATCTCCTTTAATATGAAGTACATCCTTCAGTGAGTCTTGCTTTTCAACCAGTGTTCCTCATTTTGTCCATCCCGTGTGAGTCAGCATTCATAATTGTAGGCACCATTCTCCTGGCACATTAAAAATTTCAGATTATTCATGAAATGTGGGCAGTCAATTACCCTGTCTTAGAACCTCTCATGCGCAATTTAAATCTTGAGAATTTAAATGTTGCTATTAAAATGTCCTTTTGAGACTGAATTAGGAATGCTAATTATATTATTAAAAATGAATGTGCTGCTTATAATTACAATTTTACTCAGTGCAAAATATAACTCCTTTTTCTTGCATCTGCTGTTCTCACCATTTTTGTCCAGCCTTCTCACACAATATGTAATTACACTCGGTGGGTGAATCATGGAAATAAATCTGTGGCGAGCCGTCTGCACGTCAGAACTGTATGTAAGACATGTGGGGTGTGTGCTGAGAGCTCCTGAAGAGTTACTGTTAGGGGTTGGTGTGAAGAAGTCATTTCGCACAGCTTTCCTGATGGCAAATTCTTTTTTCATGGAGCTGAAAGTGGCCAGAGTGTAGCTACTCTCCTGTACTGTGCTTAATTTGTATCAATTTTTTTTTTTATGTTCACTCTCCATTTTTCATCCCCGGGAGAACTCTTTGATCGATGAGGTTCACGCTAAATGGATCTAAGGAACATTTTCATTAACTTCTGCTTTCACATGTCCTCATTTCTGCTAGGACCATAAATGGGTTGCAAGGGAGGAATAAAATAATAAATAATATGAATAGTGGGCAAATTGGAACTCTACTAAAACTAAGGAGTTTCATCATAAACAGAAAGAAATGGTCTGGACAGCAGCCGTAGATTAAAGCTGTTTGAAGGGCAGGAGTAAAAAATTTTAAAAATGTAAAAAAAAAACGGGCACATGCTCGATAAAACAGGGCCTGTACATTCTAGGTGGGGTCTGCCCAAAACATAAATGAAAACAAAAAAGGATAGAATAGATGCAAGTCTAACAATGGGAAGTTTTCTTAAACTTTGTGCACCATCATTAAGAACAATTTACTTTCTTATTCTGTCTTTTTCTATTAAATACAATTTAGCCCACTTTGATGAGCACCTATTGAGTACCACATCAAATTTAATTTACTGGCTTGTTACTACTACCTTATTAAAGGAGTACCTATCCAGACACTACATCATCTATTTTCTCACCTGTAGGAGAACCCTTTTCAGCACTACATGCCACCATATTTTCTCTACTTTTCGAAGGCTCTCTTTTTTGCCACTCTGGAGGGCACTTTAGTGATGCTTTTCAACCATGGGGGTACTAAGGAAGCATTTTCCCCCTTGCCCCTCCTGAGTCTAGCCTAAAGGGTACCTAATCACAGTTTTTTTCAATTAATAAGTGTAGCTAATAAAGCACTTTGTCACTTTTTCCCCTTATAAAGGGTAACAAACAGTCTCTTTTTTTGCCAGTCTGGAGGACACTTTACTGTTGCTCTTTTAACCATGGGGCACCAGAGCTGGCGGTTGCTCCCCACTGTCCCTCCTTGAGTCCAGCCTAGTGTGCAATTAATCACGTTTTTTCTTCAATAAGTGTAGACTATAAATCAGTTTGTCTCCTTTTTGCCACCATAGATGGCACTTTAGTGATGTTTTTTTTTTGCAATCATAGGGGCATAAGGGGTGACAGTTGACCCCACCGTCCTTCATCGAGGCCACCAGTGCTGGACCGTACAGCAGCCAGCTGACTGACTGATCTACACTGATTAAAGTGTGCTGGATACAGGGCTGTTACTTGAGGCTTTGCGATTAGCTGTGTCTTTCTGTGAGGCTAAGGGAACAATCCGTCCTAACTGTCAGGCAGAGCTTCTGTTCAATCCTGACCTCAATCTGTGTAAGAGAGTGTGTTTGAGTGTGTGAGTGTGTGTGTGTGTGTGTGTGCTGTGTCAGCAGCGGGTGGTCAAAGCGAGGTAGACAAAGACGTGTTTCCTGGTGAAGAAAGGACCTCCACACCTCAGAACACATCACCATTAATAAATTCTAAATCACTGCTGGCATTGTGTGGAGGAGAAAGCTCGGGTGTTGGGCTGGTGCGGGTAATCTGTTCCGTGCCTCTGCAGCAGAATTTCAGACAGGCTTATTTGACACAGCCAGAGAGATGATTAGACCACTCAACACAGTTTAGGATGGATGTTCTTGCTGTGCTAGAAATCATTCAGATCATATTTGACAGACATAAGTGGCAAATCGGTGTGGCAGTTTAATGAAGCATATGGCCATCAGCTGGACATTAGTTGGCAGCATATTTTAAAGTGTGAACATCATATGTCAGGATTTTAAAGTATTCAAATAAATGCCTATATGCAGAGATCTGATATAGGCCTGTCATAATAATTGTGCTGTTAACTTATCATACAACATAAAAAAAACACATATTGCCTGTTGTCTTTGCTTTTGGTAAAATTCCTAAAAAAATTGTGCAAAGAATTCTGGTCTAAGCTGAAAGGACGCATCAAGCAATTACTGCATGCTGGAAATCTGTTGGTCTACCACTACTGAATCTATAGTCAAATAATATTTTGAAGAACCCTAAGCTTATTGTCAGGGTCACAAAACTTGTTTTAGAATTCATTTGCTTTATGACACTAGAAGATGGATCAGTTTTAGCCATAAAGGGATTTACATGGTCAGCAAAACAATACTTAAATAGACTTCAGTAATGGTGGATCAGTATTCACAATGTTCAGAGGTTTGCCAAGAAAATATTTCCCATACCATTTAACAACACCACCTGAAAAAAAAAAAAAAAAAAAAAAAAAAAAAAAAATGCCTAGTAAGTACTACTGGATAAAAAAGCTAAAAAAAAAAAAAAAAAAAGATGAAACAAGAATTATGCTATAATAGGTTATGAATTAAAGTATTTTAAAGTTGCATCGCCAAAAAAGAAACGTAAAGGTTACAATATCAGCTGAAAAATGATGCTCTGAACATAGTCTTGGACAGCTATCGGCCTTAGCATAACCATGTTTCAAGCTCCAAATGCTTTCTCTGGCACACTGAATGAATGCATGCCATCACCTCATGCTGCAATACTTCCAGCCATGCTGTGCAGCCATCATCCACCCACAACCATCAGCTCAGCCGGGTCAGCAGGAAGTTTGTCAGGAAGCTCTGGGACCATGGCTTGAGGACAGAGGAGAGATGAGCTTTTATACAGTGTGAATTGTTGCTAGATAGAGCTCTTTCCAGCTCTGAAAGGTTATGTGTCTTTGGCTCCCATAGACAGATTGCATGAATAAAAGATGCTCTCTAAGAGCCTACCTTTCATAAGCTCACAGCGCTCCTGACCTTACCTTCACCCACACAGGTTAGAGGCCTAGCAACTCTGCAGAAAGCCAAAACCTGTGAACGAGCATCATAAAAGCTTTAACAATGAGTTAATACAGAGGCCTTGAAGTAATGAGGCCTTAGCAGAAGCTGCACATCAAATGTGGCATATCAAACAAACACAACCGGTTCTCATTAGCAAATGAATGAGTTCAATGCTTTTGTCTTTCGTTTATTCGCAAAGGCCAAATAAACGAGTGCCTTGTTGATTTGTGGCCGTACAGAAAAAGGCGAAACAAAAATGTATTTCATTTCCGAACATCTGCCCGCCAGCCATACCCATCTGTGCTTCCTCTCGTTCCTCCCCAGAGATAAACATCAGTCCATCCGCAGCCCTGGACTCTGTGCGCCTCTATGCCGAGGTTAAACTGAGGCCTGGGGGTCAGTCAGGGACTTCTGCAAAGCCAAGCATTCAGACGCCATCTTCCCCACCCAGCATGTCAAGCAGGACACGTCTAATTTTGAATTGAGAAGCTGGCATAAATGTGCCAATTACATAAAGGGTGAGGCAGTGTCTGATGCCCGGACAGGATCAGCCCACGCCTGTCCGACTCCTTTCATCTGCCTGGGTTTTGGCTTTCTGTGGGAGCATGCTGACTAGCAAACCCACCATCTGACCTAGCGGCAGTCCGCCCTCCTGTGGAAGACACCTGAATGTGGATAACCTGATGAAAATTATAGGGTGCTTTTGTAGGAGGGAGTGAAATCACACGTAAAATGCCTGCAGGTTATCATCTCCATTTACCCACCAGAAAGGCAAATGGGGAATGTGTGTATGTAAACTTACAAATTTAGAACTGAATGTTGCACTATTGCTTCCAAACCTTTCACTTAGGGGTCGACTGATATATTGGTTGGCCAATAACATTTGGTGATATGGTTAATCCAAAGTTTATTAGTATCTGCTAAAGTCTTGCCTAATCATAAATAGTTATTGGACCATGCCATTAGCATATATAGCAATATGGGAAAAGACTACAAAGTTGTTCAGCTGTGCTGAACAACTTTGAACATGCCTTCAAAATGTTAGAAGCTTGCATATATTATATATACATCTTTTTAAACTGCTGCCAGTGTAGCATCACTGGGCAGCAAATATTCTTGGAAGAAAGTGCTGGAAGCACAGTCTACTCATCCAGAGTAAGCTTCCTTGGGCTCCAGCTACTGATGGCAAGTTCTAGTTATGGGTCTTTGTAATGTCTTAATGATTAATCACACAGAGAGTCCTCCATATCTCCTCTGAGAGTTGGCCATGTTTGTTTCTGCCACACCTCAACTTTACAGACCAATCACAGGCTTTATTTCATAGTGTCTATGTCTGTGAAATTCATCCAGCTTCTGCAGTTACAGCACATCTTCACAAGTATATGCTGAAACCTAAGCCTAAGGAAGGATAGCTCTGAAAACTTTAAGATTTCAGACTTCAGTAGGCTTGTGCCATGAGGCAGAGTGCCAGATGTCATGTTCTTCAGTAGTATGTGGGGATACAGTATGACTGAGTTACAGACAGAAGACTGAATTTATAGAGTGTTAGTTAGAATAGATAAGAGGTTTATTTGAGTAGGCTTATTCCTTGTTAAAATAACTCAGTTATTTTCCTTGCGGGAAGACCAGGAATCAAACAGAGCAGGCCCTTATCCTGGTCCTGGAGATCTACCGCCCTGTGAGCTTAGATTGCATGCACCTGGTTTTAAAATGCAAAAGATTTTCATCTGCATAAAACTGGCTTTAATGTTCTGAAGACTTTCATTATCTGGTTTAGAGCTAAATGATGCCCCATTTAACTGCACCACAAAAATAGGAAGAGAGCATTTGGGAATAAAAAATAAAAATCACCTTTTTTTCTAGTAATCTGCTTTAAAAAAAAACACACACACACACAAAATGCTTAATACAATTAGCATATTTACCTTGGCAAATCTCTTATAAAAGCATGGCCTTATTCTATGCTTAAAAAAGAGCTAAATTTGTTAAGGATTTTTTTTTATATGAGCAGAGCCCAGACCACCTTTTATGCTGGTTATACATAAATTAAATCAAAGGAAACTATTCTGAATTCACTGAGGGAGCATGTTTTATGGGGTGGGGAGATTAAAGAGAGATTCAATCTGAAAGTGCTTCCAATCACAGTCCCGACCACTTTCGAGTCTATTTCTACATGTGAGTAAACGGCAACATTTGATTGTATTTCACCACAGTCTGCACAAATGATATTAAATAACCACAGAGAATCTAAGTGGAATCAAGTGCAAAAATAATAGGCTGTGTTACCATCTCAATTGCATTACTGCAGAGGCAGCAGGACCTGGAAGCCCCAGAGCACTTTGCAATTGACAGTACTCTATGGCTAAAATTCCCTCAAATCCAATCATGCTATGATTACACTTGCTAGATCATCGAGTGCTGTTTCAGTCCAGTGCTGCTTCTGAATCCATTTAGAAAGCCTCTCTCTCTCTCTCTCTCCAATTGTTCAAAGACATGGCGCAAGTTTAGGGAATGAACATCATCAACCGCAGTACAGCTGGAACACAATTATTAATCACAATCCTTTTGCCCAATGGTATGAAACAGTATTATATGCCCCCGGGACCCTGATTGTACTTCTGTACGGCCCTAGATAGCACTCCCGTATAAGTACAGAGAAGGTGCGAAAAAGAAAAAAGAAGACGTGATGAAGAATTAAGACTTAATTTAGCAGAAGCAGATATGAGAGTGCAAGAGAAAGAGAGAGAGAATGTGAGAGAGAGAGAGAGAGAGAGAGAATGTGTGTGTGTGTGTGTGTGTGTGAGTGTGTGAGAGAGAGAGAGAGAGAGAGAGAGAGAGAGAGAGAGAGAGAGAGAGAGAGAGAGAGAGAGAGAGAGAGAGAGAGAGAGAGAGCACCATGCAGCGAACACCTCCAGGCAAAACGTAGTAGTAGAAGAAATGAGTGTTTTAAATATCACTGGTAATGCTTTAATCTCTTTAAGCAAGGCCCATCTGCCTCTTTGGGAAGATGTCTCGTAGAAAAGCCTTATCCCTTCGCTTTGTACATGACCAATGGTTTCACAAACACCCCACAGATTTGGGAAGAAACACACACACTGGATAGCATTACAACAACAACAATAAAAAGTGCCGGGGGCAGAGGACACTGCGATTACAACAGAAAAAGGCACAGAATTATGCAAATCCCTGCAGCATGAGTTTGAGTCCTACATTTCCATAGCTCTACAGCTCCATAGCTGGGTGATATGCACAGTCGCAGCAGAGCGTTTTATGTTGGCACGGTGAGAAGCGAGTGATTTCTGTTTGTGTTGTTCAGGCCTCTGTCTCTGCACTACACAATATGGACTGTTTCAGAGTCTGTGATCCTAGAACAAATGCTTGTGGGATGCAATTAAATGCAAAACTGCATCCAAGAACAACTTGTGGCATCTGCCTGTTTTAGGTGATGGATAGAAACACTTTACACTCAACTTCTGTTCAATCTTTAGCTTGTGCAAAGGCTGCATGCATTTCACAAACTAGAACTTTGATCAGGTCTGAACTTTTTAGCTGAATCTGAGTGTTATTCAAAAACTTTCTGCCCAAGTTTGGAGTTCAAGCACATGCAGAAACAAGGCAAATGTCAGTGTCCAAATGTTATTTTGAAAACATGACGAAATGTGTAGTAAGAATGTAGTATAGTCTTTCTTCTGAAATCTTCTGAAATCTCCATGACCAGAGACAGAGTAAAACGTGAGTAAATAACGGCAATGTGTTTGATAGATGAAGACGGTTATGAGCCCAGAAGGACTACAAGACAGATGCTGAGGTGGCTAATTTTCTTCTGAACATGTGTAGGTAGATACTTTGTCACAACCACCAGTAATTTCAAACTTTAGTTGCTCGTATTTATATTTGTTTGGGATAACAGACTTAGATTTGCCAGCATTGCATTATACTAACTAAACATTTAAAGTGTTATATAAAATCCACATAATCAACATACAGAGTATTACTCGTCATCGCGACATACTTGCTGTAATTTTGTAGTGTTTCTTTAAACAATTTAATCCTGTTTCCAAAATTCAGCTCTTAAGTATCTTAAGTAACTCCTTAGTTTTCTTACTATGTCTCCCATATGTCAGAATGAACGGAATGAGTAATATTTACATCAGAAAAGGGTAAGAACTCCTTATTCATCGTGTAGTTCTTTAACAATAGATACTTCAAATTTGTTTTGCTATCTACCAGAGAACACAGTTCTGAGTCGGAGTATAATTTGTTTAGATTTTCAGAACCTGGCTTTTCTTAATGATGACTGAGAGCTGTGAGCCATAGCCCTAACAAGCTATTAAGGTCTGCTGATTTTGGAAATCAGTTAAATTTATGTCCTACGAAATGAACTAGTTACAGTAATGTTAACAGCCTTAATTTAAGGCTTACTTAAACAATTTTTATCACTTTAGCAGGCTTTTAGGAAGCTGTTGCATGTAATCACTTATTTTGTTCCAAACAATCTCACATTCAGACGCAGCTGTAATGTTTGCACATCACTTTAGCTTGTTGTTTAGATTGTACATAAGTGGCAGGTGCTGGAAACAGCAGAGTAGTGCAGCTTACTTGTGTAAACACTGGTTTAATTTTGCCTTAAGTGTCAGTTCTTAAGACTTGTTCCTTTAATCGAAAGCATTCTCTTATAAATGGTTTTAATGTGATGGCATTACCATACCAGCGCCAACTCAACATCTCAGCATATCAACATATTAATTTATATGATACATGATTTGTTGTGGTAGGTTCTCACAGGAGTTTTTTTTTTTTTTTTGGTCATGTCATGTCTTTATGTACTTAAATCACAAGCACAGTTTTAGAAAGAGGATTCAGCACCACTGTTTGTTTGCTGCATACCAGAGAAACTATGGTACTGCTAATACTGCTGAGACAGGAGCTACTGCAAACACAGAGATGGATATCAGCACAGTAAACTTATCACACCATAATGCACACTGTACTCCTCCACATGCTAAGCTTGATTACACACATGCTTTAAATACATTACACTATATTTTGCCTGCGTCCAAACTCAAGCTAATGCTGTGTATTCAAGGTCCTCTTTTCCACTATTTTAGGAACTCCATTTCTGGAAGTTCTGCCTAAAGGTTGGACCCAGACCTTGAGGGTCTCTGGCAGATCTTTTGGGGTGAATGCTGATCTATTATGGGAAATGGGAGCTCTTGTGATTGACTGGCCTGTGCGCTTCATCCATCAGGCCTGGCACATACGCTCCTGAGTCGGCCGTATCGCTTCCAGGTGGCCAGGCAGATTTCAGAGCTATATTTGCAGGCTGACATTATGCTTCATCCTTCCGTCCGCTTCGGACCTCGCTGCCACTCCTCCTGGATCTTCCCAACACTTACATGAACACGAACATGAACCGCGTGGCCTCCAGAGAAGCGCTAGTGTGAGAGGACACTATGTCGACAGCCCTGCGATGCCTGCGAGGAACTGAATGTAGTCCTGGCTGGAGGAAGACATGCAGAGCAAGTGCATAATTGAATACGCCGACCCCCAATGACATCGCCTCACTAAACATGTTGCTATATTAATGGTTTTCTGGGGTGGGGAAGAATCTCCGACCCCTAAAGGAATGGCCCATTTAATCTGGCTTCTTATAGGCCGAGACTCTGGAAATGGCATGAAGTAGTGTATCATGGAGTGAATTGCTGCAATATGCTGCCTTTTAATTAGTTCAAGGATGTTGACTCCAGGGCTGCAGTCACAGGCATGCAATGCAAACTGGCAAAAATGAAGCCTTTAAGTCATAAAAACTGAGGAGCAGTTTAAATGTTTAATTAGTGTCATTCTCTCCGCTGGAACTGAAAATACCTCTGTGCATGGAGCACCGCAGTGGACACAGGGTTATCAAGGCACCACTGAATATGAACTGTGTTGGACAGCAAGAGGACGTAAACTAGCAGAAAATGATGGTCCATTAGCATGATCCCAAACTGCACATTGCCATCTCTGACAGAACAGTCGATTAATTCAAACTGGCTAATGCATAAAACCATAAAATCAAACTATTTGGTAGAATTTACAAGCAGCTGTAAATATTTTATTAGTCAAAACTGTTGCCCCAAAAAAAAAAAAAAAAAAAAAAAATGAAAAGCGCTAAAAGACTTGACTGATTTAGAGAAGCCTTTCCTCAGCACAAATAATAACACACATTTTTCACTTCCAGGAAGAAAACTGCTGTTGCAAGTCACTTCAGATTGCTAAGTACACTCAAGACAGTCTGACAAAACATTTTGATCTCTTTAAAGACGAGTCTAAAAAAACGAGAAAAGAAGGAATTCAGCCAGCATTATCATCACAAAGAAAAAGGGCACCAACAACACAGCAGCACTCCGCACTATTCAAGAACTGCACACAGTCATGTTTAATGTATGTAAACATATATTAACATTCAATCTTCAGGGATAGTGACATGGTTAGTACTATAGCGTATATAGAAAATGTAAAAAAAAAAAAAGAAGACATTCCCACATTGTCCACACAAGTTGGATTTCCTAAAGCCAGGAGAAGCTCACCAACCCAGAGTTTAGAATCCAACATGGCTGCACCAAACATCAACAGTAGTAAAACTGTAGTACAATAGTACTATATACAGTATAATTGTGCATTAGTACATCAGTCATACACACAGTATTGTCCTACTTCTGTCTGTAGAGATGGAATAGCTAAGAACAACAGGAATAGCTAAGAATGCTAACCTGAAATAAAGCTGACAGTGATAATCTAGTACATCAAAAGTGAGATTTTTTGGTTCATTTTACAATAAAACACCTGTCTTATTTAAAGTTTGGACATTAAGAAACGATTTACACATGGGCAGTTCCTTTTGTTATGTATCTGACTTGTATTCTGATAAAATTTTAGCTACATACATTTACATTTGTTTGATCTAACTGCTGTGAGAGAGAATAAGCTTATTTGCATGTTATGCGTGGCAATTATTTCTAGTCTTTCGGTTGTACTGAGAAAAATTCCAGCTGTCAAATGCTTCTTGGAGATATGGATGCATTTACACTGTTATAAAACGTAGTTCAAATTTCTCAAGCCACATCCTGATTCTGAAAAATCAGATTTTTAAATAAGGTTTAAGTGCATCGTGGCCTTACCCAGAATCAACACATGAAGTGACCAGGTGTAAACAGAGACAGTTTGGTTTGCTTTTGATTGTTGAAGTAAGTGGATCAAAAAAAAATTAAAATATCTCAAAACAATTAGCAATCAGCCATCCCACTGTCCAAAAAAATTGTTACAAGTGAAACATGGTCAGGAAAAGCTTCCCAAGAGAGTTTAGCCAAAGGGCAGACTGTAAGATATCTACAGCAGTTCTAAAATGTTATCATGGGACCTAGAGGTAGATACTGTCATCAATGCAGTTTTTTTTTTTTTGCAAGATTGTTTTAATTAAAGTTGTCCAAGTGAACCCTCGTCTCGGCAAGACTTAAGATTCATCTGATCCAGAACACTGTTCCACACGTCTTGCTCTTTGATGAGGGGTTCTCCTGCAACTCTGAGCCATGTCCTGATTACTAAGGTTTTCATAAGATGCCTTAATTCTTGTCTTGTGTCATGAGTACAAACTGTTAAATGAGCTTTGAGTGCTAAAGTGAAAAAGAAACATAAACATGTTTGGTTAATGGTTGACCCCACCTGAGTGTGACATATATCACCCAGTTTAGCAGGTAGGAAGAGTGTTTAAAGGTGCAGAGACAGAAACACAGGGAGTGGCAGGAGTGTGATCTCCCCCTCTAACCACATCTGTACCGGTGCTTTCCTCCCCTCATCCCACACTCTGTTTCATTACCGCGCACATGTCCCCTGATCCATGTTGTAATTTTAATTAAAACGCGAGCGGTGAGAGAGAGAGAGATAGGTGGTGGAGGCATGTTCCATTCCACTTTGTTTATTTATGTATTTATTTATTTATTTTGCGGGAGGCAGATTCCCGACCGTCTAATTTCCCTGCCGCAATAAAATGAGTGAAGAGCAGTTTCTAATAAGCATTCCTGTCAGTGCGTGATGGCGGGGGACTGAGAAACACACCTTGATATTGGTCAGGTGCGTGGATATGGCCTACAATGCCTGGGGATATTAACACAGTGATTATTTTCTCATTACAATGTACTTAATTACTCCAGTCTTTTCTCCAGCTGACTTTTCTCAGCTTCTGCGTGCCAACATTATATTATTCTATTATACTAGAATTAGAATGTGCTATACTACAAACCTAAATCAGGAAAAATGGTGAATATGTGAAGTGCAAAAAAGTAGTCTTGTGTTTCTTATATTTGTTTTGACGTTTATTTGATCGCAATATTTTTAATGCTTTATCAGGTCAGCTTCATTTAATTTGTTTATATACTGTACACTCATTCCTGCAACACATTGCAAAATAAGATGAATAAATGAGATCTTGTAATGTTGCAATTACTTCTCACAACACTTGACAAAGATGTTTGGCACCAAGGACACCAAGCAATCAAACGTCCCAAGTTTTATTTTAACCCACTCCTCCAGCAAACACATATTCTGTGCGAAAGTTGTGTGAAATAACAACGCTGCTATCACATTTTATGATTCAAAACTCTGCATACATTATATTTATTGGGGACAGATCAGTCCTATTTCTCTGTAAACATGCCTTTGTTATGCATCCAGCATGTGGTTTTGCATTGTCTTCTTGAAAAATGCATGGATGTCCTTAAAAAAGAGATTAACCTATTAACCATATACAGTGTGTTCATCTAAAATCTTAATTTACTTTTCAGCATTAAGGCTACAATTGCATACAATGGCAGACCCTGGCTTTTAATCTTGTTGCTGATAAACAGTCTGGAGCACTGTGTCCATCTCTTTTAAAAAAAAGATCCAGAATACTGATTTGCTTGACCACAATATGTTTCCAATGTTTGATGTTCCATCCCTGATGTCTCTTAGCCCAGAAGAAGTATATGCTGCATTTGGATATGGTTAACATAAGGTTTCTTTTCTGCATTTTGTAGGTTTTTAATTACCATTTGTGAACATAACTCTGTATTTAGTGTGCAAAGTAATCATTTGCCCTGGTGGTTCGATCAGCTATTGCTGAAAGATGGTTTACCCTACTGATTACACCAGTTTGAATTCCAGCTATCATTTTCACACACTGCTAGACAGGGATATACATTCCCATATCCTGTGCTTGATGTATGTTCTGTAGAGTCCTTGTAAGTTCATTTTGTAAGCTCAGCCTCACACACACACACACACACACACACACACACACACACACACACACACACACACTCTCTCTCTCGCTACACAGTGCCATAAGGTTTGACTCCGGGCCCAGAGACCTCAGCATTATTCACACTGCCCACTCCCTTCATGTGATTACACTGCACAACCTTAAGTAACCGACTTAACCTTTGCAAATTGATTCCGCCTACCTGAGGGGCCACACTGCAGTTATCGTGCTTTAACTTCTACCGATTTCTCCTTTCTTTCTCTCTCTCTTTCTTGATACATCTCTCTCACCCTCACTCTCTGTTCCTGACAACACCCTCCTGCTGGGTCACAAGACACAAACAATTGATTCTCTCTGGATCTGCCCAAATCTAGTTAGGCTGCAGTACCTGGGAAGATTCACTGCCACCGTTGTTTGTCTCACCTCTGTTGTGAACCTCTGGTAGCAGGCTGTAATTAATATTCTTTAACAGAAGATGAATGACTGTCACAGACATTGTCTGCGAGTAACACGGCTGGCAAATTAGTACAGCATCCTGCCAGCACTTCTCAGCAAATTTGAGTTTGGAAAACGATTTTGGACAAGGAATAAGTCTTTGAGTGGTTGTCTAATGGGAAAATCAACCTCTATTGACTGTGCTTAGCACTGTGCTCATTATTTAAGAAGATACTGCATCTGACATATGAAAAACAGATACTTTGAAGGCAAACTGGGAGTTGAGCATTCATAAACAGCATGAAGCATTGTTTACATGTGTGGTTACACCATGTTCCATGCTCTCTTTTCTCGTGGCTTGCTTTTATATTAGACATATTTCTTTATTATTTCATTATTATCTATCTGATCGTTTATTCCATTGCTGATATTTTTCAGGTTCACTTTCATGCAAAGAATCTCATGCCCGCATACCAAAAAAATGTATTTAAATTTATTGATCCAGGAGGCCACTGAAGAAAATCTGACTCATTGTCATGTTCAAGAAATCAGTAAAAAGACTTTCATTTTGGGACATAGTGCATTATCATTCTCAAAGTAGCTGCTAAGAAGAATGATCCACTGGTGGTCAGAAACAACAACCGACTGGAATTCAAGCGATTATTGACTAAATTAAAAGCATACAGTAAATCCCTGTAATATTCCATTACATATCATAAATATTGTATTGTTTTATCATTTTAAGCAAGGTTACTACAGGGAGTTTGACCTCATCAGAGAGAATATTAACTGAGCAGCACAGCTAACAGCTGATATAAATGCAATTACATATATCAATAAAATATTGACACATGTCTACTCAATATATGTTTTACAGCCATTTGGCCCCATGGACAATACACGCAGGGCAAGTGCCTTTTTTATATTTCATTTTCCCTTCCATTCTGCCTTTGTGTTCCAGAAATACACTGAACAGATGCACTATGAAAGCAAGAGGCAGATTGTAAAACCCTCTCACTCAAGTCTGTCTCACTTAATTATCCCCTAAAATATGATGTCTTGATTTCAAGAATATTGTATTTTCAAGGGCAGTCAAGTGATAAAGTGAGACTTGAGTGAGAAAGAGGCTTGGTTCTGGATCTTTATGCTTCATTAAAACTCTATGCAAACACATTTTAATTGAGCTGAATTAAACTAAAGTTTAAACACACAAAGGTTAAAAAAATACTGTGTATGAGTAAATATGACACTAACTTTATAACTGTTGTTGTGTTGTTTTTTTTTCCCCCAACTTCCCAAGTAAAATGTTCTACTTGGAACATGGAAATTTTAACATCTGACTTCAAATAGAACACAGTTACCACAAATAAATTAACAACTTGTATATGTTCTCTGTAATTTTACAGAATTCAGTGACAACTTTCATCTTTCTCACATGCTCTGGCTGGCCAATTTTAGGAGAGTGGCAGATTTTTGTGTGAAATTTAGAATACTGCAGCAGTGAAAATGCTACAGATGTTAATTTACACCAACCTGAAAGTGTTTTTGCTTGTATGTAGATGCTGTGCTGGGAGCAGTGAGTTAAAGTTATGAATAAAAGATGTAATGTACCTATCGGGGATTGCGTAACGGCCATGAGCGAGGTTTAGGATCTTTTTATCTAGTGCTTCTGCAAACCACAAAACTACAGAATCTCCAGGAAAAGCACAATAAACCAGAAGCTGTAGCTCTCTCTCTCCCTCTCTCTTTCCCTCTCTTTTCCCTCTCTCTCCCTCTCTCTCCCTCTCTCTTCCTCCCTAACCCATACCCTCACTCACAACACACAGAACATGACATAAAAGGAAGAGCATAAGGAGCTTTACTGATAAGGAACAACAGACACTTTCCAAAAGCTTATCTTCCTCTTCTAATAGTTAGAAAAAACACTACAGAGGGGCGATGCCTCGGATGTGCCTAAACTAAATGAAATGTGCCATAAGCTGCAGCTGTCCAATCCATTTTCTCTGGAAAGATGTCATGCCCCCTTCTTTTTTTTTCTTTCATTATTTTGCACCCCATCCCTCTATTTCTAGTGCAGCACTGCAGTGTTGGTTTTAATTTTGGGAATGACATAGGCTGTGAAATGCAGAGATTGAGGAATTGATGATAAAGAGAAACCAAGCCAAATGCATTCGTCCTTCTGCGCCAAACTGCTTACCATGTGATAGAGTTTGACCCTCATCCAGAGATCTAGAGATGCAGAGAATAACCCATAAGCAAGAATAAGCATTGATTTGTTTTTGTACATACACATATTACAGCATAATTTTAACACTGTAAAAAAAAAAAAAACTGTAATCATTACAAGTTGTCTTACCGGTTACTGCAATGTAATTTTATTAAGCTGAACTGATTGTAGATGGCTAGCACTTAGCCTTGACCCCACTTGTCTTACTATTTAATTTTTGGCAAAAACATAAATAAATAAATAAATAAATAATCCAGTGCTTTCCCTTCTGATGAACCTGTGCTTCTCCCTTCTCTTTTTTTAGCTTCATGTTGGTTCAACTTAGGTAAAAAAAACAGTGGAGAGAAGAGATTATAAAGGCTAGCTTTGTCTAGTATTAGCTTCTAGCCTAGCAAAGATTTTACCTTGGCTTTTGCTTCATCATTAGCCACTGTGGACACAGGCTCAAGGAAAGCCATAGTAAAGAGTCTGGAGGTGATGAGCTGTTCTCAAGTATCAACAACACTATATCATCCTGGAGTCACTGTCACGTTTCATCATATTACCATTTTACCAGCTTTAACTAACGTTTTTCCCAGGTCTGTTTCAGTTCTGCTGTGTTTCCTTTTGAAGAAGGAACAACAGCTTTTGATGCCATGTTTCACGGCATGCCAGTCGAATGAAATGAAGCCTCATTAATCAAGT